>NC_080023.1:106408281-107037512 GCF_030020395.1 Manis pentadactyla
TTTTCATTGAAATCCTTGTCATAGTAATTATTTGAAAGCTTAGTAATTATTTCAGAGTGTAATATCAATTTTTTACTTAAATTTTTTGTGGGAAGATGTTTAGATGTGTCTTGGTTTTTTTATTTTAAGAATCAGTATCTTCACAAACACTAGTACTTACATATTTTTGATTATCTTTTCTTGTAGATGTTGACTAGTGAAGATATAGGGGAGGGGACTGTTTTCACTATGAACAGTTACATTGAATCACAACCACACTTTTAAAGGTTGCAGGTGAAATGTTCAGTGAGTTATTTTGAAATTTCCAGAGACATCTTGATTTTTCTTTGGTTCCTGTCCTCTTATCTGGTCTTGGCCATTTTACTTGTCTCTTCTAGTCTTTTTACTGTCTTCTTTTTTCTCTGCCTACCTCATTGTGTATTCCACGGTTGTATGTTCAAAATTGTTTTTTCAAATCTAAAACTTACTTGATAAGGACTTTGCTCACAGTTATTTACATGTGAATTTCAAGGAAGAGCCCATATATTTTCTTACCAGCTAGGATCTTACTCTTTCGTGATCCAAGGTAACAGTCCAGATGCTACCAGGACTGCTTTCTGGCCTATCCTAGTATTACTTAGAAATTATGTTTGCTACCAGTTTTGAATATGAAACGTTTCAAAACTTTATACAATTTCATTTTTGTCTTTTTTTCACTGTGAGAAAATGATAAAAAGACTCCAGGGAATGTTTATCTTAGACAATATTCATGTAAAGTAATTAACCATGTGTAATTTACTTGAGCTTCTCACTAAGTTTTTAATTCTTTAGGTCACACACACAAAAGATAAGTGATGTTAATAAATTTTCTTAACAAACTGAGTTCATACTTGCTTTGAGATTATTACATATCCTACTTTATTTAATGTGGATCTTTATTCAATACAGAATTTAGTGTAATTTGAACGGTATTCAGTTTTTTATTCTGGATAGAGGACATATTTAATGAACAATGGTGTACATTTTACTCTTCTTTCAACCTATGTTTAAAATTTTTCAAAAGAAAAAGTTTGGGACATAAAAAAAAATCATTTGAGTTTCTCTGCATTTTCACTGGTCCTTTCACTTTGGTCTAATTAATACTTGTGAGATGAGTTAAAGAAGCTATAACATACAACTTATGTATGAGGAAATGAAGTCATGGAAGTTGGGAATTCATATATTCTTTCATTTTTTTCTTTATATGAAGAAGAGGTTGCCTTTTGTTTCCAATATATGTTTGTTTCCCAAGGGATTTAAGTGTTACAGTTAAATTGAAGCTTTTTGAAATACCAAGGCATAAATATTTTGAAAGTGATCAAAAAATGTAGACAGACACTGGAATTTTCTATTCATCTGGGAAGCACAAGTATTTTAGATGTACTGGAAGGAGACTCTCCCTAGCACTTTTCACAATGGTAATTACCTTTAACTTCTAAGATAAAGAACTTAAAGACTAATCATTTCTTTCTCTGAGTTTGTGAAAGAACCCTTTAGCTTCCCCTGTGCATCTTTTGTAAACAGTGATTAAAAGATATTTACTTTACTCAGAGTTAAGACTTCATCTTGGCCTGTGTGGAGAGTTAATATCCTTTGGCCATCTGTATGTGTTTCTGTGTAGACCGTAGCACTTGACATATGCTTAAGTTTAGTTTGTCATCTGGGTCAATTACGTCAAAATATTTTCCACTTGAAATTTCTTCTCTGCTTCTTTTGCTTTTGTCTGGAGTGTTACAATAGATTAATTACCCGTGTATAGCTCACCTGCTTTACTTTATGAAGAACTGTTACTGCTTCTGGAGGAAGGGTGGTTAGGCCTTTGACAGGGATTTTCAACAAGTCCTTTTTAGCTGTATTGGTGAATGTAAGAATTTAATGAGCTTGTATATCCTTGACTTTTTTGGAAAATTTTCTTCTGTTACTTGTCTGAGAGAGGAATTGTACAAAATGCATCCCATGTTCAGGAAAACCTGTATTTCATTCAAGGCAGTGCACAATTCAAAGTAATTACTGCTCTTCATTTAACTAGATCCTCTAATATTCTGTTATCAAAGGTACAAGAAAAGTTTCAAGTTCATCTTTAAGCTTTTGTTTTTAAATTATGTGGGCTAGTCTATAAATTTTGCAGATACTAAATGGAAAAACAAATGCTTTAAAATTAGCTTTTACTATTGCAAATAAGGATAATAATGTTTAAGAAGATGAAATGACTTCCCAAGGTCAAAGTGGTAGTAATAGAATTGAAATTTGATCTCAGGACTTCTGGCTCCAGAGTCTGAGCTCTGAACCACTGTATCAAACAATCTTCCATTTTCATTTCTTCTCCTTTTTCATTAAAAAAAAAAAAAACTAGTGCCCAGTGCCTTTTTCATTAATTACGTCAAGTTATTAGAGAAGATAGTTCAGGTAATTACTATAGGGCAAATTCAGAGAAGGGGAAAGATGGGTCTGGGATCTAGTTTAAAACAATTCTTTGTTCTCTAGGAAAAAGAACACTGAGAATGGCTTTGGAGTAGAAGTTGTTTGGGTTAATAAGAAAGAGTCATCACTGCCAGAGAAATAGGAACCTGATGAATAAAATAGAAGTGCATGGAAAAAGACACATGGTTGAATAATGTTCCTATTAATATATATTTTGAATAGGTTGTCCTATTAGTCTATATTTTGTGCCCTTGAGATTCAATGTGTTACAATGAAAAGTGCACTAACCCAGGATTCAGATAGTTTTGGTTTGATTCCTCACCCTAGCATTTTCAGCTCTATAACCTTAAACAAATTCTTTAAGTCTCAGTTTTTTCATCTGTTTAGGCTTTTGGATTTTATTAAAAAGGTAAGTGAAAAAGTTTTGGAGAGCATAACTACCCAAAATCCTTAAGTGTGGGCTGTGTATAGTTACGCCTTCTTTCCAGAGAGGTTCAGTGTGGTAAGGGGCGAGGGTAAGAGTTACTTCACAGTGGAGAAACCTGACAAATACTGTCACAACCAAGTGATCAAGGTTAACATCTTCAGTGATTACTTATGTTGATAGTTTGTATACTTATATGATGTGACAAGAATAGAACTTTATTTCTTTGGTCTTCCTCCCAAACTATCCAGTAATCTTTGTCTAACCATGAGAAAAATACCAGGTAAACCCAAATTGAAGGACATTCTATAAAGATCTCTGAGTAGTACTCCTGAAACAGTGAAGGTCATCAAAAATAAACAAGGGAGGTCTGAAAAATTGTCATAGCCCAGAGGAGCCCAAGGAGACATGACAGCCAAATACAGTGCCAGGGTTTCCTGGAATGGACAAAACGACATTATGTAAAAAGTAAGGAAATCTGAATAAACTGTAGACTTAAATTAATAGTAATGTATCAGTATTGATATATTGATTGTAATAAATGTGCCTTACTAATACATTATGTATATGGAAACTCTGTAGTCTCTGCTGAATTCTGTAAATCTTGTGGGATTTTTTTGTAAAGTTTATTAATTAAATAAAAGAATTTTAAGGTCAGTATCACAGACCTGGGCTTGTCCTACATATTCAGTGAATGTAACAAAGTTAAAAAGGCAGGCTCAGAGTTCTGTACTGCCGTGTTACAAGATGAGTGGATTGCTGGGAAGGAGAATAATCATGGAGATGGTTGCCTGGTGAGGGCTTTGGAGGAGACCTTCTTTCCTATTCATGGTGATAGTGGCAAGTTACTGAGGAAGCCTGGAGCAGAAGTTGGCTGGAGTTTGGGGCTGCCCTAAATTTGCCTGTTACCCTGCAGTTCTCAGTTGAGCCTGTAAAGGTGTGTGTTGCTTCTGGCCCCAGCCCCAAACCCCACATTGTAAAAAAAATACTTTCATTTAGTGTTTGGGGTTTTTTTCTTTCACCTTGGGATAACTTCTAATTTAGAATCTCACCAGGAACTAAGTTGTTCTGTGCCTTTTGTGGATCCTCACTCTTTATTCCCTTTCTTTAGGTTTATTGCCATTTGGGCTCATCTGGAATCTGAAACCTTTTGAGTTTCTGTTTAATTTCCTTTAGGATTTTTTTTTTTTGTACTTTCAAAATTCCCTTGACTTCTCCAGTAGTGTTGTGTTGTGTGCCCCATATACTTAAATTGGCAGTTATTAGCACTGATATAATAAGATAAAGACATGTACTTAGTTTTACATATACTTAGCTTCTGTTTGAGTGGCTATGAGGGAATAACTAATGGTAATCTATTATTCTTAGGACAAATAGAATGGTTACTGTGCCACTGTCAATATCACAGTTATGTAGAAGTTAGATGAGATTTACTTAAATTTCACACTATTTCTACACTATATAAATTGATATGTCAAAGTTGAGACATCATATGTTAAAACTGTGTATGTTTATTATTATTTTTTTTTTAGTTGGGCTTGTATCAGTTCATAAAACTGCTATACAAAAGAAGATGTCTTGACATGAAAATACTCTTATCATTTGTCTAAAAGCAAAAATGACAATGCGAAACAAAATAATAAAACCTTTAATATTTGGAATCTAAGAAGACCTAGAGAGATTTAGAAAGAGAAGAATGCTTTTAAATATCTAAGAAGCTTACCTATTAGAGAGAAAATATTATTTTTACATTGGTTTAACTTTTTATTAATGGATTCCAGCTGTGAGAGATTATTTTTTCCATCTTTTAAATCTTCTTGAATGAAATTTAATTGGAGTTGAAATAAATATTACAATTTCATGCCTATAACACTTAAAAATATTTGTGAATATTTTACAATTGCAGCAAAAACTCAAAATATATATTAAGAATCTTTTGTGTGTCACTGCTGTACATGGTAAACAAAGGTGCATTAGCTGGGCTCCTTGCTATCTGCCAACTTATCATTTAGTGAGAGATATTTGAGGGAACAAGTGGTAAATTAAATGGGTAACATTTATCTTGAATCCTAGATTTATCTTAGAATCTGGATGATTAATTGTATGTGAGAAATGAGAAAGAAAAGGATAAGTCAAAGGTGATTGAAACTTTTGCTTTCAGTGACTATCAGATGGGCGTACTCTAACTCTGGAAGAGTTAGCATGTGAGGAAGAGAAGCAGGTTGTGGTGGGAGAGCAGATACCAGATTTGGATTTAGACATACAGAATTTGAAACGCCTTTAAAACAATGTGTGGCAAATATGTCTAAAAGGCCATTGTGAATCTAGCTTTGTAGCTCAAGAGAATGAATGGTTATTTCTAGAGACAAAGTCATAGAAGTTGAGACCCAGGGTTTTAAAGTCAGCATAGTAAGTAAAGGAGATTGAGAGTGACAGCAGTTGTTAAGAGGATGACAAGAGCAGTAATATGAGAGGTGTTTGTGGGCATGTGTCCATGCACACTTTGATCTTCTTGATTGTAGTCAGCATTGGTGCCCACAGTGTAAGCTCTGAAGAAATGTTTTTTTGGTTTTTTTTTCCTGAATGAATGATGGTGGGGGAGGTTTGCATTATACTTTTTAAGGAACAGCTTGAATTCTGTTCCTTCCCTGCCAGTCCCTCTTGCTTTTTAGGGTTTTTACTTGCCCCAGGCATTTCTTGGCTAGTACTTACATGCCTGTTTTCAATCTCTTTGAAGTGCTTTCCCAAAATGGCCTCTGTATGTGCTGATACTGTACTTTTTATTAATTTTCAAGGTCTTTTTACTCACATTACATATATGTAATTCTATCTCATGTGAGTTGGGGTTTTTATGAGTATATTCCATAACATTTAACCATAGTTAACACCTAGGTTAACTTGCCTTCTCTAGACATTTTAGGAGTTATAAAAACTTGATTTGAATTGTAATAGCCAAAAGCAACAGGCAGGTGTCAGACACATTTAAAAAGCCCTTGGGAAGACTGCAATAAACCAGTAGTGATTAAAGGACCAAAACTGCAAAAGCATGAGGTGTAAATATTGTACTTGAATTTGTGGCTGATATGGTATAAAGTAATGAAACACAGTAAAAGATGTCAAATTTAGTTCTCACTACATTAGTATAACAGCTGGAAAAATATTTTTACATGTATTTATATTATTTTTGTTTTGTAAACTTAAACACTAGGTATTTTGAACACTTGAAATCTTGGCCTTGGAAACATATATATTAAAGATAATATACCTCCAAATAAGCAATTTTTTGTAATTACATTTTGGTAGTTTTTTGATCACTCTTATCAATGGAGCACATGTTACCTAGGCAAGTAAAATATGGCAGGACTAACATACCATAATTATTTGGTAGTAAAATTGGAAAAGAAGTAACATCATCTCGTCTCATCAATCTTATCTATTCTAGGGATTTATGTATCACTTTTATAAAGAGTTAAATAACTTACAAGCAAGTATGGAACTCTTCTATATGTTCCTGACCATTATGGCTAGATATAAATGGTCTCTTGTTTATAATAGGTATCAGTAAAATTCATATTTTCAAATTAACCCATGCCAGCAGCTATTTATTGAGAATTAGATTTTGCCCTTGTGACTTGACTTGCTCCCACAAATACCTTTGAATTTGAATTGCTGGTACTATGTAGAATTTTAAGGAGACATTTCCTTTTTTTTTTTTTTTTTTTAACAATGTGGAGAACATAGGATATCATAGTTTTTAAAAGGAGTGGTAGTCTGAGAACTTCTTATCATCATTTCTGTCATAACTTTTCTAGGGCTTTTGACATTTTGCTGAGCTTCTTTGTGCTTTGTTTTCCTTAGGTTTTAAGTGAGGTACATTAGAGTAAATGACTCCTTTTTCACTAATAACATTCTATGAGTAGCTCACATAATGCATATATATTCTAATCTGTTATTATCCTTTATGCCTGTTGGTGGCTAAACATTTGGGCATTTCCTCTAACTGTCAGGTATAACAGTTAAGAGACTTAACTCTCAGTTCTGCTATTTATAAGCTATATGACTTTGTATAAGTTACTTAACCTTTTTTTACTTCCTATTTTTTTCTGTAAAGTTATGATAATATCCACCTCAGAGGACTCTTGTAAGCCATAAAGGGGATAATACATGTCAGACATTTAGCAAGATGTCTTAAAATTAGCTGGCACTGGTTGCTGCTTGCTTCTATTTTAAAGAATTGGACATATATTTGACCTCAAACAAAAAAGTAGCAAAGAAATAAAGCAGTCCAGCTTATGATCCTTTAAGTTTTCTGTTAGTGTTAGAATAAAATATATTGTATATATCTCTGAAACTGAATCGAATATTTTGCATCTCTTTGGATCAGAATACAGTGAATTTTGGCAGTTTGAACTTCAAACTCAAAATAACATTTTTAGTGATTATACTGCCTGACTTCTTACAGAATTCTCCACCCATGTAACATAGCAATTCAGCAATTGGGGTCGCATATTGCAGGAGGGTCGTCTAGGTAAGAGATTAGCATGCAGTTCTAAACAAAACCACATGTTCTCTAGGTGTCCTACAGAAGTCTTTTCATTACTGCTATGGCTTGTTAGTAATATACTTGGCTTGAATTATTCCAGCCCACATTTTCTTCACAGTGCTAAATTCTTACCTTCAGTCTTCAAATCTGCTTTACTTCATTTTCTTTTTTTGTTTTTGGAGGAAAAACATTATTTTCCACAGTTTTCTTATACTCCATCTCAGTGTCATAGTGGGATGACCCTTAATCGGTTGAGGATATATGCTGTTTTTCACATTTTCAATGAAGTTTCAAGTCTGTTTGCCTGTACATCAGATATTTAAAACATATTAAACTCTCTGTTAGCAGCAGAATACTGATACTGTATTCTCAAAGATGATGAAATGATTATAATCTCATACTTCCTGACATTGATGTTCAAGCAGTCTTTTGTTTTTACTATGACAGTCTATGGAGAACCACTGTCATTTCTTCAGATTCTCTAACCACTTTCCTTCAGTTAAGCCAGGTAATTAGAAAGCAGTATATATACATTGAATATGAAACCTGATTAAAAAAATGTCTTCACTGGATTATTGTTTTATGTCATGCATTTGACTTTTATGGAGAGTTGCTCTAAGAACAATAACAGTAATACAGAGTTGGCATGATAATAATGACATTAAAAACAACAAAAACAACAGCAATTTCCTGTCTGATTATTATCAGGCCTCACTTAACCTATTAGTCACCCTACACTGAATAAAATTCTGCATAAAAATTTCTTATCCCTTCCTCACACTTTCTACTGCAGCATCCTCACCAACCAAAAAAAAAAAAAAAACACCCCAGTCTCCTAATTATTGAAACCTTGTTTCTATTGAATAGGCCTATTCGTGTTTTATCGTTCATTTTCTTAATTCTTTGCCCACGGTCTCCTTTCGCTAGAAGTGTAATTTATCATATTACATGCTATCATATGTAAATTGATAACACTTCCTTTGTTTATTTAACTATTGTATATAATGAACTGGCAGACCTTGTTTTGCACTGTAGTACAAGACTGGAAAAATGTGAAAGATGAAATTATGCAAAATTATCTTAATAATCAATGAGAAAAATTATGACTGTTCCATGACTTTTAAAAATTTGGTAAAACTATGAGCTCTCTTATGAGGACACTACAGTTTATTTACTCATCATTACATTAATTAATTTTTAGATTTTTCCAGGTTTAATTTTCTGTTTTTGTTGTTATAAACAGTGCTTCTGTAATATTCTTGTGCATATCTCCTTGTGTATATGTAAAGGAGTTTGTGTAGCTTGTATATACCCTGAAGTAGAAGTTCTTGTTATTGGGCATGAACACTTAAATGTTACTTGGTATTTTGGAATTGCTTTTTAAAGTGTCATTGTTTATTTCTACCTTAATGTTTTTTTTTTCAGATGCTCCCAAAATGTTTATTTTTGAAGATATACTCAGTTTCTTATTTATTTTTCTTATTTTGGTATCGTTAATGTACAGTTACTTGAACAACATTATGGTTACAAGACTCCGCCTATTATCAAGTCCCCACCACATACTCCATTACAGTCACTGTCCATCAGCATAATAAGGTGCTATAGAATTGCAACTTGTCTTCTCTGTATATACTTCCTTTCTCGTGCCCCTCCCTGCTACATTATGTGTGCTAATTGTAATGCCTCTTTTTCCCCCTTACCCCTCCCTTCCCACCCATCCTCCCCAGTCCCTTTCCCTTTGGTAACTGTTAGTCCATTCTTGGATTCTGTGAGTCTGCTGCTGTTATGTTCCTTCAGTTTTTTCTTTGTTCTTATACTCCACAGATGAGTGAAATCATTTGATACTTGTCTTTCTCCGCCTGGCTTATTTCACTAAGCATAATACCCTCTAGCTCCGTTCAGGTTGTTGCAAATGCTAGGATTTGTTTTCTTCTTATGACTGAATAATATTCCATTGTGTATATGTACCACATCTTCTTTATCCATTCATATACTGATGGACACTTAGGTTGTTTCCATTTCTTGGCTATTGTAAATAGTGCTGCGATAAACATAGGGGTGCATATGTCTTTTCAAACTGGGCTCCTGCATTCTTAGGGTAAATTCCTAGGAATGGAATTCCTGGGTCAAATTGTGTTTCTATTTTGAGTTTTTTGAGGCACCTCCATACTGCTTTCCACAATGGTTGAACTAGTTTACATTTCCACAAGCAGTGTAGGAGGGTTCCCTTTTCTCCACAACCTCGCCAACATTTGATGTTGTTTATCTTTTGGATGCTGGCCATCCTAACTGGTGTGAGGTGATACTTCATTGTGGTTTTAATTTGCATTTCTCTGATGATTAGCAATGTGGAGCATCTTTTCATGTGCCTATTGGCCATCTGAATTTCTTCTTTGGAGACGTGTCTGTTCAGATCCTCTGCCCATTTTTTAATTGGTTTTTTTGCTTTTGGTTTATGAAGTGCGTGAGCTCTTTATATAATTTGGATGTCAACCTCTTATCAGATATGTCATTTATGAATATATTCTCCCATACTGTAGGGTGTCTTTTTGTTCTACTGATGGTGTCCTTTGCTGTACAGAAGCTTTTTAGTTTGATATAATCCCTCTTGTTCATATTTGCTTTTGTTTCCCTTGCCCGGAGAGATATGTTCATGAAGAATTTGCTCATGTTTATGTCCAAGAGATTTTGCCCATATTTTTTTCTAAGAGTTTTATGGTTTCATGACTTACATGACTTACATGGCTCTTTGATCCATTTTGAGTTTACTTTTGTGTATGGGTTTAGACAATAACCCAGTTTCATTCTCTTACATGTAGCTGTCCAGTTTTGCCAACACCAGCTGTTGAAGAGGCTGTCATTTCCCCATTATATATCCATGACTCCTTTATCATATATTAATTGACCATATATGCCTAGATTTATATCTGGGCTCTCTATTCTGTTCCACTGGTCTATGGGTCTGTTCTTGTGCCAGTACCAAATTGTCTGGATTACTGTGGCTTTGTAGTAGAGCTTGAACTCAGGGAGCTTAATTCCCCCTGCTTTATTCTTCCTTCTCAGGATTGCTTTGGCTATTCAGGGTCTTTTGTCATTCCATATGAATTTTAGAACTATTTGCTCTAGTTCATTGAAGAATGCTGTAGGTATTTTGATAGGGATTGCATTGAATCTGTAGATTGCTTTAGGCAGGATGGCTATTTTGACAATATTATTTCTTCCTAGCCAAGAGCAGGGTATGAGTTTCCATTTATTCATGTTCGCTTTAATTTCTCTTAAGAGTGTCTTGTAGCTTTCAGGGTATAGGTCTTCCACTTACTTGGTTAGGTTTATTCCTAGGTATTTTATTCTTTTTGGTGCAGTTGTGATTAGAATTGTTTTCCTGATTTCTCTTTCTGCTAGTTCATCATTAGTTTATAGGAATGCCATAGATTTCTGTGTATTAATTTTGTATCCTGCAACTTTGCTGAATTCAGATATTAGATCTAGCAGTTTTGGAGTAGATTCTTTAGGGTTTTTTATGTACAATGTCATGTCATCTGCAAACAGGGACAGCTTGACTTCTGTGGATGCCTTTTATTTCTTTGTGTTGTCTGATTTCTGTGGCTAGGACCTCCAGAACTATGTTGAATAGAAGTGGGGAGAGTGGGCATCCTTGTCTTGTTCCCGATCTTAAAGGAAAAGCTTTCAGTTTCTCGCTGTTAAGTATAATGTTTGCTGTGGGTTTGTCATATATGGCCTTTATTAAGTTGAGGTACTTGCCCTCTATATACCCATTTTGTTGAGATTTTTTAGCATGAATGGATGTTGAATTTTGTAGAATGCTTTCTCAGCATCTATAGAGATGATCATGTGGTTTTTGTCCTTCTTTTTTTGATGTGGTGGATGATGTTGATGAATTTTTTAATGTTGTACCATCCTTGCATCCCTGGAATGAATCCCACCTGATCATGATGGATGATATTTTTTATGTATTTTTGAATTTGGTTTGCTAATAATTTGCTGAGTATTTTTGCATCTATGTTCATCAGGGATATTGGTCTGAGTTTTCTTTTTTTGTGGTGTCTTTCTTAATGTTTTGATATATTTTCTTAATATATTGAAGTCTAGGTTTTTCACTTAGCCATCATGTGATTAGGTATTTTTTTTTTTAAATAATTATTTTTTATTGAAGGGTAGTTGACACACAGTATTACATTACATGAGTTTCAAGTGTACAACACAGTGGTAGAACATTTATATACATAATTCTAGGTTCCAGCTATCACCCTACCAGGCTGTTACAATATCTTGACTATATTCCTTATGCTATACATTACATCCCGGTTACTAATTTATTTTACCATTGGAAGTCTGTCCTTCTTTTTTTTTTTTTTTTTTTGTGAGGGCATCTCTCATATTTATTGATCAAATGGTTGTTAACGACAATAAAATTCTGTATAGGGGAGTCAGTGCTCAATGCACAATCATTATTCCACCCCAAGCCTAATGTTTGTCAGTCTCCAATCTTCTGAGGCATAACAAACAAGTTTTTACATGTAGAACAAATTCTTACATAATGAATAAGTTACATAGTGAACAGTACAAGGGCAGTCATCACAGAAACTTTCGGTTTTGCTCATGCATTATGAACTATAAACAGTCAGTTCAAATATGAATACTCATTTGGTTTTTTTTTTTTTTTTTTTTAATAATTATTTTTTATTGAAGGGTAGTTGACACACAGTATTACATTACATGAGTTTCAAGTGTACAACACAGTGGTAGAACATTTATATACATAATTCTAGGTTCCAGCTATCACCCTACCAGGCTGTTACAATATCTTGACTATATTCCTTATGCTATACATTACATCCCGGTTACTAATTTATTTTACCATTGGAAGTCTGTCCTTTTTTTTTTTTTTTTGTGAGGGCATCTCTCATATTTATTGATCAAATGGTTGTTAACGACAATAAAATTCTGTATAGGGGAGTCAATGCTCAATGCACAATCATTATTCCACCCCAAGCCTAATTTTTGTCAGTCTCCAATCTTCTGAGGCATAACAAACAAGTTTTTACATGTAGAACAAATTCTTACATAATGAATAAGTTACATAGTGAACAGTACAAGGGCAGTCATCACAGAAACTTTCGGTTTTGCTCATGCATTATGAACTATAAACAGTCAGTTCAAATATGAATACTCATTTGGTTTTTATACTTGATTTATATGTGGATACCACATTTCTCTCTTTATTATTATTATTTTTAATAAAATGCTGAAGTGGTAGGTAGATACAAGATAAAGGTAGAAAACATAGTTTAGTGTTGTAAGAGAGCACATGTAGATGATCAGGTGTGTACCTGTAGACTATGTGTTAATCCAAGCTAGACCAGGGCAATAAAACATCCACGTATGCAGAAGATTTCTCTCAGAACGGGGGGGTGAGGTTCTAAGCCTCAGCTCTGTTGATCCCCAATTTCTCACCTGATGGCCCCCCTGCGACTGTGCCTGTCTTAGGTTGTTCCTCCCTTGAGGAATCTTACCCGTCTCTGGCTAACCAGTCATCTTCCGGGGCCATACAGGGAAATGTGAAGTTGGTAAGTGAGAGAGAAGCCTTATTGTTTGAAAAAGTTAGCTTTTTACTTCTTTGCATATTTATGCCCTGTGGCTTCTATGCCCAGCATTTGTCTTGAGGTATCTTTACCACTTGGAAGAATTATGATACTCGGTAAATTTGATATGAGGCACGAATTCTATTTAAGGGTTGTAATTAGGAAGGAAGAAGAAAAGCTATAGAAGTAGCAGGTGGAAGAAAACATGGGAAGATTGATTATTTCTTTGACAAATCTTCTTGTAGAGTAACTTCAGCATATATAGGTTTTAAGCTACTACTTAAATTGCGCACACACATTAACATAATAGGAGTATAGTTACATAACCAAAGCATATCTGTAATTACCAGCCATCTGCAGTGAAACCAAGAAAACCAGTTAGGCACCTTAGGCATTTGTGAAAACTTATCTATGATATGGTGGATATTGTCCAACTGAACTTGAACAGTCTGAGAGAAATCAGACAAATTAAAACAACCCATTCCTGGGGAATGTTCACATCCCTTATGTTCTTTTAACAGTAAATAGTCTGTAGTTGTAAGAGTTTGGAGCGCTACAATTTGCACTTCTCCAAATTCTTGGTTGAGTTCCAACAGTATAGATCCAGTCAAATTTGTTGTTTTACTGTATGCACAGGCCAGCTTAGATATCTCCTTCCTCATTCCCATGGCAAGTCCAGGAACTGGTGGGATGAGTGCATCTACAGCTGTAGCAGTGCGTGGATCTTTGTTGGGGTTTTTTGATGATCATCTTCTGGCATGAGTCTTCCAGAGAGTGCAGATGTTGGAAGTTCTTTTTCATATCGTATCTTAGTTCATTTTTGGGGTAGCCCAATTAGGCTTTGATCCTCTGTATAAACCCAAACAGACCCTTTGCCTACACTTTTATATGCCCTTTATACCCTTGTGTAGAACTCGTTGGAGGTTACCACACAGGAATTGCCCTTTTTTTTTTTTTTTTTTTTTTTTGCTATCACTAATCTACACTTACATGACGAATATTATGTTTACTAGGCTCTCCCCTATACCAGGTCTCCCCTATAAACCCCTTTACAGTCACTGTCCATCAGCATAGCAAAATGTTATAGAATCACTACTTGCCTTCTCTGTGTTGTACAGCCCTCCCTTTTCTCCTACCCCCCCATGCATGTTAATCTTAATACCCCTCTACTTCTCCCCCCCTTATCCCTCCCTACCCACCCATCCTCCCCAGTCCCTTTCCCTTTGGTACCTGTTAGTCCATTCTTGAGTTCTGTGATTCTGCTGCTGTTTTGTTCCTTCAGTTTTTCCTTTGTTCTTATATTCCACAGATAAGTGAAATCATTTGGTATTTCTCTTTCTCCGCTTGGCTTGTTTCACTGAGCATAATACCCTCCAGCTCCATCCATGTTGCTGCAAATGATTGGATTTGCCCTTTTCTTATAGCTGAGTAGTATTCCATTGTGTATATGTAGCACATCTTCTTTATCCATTCATCTATTGATGGACATTTAGGTTGCTTCCAATTCTTGGCTATTGTAAATAGTGCTGCAATAAACATAGGGGTGCATCTGTCTTTCTCAAACTTGATTGCTGCGTTCTTAGGGTTAATTCCTAGGAGTGGAATTCCTGGGTCAAATGGTAAGTCTGTTTAGAGCATTTTGATGTACCTCCATACTGCTTTCCACAATGGTTGAACTAACTTACATTCCCACCAGCAGTGTGGGAGGGTTCCCCTTTCTCCACAGCCTCGCCAACATTTGTTGTTGTTTGTCTTTTGGATGGCAGCCATCCTTACTGGTGTGAGGTGATACCTCATTGTAGTTTTAATTTGCATTTCTCTGATAATTAGCGATGTGGAGCATCTTTTCATGTGTCTGTTGGCCATCTGAATTTCTTTTTTGGAGAACTGTCTGTTCAGTTCCTCTGCCCATTTTTTAATTGGGTTATTTGTTTTTTGTTTGTTGAGGCGTGAGAGCTCCTTGTATATTCTGGACGTCAAGCCTTTATCGGATGTGTCATTTTCAAATATATTCTCCCATACTGTAGGGATCCTTCTTGTTCTATTGATGGTGTCTTTTGCGGTACAGAAGCTTTTCAGCTTAATATAGTCCCACTTACTCATTTTTGCTGTTGTTTTCCTTGCCCGGGGAGATATGTTCAAGAAGAGGTCACTCATGTTTATGTCTAAGAGGTTTGTGCCTATGTTTTCTTCCAAGAGTTTAATGGTTTCATGGCTTACATTCAGGTCTTTGATCCATTTTGAGTTTACTTTTGTATATGGGGTTAGACAATGGTCCAGTTTCATTCTCCTACATGTAGCTGTCCAGTTTTGCCAGCACCACCTGTTGAAGAGACTGTCATTTCGCCATTGTATGCCCATGGCTCCTTTATCAAATATTAATTGACCATATATGTCTGGGTTAATATCTGGATTCTCTAGTCTGTTCCATTGGTCTGTGGCTCTGCTCTTGTGCCAGTACCAAATTGTCTTGATTACTATGGCTTTATAGTAGAGCTTGAAGTTGGGGAGTGAGATCCCCCCTACTTTATTCTTCTTTCTCAGGATTGCTTTGGCTATTCCGGGTCTTTGGTGTTTCCATATGAATTTTTGAATTATTTGTTCCAGTTCATTGAAGAATGTTGCTGGTAGTTTCATAGGGATTGCATCAAATCTGTATATTGCTTTGGGCAGGATGGCCATTTTGACGATATTAATTCTTCCTAGCCACGAGCATGGGATGAGTTTCCATCTGTTAGTGTCCCCTTTAATTTCTCTTAAGAGTGACTTGTAGTTTTCAGAGTATAAGTCTTTCACTTCTTTGGTTAGGTTTATTCCTAGGTATTTTATTTTTTTTGATGCAATTGTGAATGGAGTTGTTTTCCTGATTTCTCTTTCTGTTGGTTCATTGTTAGTATACAGGAAAGCCACAGATTTCTGTGTGTTGATTTTGTATCCTGCAACTTTGCTTTATTCCGATATCAGTTCTAGTAGTTTTGGGGTGGAGTCTTTAGGGTTTTTTATGTACAGTATCATGTCATCTGCAAATAGTGACAGTTTAACTTCTTCTTTACCAATCTGGATTCCTTGTATTTCTTTATTTTGTCTGATTGCCGTGGCTAGGACCTCCAGTACTATGTTAAATAACAGTGGAGAGAGTGGGCATCCCTGTCTAGTTCCCGATCTCAGAGGAAATGCTTTCAGCTTCTCGATGTTCAATATAATGTTGGCTGTCGGTTTATCATAGATGGCCTTTATTATGTTGAGGTACTTGCCCTCTATTCCCAGTTTGCTGAGAGTTTTTAACATGAATGGATGTTGAACTTTGTCAAATGCTTTTTCAGCATCTATGGAGATGATCATGTGGTTTTTGTCTTTCTTTTTGTTGATGTGGTGGATGATGTTGATGGACTTTCGAATGTTGTACCATCCTTGCATCCCTGGAATGAATCCCACTTGGTCATAGTGTATGATCCTTTTGATGTATTTTTGAATTCGGTTTGCTAATATTTTGTTGAGTATTTTTGCATCTACGTTCATCAGGGATATTGGTCTGTAGTTTTCTTTTTTGGTGGTGTCTTTGCCTGGTTTTGGTATTAGGGTGATGTTAGCTTCATAGAATGAGTTTGGGAGTATCCCCTCCTCCTCTATTTTTTGGAAAACTTTAAAGAGAATGGGTATTATGTCTTCCCTGTATGTCTGATAAAATTCCGAGTTAAATCCATCTGGCCCGGGGGTTTTGTTCTTTGGTAGTTTTTTGATTACCTCTTCAATTTCGTTGCTGGTAATTGGTCTGTTTAGATTTTCTGTTTCTTCCTGGGTCAATCTTGGAAGGTTATATTTTTCTAGGAAGTTGTCCATTTCTCCTAGGTTTCCCAGCTTGTTAGCATATAGGTTTTCATAGTATTCTCCAATAATTCTTTGCATTTCCGTGGGGTCCGTCGTGATTTTTCCTTTCATGTTTCTGATACTGTTGATTTGTGTTGACTCTCTTTTCTTCTTAATAAGTCTGGCTAGAGGCTTATCTATTTTGTTTATTTTCTCAAAGAACCAGCTCTTGGTTTCATTGATTTTTGCTATTGTTTTATTCTTCTCAATTTTATTTATTTCTTCTCTGATCTTTATTATGTCCCTCCTTCTGCTGACCTTAGGCCTCATCTGTTCTTCTTTTTCCAATTTCGATAATTGTGACATTAGACCATTCATTTGGGATTGCTCTTCCTTTTTTAAATATGCTTGGATTGCTATATACTTTCCTCTTAAGACTGCTTTTGCTGTGTCCCACAGAAGTTGGGGCTTAGTGTTGTTGTTGTCATTTGTTTCCATATATTGCTGGATCTCCATTTTGATTTGGTCATTGATCCATTGATTATTTAGGAGCGTGTTGTTAAGCCTCCATGTGTTTGTGAGCCTCTTTGCTTTCTTTGTACAGTTTATTTCTAGTTTTATGCCTTTGTGGTCTGAAAAGTTGGTTGGTAGGATTTCAATCTTTTGGAATTTTCTGAGGCTCTTTTTGTGGCCTAGTATGTGGTCTATTCTGGAGAATGTTCCATGTGCACTTGAGAAGAATGTATATCCCGCTGCTTTTGGATGTAGAGTTCTATAGATGTCTATTAGGTCCATCTGCTCTACTGTGTTGTTCAGTGCTTCCGTGTCCTTACTTATTTTCTGCCCAGTGGATCTATCCTTTGGGGTGAGTGGTGTGTTGAAGTCTCCTAGAATGAATGCATTGCAGTCTATATCCCCCTTTAGTTCTGTTAGTATTTGTTTCACATATGCTGGTGCTCCTGTGTTGGGTGCATATATATTTAGAATGGTTATATCCTCTTGTTTGACTGAGCCCTTTATCATTATGTAGTGTCCTTCTTTATCTCTTGTTACCTTCTTTGTTTTGAAGTCTATTTTGTCTGATATTAGTACTGCAACCCCTGCTTTCTTCTCACTGTTGTTTGCTTGAAATATGTTTTTCCATCCCTTGACTTTTAGTCTGTACATGTCTTTGGGTTTGAGGTGAGTTTCTTGTAAGCAGCATATAGATGGGTCTTGCTTTTTTATCCATTCTGTTACTCTGTGTCTTTTGATTGGTGCATTCAACCCATTAACATTTAGGGTGACTATTGAAAGATATGTACTTATTGCCATTGCAGGCTTTAACTTCGTGGTTACCAAAGGTTCAAGGTTAGCCTCTTTAGTATCTTACTGCCTAACTTAGCTCGCTTATTGAGCTGTTATATACACTGTCTGGAGATTCTTTTCTTCTCTCCCTTCTTGTTCCTCCTCCTCGATTCTTCATATGTTGGGTGTTTTGTGCTGTGCTCCTTCTAGGAGTGCTCCCATCTAGAGCAGTCCATGTAAGATGTTCTGTAGAGGTGGTTTGTGGAAAGCAAATTCCCTCAGCTTTTGTTTGTCTGGGAATTGTTTAATCCCACCGTCATATTTGAATGATAGTCGTGCTGGATACAGTATCCTTGGTTCAAGGCCCTTCTGTTTCATTGTATTAAATATATCATGCCATTCTCTTCTGGCCTGTAGGGTTTCTGTTGAGAAATCTGACGTTAGCCTGATGGGTTTCCCTTTATAGGTGACCTTTTTCTCTCTAGCTGCCTTTAACACTCTTTCCTTGTCCTTGATCTTTGCCATTTTAATTATTATGTGTCTTGGTGTTTCCCTTCTTGGATCCTTTCTGTTGGGGGTTCTGTGTATTTCCGTGGTCTGTTTGATTACTTCCTCCCCCAGTGTGGGGAAGTTTTCAGCAATTATTTCTTCTAAGATACTTTCCATCTCTTTGCCTCTCTCTTCTTCTTCTGGGACCCCTATAATACGGATATTGTTCCTTTTAGATTGGTCACACAGTTCTCTTAATATTGTTTCATTCCTGGAGATCCTTTTGTCTGTCTCTATGTCAGCTTCTATGCGTTCCTGTTCTCTGATTTCAATTCCATCAATGGCCTCTTGCATTCTATCCATTCTGCTTATAAACCCTTCCAGAGTTTGTTTCATTTCTGCGATCTCCTTTCTGGCATCTGTGATCTCTTTCCGGACTTCATCCCATTTCTCTTGCGTATTTCTCTGCATCTCTGTCAGCATGTTTATGATTCTTATTTTGAATTCTTTGTCAGGAAGACTGGTTAGGTCTGTCTCCTTCTCTGGTGTTGTCTCTGTGATCTTTGTCTGCCTGTAGCTTTGCCTTTTCATGGTGATAGGAATAGTCTGCAGAGCTGGGACGAGTGACAGCTGGAAGGACTTCCTTTCTTGTTGGTTTGTGGCCCTCCTCTCCTGGGAGAACAGCGACCTCTAGTGGCTTGTGCTGCGCAGCTGCGCGCAGATAGGGTTTCTGCTTCCTGCCCTGCTGCTATGGAGTTAATCTCCGCTGTTGCTGTGGGCGTGGCCTGGCTCTGGCAGCTACTCCAAAATGGTGGAGTCGCGTTGGAGCAGGAGCTGCTGGGAGGCTATTTATCTCCGTAAGGGGCCTCCCTGCTCCCTGCAGCCCAGGGGTTAGGGTGCCCAGAGATCCCGGATTCCCTACCTCTGGATTAAGTGACCCGCCCTGCCCCTTTAAGACTTCCAAAAAGCACCCGCTAAAACAAAACAATGACCACAAAAAAAAACAAGAAAAAAAATTTTTTCAATTAAAAAAAAAAAATTTTTTAATTAAAAAAAAAAAAGGTGGTCGTTCGTTTTTCATTATTCTCCGTTGCCAGCCTCAGGCCTCTGCTCACCGGTCTTTCTGCCCTGTTTCCCTTGTATTGGGGTCCCTGTCCCTTTAAGACTTCCAAAAAGCGCTCGCCAAAACAAAGCAGCAAAAAAGCAAAAAAAAAAAAAGGTCGCGCGCTTTTCTTATGTCCTCTGTCGCCCAGCCTCCAGTGCCTGCTCACTGTTCTTGCTGCCCTGTTTTCCTAGTATCGAGGGCCCTGCGCTCTGGCCCGGATGGCTGGGGCTGGGTGTTCGGCAGTCCTGGGCTCCGTCTCCCTCCCGCTCTGCCTATTCTTCTCCCGTCGGGAGCTGGGGGGAGGGGCGCTCGGCTCCCGCGGGGCCGGGGCTTGTATCTTACCCCCTTCGCGAGGCGCTGGGTTCTTTCAGGTGCGGATGTGTTCTGGATGTTGTCCTGTGTCCTCTGGTCTTTTTTCTAGGAAGGGTTGTCTTTTTTATATTTTCATAGATATATGTTGTTTTGGGAGATTTCCGCTGCTCTACTCACGCCGCCATCTTCCGCCCCTCCTGATTAGGTATTTTTGATAACATTTATTTCATTGGCAGAAATTCTCTATTTCAAACTGTATGAGATTAATCTAGGTCAAGGGTCAGCAAACTATAGCCTTTGGGCCAAATCCAGCCTGTAGTTTGTTTTAATCTAGCCCTCTAGTTAGGAATGAATTTTACATATTTAATGGAGTTTTTACAAACAAATAAGAATACTCTGTAAAACAGGCTAGATTTGGCCAACAGGAACAAAAACATTTACTGTCTGGCCCTTTATCGTTTGTCTCCCTCATCCCACAAAACTTGAGAAAGTACTCTCAAGTTGAGTTATTTCACTGATGGCTGTGAGTGTAAACTTTGTGTTCCTGTTACATAGTCTAACCTGTGTCTAAAAACAAGCTTGTGTAATTGATTTGGTATTAAGTTGTTGCTATTTCTTCAAAATCCATTAATTGAGAATATTGTGCCTCAGCATAATTAATAGTTTGTCATTCACATTTGAGTTAAATCTCTTTGGGGTGTATTTTTTTATCTAATTAAGATAATTAAATCATTGATGATGAGACTAGAGTCATGAGGAAATGAAGATAATTTTATTGTGTAAATGTGTGATTGCTTGGGGAAAGTTTAGTACTGATGTACAAAAAATTGACATGTTAATTATAAATACCATTTAGGAATCAAAAATACTGTCCCAAGCAAGTTCTCTTAATAACTTTGTTAATGTATTCCCTGGTTGTTTATAGATTTCAGTCAGAGAGGTAGAAGTAACTTAAAATGTTAGGTAATATTTCATAATACATCATAATTATGGTTTTCATGCATCTGTCCCCCAGTCAGCCCAAATATTAATTTTTATAGTATAGTCTTAGTCTGAAGTAATTTTGAAAATATTTTTGAAGAAAAGGGGAAAATAGACATAAGAAGAAATAGAAATAGATGAGAGGTTTCTTTGGGGGGGCCTTATAATTAACCTTATTAATTTTATATAAAACTTAATAATTCATCATCTTAGATTAATCAAAAAATCAGGCAGAAAGATTAAACTGCCATTCTCATTACTTAAGGATTTCTGTGTTGATGCCATCAGATCACTTCTCTTAATTGAACATGATAAATAGCAGTATTACCCTTGGAGTAGCTGAATTTTGACAGCCTGAATTGTGAGGTCTTTTTCTATCCTTTTTTCTTTTTTTGAGAGGACATCTCATATTTATTGATCAAATGGTTGTTAACAACAAAAAAATTCTGTATAGGGCACTCAATTCACAATCATTAATCAACCCCAAGCCTAATTCTCAACAGTCTCCAATCTTCTGAAGCATAACGAACAAGTTCTTACATGGTGAACAAGTTCTTACATAGTGAATAAGTTCTTACATGGTGAACAGTGCAAGGGCAGTCATATCACAGAAACTTTCGGTTTTGATCACGCATCATGAACTATAAACAATCAAGTCAGATATGATTATTCGTTTGATTTTTGTACTTGATTTATATGTGAATCCCACATTTCTCCCTTACTATTATTATTTTTTTAAATAAAATGTTGAAGTGGTAGGTAGATGCAAGATTAAGGTAGAAAACGTAATTTAGTGCTGTAAGAGGGCAAATGTAGATGATCAGGTCTGTGCCTGTAGACCAAGTATTAATCCAAGCTAGACAAAAGCAACAAAACATCCACAGATGCAGAAGATCTCTCTCAAAACAGGGGGGGGTGAGGTTCTAAGCCTCACCTCTGTTGATCCCCAATTTCTCACCTGATGGCCCCCCTCCGACTGTGCCTGTCTTAGGTTGTTCCTCCCTTGAGGAATCTTACCCGTCTCCGGGTAACCAGTCATCTTCCGGGGCCATACAGGGAAATGTAAAGTTGGTAAGTGAGAGAGAAGCAATATTCTTTGAAAAGGTTAGCTTTTTACTTCTTTGCAGATTTATCCCCTGTGGCTTCTATGCTCAGCATTTGTCTTGAGGTGTCCTTACCACTTGGAAGAATTATGATACTCGGTAATTTTCGATATGCGGCACGAATTCTACTAAAGGGTTGTAATTAGGAAGGAAGAAGAAAAGCTATAGAAGTAGTAGACGGAAGAAAATATGGGAAGATTGATTATTTCTTTGACATATCTTCTTGTAGAGTAACATAAGCATGTATAGGTTTTAAACTACTGATTAAATTGCTTACACACATTAACATAATAGGAATACAGCTACGTAACCAAAGCAGACCTACAATTACCAGCCATATCCAGTGAAACCAAGAAAACCAGTTAGGTACCCTAGGCATTTGTGAAAACTTATCAATGATTTGATGGATATTGTCTAACTGAATTTGAATAGTTTGAGAAAAATCAGACAAATTAAAACAACACATTCCTGGGAACTGTTCACATCCCATATGTTCTTTTAACAGTAGATAGTGTATAGTCGCACGATTTTGGAGCACTGCAACTTGCACTTCTCCTAATTCTTGGTTGAGTTCCGACAGTATAGATCCAGTCAAATTTGTTGTTTTACTGTATGCACAGGCCAGCTTAGATATCTCCTTCATTCCAATGGCAAGTCCAGGAGCCGGTGGGATGAATGCAGTACAACTGCAAAAGCCCCAGGATCTTTGTTGAAGTTTTTTGATGATCATCTTCTGGAATGACTCTTCCAGAGGATGTTGATGTTGGAAGTTCTTCCTCATATCGTATCTTAATTCATCTTCTGGGTAGCCAAATTAGGCTTTGATCCTCTGTATAAACACAAACAAACCCTTTGCCCACACTTTGATATGATCTTTATACCATTGTGAAGAACCTATTGGAGATCACCACACAAGAACTGCTTTTTTTTTTTTTTAAGAGAAAGGAATATTATCAGAAAAATGTACTTCCATAGCTGATCATCTGACACCCTTTAAAAGATCAAAATTAAGGATATGCAAAGCATGCATTAATCGTTGATTTGCAGTTAGTTTTATCCTATCAGGGAGTAATCCCCCTTTTCTTTCTCTCTTTTTTTTTTATCATTAATCTACAATTACATGAAGAATATTGTTGGTACTAGGCTCTCCCCTATACCAAGTCACCCCAACAAACCCCATCATAGTCACTGTCCATCAGCATAGTAAAATGTTGTAGAATCACTACTTGTCTTCTCTGTGTTGCACAGCCCTCCCCTTTCTCCCACCCCCCACATTATGCATGCTAATCATAATACCCCCTTTCTTCTTCCTCCCCCTTATTCCTCCCTACCCACCCATCCTCCGTAGTCCCTTTCCCTTTGGTACCTATTAGTCCATTCTTGGGTTCTGTGATTCTGCTGCTGTTTTGTTCCTTCAGTTTTTCCTTTGTTCTTATACTCCACATATGAGTGAAATCATCTGGTATTTCTCTTTCTCCTGTTGGCTTATTTCACTGAGCATAATACCCTCTAGCTCCATCCATGTTGTTGCATATGGTAGGACTTGTTTCCTACTTATGGCTGAATAATATTCCATTGTATATATGTACCACCTCTTCTTTATCCATTCATCTACTGATCGACACTTAGGTTTCTTCCAATTCTTGGCTATTGTAAATAGTGCTGCAATAAACATAGGGGTGCATCTATCTTTTCCCAACTGGAGTGCTGTATTCTTAGGGTAAATTCCTATGAGTGGAATTCCTGGGTCAAATGGTAAGTCTATTTTGAGCATTTTGAGGAACCTCCATACTGCTTTCCACAATGGTTGAACTTATTTACATTCCACCAGCTGTGTAGGAGGGTTTCCCTTTCTCCACAACCTCGCCAACATTTGTTGTTGTTTTTGATGGTAGCCATCCTTACTGGTGTGAGGTGATATCTCATTGTGTTTTTAATTTGCATTTCTCTGATAATTAGTGATGTGGAGCATCTTTTCATGTGTCTGTTGGCCATCTGAATTTCTTTTTTGGAGAACTGTTTGTTCAGTTCCTCTGCCCATTCTTTAATTGGATTATTTGTTGTTTGTTGAGGTGGGTGAGCTCTTTATATATTTTGGATGTCAATCCTTTATCAGATCTGTTATTTACAAATATATTCTCACAAACACTAGGGTACCTTTTTGTTCTATTGATCGTATGTTTTTCTGTATGGAAGCTTTTCAGCTTACTATAGTCCCACTTGTTTATTTTTGCTTTTATTTTCCTTGCCTGGGGAGATATGTTCAAGAAGAGGTCACTCATGTTTATGTCTAAGAGATTTTTGCCAATGTTTTTTTCTAAAAGTTTTATGGTTTCATGACTTACATTCAGGTCTTTGATCCATTTCGAATTTACTTTTGTGTATGGGGTTAGACAATGGTCCATTTTCATTCTCTTGCATGTAACTGTCCAGTTTTGCCAGCACCATCTGTTGAAGAGACTGTCATTTCCCCATTGTATGTCCATGGCTCCTTTATCAAATATTAATTGACCATATATCTTTCGGTTAATGTCTGGAGTCTCTAATCTGTTCCACTGGTCTGTGGCTCTGGTCTTGTGCTAGTAGCAAATTGTCTTGATTACTATGGCTTTGTAGTAGAGCTTGAAGTTTCGGAGTGAGATCCCCCCAACTTTATTCTTCTTTCTCAGGATAGCTTTGGCTATTCGGGGTCTTTGGTGTTTCTATATGAATTTTTGAACTATTTGTTCCAGTTCGTTGAAGAATGTTGCTGGTAATTTGATAGGCATTGCATCAAATCTGTATATTGCTTTGGGCAGGATTGCCATTTTGACTATATTAAGTCTTCCTAGCCAAGAGCATGGGATGAGTTTCCATTTTTTAGTGTCCCCTTTAATTTCTCTTAAGAGTGTCTTATAGTTTTCAGGGTATAGGTCTTTCACTTCTTTGGTTAGGTTTATTCCTAGGTATTTTATTCTTTTTGATACAATTGTGAATGGAGTTGTTTTCCTGATTTCTCTTTCTATTGGTTCATTGTTAGTGTATAGGAAAGCCACAGATTTCTGTGTGTTAATTTTGTATCCTGCAACTTTGCTGTATTCCGATATCAGTTCTAGTAGTTTTGAAGTGTAGTCTTTAGGGTTTTTTATGTACAATATCATGTCATCTGCAAATAGTGACAGTTTAACTTCCTCTTTACCAATCTGGATTCCTTGTATTTCTTTGTTTTGTCTAATTGCCATGGCTAGGACCTCCAGTACTATGTTAAATAACAGTGGGGAGAGTGGGCATCCCTGTCTTATTCCCGATCTCAGAGGTAAAGCTTTCAGCTTCTCGCTGTTCGGTATGATGTTGGCTGTGGGTTTATCATATATGGCCTTTATTATGTTGAGGTACTTGCCCTCTATTCCCATTTTGCTGAGAGTTTTTATCATGTATGGATGTTGAATTTTGTCAAATGCTTTTTCAGCATCTATGGAGATGATCATGTGGTTTTTGTCTTTCTTTTTGTTGATGTGGTGGATGATGTTAATGGACTTCCGAATGTTGTACCATCCTTGCATCCCTGGGATGAATCCCACTTGGTCATGGTGTATGATCCTTTTGATATATTTTTGAATTCGGTTTGCTAATATTTTGTTGAGTATTTTTGCATCTACGTTCATCAGGGATATTGGTCTGTAGTTTTCTCTTTTGGTGGGCTCTTTCCCTGGTTTTGGTATTAGGGTGATGTTAGCTTCATAGAATGAGTTTGGGCGTATTCCCTCCTCTTCTATTTTTTGGAAAACTTTAAGGAGAATGGGTATTATGTCTTCTCTGTATGTCTGATGAAATTCTGAGGTAAATCCGTCTGGCCTGGGGGTTTTGTTCTTGGGAGTTTTTTGGTTGTCATTTCAATTTCTTTGCTCATAATTGGTTTGTTTACATTTTGTGTTTCTTCCTTGGTCAGTCTTGGAAGGTTGTATTTTTCTAGGAAGTTGTCCATTTCTTCTAGGTTTTCCAGCTTGTTAGCATATAGGTTTTCATAGTAGTCTTTAATAATTCTTTGTATTTCTGTGGAGTCTGTCATGATTTTTCCATTCTCATTTCTGATTCTTTTGATGTGTGTTGATTCTCTTTTTCTCTTAGTAAGTTTGTCTGGAGGCTTATCTATTTTGTTTATTTTCTCAAAGAACCAGCTCTTGGTTTCTTTGATTTTTTTCTATTGTTTTATTCTTCTCAATTTTGTTTTATTTCTTCTCTGATCTTTATTATGTCCCTCCTTCTGCTGTCCTTAGGCCTCATTTGTTTTTCTTTTTTCAATTTTGATAATTGTGACATTAGACTATTCATTTGGGTTCTTTCTTCCTTTGTTAAGTATGCCTGGATTGCTATCTTCTTTCCCATTAAGACTGCTTTCACTGGGGCTTTGTGTTGTTGTCATTTATTACCATATATTGCTGGATCTCCATTTTAATTTGGTCTTTGATCCATTGACTATTTAGGAGCGTGTTGTGAAGCCTCCATGTGTTTGTGAACCTTTTTGCTTTGTTTGTACAGTTTATTTCTAGTTTTATACCTTTGTGGTCTGAAAAGTTGGTTGGTAGGATTTCAATCTTTTGGAATTTACTAAGGCTCTTTTGGTGGCTTAGTATGTGGTCTATTCTGGAGAATGTTCCATGTGCACTTGAGAAGAATAAGTATTCTGTTGCTTTTGGGTGTAGAGTTCTATAGATGTCAATTAGGTCCATCTGTTCTAGTGTGTTGTTCAGTGTCTCTGTGTCCTTACATATTTTCTGTCTGGGGGATCTGTCCTTTGGAATGAATGGTCTGTTGAAATATCCTAAAATTAATGCTTTGCAGTCTATTTCCTCCTTTAATTCTGTTAGTATTTGTTTCACTTGTGTTGGTGCTCCTGTATTGGGTGCATATATGTTTATAATGGTTATATCCTCTTGTTGGACTGAGCCCTTTATCATTATGTAATGTCCTTCTTTATCTTTTGTTACTTTCTTTTTTTGAAGTCTATTTTGTCTGATACTAGTATTGCAACACCTGCTTTTTTCATCCTATTGTTTGCATGAAATATCTTTCTCTATCCCTTGAGTTTTAGTCTGTGCATGTCTGTGGGTTTAAGGTGAGTTTCTTGTAAGCAGCATATAGATGGTTCTTGCTTTTTTATCCATTCTGTTACACTGTCTTTTGATTGGTGCATTCAGTCCATTTACATTCAGGGTGACTATTGAAAGATATGTACTTATTGCCATTGTAGGCTTTAGATTTGTGGTTACCAATGGTTCAAGGTTAGCTTCTTTAGTATCTTACTGCCTAACTTAGCTCGCTTATTGAGCTGTTATATACACTGTCTGGAGATTCTTTTCTTCTCTCCCTTCTTATTCCTCCTCCTCCATTCTTTATATGTTGGTTGTTTTATTCTGTGCTCTTTCATGTTTACTTTAAGTGCTTTTATTGGGTAGTTGATTTTATTTTTTGCCTTTAGTTAGTATTTGGTTGGTCTGCTTTCTTTGCTGTGATTTTATTTTATCTGGTGACATCTGTTTAGTCTTAGGAGTGCTCCCGTCTAGAACAGTCCCTCTAAAATACCTTGTAGAGGTGGTTTGTGGGAGGCAAATTCCCTCAACTTTTGCTTGTCTGGGAAATTGTTTAATCCCTCCTTCATTTTTAAATGATAATCGTGCTGTATTCAGTATCCTTGGTTCAAGGCCCTTCTGTTTCATTGCATTAAGTATATTATGCCGTTCTCTTCTGGCCTTTATGGTTTCTGTTGAGAAGTCTGATGATAGCCTGATGGGTTTTCTTTTATAGGTGACCTTTTTCTCTCTAGCTGCCTTTAAAACTCTTTCCTTGTCCTTGATTTCTGCCATTTTAATTATTATGTGTCTTGTTGTTGTCCTCCTTGGGTCCTTTCTGTTGGGATTTCTGTGTATTTCCGTGGTCTGTTCGATTATTTCCTCCCCCAGTTTGGGGAAGTTTTCAGCAATTATTTCTTCAAAGACACTTCCTATCCCTTTCTCTCTCTTCTTCTTCTGGTACCCCTATAATATGAGTATTGTTCCTTTTTGGATTGGTCACACAGTTCTCTTAATATTGTTTCATTCCTGAAGATCCTTTTATCTCTCTCTGTGTCAGCTTCTGTGCATTCCTGTTCTCTGGTTTCTATTCCATCAATGGCCTCTTGCATTTTATCCATTCTGCTTATAAATCCTTCCAGAGTTTGTTTTACTTCTGTAATCTCCTTCCGGACATCTGTAATCTCCCTCTGGATGTCTGTAATCTCCCTCCGGACTTCATCCCTTAGCTCTTGTATATTTCTCTGCATCTCTGTCAGCATGTTTATTATTTTTATTTTGAATTCTTTTTCTTGAAGACTTGTTAGGTCTGTCTCCTTCTCAGGTTTGTCTCTGTTTTCTTGGTCTGCCTGAAATTTTGCCTTTTCATAGCAATAGAGATAGTTTGCATAGCTGACACGAGTGACAGCTGGAAGAACTTCCCTTCTTGTTGGTTTGTGGCCTTCCTCTCCTGGGAGAACAGCGACCTCCAGTGGCTTGTGCTTGTTAGCTGTGCACAGACAGTCTTCTGATTCTTGCCCGGCTGCTATTGAGTTTATCTCTGCTGTTGCTGTGGGCGTGACCTGCCTCGGGCCGCTGCTCCGATATGGTGGAACCGCGTTGAAGGGGGAACGGCTGGGAGGCTATTTATCTCCATGAGGGGCCTCCATGCTCGCTGATGCCCCGGGGTTTAGAGTGCCCAGAGTTCCCCATATTCCCTGCTGCTGGACTAAGTGTCCCAGGATGCTTCCGCCCCGTTGTGGGGTCCCTGTCCCTTTAAGACTTTCAAAAACCACTCACTTTTCTTTGTCGCCAGGGCACCGGCTGTGGGGGCCCATTCACAGGTCTTACTGTCCTATTTCCCTAGCATCTAGGATCCCACGCATGCACTGTGTCTGCACTCTGGTGTGAATGGCTAGGGCTGGCTATTTAGCAGTCCTGGGCTCCCTCTCCCTCTCCACTTCGACTACTCTCCTCCCGCCCAGAGTTCGGCTGTGGGTCACTCGGGTCACGCTGGGCCCGGGCTTGTATCTTACCCCCTTCACGAGGCACTGGGTTCTCGCTGTTGTAGATGTGGTCTGGATGTTGTCCTGTGTCTTCTAGTCTGTCTTTTAGGAAGAGTTGTCTTTGTTGTATTTTCAAAAATATACGTGGTTTTGGGAGGAGATTGCTGCTGCTCTACTCATGTCACCATTTTGGCTCTGCCACCTATCCTTTTCTTATTTTTATCCTTGACTATGCTCCGTTATCCTCATGTGCTCTAATCTATTTATTTTTCTGTTACCATATTATCATATTTCAGTATTACTGATACACCTACTCTGCAGGGTACTATATAGAAACAATATTGAAATTGTCTCCCTTTTCTCAGGTATGTTTGTAATTTTACTTTTATGCCCATAATTTTTGTCCACTGGTCCCATCTGTTCTTTTTTTTCTCTTCTCCTGTCCTCTTTTGGATTAATTGAGTATATTTTGGTATCCTAGTCTGTCCTGTTTTCTTGATAGCTGAACCTCTTTTTGTTCTTCTATTTCAAAAAGACTTGCTTTATGGTTTGCAGTCTACATATTTATTTTACAGTCTACCATCAAATAGTACTAAGCTACTTCACCTATAATGCAAGATTTTTATAGCAGTTTACTTTGGGCTGTGTTTCTTCCTAATTTTATCTGCACATATGCTGTAAACCTTATAATACATTGATCACTTTTGCTTTAGATGGTCAATGATCTTTTTATGAAGTTAATGAAAAAAGGAAAGTCTATATTTAGCCACATATTTACCATTTCCAACATTCTTCATTTCTCTGTATAGATCTGCATTTCCATTTGACGTAAATTCCTTTCAGGCTTCACAACTTCCTACAAGAAATGTAGAGATCTGCTAGTGACATGTTTCCTCAGCTTTTGTTTATCTGATAATGTCTTTTCTTTGACTTCAGATTTTAAGGATGTGCTATTTTAGCCTAATTGTTTTCTTGCAGCAGTGTTGTTCTAATGTCACGTGGCTTGAATTGTTTCAGATGAGAAGCCAGTAGTGATTCTGTTAGTTGGCTACATGTAATGTGTTCTTGTATTCTCTGACTTGACTTAAGATCGTATCTTCATTACTGATTTCCAGCAACTTTGGTGTGGTATTTTTTGTTTTTACCTTATTTGGGGTTTGTTGCGCTTTTTAGATCTTTGGGTTCATGGATTTTTATCAAATTTGTATATGTTTTTGTCTCTTTCTGCTTTTTTTCTGGGTCTCCAATTACATATATATTTTAAACCTCTTGATATTGTTATATAGATGCCTGAGATCTGGTTCTTTTTTTTCCCCAGTCTGTGTTTGTTTCTGTTCTTCATTTTAACAGTTGGTCTGTCTTCTAGTTTACTGATCTTTTCTTCAGTGTTACCCATTTGTTTATAAGCTCATTCAGTGTACTTTTTCATTTCAGATATTTTTTTTTAGTTCTACAAGTTTGATTGTTTCTTTTTTATGTCTTCCATTTTTTTCCTAATAATTTTTTGTTCTTAAAGCTCATGAGAATATTTACAATACCTTTTTTTGCAACCTTGTCTGCTAATTTTATCATTTTTATTATTTCTGGGACTGTTTTTAGTGAATCTTTCTTATTTGTTTCACTCCCTTATTTCTGTGTCTGTGGATCCAGTTTTTTTTCTTTTATTTGAATTATCTAAGTGTTACAGAAAATTTTCAGGAATGGTCACAACCAAGTTTTTTCCTTACCATTTGAGAGTAAGTTACTGCTATATGCTCCATAACACTGAGTACTTTAGTGTGTATGTCTCTACAAAAAAAGTACATCCTCTCGTTTAACCACAATGCAGCCATCAAATAGAAAAGAACATTATATTACCATTCAAGTTTTGTCACTTGTCCCAGTGATGGTCTTTATGAGAAAATGATCCAGTCCAGAATCATTTTTGTTTGTTTGTCATATCTCTTAAATCTTCAGTTGGGACTAATTCCTTAGTCCTTACTTTACTTCTGTGACCTTGACATTTTTGAAAATTTCAGGTCAGTTTTTATGTCAAATATCCCTCAAATTTGGATTTGTCTGATATATTTCATCATGATTAGAGTCAGGTTTCCCATTTCATAGATTTCAGATACATTCTCATTGCATCCTCTCAGGTAATGCTTGATTTTAATCTGTCCCATTGCTGCTAACATCAACTTTGATTAAGGTGGTAGCTGCCAGGCTTCTCCACTATAAAATTACTTTTTTCCTCTGTGTAGTTCATATTACTTTTTGGGTACTTACTTTGAGACTGTATAAATATCTTGTTCCTTAACCAATGTTTCATTTATTTATTTTCATTTATATCTCTGTGGGCTCATGAATTCCCGTGCTATTCAGCAGGTCATCATTCCTTACTATCACTGTTTTTGTTAATGCCTCTGTTGGATCAGTTTGGCCAACAGGCACTCTTTAAAGCTGGCTCTTACTGTGCTTGTGCCACATTTCCATCACTCTGAACACTTTCTTACTATCTGGCCCAATAAGATTTCCAGACTCCTTTTGTACTTTGCCTGCCCCAGCTTTGGAATATTCCAATTTTCCAAGAGGCCCTGATAGCTTTGAGTGGAGATTTTGAAGCCAAGTCCTTAGAATTTAGAAGCCAGGTTCTGGGTGGTAGGTGTGCTTTTTGCTGTTGGGATATTGCTGCTGTCAGGTTCTCCCAAAGAACAGATCTCAGGAATGTATACATTGTACATACATACATAAGTACATATATATGCACACACATTTGTAACTGTATTCCTAAATGTAATGAACAATTTGAATTTCCGTTGATAACACCAATTTCAGGTCAGCAGAATTGCTCTCATTTTCTTCCTTTCCTAAATGTGTTACATATTTATAACCTCTCCAATAGTGAGAAACCTGGCTACTGTTACCGTTAATATTTACTTATTTGATCAGTACTTCCAAATATAATCTCCCTTTTCTGCCTCTGCCCTTTTTCTCTCAGGACAAATGTGCTTATCACCCCACTCAGGCTCCTTTCCTGTCAGGGTGATGCCCCCCTCTATCTCATTGCCACCACTCTGCACTTTTTGCAGCACCCTCCTCCCCTCACTGACTGACCCCTGTGGTGCGCTACTCTTCCCGAAGGGTACCCTGTGACTGTGGGTACCAGGCTGCCCCTCAAATGGGTGCTCTCCTCATCCTGCTATGTCCCTCCATATTGCCCTTCCTTGACATTGTTCCCACCGTACACCCGGCTACTTCCCACCCCTACATGAAGATACCTGTCTTATCCCACTGGGGCTGCAATATTCTGTCCTGGGCTGCCTCCTCTTGTGGACACTCTTCTCAGCCTGCACTGCTCCAGTCCTCCCTGCACCTTCATGTGGGAACTCTCCCAACTGTACCCCTGGCAACCCTCGTGGGAATGGCCCCCTAATCCTACTCAGACTGAGACACCTCATGCCAAGCCACCCTCTTTGGGGAAGTTCTCCTTGCCCTTTTTATCTCTGACAGTTCATGCTAGGTGGCTGCCTGCACTACCCCACTAAGCTAATGTTCTCTCCTTCATCTGTCTACTGCTCCCTTCACCCACAGCTCCAGAACTCTACACTGCCTGTTCCTTGCCTTTGTGGGGTTGCCCTTCATACCCTGTACCTAGATAACCCCTAACATGTTGCCTTGAAAATTCCTTTTTTGATGATAAACTCCATATACTTCAAGAAATTTCCTTTCCATGTTCTGTTATACCTGTCTGTTTCCTTTATGGTAACTTCTTGTTTTCTCTTCTGGTTTATTAGTTCCCTCATTGTCTAAGTGGGTGCTAAGATTACCTCAAGCTTTCCTTAGAACTCTGGAATTACTCTGCCTTTATCTACCTAAGAACAATCCACATCCCTGGGATCAACATCACTGCCTTTTTTTCCCTTCCACTAGTAGCCATGCATACTAGTTACTGAAGTAGCTGTTGAAAGCCTGAGAAAATACTAGTCTATACTAATAGTATAGTATAATAGTGTAATCATACTAATAGTATAAGATGGAGCGATTCATCCATTCTAAGTGATCTACACAGTTGTGATATCATTGCTGTTCAGAATGATTCCTTGATTCTTTTACCTGGAAGAAATACTCATTTTATTTTTACTTCTTTTTATGGCATTCTCTCTATAGTTGTGATTTTTTCTCACCATATTTTATATTTTTAAGAACATGCTTAATTTCTCCTATGAAACCATAAACTCATTATAGACACTTAATATTTGTTGAATGAAAAAAATGAATGATTTATTGCCTTTTTATGTCAGCAAAGAGGTTAAGATGCTAGATGTTTACTTGTCATCTTATCTGCCTTTACTTTTGTGTGCATCCTTAATTTACTCACAAGTGGAAAGTGCTCACAGTAAGTGCATTTCTTTGAAATTTTACCTAGCTGAAATAATATAAAGTGCTTAAAACAGTTCATGGAACATAGTAAATATTCAATACATGTTAACATTTATGTTTGTTATTACAGAAAATTTTTAATTTTAGTCATTTTGTGGTGAACTATTTTTGAGATATATATTTCTGAAACTTGCCACACTAAATATATTGAGCATCCTCCTTTTTTCCTTAATGAGTTAAATCATCATGAACATCAAAAATAGTAGTAAGTCAAATTTTAATTATTCTACACCTCTTATTCTCTCTCACTTTCACATCTTGCTACTCACAGCAAGTTGTTGATTTTATCTTTTCAACTAGTTGCTGTAAGTATCTTCTCATTTCCATCCCATTGTTTTACCTTAGTCCTATGCCTTATCATTTCTCACCTTTCCTATTTTAAGAATTTTAAGAATTTCATAACTGGTCTCATAAGTTCCTCCACATCATACTTTATATTATGGCTAGAATCATCTTTCCATAATACCCCTATTATCAGTTAATGTCCCTAAGAACCTTTCCATTGCTTATCAGATAAAATCTAATAATTTTTTATGTGTGTGCCCCCTGCCTCCCACTTTAAGTAGCCTTACTGATTGCCCTCTTCTTCCCATACCCTACGGTCCACCTGCACTAATTCTTTCATCACTGCTATTCAAGTTTTTTAGTCTTGTATTTAATGAAAAGTCAATGAACTCCGAGTAAAGACCTTCAGAGTTCTTCTACAATTAAAGTACATATATTAACATCTATTTTGGCTCACCAGAGACCTTTTTTCCTGGGTCTTAATTTATTTCACATTTTTGAGGATGCACAGTAAATCAACTAAAGACTCACCTGAAATGTTATTTTCTCTAGGAGCATCCTTGACCCTAGGCAGTTCCTTTTCAGTGTTTCACTATACCTAGTATGCCTCTATCTGAGTATATGGTAGTTATCATTGTAATATATGGTGTCGTAACTGAAGCTAAATTTCACCCATACCAATCTGTGGCATTAGCTAGCATTCTGCTTGGGTTTGCCCATATGCATCAATCAAAGTCACGTTTGTTTGTTTGTTTTAATTAATATAAATTGTTTAGGAAATATCAACCCAGTCTAGTTATATCTCCTAGCCTGTGTAGACTCATGATTCGCATGGGATATAACATGAATCTTTTTCAAAATAAGGTATCTGTGTGTGTGCATCTGTGCACAAAGAAACACACAGACAGACACACATCAATTGGATTTGGAGGTAATGTGGGGAAGGCTGTCAGTAGGAGCCAGCTGCTGGGAAGAACAGTGAGTACAGTGAAGGAAACTCCCACAGCTGAGAAAGACATTTGGCTTTTTGTAGGACAAACTTTATACAGTATCTAAAGGGAATAGTTGTGGTTCTCAGGATGGTATCATCATTGTCATCATTAACTTCTCATGACTTCTTGTGAGGTGACGACCTATCGTGAGAAAACAACTCTTCCATTTTTTGTACAATACAGCATATTTTAGGTATTTAAGAAAGAAAAAATAGTAAAGTTCAAAATGCTAAATATCGAAAAAAAAATGTACATCTTTCAATCAGTGATATGCAGTATATCACTGAGAGACCAGCTGCTTACAGGTACTCTCCTCTTGATGGCCAGTTAGTGAAAATTGGTAGAATTTTATTTCTAGTAGTCCTCACCTTTCATCCTTGGTATCTGTTCTAAAATATCTGGACACAAGAAGGGAGAAGAGATTTTCCATCAACTGGCTAGAAAGTACTCAGTGGCCGATATCTGAAGGGAGATTCAGACAGAGGCTGAATTAATACATGTTGGAGGGTGACACAATGTGACACTCTGACTGAGGGTTAGCAATGTTGGTGGTCCTGAGACTTTGTTCTATGGGAGTTACCTCTAGCTAGGATAGTGGCTTGATAAGAGCATATTTTGGCCCTTTGGACCCATATTGCCAATATCTAAATGGGCAAGTCACATGAAAGCAGAGAGCTTGAGAGCAATTATGCCAGAAACACTCAGGGACTATATGATAATATCATGGATTACACGATTCCTATTGCATTTTCAGGAATTATGATGAAGTCAGAGGAAGAATAGCTCTGGGTTCTTGCTTCTTGTCAGAGAGGGCTTTAGATCTAGTGAACTTAGATACAAACTGACAAGAAAACCTACTCAGAATCAGGCACTGGTTAAGCCTGGGGGTGCATGGATTTTGCCCCTTTGTTGGTTCTTCCCTAAAAGACTATTCTTTCTTCACTGCCTAGCACCATGCCTCATTTATAGTCAAAATGTGGATTGATGCATAGACAGATGATGAACAAGATGTTAAACTATGGTGTTTGCCCATGGCCTTTCCTTTGAATTGTGTAGTTTTTGGAACATAGAATGGCTTTAATTTTTGAGGCATAAGTAACACCCAATGGAAATAAGCATGCTAAAGAAACTAATTGAATTAAAAGCAGATTTTTCTGCTTTTTTTCCCTCTTTTCTTTTACATATATATTTTCTTTTTCATTGAATGACATACATGTGGCTGTATTTATAAAGACATTTAACAGTTGTTTTCTTTTCATGCAGGGGCCTGAATTAATGAATAAATATGTTGGTGAATCTGAAAGAGCAGTTAGAGAGGTAAGATTATGCCTTAAAGTAGAACTCTGCATAGGAGAACCTCCTATCTCCTTTGTCCTTCTGTATGGTTTGCATTCTGCTTGGGGTTACAGATTTTGAAATTTTCCAAATCCAGATTCTAATGATGTATTTTTCTTCAGGCAAATACAATTTTATTACTGAAAAATACAATTTTGGCCATCAAGAGTACTTTTTATACATCATAATATTACCATCCATTAGTTTTACCAACTAAAGATTTTTTGAACTACCAGCATTTCGTTAAAAAAGAAAAGAAAAGGATATGTTTATACTTAAAAGAATTCATGAGCTCAGAATGAGAGTTAAATCCTTTAACCAGGTAGTCCTTTAAGTAGAAAAAACTTAGTACATGACAATGGCACTGTGCTCCCCCTTATTTGACTTACTGTACCTTTGCCTGGTGATTTAGACAGTGCATCCCCCTCTTCTGAGTTGTAAAGCCAGTGCCTGATTGATAGGCCATTCTTTCATTTTGTGGAAGCTACACAACTGGTAAATTCTTGCAAAATCAAGGCACCAGAGTCCATTAACTACAGCAATTTGATCACAGGTCTTGACTTTCCTAAGCAGAGGTTGGCCTGCCTCACACAGACACCCATATCTTCATGTGAGCACAGAAGGGTCAAGAGCACAGAGACAACAATGGAATGGATGGTCTCCATTTGTGAAATACCTGGGTACCGATCAAGAGTATTAGAGATTGGAATAGTTTTTCATCTGAGAAAAAAATTTCGACTTACTTTGTGTCCTATTTTTTTCCTTTAAAATGTAGATGATGGTAATCATATAAAACATTAACTGGTAATGACAGCACCATTACCGATTAAATATGAAAAAGTCATGTTTATGAATATTTACATTTTGGTAACTGTTTTCTGTTTTATGGTCATGATACTTGTGATCAGAAAATGTGTGCCTAGGCTTACAGATAACCTATGTTTGGATTTCTTTCTACCTATGCTGACTTTTTTTTTATTGTTTCTTTGATGCTTTAATTATTATTTTACTTTTATTTATTTATTTATTATTTTGGTATCATTAATCTACAATTACATGAGGAACATTATGTTTACTAGGCTCCCCCCTTCACCGATTCCCCCCACAACCCCCATTACAGTCCCTACGCTGACTTTTTCTAGCCCGCTTCCACATATTATTGCTCCCATGGCTGTCTGACCGATCTCTGATGTTGGTAGTCTAATTGACTTCTTGTCTAACCAACTGTTCTGACCAACTTCCAAGTTTTTGCCATTTCTCTATTCCTGGTGTTAACATTCAACTGTTGCTTTCCCATACAGTCTTCAGAGAAATGTGCAAGGTGTGTTGCTTTTGGGTTTATGGGTATTTTATATGCTAAGAGATGGCTGATTTTACACATTTATGGTTTTTCTTTTAAACCTGTGTTTGATAGTTAATAATACCTATCATTTATTGAGCTTTTACTGTGTTCTAGGCATTGTGTTAAATGTTTTGCCTTCTTTTTTCTTCATTCTTAAAATACATCATCTGAGGCAGGCAATTATCAGTATCTCCATTTTATAGACGAGGAAATTGAAGTTTAGAGTAGGAAAGTTTCCTGTGGAAGATCACACAACTACTAAGTGGTGGACCTGGGATTTTAACTGAGGTTGATTGCTTAACCAGATTGCCTCCAACATACCTCTATGAAGATGTGTTTGTGTCTTGTCTCTGTTCGCAAGTAAGCTCTGTGGAAGAAGATACTCTTGCATCCGTTGTGAAGTGTGTCTACATCTTTATAGGTCATATACAAAGTGATTGGGCTGGTTGACTTGGACTTAATGAATTTAGTTCTAAATATAGTTCTTAATCTAAAACCAACTCTAGAGTTTTCTGGAATTTTCTGATCTTTAGCTAATGTGACACTCTTTCTACCAGATCTTCCGAAAAGCAAGAGCGGTGGCTCCTTCCATTATTTTCTTTGATGAACTTGATGCCTTAGCAGTTGAAAGGGGCAGGTAAGAAATATTAATAGGACTTCTATTAAATATTAGCAATAACAGTGTAAATAGCATTTCTGTTACTGATTTTATTAATATGTTAGGCCTAAGAAAGCATTTTTCACTTCTTATACTTATTAAATTATTTGTGATCACTTTATAGTACTTTCATATACAGGTTTTTTTTTTTTCTTTTAAACACTGATATCCACTTGGGGCATTTGAGTTAATTTTTATAGTTTATTATCTATAAAGATCCCTAGCACTGTCTATCAAAATTTGAGTTGTTACAAGCATATGATTAAAACTGTAAACAAAGCTTGATTAAGCATAATTATATGATACAATTAGAAACCAATTATAATAAAGTGTTATTACACGATTTTAGTATTCTCTGGACTAAATTATGTTTCCTAAAATATAATTGGTTAAAATAGAATAAAAATTAGTATTAATAGCTTTGTTTTTGAATTTCAGGCTATAAAAAGGATTATTTATAATACCGTTTCAAACAGGTGTGTGTGTGTGTACTGTGTTTGTGTGTGTGTGTATAAAAAAATACATCTCAGAACTGTTTGTAAGTATGAATTTAATAAGTCAAATTTTTCTCTGCAAGTTTAGAAGGCCTTTAAGGAATGTGTACTGTAAGTACTTCATATTGAAGAAGGTTAATTTGGGTATTTTGGGTATATACAACCTTCCTGTTGTATATATTGATTATGAAAGCTCTGTTGATGGTAATTACAGTGATGGAAGAAGGCACCTTATAAATCCCCAGTATGAATTCAGTAAGAGGCATTGCTGTTCTCTTATTTCTTGGGTAAAGCTGCTTCATCAGATGAGAATTTAAACTGTCATTAGGAAACCCGTTAGAAGATAGGCTGCCCAGCTCTTCACCTCACCCATTGGTGCAGTGTCCTGGAAATACCTACAGTCTTTTCATTTTATGAGTTAAAATACTTGAGCCCTTTTATTATTTCTGAGGTGAGATAGCATAAAAGGTTATAAATAGTTCAAGTTCACCTTAACTACAGGAGACGAAAAAGAAGCCAGAGAAGTTTACTGAAGTAGTATGATCTGCCACATTTATGTGACATCAGAGACATCTGTTTTGGAGCCTAAAAAGGAGCAGGGTGGGAAACATTGTTAAATATGAACCAGATGGGAGGTAGAATATGTAGCAGAGTTCTCATAAAATGCTTTTGAAATAAAATGATGTGAGAAACCAGACAAGCCACTTGGTAGAAATAATCATGTTTTTGCAGGCAATTTGGCTCAGTAGGAATTTGCAAATGTATTAGAGAGGCTAATGATTTGCAGCCCCTAGATATCATTTCCTGTTATACTCTTCCTCCTATCGGGTATTGTGTACCTCCCTCCCTCAGTGGCTTGTTCAAATCAAGTACAAGTAAATTCTATGCTGTTTCTTTGGTATAGAAAAATTTTTGTCAAGTTGGCATTCCAGAAAACAAAGATGAGGCTGATGAGCAAGTGTAACAGTTATAGTCCAAAGTGGAGAGTTTGTTGTACTTCAGTTGCACTAAGTCTTATATAGTTTGTTTTTTATAGCCAGAAGAATCTGGGAATGTATTGTATTTTCTGTTCCTTTTTCTCCCTAATTGTGTGATGCGCCAGCATTGCCTAGAAGTGATTGTTTTATCTAATTAGATTGCTGTTACCTGAAGAGTAAAACAAATAAAACCTCAATATGTTTTTGTTCTTCAGCTATTTGAATTGAACACAATTTTTTGAAATTGAAAAAACATCTGATAGCTGCCAAGCTTATAAAATTCCAAAGACACTAAACAAATTTTATGTGTTGTTAAAATATAGAAAACATCGAATGACAAAAATTGCATAAACTAGGAGGCATTTCTATATAACATTAGGCTGTAAAATAGTCTTTGCTTTCGTTTCTTCAAAGTTATCTGTTTTCTGTGATAATACTCAGCTCAAACCCATGTGATTAGTCCAAAAATGACAGTGCATGAGGAAACTATTTCTTCTTATCAATATTTTAATTTCAAAACTTAAGATGTTTAACAAATTGAGCAGAGAATTATGATATAAGCTAGTCCTTACTGTCCTGCGTGTGTTGTCAATTATTTTGACTACTTGAAGTTACTCAAATTAGCCATGAAACTGAGGATTACAACTAGCACACTGTAAATACAGCATAGACATACTGTTTGCGTAGCTTAAAAAACATTTGTGTTTTCAGAAAGAGATTTTTTTATGCTTATAAAAGTGTCTAACTACAGCACTATTTTCTCCTCCTCCCTGCCCCATTTAAATTTCTTTGGGACTTGAAAAATAAACATGGCTGATATTTATTCTCTTTTTCTATATGCCTATTTAAATTATGGGTGTTTTTAATAAGATTTTTTGCCTTATTTCACACTGTGAGTCAGAGGAAATGTAAGATTGGCTTTACAGAATGTTTCAATGGTCTCTCTAACATTTGGGAAATTAAAAATGCTGTTAAAATAGTTCTTTGGAAATAGATAATATGGTAGCAAGTAAGGCACTGAGGTAGGGAAGGTATTTTAATTATACATGGCTAATGATGATATTAGCATTCGTTCAGTGCCTTTTATGTACTAGAAACTGTTTTAAGTGCTTTACAGGTAAAGGAAAAACTTACAGAAAGGCCCCTGCGTGAACACAAAGTAGATTATTACACAATTAGCTCTAGCACTATGCCTCACCTCCCAGCTAGCTTTTTCAAAGTTATGGTGGGGAGGGGAGTGCAAGCTGGGCAGTCAGTCATCAGTCAGCCTTGTCTTAAGCAGCAGTCCTGTCCTCAGAAGTGGAGACAGGTAGGGTGATTCCCCGTATACTGTACCCTCTTGGACTAGTCTCCTCTGATTGAGGAAATGGCTGCTGAGTAACTGGAGATTCCTAGAAAAACTTCCTGTTTTGGACACTCCAGCTCATCACAGTATCCTGAATCGTCCTCATCAGCTGGTGCTGATTGCCTTGTACTGCCAGACTTCAAGTAGAACTAGAAGAGATTTGGAACTAGGAACATATGCCTGGAACTTACAGCCATTAGCTGGAGAGGCCCATCTTATTTGTTTAATTGACTTCCAAATAACATGACTCCCTCTATTTGGACCTCACTCACCTTGTTATGGCCTTTTGCTGTGGGGACTTCTAATTATCCCAACAACCCTGGAGGAGGTGTAGGACCTGTTCTCTTTTCTATTTTACAGAAAAAACATAGGTGTATTGCTGCATCAATTCCTTATTCAAGTTTCTGTATCACTAAGAGCAGAGCTGGGATTTGAATTCAGTTATTTCCACTCCAGAGCAGATACTCTGAGCCACTCTTTGACTTGACTACTACCCCACAGATATCAGGATTCTAGGTCTAAGTAGTTAATTAACCTTTCAAGCTTATATTTATTGTGCATTTTCTCTGTGGCTTGCATTAGTAAGGACTTGATCTGGCTAACTGGACTGTTGTAAGACTCCTTTGCAAGCATTCACTCATTCAGTAAATGTTTGTGAATGCTCATTCTGCAGCAGGCTTTGTGTTGGGAATAAAAACAGTATACAGAACCTAGGGGAATTCCTTAACTGCTCTAAGCTTAGTTTCTTCATTTGTTAGATTGAGATGATAGTAGTAACAACTTCTAAATTATTGGAATTGATTACCTATAAAGTGCTTCACATAGTGACTAGCATTTAATAACTGCTTAAAAAGCTTTAGTGTTCCTGTAATGTCTGAATAGATATTCTTAAAATAATAATAATTTCCATAGAGATAGAAATAGAGTAATAGAGATGGAAATGAATCCTGCTTCAATGTAGTTCACAATTTTTTGGGGGGAGAAACTGAAGCATTGGGAAAATTAGAAAACATATTCTACAAATGGCAGGCACTATGGTATTTTGTCAAAAGGTGTCATAAGTTGTAGATACCTCATTATTTTATGTACGATTACTGAAGAAAAATATAGCCTTAAACTGTGAAATACTGATGAGAAATCACCAACTCCATGAGACATCCTGATTTCAAAAATTTTAAATATGGCAGTAGTATGAATCCTAGTGTAGCTCCAGGGGGAAACATATTCCCGGCTGGTGCGAATAAACCAGTGTGATGGAAATCAGTGAAGGGAAAAGCTAGATTGGTAGAAACCCTTTTACTGCTCACAGGAGGCCTGCCTCCTTTCATTCCCTCTAGCCCACCTTGCATTTCCCTCCCTGCCCTCACCTTTCTAGAGAAACTCCACAGGCGAATCCCTAGAGACTGACAGGTGCCAGAACCAATGATGCAGCAGAGGGGAGGAGAGAACAGCCTCTCTCCCCAGAGGATGCAGGAAGAAACACCTATTAATATTGTAAATAGACTAAGGCCAGGCTGGAGATTCTGGAAATACTGCAATTTACCCTACACTTAGAAATTGCACAAAGGCAGTATTGTTATTTGAGAGAGCAAGAAGATCTATATTATTTTACAAACTAATGTTATTATATAAAAAGTGGGATATCATTTTGTTACTAGAATGTAACAAAGATGATTAAATATATGGAAGAATGAAAAAGATTAAGTGCTAAGTTAAAGGTCCACTGAGAGAATGATACCTTCTGTGGAGGTATTGAAGAATCTGTGATACTAATAACTGCTTTCTTATATATAGCTGTTTCTGTATGTTCTAGTCCAGAATTGGTTTCTATTTGGAGTGGCTGGGGGAAAAGTAAGAAGTTCTGAGCCAGCTTTCATTGAAAATGAAGATTCCAGATTTAGCAATATTCTGAAAAGTGCTCTGAGTTTTAAAATAACAATGAGAAAATGGGGTAGACTCTTGTGTACCATATCCAAATTTCAGGTAAATTCAGTGAGTTCATGACATTAAGCACCAAAATAAATTTTTGTAGATATCACTTCTCCAGGGAGGGTTATAAATTTTTCTAATGTGTTTTTTATGGTGGTTTTTAAAATTTCATAAAATCATAAAATTTTATAGCTGGAAAAGTTCTCAGAAGTCATCAAGTATAACCTTTTATTCTTCAGAAGGACCAGAAGCCCTTAGATTTTAAGAGAAAAGGCACACGACTCCTTTGTGGCCTAGACAAGACTCATGTCTTCTGATTTAGTGCTCTTTGTACTGTATGACTACTGCCTTTTATACTATCAGGATTTGGGAAAGAAAAGTTTGTTTATGTCATGGTAAAAGTTCTAATGTAGTTAAATATTTAAACAATATTTTTAATGCAAGTAACTAACAACAACTTATAAATACTTTGAACCACTATTATTTTCTATATCTGTTTCAAGTTGCTAATTCACTGCCTTTTTCCTGGTATGCAGCTTTTCCTAATTTATATTTAATAGCCTTAGATATATATGGAGTTTTCATGTTTGTAAACGTTTAATATTAAGCAGAAATGTGTGGGAAAACAGCAAAAGAAGAAATAGAAATGTGTAATGGATTTTTCATTATAATAGTTTTATAAAGTAGAGCAGAGTTGTACAAATATTTTTTGTTTTGTGTTGTATGCATTGTGGATAAGTATTATAGATAGTACGGAGTAAAGGTATGACTTTCCTAATAGGGATGGCCTGGATCATACCAGGAATTGGGAATTATTTTTTGTTTAGGTCTCTTACTGTAGCTATCTTGCCTTTAAAGTGAAAGTTTGTTTGCATTGTACATGCACCTAGAAAAATATCATGGCTAATGGTTATGATCAGAGTGATGTATGTTTGGCTAGCCTTCTTTAGGTCTTTTTTAGGTTTCTTCTAAGCCTATGACTGGGGGTGTATGGGAGGTAGATTTTAAGATACGAATTCAGATGCCTACCATTTGGAACTCTTCATAACATTTTAGAATATATACTGGAAAAAAATTTGAATTTAAATTGGATATATAAGTGTTGGCCTATAATTTAGAAATTATCTGAAGGGATGATGGGGCATTTTATTTCACTGTTTTGGAGAGGGTGAAAAGGAAATACATTATTTTTATGATATTTTTTATTGAAAAATCAGTTCAATAATTACTATCATGCGGTTTCTTTAAGATATGAGTTGGCATACCATTTCTATAACAGGCCGATCAGTAAATATTTTCAGCTTTTTGGGCTATCCAGTCTCTATTGCAGTTATTCATCTCTGTTGATACAGTGCAAAAGCAGCCATAGGGAATGTGTAATCAAATAAAAAAGAGTTGGCTGTCCAGATTTGATTTGTGCCTATAGTTTACTGACCCATTTTAAGATACCATCAGGTTCCTTTGGCCAATGGCTCTATGTGACTTTTGAATATTAATAATTTGGAAAAGGGGCTTGACTTCTGAAGGGAAAAGAGAATTAATGTTTTGAGAAAGTCCAGCTTCAATATTTTCTACAATGGAACATTTTTTTCCCATTGTTGTGTTGCCTATCTCTAGCAGATAATAAAGTTTTATAAAATCATTTCATTATGTTAGTGATTACACATTTGTTTTTAAACTTTTTTCTTGGAGTTGGTTTTGATTTCCTGGGATGTCAGTTTTATGGTTTTTGTTTCCTCCTGCAGCTTTGAAAGTCAGCCAAAAATATTTCTCAGCCCATAAAACATTTTCACTCTGCTGTTCTCCAGCTAGCTTTCAGTGATCTGTGGAAATAAAGGCAGAGGCAGCATGGGTAAAGGGAATCCAGAAAATTCCCTTCACCTAGTCTTCAACATAAATTACAGCCACTGTTTCCTCTTAGAACAGGCAGCAAATTGGACAAGTATGAATTTCACTTCTTTATGTTCAGAAGTGCCCAGAGGTATCAATAAGTTTCTAAATATGAATATTTTTATTAAAAATAATTAAATAACTCTACTTAGGTGCTATAAATGCTCAATCCAGAATCACAGAATTTTGAAACCTAGAACAACCTATATATGGATTATCTAATTCAACTCCCCTCATTCATGCATGCCAATAATTATGAAATCCTCAAGAGAACAATAAGGTCTTCATCCTATTACCTCATCTGTCCAGCAGAGTGCCTAGCAAAGAAGCACCCAGACATTTATTTTTCGAATAAGGGAATGAAGGCTCAGTGAAACTAGAGATTAGGTTCACTAAGCTGCTTGTCAGCAAAGTCTGACTTTGTCATGTCTTAGTGTCATTTGTGAACCAATTTTCTTTCAAAATTAAACACTGAGACTGTCTTTTAGAATTTTTTCACCTGCATTTATATTAATAGAAGCATCATCATCTTCATTATAAAGAATCATTTACAAGCTTCAGAATACATTTATCTGTCAAAGAGCTCCAAAAAAAATCAATGAAGTGCTAAGTGATTTTTATTTTTTTAAGTGTTCATTGGTTTTGGTACATGCTATAAAAGTGGGTCTGGACTCTCAAAACTGTCAGTTGTCCTAAGAATACAGAAGTGATAGATACTCTGTTTAGTGGAACTGATAGCAACAGTAATCATAGGATAGCAACAATAATGAAGATCATACTTTTTGGTTGATGAGAAAACATTTTGAAAATAATACTAATTAATTTTGTAGAAAAGCTGCCATGTTACCCTGTGCCCAAAAGACCACTGAGCCACATTTATTTTATAGTAGGAGAATCAAACCGAGTCTTAGGTAAGTAAGCACCAAGTCACTAGGTTCCAAATTGTGTATGTATCCACACTTAGAGCATATAAATGAAGATCCTGAACCAGTCCCAGTACCCCCTGACCAAAGCTCATTTAGAAGACACAAAAAAAAGGGTAGAAAGAACAGATAAAGAGAATAGACCCAAGAAACCAAAGAAGTGGAGATTTTCTTTTCATGAGTCTGTTTCTTGAGCCAAGCATTTTTGCATTTGAGCATAGTCTTGTAGTATGTTAATGAAAAGATTCTGTTTTATCTGTTTTAGAAGGTTTTCCTTTTACAAAAAAAAAGTTCTTAAATATAAAACCTGAGAAGGGTAAAAATATCCTTGTCTGGAAATTTTAGCTATTCAAAATAAGTCATTTAGGGACTCTGAAGAACTAAGCTATTACTACATTTGAATAGTTAATATACAGTTCAGACTAAAATGTAAAGAACTCTATCAATGTATAGAAATCCAATACATCTTACAGAAACAAAAAGTGTCTTAGTTTATTAGGCTCACAGTTTTGGTCATGCCTAGTAGTTATGAAGGGCTTCAGAGGAGCAGTTCTTAGTGTTGTGTTGGTAGTTTTGTGGTACAATTTAAGGAATTTAATTTGATACTTTCTACCATATTGTAAGTAAGGGTTAGTAGGGAAATGGCAGTGTGATTCTGGATTTATCTACTGACCTGTGTTATCCCAACTTCTGAAAATCTTCTACCATACATATGTCAATGCTGTATTTCAGTAAACATTTATGTGTCAGGTACTCCTTTGTTAGTTTAATTTCAATATTACTTAAAAAGATTATAGATTTATTAAGCCAGTTATAGTGGTAATAATTATAATAATGATAATGCTTTTACTTTATCTATTGGCATTTCCTTTGTGCTAGATCCTTTATACATTTTATTTAATTTTGAGGAAGGTGTGAGTCTTTCCATGTTTTGATTGAGAAAACTGAAGCTCAAAGATGTAAATTTACTCTTCTGCAAATTTACACAAAAAAGTAAATGTAAGGTTGGGATTTAAACCCAAGCTTATCAAATATCAAAGCTTTTTCCCAAGTTCAAAGCAGTCTTTCCAATGAATACTAATCATTGAAGGTTTTACTGCAATGATTTTAAAATTTTCATGTATTATAGTTACTACATAATTTTAGTCTGTGTTACTATTTTTGTATCTGTGGTAGTAGGAAAATGCATGTTTATAGAAGCATTTTCTCAGCTTCAGTTTTTAGCATCTTGTCAGAAAATAAGCGTGAACTGACATGTATTAATTTTCCTTATTTTTTTGTTGGATTATCTTTATGACAACAGTGGGAGAAGATCTAGGATTAGAAGAAGTTCCCTTAAAAAAATTGCATTAGCAGAGAGTAAATTGAACTGTAAGTTTAGGATGACTTGTTTCTCAAACATTGTGTTTGAGTCAAAACTATACAAGTGTAATGATTATTGCCTATGTTCACTTGGAGTTTTTACTGGGAAATGATGGCAAAATGGAAAAATACTTATTTTTATGTCATCCTCTACGTTAACAGTTGATACAAAGCTACAGTTATGAAGAACACATGCTGCTCACACAGCTCTAGGACAGCTGGTGAGGATAACTCACTATGCACATCTGTCTACTTTTATAGAATATGTTGTTAACCTAAAATAGCTTATCTACTGTTAGGTTCATAGTGAATGTTGATCATAATTGACAGTATAGTTTATCATACAGTGGTAAGATAGAAAATTTAAAGCATTATTAATTCTTGACATTCACCAAATAGTTTTGCTTTCATTTCTCAAATTTTGGTGGCTATTTCTTATCAGCATGCATTTCTTCAGTACAATTTAGTGTTCCTTTCAACTGAAATAAGTACCATTCCCCCCAGAGTGCTGATTTAAAAGATGGCCATCATAGATATCTCATCTTTACTTTGGCACATTATATATTTGGTTTACAAAATTCTTTAAAGTTATTTATCCTTTATAGTATTACAGAAAGGTATAGATTCCGGAATCAAGCACATGTATACTTAAATCCTGCCTCTGCCATTTGCTAGCTGTAGAATCATCAAGTTACTCAACTTCTCTGTGCTAAAGTTTCCCTATATATAAAATGAAAGTAAAAGTGTCTACTTCACAGTGCTGTTATTGGGATTAATGAATTAATACATGTGATGCTTGACACAGAGCAAGTTAAATATATGTCACCTATTATTAGTACAGTGTCTAAAAGATACTGTAGGTATCTATGAACAGTGAACAGGGGGTATTTTTTATATTTATGAAGGTTTTCCCTCCCAGCATTCTGTGAGAGATAAGAATTCTCCCATTTTCTTGAGGCTGTAAGTCACAGCTAAACTGTCTTGTGTAAACAGAATTTATATTGAGCTTTGATTTTGCTATAAAAGGTTTATCAGAAACAGGGGAGTTTAATTTTATTTATGAGAATCAGAGAAAACCTTGTTGAAATTATTTTTAAGTTAGCCCAATGAGGTGAACAAGGAATCTAAAAAATCTCTGATTTTGGTAGATTCTTCAAATATATAGTGATCAAAATGTTATTGTCAGCTGTATAACATAGCTGGGATTTTAAGCATATAGAATATTTTATATAGGAAAATGCAATATGTAGAATATGATATAATTCTGCTTATTATCAAGAATTCTTTTTTTTTTTAAAGACCAGTTTAACATTAATTATTTTCTTTACTTTAAGACTTTGGTTATATTGGAATTTATTTATTAAAAATAATGCATTTGCACAAAAACAGACCTGTAGACCAATGGAACAGACTAGAGCCCAGATATAAACCCAAGCATTTATGGTCAATTAATATACGATAAAGGAACCACAGATACACAATGGGGAAATGACAGCCTCTTCAACAGCTGGTGTTGGCAAAACTGGACAGCTACATACAAGAGAAGGAAACTGGATTATTGTCTAAAGCCATACACAAAAGTAAACTCAAAATGGATCAAAGACATGAATGTAAGTCATGAAGCCATAAAACTCTTAGAAAAAAACATAGGCAAAAATCTCTTGGACAGAAACATGAGCAACTTCCTCATGAACATATCTCTCCGGGCAAGGGAAACAAAAGCAAAAATGAACAAGTGAGACTGTATCAAACTAAAAAGCTTCTGTACAGCAAAGCTTCTACCATCAGTAGAACAAAAAGACATTCTACAGTATGGGATAAATGACATATCTGATATTCATAAATGACATATCTGATACGGGGTTGACATCCAAATTATATAAAGAGCTCATGCACGTCAACAAACCAAAAGCAAATCAGCCAATTAAAAAATGGGCAGAGGAGCTGAACAGACACTTCTCCAAAGAAGAAATACAGATGGCCAACAGGCACATGAAAAGATGCTCCACATCGCTAATCATCATAGAAATGCAAATTAAAACCACAATGAGATATCACCTCACACCAGTTAGGATGGCCAGTGTCCAAAAGACAAACAACAACAAATGTTGGTGAGGATGTGGAGAAAGGGGAACCCTCCTACACTGCTGGTAGGAATGAATGTAAACTAGTTCAACCATTGTGGAAAGCAGTATGGAGGTTCCTTAAAAAGCTCAAAATAGAAACACCATTTGACCCAGGAATTCCATTCCTAGGAATTTACCCTAAGAATGCCACAGCCCAGTTTGAAAAAGACATATGTGAAAGGCCCCCACCAGTAAGATGGCGAACTTCCGGCTACTCTTCCGGGTCCTCAGTTCCCGAAGGCACCACCTAAAGACCTATCACCTCTCTCCCCACTCCCCCTCCCAGCACCTAGCCAATAGCCACCAGCCCCATAGAAGTAACACCACAACCACCCCTTGCCCCTTCCTATATAACCCAGCACCTTTCCCCAATAAAGCGGAATTCTCCGGTGAATTGCTGCTGTGTGTTGCTCCTTTCCTTTCAATATGCGCCCCTATGTTTATCACAGCACTATTTATAATAGCCAAGAAATGGAAACAATCTAAGTGTCCACCAGTAGATTAATGGATAAAGAAGATGTGGTACATATACACAATGGAATATTATTCAGCCATAAGAAGAAAACAAATCCTACCATTTGCAACAACCTGGATGGAGCTAGAGGGTATTAGGCTCAGTGAAATAAGCCAGGCAGAAAAAGACAAGTATCAAATGATTTCACTCATCTGTGGAGTAAAAGAACCAAGAAAAAACTGAAGGAACAAAACAGCAGCAGACTCACAGAACCCAAGCATGGACTAACAGTTATGAAAGGGAAAGGGATTGGGGAGGATGGGTGGGAAGGGAGGGATAAGGGGGAAAAAGGGGGCATTGCCATTAGCACGTATATTGTAGGGGATGGACACGGGGAAGCTAGTATAATACAGTGAAGACAAGTAGTGATTCTATAGCGTCTTAACTACGCTGATGGACAGTGAGTGTAATGGGGTATGTGGTGGGAACTTGATAATACCGGGAGTCTAGTAACCATAATGTTCATGTAATTGTACATTAATGATAGCAAAATTTTAAAAAATAGTAATGCATTTACTTAAGGAAAAACCAAGTTCTTTCCAGAGGACAGAAATGTGTTTTTGTTTTTTTTTTTCATAGATGTGTTCTGTAGATAAATTTATCACTATAATATCAACAGATTTTATTTGGAGTTATATAAAAGGTTTATGTACAAATTTTTTTAATTGTTTAAAACATGAGATATCAACACTATTTTTCTTAAACTAAAAAGTGCAGTTACCCTTCCCAGCCCATCTCCTTTTTCTTTCCTACTCTAACCTTTATGAAAAGATACTAATAATTTTAGTGTTTTTATAACTTACAACTTGGGTCATTATAATAGATTATTATTTTTTGAAACAAAATATTGACAAAATTAATATTCCAAATGATTTTATTTTTCATGAATTATACCTTATTTAAGTATTTGTTCTCATGCTTGGAAGTTTCTAAAATATAAAATCATCTTTTCTTTAAGAAAATTTTTTTTTAATTTTAAAGAAGTGACTACTGAGGAGCCAGAACTGTAGTTATTGTCCCCATAGTGTTATTATCTTCAACATATTTATTTGCTCAAAATATAATTCATATTTTCCCTGAACTTTGCAATAAAAAGGAGAAATAAAAGCCTTTTATATTTGTTTCCTCCTGTCCCAAATTCATTTTCCTTCATGTTGTTATGCCTACTACTTCTTCTGCATTGAAGAAAACCAATCCCTTCCCAGGTATGTAGGTTTCCTAGTCAAGGTAGTTCATTTTAAAAGAAATTCACATTGGGCTTGTCAGGACAGGTAAATAAAGAAAAAGCAAAATAGGACCTACAACACTTGGATATGTTCTTGACATTTTAAATGAGTGAGCACTTACTGGTATGAATGCAAAAAATGGTGCCATAAAATCTACAGTGTCTATTACTAAGGGAATTGGTATGTAAAACTCAGAAATATCCTGTTTATACCTGTTTCAATATTAGCTGCTGATTGTAGAAACTATTTTGCAAAGAAAACTTTTGGAATAAACATTAAACACTAATGTTGGTCACAGATATGTTCTCTAGTGAGCAATAATTTTATTGGCTTTAGCATTTGAGAATCCTGACTCCATTCTTGATCCCTTTGATTTCTTTTATAGTTTTAGGAAATTCTCATTTCTTGAAACATAGCTTCTATTCCATTCTCTCATCTCACCTTATGGCAAGGCAGTTATATATTTCTTTTGTTTTCATCCTTTTGTTTTCTCTTTGTGCATCAGTTTGGTAATTTTTTTACTAACCTGTAGTCCAATTAAATAATTGTCTGTTCTGTTGTGTCTAATTCCTATTAAGCTCATTTTTTTTTAGCAGTGTTGATATGTATATTGGTTTCAGGTGTTTAACATAGTAATTTGACAGTTATATACATTACAAAATGCTCACCCTAATAAGTGTAGTTATCGTATGTCACCATACAAGATTTTACAATGTTGTTGACTTATTATATTCCTTATGTTGTACGTTCATTCTCATGACTTAACTTATTTTATAACTGGAAATTGTACCTCGTTATCACCCTTTACCCATTTCACCCATCCACTCACCTCTCTCCCCTATTTTTTTTCTCTGTATTTATGAGTCAATTATGTTTCTGTTTTGTTGGTTTATTTCTTTAAATTGCACATATAAGTAAAATAGGGTATTTATCTTTCTCAGTCTGGCTTATTTCATTTAATATAATACTCTCTAGGTCCATATATGCTGTCACAAATGTCAAGATTTCATTCTTTTTTGTGGTTGAGTAATATTCCATTGTATATATGTACCACATTTTCTTTATCCATTCATCAGTTGATGGACACTTAGGTTGCTTCTGCATCTTGGCTATTGTAAATATTGCTGTAGTAATCATAGGGGTGCATATATCTTTTTGAATGAGTTTGTTTTCTTAGAGTAAATACTTAGAAGTGGAATTACTGAGTTGTAGAGTATTTCTATTTTGATTCTTAATTTCAGTTATTACAGTTTATAGGTTTAGAATTTTTATTTGTCTTTTTCTTATAGATTCCAGGTCCCTGCTAAAGTTCACCACTTTTTTTTTCCTACAATTCATATGAATTTTTGTTTTTACTGTCTCAATCCTTTCCCTTTCCAGATTATGTGATAAAACTTAAATTGTTACAGATTGGAATTCCTTAACATCTCTCCCCTTCTTAAGAGGAAACTAAAAGGAAGAAAGGATAAAGACTAAACAATAATCTAGGAAACCTTTGTTGTTGTTTTCCCTTCATTTATAGGCTATAGAATTTTGGGGGGATGGGATGATTAGGGATGTATATAGTATGATTTTATTGATAACAGAGTTTATTGAGGTTTTCTCAATTGTTCTTTTTCTCCATACGGACTCTATACCCAATGCTTGATGTTGAGTTCAGTGTCTAAAGCAGTGTTAGCAATGATATTTTTCTCTTTTTATTAATATAAAGTTAATTCTTACAATAACGGATGACTAACAGTCACGTGAAAAGATTCTCCACATCACTTATCATCAGGGAAATGCAAATTAAAACCACATGAAATATCACCTCACACAAGTTAGGATGGCCAACATCCAAAAGACAAGAAACAGCAAATGCTGGCAAGGATGCAGAGAAAAGGGAACCCTCCAAACTGCTGGTGGGAATGTAAGGTGGTTCAACCATTGTGGAAAGCAATATGGAGTTTCCTCAAAAAACTAAAAATAGAAATACCATTTGACTGAGGAATTCTACTCCTAGGAATTTACCTGAGGCAAACAAAATCCCTGATTCAGAAAGACAAATGCACCTGTATGTTTATTGCTGCACTATTTACAATAGCCAAGATAGGGAAGCAACCTAAGTGTCTGTCAATAGATGAATGAGTAAAGAAGATATACATATACACAGTGAAATATTATTCAGCCATTCAGAGAAAAATCCTGCCATTTAAACAATATGGATAAATCTAGAGGTAGAGGGTATTATGCTCAGTGAAATAGAAAGACAAATAACAAATGATTTCACTCATTTGTGGAGTATAAAAACAAAGCAAAACAGAAGGAACAAAACAGTAGACTCAGACACTGAGAAGGGACTAGTGGTTACCAAAGGGGAGGGGTTGTGGAGGGCAGGTGGGAAGGGAGAGGGGATTAAGGGACACTACAGTTTGCAGTCACAATATAGGTAGGTCACAGGGATGGTAGCACAGCACAGAGAACACAATTAATTACTGTATAACATCTTACTATGTTGACAGATTGTGACCACAGTGGAGGGGGTGAGGACTTGATAGATAATATAGGTGAATGTTGAACCACTATGTTGTATGTTTAAAACTATCATAAGATTGTATGTCAATGATACTTTAATAAAAAATTAATTTAAAAATAAATAAAAATAAAAATGGCATTTGAAAAGTCCTTTAAAATTATTTTTTCTTTTCTGTGACTTAAAATTTAGATTCAATATGAAAAATTGTTGCAGAGTTTTTAGGCTCTTTTTTTTTTTTCCTGATAAGATCTCATTTAAAAAGTGCTTATAATGAAGCTTATATGTGTCATTCTTTCAGCTTTAAATCTGTTAATTTGTACAACAATTTATGTTTGTAACATTAATCCAAGGCTGTAAGACACTGAGATGCTATTTGAATTATGTGATGAAAATTTATATAAATTTGGAATGCCTTTAAAATTTATCAGGATTTTTTGGTTTTATAAAATTTGCAAAGTAAAATTGGGTAATAATATTGGGTAATAATAAACCCATATTTTGTTAAAATAAGTCATTTTCTTAGCCTCTATGAAAGACTCTTTCTTAGCCTCTTTCTTACCACATATAACAGTCTGTATTGAGTGGTATTCAGATTCAGTACTAACCCGGGCTAAACCTGACTTTGATAGCTATGAGATTGCTCTTGTTTTTCTAAAAATAAATGTTATAATAGTATATTTGTTGTTATACATATATTATTTGTTGTTATAGGTTATAGCCTCTTCATTGCTCATGGGGTCTCAAGCAGTCATCGTAATCTAATTTTATTTAGTTTCATTTATTATATCCAGATTCTTGATTTAAACTGAGAGCAAATATAATTCAAAGTTACCAAGTCAGTCTTTCCAGAACTATTTTGTGTTTTTTTGTTTTGGAAAACAAGCAAATGTGTGTTTTATCTTATTTTTGCTTCTTGCACTCCAAAATTCTTGAGGTAGTGGGGATTGCTTTCTTAATCTTTCCATTCCCATTTCCTAAAATTATGCCTGGCCTTTGAGACAATGAATGTTTGTTGAATGAGTGAGTTGAATTGAATGAATTGTTGCATTTCCTAATGAAATTATCCCCCTTATTTTTCCTCAGGATCCTCCTCCCCCATACCACAAAGGTTTTGTTTTTTAGCCTAATCTGAAACAAAACCTAGTAGCTATTTTTATACTTCTCAACAAACTCAGCTAATATATTCACACTTACCAGTAAGACATCTCACAGTCTTACTAATTAACTGGAGGAGGAAGGGAGAGTATACAGGACATAGCTAAGGATAGTTCCTATTAGGGGACGGCAGAGCAAGCAATAGCATATATAAAATAAGGTATGACTTGAGCCCAGGAATTTTCCTTAAGGTGAAAGTAGTCCATTTATTTGGCACTAGTTATATTACACAGACTCCTCTAGGTGGAACACAAATTGAAGAATTTTACCATTACCTAATAGTACAGTTAGGTTAATATTTTTCAGTGTATGTGTAACTCTGTATTAGGGAATATAATCTTCCTATGGATGAATCCAGCCAACATTTTTTGTTCCTTTACTTGACTTAGCAGCATTTGACATAGTTAACTTCTTGTTTTCTGAAATACTATCCATTTATTATTCTTTGTTTTTTTTTTTTCATTCCTCTCTGCACCCTGCTATGGACTAAATTGTGTTCCCCCAGAATTTATGCTTTGAAGCCTTAACCCCTGATAATATTTGAAGAGGTATTTGGGAGGAAATTTAGAAGTTTAGAAGAGGTCATGAGGGTGTGGCTATCATGATGGGATAAATGCCCTTTAGAAGAAGAGATACCAGAGAGCTTGCTCTCTATTTCTCTTTGCCATGTGAGGGCAGCAAGAAGGCAGCCATCTGTGAGGCAGGAGAGAGCTTTCCTCCGAGATCCACCCTGATCTCAGACTTCCGGCCTCCAGATCTATGAAAAAATAAATTGTTGTTTAAGCAACCCAATGTGTAGGGTATTTTGTTATGGTTGTTTGAGCTGACTAATACATATCCCTTCATCTTTATAAATTCCTCTACCATTTCTTGTTTGTGATTCCCTAATGACATACGAGGAGGTTGAACATCTTATGTTTATTTGCCACCTTTATATTTCTTTGGTGAGGTATTTGTTTAGGTCTTTTGTTCATTTTTTAATTGGGTTTTTAATTTTCTTACTATTGAGTTTTAAGAGTTCTTTTTATATTTTCATTAACTGTCCTTTTTCAGACATTTATAAATATTTTCTTCTAGCTTGTGTCTTGTCATCTCATTCCCTTGATGGTATCTTTTGCAGCAGAAGTTTTTAATTTTAATGAAGTACAGCTTATCAGTTATTTCTTTCATGGATCATGCTTTGGTATTGTATCTAAAAAGTCATCAGCATAGTTAAGGTCATTTAGATTTTCTTCTGTGTTACCCATTTTGGGTTAATTTTTGTGAGGAATGTCAGGTTTGTGTCTAGATGCATTCCTTTGCATGTGGATGTCCAGTTGTTCTAGTTCTATTTGTTGAAAAGAGTTTGTGTTGATGATTTTGTACTTTTCTGCATAGACAATTATTTCATCTGTAAAGACAGTTTTATTTATTCTTCCCAATCTCTATACATTTTATTTCCTTCTCTTGCCCAGTTGCATTAGCTAGTACTTCTAGTATGTTGTTGAAAAGTGGTAGTGAAAGAGGACATCTTTGCCTTATTCCTGATCAGAGTGGGGAAGTTTCTTGTTTTTACCATTAAGTGTGTTAGAGTTTTCTGAGATGTTCTTTAATCAGGTTGTGGAAGTTCCCTTTATTCCTGATTTGCTGAGTTTTTGTCATGACTGGGGGTTGGATTTTGTCAAATGCATTTTCTACATCTATTGATGTGATCATGTGATTTTTCTTTTTTTTAGTCTGTTGATGCAATAGTTTATATTCCTTGATTTTTTAAATGTTGAGCCAGCCTTACATACCTAGGATAAATCCCACTTGATCATAGTGTATGAATCTTTTTATACATTGTTGAATTCAATTTGCTAATATTTTGTATGTTCCTAAAAGATACTGCTCTGTAGTTTTCTTCTGATGTCTTTGTCTGGTTTTGTAGGATAATTGTGGTCTCAGAATGAGTTTGAGAAGAATTCCCTCTGCTTCTATCTTCTAGAATTAATTGCAGAAAATTGGTATAATATATTCTTTAAATGATTGGTAGGATTTACCAGTAAACCCATCTGTGTCTGATGCTTTCTGTTTTGGAAGATTATTAATTAGTGATTCAGTTTCTTTAATTGATATAAGCCTATTCAGATTGTCTTTTTTCTTTTGTGAGTTTTGACAGATTGTGTCTTTCAAGGAATTGGTCCATTTCATCTAGATGATTGAATTTATATTTCATTATTGGAGAGAAAATTTGCATAGAGGTTTTCATAGTATATCTGTATATTCACAGAATATCTTTTATTAAATATTTAAGGCCCAGATCCATAATAATGTCCCCTCTTTCATTTCTGATATTAGTAATTTGTGCCTTTTCCCTTTTTTCTTAGCCTGGATAGAGGCTTACTGTTTTCATTGATCTTTCCAAAGAACCATCTTTTGGTTTTGTTGATTTTTCTCTATTGATTCCATTATGAATAGTATTGATTTCTGCTCTCATTTTTAACTGTTTCCTTCTGTTCACTTTGGATTTAATTTGCTCTTTTTTTTTTTAGTTTCCTAAAGTAGAAGCTTAGATAACTGATTTTAGATCTTTTTTTTCTAATATATGCATCCAATGCTATACATTTCCCCTTAAACACTGCTTTCACTTAATTTCCCTAAATCACAGAAATTTTGATAACTTGTATTTTCATTTTCATTTAAACTTGTATTTTCATTTTGTTTAAGCTATTTTTTTTATTTCTGTTGTGATTTCTTCAGTGTGTTATTTTAGAAGAGTGCTTTTTAATTTCGAAATGTTTTGGAATTCCCAACTATCTGTTATTGATTTCTAGTTTAACTTCATTGTGGTGTGATAGCACACATTGTATGATTCTTAATGTTTGTAATTTGTTAAGGTAAGTTTTATGACCTAGAATATAGTTTATTTTGGTGAATGAATGTTCCATATGACCATGAGAAGAATGTGCATTCTGTTATTGATGGATGAAGTGGTATATGGATCATAATTATATCCAATTGCCTGATGGTACTGTTGACTTCATTCAAGTATGTTCTTACTGATTATTTTCTGCCTCCTGGATCTGTCCATTTTGATAGAGAATGTCCAGATTTCTAACTGAAGAGTGGATTCATCTATTTCCTCTTGCACTTCTATCAATATTTGCCTCATCTATTTTAAATCTCCGCTGTTAGTTGATACCCATTAAGGATTGTTATGTCTTCTTGGAGTATTGACCCCCTTATCATTATGTAATGCCTCTCTTTATCCCTGAAAATTTCTCTTGCTCTGAAGTGTATTCTGTCTGAAGTTTTATTCCCATTTCCATTCAGTATATTGGCCATGCAAAATGTAAATGCTGATTAGATTAAATAGTTAAGTATTTGATGGACAATTTTAAATAATCTTATGTCTTGCTTCCTAGATCGTTATATTTTATTATTGGAAAGAAAATGAATGTGACTGATGATGGAAGGAAATAAATGATTTGAATATAGTTAGTTTTGGGGTGTGATAATTCAACAATAAATTCTGAAACATATTTTATTTTTTGAAACAGACATAATTTTGTTATAGAATAATCAATCTATAAAAATAATGGAGTATTTTGGGGAAAGTAATCAGATTTTTAAAACTGTGTTTTAAAAAAATCAGTTCTTCAGGTGCTGGGAATGTAGCCGACCGTGTTTTGGCGCAGCTCTTAACGGAAATGGATGGCATTGAACAGTTAAAGGATGTGACAATTTTGGCAGCTACTAACCGCCCAGATAGGATAGACAAGGTAAGAAAGGCGGCATCTGGGTGGGCATTGTAAAATCAAGAACTGGATCATTTGATTATGTCAGCTTTTTTTCCCCTGTCAAATTACTTTCTAATCAATTTTTCATTTAGAGGATACTGAAAGATATTAAACTGAAAGAAGTGAAGAGAACAGAGAAAAACTTACATGTTCAATTGCTTATGGTTTGCTATTTGTGAAGCTGTTTTGTGACCCTTTGGATTTCCCCTTCCTAATTGTTGGATCAGCTTTCAGTATATTTCTCTAGAGAATTTAAGTTCTGAGATTCTTTTTTTTGTTTCATTGACTGATTTTTGAGAAGCTTTGAACATTTTCATTCATATTAAGGTAAATTTCTGGTTCTTTAGCACTAGTTAGACTCAAGTTATTATCAACAATTTTAGAAGTCCTGGCCTAGCAGTTGTTTTCAGAGTAATTAGAATTAAAATGACAATGGACTTTAGTTCTCTTGAGAAGTTACTTAGGCTATAGCACTTAATTAAGTTATATAGGTGCAAAATTAACCCTTTCAGGCTCTTGCTACCTCTTTTCCCTCAGGTTATAGTTTAATAAAGCAGTCCACTAAATTTTAAATGCCTACTTTATACTTAATATATACTTTTTTTACAGGGTTATAAATTTAGAGTATAAATTTACTCTCAGTGCATGAACCAATTTCTCTTTTTTGTTAATATTATTGCCTCGTGTATGACCATATGAACTCCTCCCTCCCTTTGCACATTCACACAGACTTTCAATTTTAAAAATGGGATTTTAAAAAATTATCCTTTTTAAGACAGAAAAGGAGCTTTTATGTGGGAAGAAAGCCTTGCTTTTGTTGAGTTAGATACTGTACTTATGTAATAAAGACCCTTTGGTCAAATATAGGTAAGAAAGCTTTGGACCTTAGTAAATTGTTCCCTTTCTGATGCAGTGTTTTATAAGCCAGATGAGTTCTGAGCACATATAGGATCTGGATCAGTGCCCATGAATCTCTGATGTCTATAAAAAAAGACAGAACTATATCTTAACAAGCATTATATAGAAAGTATTGAAAGAGCCCTTAAAGATTACCTAATCCTGCTTTTTGGTTTCACAAATAAAGGCTCCAAATCCAGAAAAGTTATCTTTCTCCTGGTAAGAACACATTGTATTTTTATCACATTTGTCTCCTGGTTACCCTATGGCTGATGAGCTCTAAAATTTCTTCAGTTGCCTTTTCTACAGGGCCAAATCTAATAGTGACTTTCTCTGGTTTCTTAATATTATATGTCTTCAATGTTAGATGCATTTCTTGAAGTAGTGCTTTGGGCTTACAATAAACTTTTCTGGATTCTTTCAAATCAAATGGTATGACTTAACCTGCTTAGTGCTTATGTTAGTTTTCTCTTGCTTTGTAATCAATTACCTCAAATTTAACAGCTTCACTCAATACCCATTTGTTAGTGTTTGTGTAGGTAGGTCAAAATCCGGGCATGGCATAACAGAGTTGTCTATTCAAGGATTCACCAAAGGCTAAAAACAAGATGTTGGCTGGACTGCATTCTCATTAAGAGCTGGTATTGTTCTAAGCTGTGGTTGTGGAACAATTCAGTTCTTGTGATTATAGACTAAGCACTTAAACTTACTTACTTAAGCACTAATTCCTACCTTACTAGCTGTCAGGTAGGAGCCACTCTCAGCTTTTAGAGACCACCCACATGGCCCCTTCCATCTTCAAAGATAGCAGTGGAGAATCTCCATCCCATTTTACACCTCTCATGCTTTAAACTTCCACTGCCAGGAAAAGTCCAGTCTTTTTTTCAAGTCTCACCTGATCAGGTCAGGTCCACCAAGGAAAATCTCTCCACCTTCAAGTCAGCTGATTCAGAACCTTAATTACATATGTAAAAGCCCTTTGCAGTAGCACTTAGATTAGCACCTATATTATTAGTACCTAGGAGACTATGTATGTCCACCAGGGGACCAGAATCTTGTGGCTGTACTAGAATACTTCCTACTACAGCATTCTTTCAGCTTTTTCTCCCATCTCTATTTGAATTTTCTTCTGGAGAATTGGAATTCTAGGAAAAACTTCTAACTCTGTCACAAACCAACTTATCCTTGTCTGTCATATGACTGGCTACAAAGTAGCTCCTTTGAAATGTTCTTATTTTGTGGAATCTATTAGCTTTCATCAAATGCAGCTTTTCTGTGCCTTGCCTTGTCCAGATATATCTTTCTTAGAATTACACATATAGTCTCTCTTGAAATAGAAAAAGATAAATGAATTTTAAACTTTTTTAAAGGGTACAGTTTTCATGTTCTTTATATGTGTTACATTTTATAAATCTGTTGTTTAATACAGTGGAATTGTTGATTTGTAATCTGTTTTGCTTACTTTTTCCTTCATAGAACCTAAATTGAATGCCAACTATTTGTGTTTCACTGTAGGGTATAATTTATCCTAGTTTTTAACTACTCTTGGTTCAAAAGAACTTGAGAAATTTTTAAGATAATCCTAGGGAAGTTACTGGGCTGCTCTAAGGTTTTGGGCCTTTTTTCAAGGTTATCGTAGAATATGTCAAAACCCCCAAAGTAATGGTGGATGACCTTCATTCTTTTTATGATACTTTGGTCTGTGGATCTCTTGGATCACTTGGAGAAAATGCTTAACTAGATTTGGGGCAGAATTTTTCTTCAGATGTGGGAGATTAAAGGAATGGAAGTGGTTCTTCTTTTTTGCATTTCAGACTTTTTGTACTGTTTTTGTGTGTTTCTTACCTGCTAATAATATTTGTCTTAGAGACAGATTTTATGTTTCATTAACAGCAACTCCTAAGTGATGGTCTTCAACATCACAGAGTTTGAAAAATTAAAGTTTGGGAAATATCTTGCCAAAGTTCTAGTCATATTTTTGATCCTTCATAAAATGTTATCTTTAATGCTTCAGCTCTAAAGACACCTAATTATCCAAAATAAGTGTTTTAAGTACCAGTGTCATTACACACTGTTTATACCTGTTGGCTAATTAACCTTTGTTTCAAGAGGCTTCAGAGAGAAGTGCAAACATGACATATATATACATATGTCATGTTCATATATATATGAATATATATATATGAATTCATAAGGATGCTTGTGTGTTTATATGTATACATGTATATATCGTATATACACATATTAATATAATTTGATTAGTTTTAAAAAATTAGAAAGCCAACCTTTTAAAATTATTCTTGAGTGAGCACAGTTAAATTAATATATCAAAAGTGTTTGCTAATTAGACAAAAAGACTTATTTTCACCAAGTCAGGGGATCTAAAGGTCTTCAATTTGTTCTTAAAATTTTTCAAAATTTATAATTTTGTTTAATTTTTAATAGATGAAATATTAAAACCATGACTGGCAGCAAAACATAAAATTGGTAAATGGGAGAAAGTATTTTTAAGTGGTGTAAGTATGGTTTCAAGATCATTAAATGATACATACTATGTCTCCAAGTACAGCTTTGAATTTAGTACATTGAAGCATGGTCTAAATGTTCTGTATATATTCTGTAGTTGTGCAGAAAAAAAACTACTTTAAAAATTCAGTGATTTTTGTAAAAAATATTTTAATCCTTTTCTGTTTCAAGCAGCATTTCATATTCATGTGAAATATGAATTACTTCTTAATTGTATTTTTGTTACTACTCAGATGATACATACTATAGCAAAAGTCTATTTCCTTTCCAGATTTTTCTTTGAAGAACTATCAGAGAGCATTATTTACTGTTGTTTAATAGTACTCATAAAAAAGTTTCAGCACTTATGTAATTATAACATGGTGTTCAAAGTGTGCCTTGAATGTGCTGGTAGAAACAAAACAATCACAAGACAATTAAAACCAACAACTTCCTGTTTTCAAATAGATAGACATAGTTTATAACACCTGGAGGAAACTGTAATAGGAAGAAAATAGGTGACAGAAGAATTAAAGTAAATTTCATGTGCTGATGCTATAGAGATTTTCTTTTTAGCCTCAGACTGTAAAGAAACAAAAAATATTGTGGGTGGAGGGGAGACGCTGTTCTGGCTTCAAAGAAGTAATACATTTAGTCTAACTCTGGCTACATTTAAGTAAGGTATTATAAGTCTTATAAATTAGTTAACATCCACTACAATCCTGTATGTAGCCTGTTAATCCACAGCCTTTATGTCATCATGACCTGAGGTAGAATGGGGAGAATTGTTGGAATGTCAGAGAAGTGAAATTGACATCATTATGTGACCCATATGGTGTTCATATTTAGCATATTTTTTATATTAAAATTTCAATTTTAGTGTGGTGAAGTAAAGCTGGAGTATTTTAGGGATTCTGGTGATTCAGCAAAGTGAGACACAGGTCAAGAATCAATGTTCTCCCAGAAGATGACTGGTTAGCCAGAGACGGGTAAGATTCCTCAAGGGAGGAACAACCTAAGACAGGCACAGTCGCAGGGGGGTCATCAGGTGAGAAATTGGGGATCAACAGAGGTGAGGCTTAGAACCTCACCCCCCCGTTCTGAGAGAAATCTTCTGCATACGTGGATGTTTTATTGCCCTTGTCTAGCTTGGATTAACACATAGTCTACAGGCACACACCTGATCATCTACATTTGCTCTCTTACAACACTAAACTATGTTTTCTACCTTTATCTCGTATCTACCTACCACTTCAGCATTTTATTAAAAATAATAATAATAAAGAGAGAAATGTGGTATCCACATATAAGTCAAATATAAAAACCAAATGAGTATTCATATTTGAACTGACTGTTTATAGTTCATAATGCGTGAGCAAAACCGAAAGTTTCTGTGATGACTGCCTTTGTATTGTTCACTATGTAACTTATTCATTATGTAAGAATTTGTCTCCATGTAAGAACTTGTTTGTTATGCCTCAGAAGATTAGAGACTGACGAAAATTAGGCTTGGGGTGGATTAATGATTGTGCCTTGAGCATTGACTCCCCTATACAGAATTTTATTGTTGTTAACGACCATTTGATCAATAAATATGAGAGATGCCCTCACAAAAAAAAAAAGGACAGACTTCCAATGGTAAAATAAATAAGTAACCGGGATGTAATGTATAGCATAAGGAATATAGTCAGGATATTGTAACAGCTTGGTAGGGTGATAGCTGGAACCTAGAATTATGTATGTAAATGTTTTATCACTGTGTTGTACACCTGAAACTAATGTACTGTAATACTGTGCGTCAACTACCCTTCAATAAAAAATAATTATCTCCAAAAAAAAAAAAAAAAAAGAATCAATGTTCTACTTCTATGTCATATTTACCTGTCAAATGCACTGGTTGTGACATAGCACACTAGGCTCAATAAAGTGATTGCTGTTGTCTCTGATGGTATCCCAAAGTCTACATAGGTCTTTTACTCCCTATGCCCCTTCTCCTTATAGAAGAGTGAAAAGAAGTTGTGTCCTCAAGTGTGCATTTTGCACAATGACAGGATGTGAAGGACAGATGAAGATTAATGAGATTGTGTGATGTCAAGTAGATACATTGTTTTTAGATTGATGATTGTCTGGATTTCCTCAGTATATGAAGACTTTAAAACAGCAAAGGACTAAATTATCATTGATGCCAAATTATAGTTAAATGCCCAAAGTGTAGGATTTTCTATTATTCTTTGTTAGGCTGTTGCTTGTGTGGCCCCTTTAGGAGAATGTAGTGTCCAAACCATGACATTTCATGCATTTGTGTTGAATATTAAGGAAGAAATGGTCATATGTCTTCTTTCCCAAATGTTTGTTAAACAAGCCTCAAAATAATTTAATTTTATGAATATTTTTAAATTTTGTCTTGTTGGTACTTTTATTACTGATGCCTAGTATGTAATAGGCTCTTAGTAATTGTAAGTATTATTATCCCTAGCATATAAACTAGTTTTCTCATAAAAGTAAACTGTAGAATTGAAAAAATTCTAAGCCATCTATGGAAAAGATTGCTCAATTGAGGAAAATTTTGGAAGTTATGTAAAGGTCATTGAACAAAAAGTTCAAGTGTTTTCACTGTATCTTTTCTGGCTGTAGCTGTAAATATTTCAGCTTTGGGGACTGGGGAGTAGGAGAGATGAGAGAAGTTGATCAGAGGTTGTATGCATCATTTACATATTGATAAGATTAAGACCCCTGTCTCATGGGTCAGCAAATTATGGCCATAGGCCATATCTGGCCTGTTTTTTATATCCCATTAACTGAGAATGGTTTCTCCATGTTTAAATGGTTGAAAAAAATAAAAAGAAAAATAACATTTTGTGACATGTGGAAATGATAGGAAATTCAAATTTTGATCCCCATAAGTAAAGCTTTATTGGAACACAGTCACACTAATTTGTGTTAATGTGCTGTCTCTGACTGCATTTGTACTACTACTTTTAAACTTTAGTCTTTTAAAAAATGTGCTTTCTTGGACTAAAGAACTATTCTTTCACACTGAATGACTCACCAAAATAAATCTAGAAATGAAGTTTTTATTACATAAATGTATATGTTTATTCACTGTACTTGAATCTCAAAGTTGCATTGGTTTTGGCTTTTTAAAATTGTGAATTGAATACCGTTTTTAGAAAGTATTTGTTGTCATTTGGATATTCAGGCTTAGATATTTAAATTTTGGGAAGTTTAAGGTTCTGTGTTTAGGTATATTTGTTTGATAAATAATACTTGATGATGTTAGCAAATAGGAGCACATTTAATCCTGTGTTAGAAAGTATAGGCATACCTCAGAGATACTGTAGGTTTGGTTCCAGACCACTGCAATAAAGCAGACATTGCAATAAAGTAAGTCAAATGACTTTCTTGGTTTCCTGGTGCATATGAAAGTTATGTTTATACTACAGTCCATTAAGTAAGTGTGCTGTAGCATTATGTCTAAAAAACCAAGTACATGCCTTAATTTAAAAAGTTTTTTTTGCTAAAAATGTTAACCATCATCTGAGCTTTCAGCAAGTCATCTTTCTGCAGATGGAGGGTCTTGCCTCATTGGTGTTGATTGCTGACTGATGAGGGTGGTGGTTGCTGAAGATTGGGGTGGCTGTAGCAGTTTTTTAAAATTAGGCAACAATGAAGTATGCTATGCTACTTCTATTGACTCTTTCCACAAAGAGTTTCTCTGTAGCATGTGTTGTTGCTGTTGATAGCATTTTACTCACAGTAGAACTTCTTTCAGAATGGGAGTCAGCCCTGTCAAGCCCTGCCACTGTTTTATCAACTAAGTTTATGTCTTATTCTAAATCCTTTGTTGTCATTTCAACAGTCTTCACAGCATCTTCACCGGGAGTAGATTCCCTCTCAATAAACCACTTTCTTTGCTGATGCATAAGAAGCAACTCCTCAACCATTCAGGTTTTATCATGAGATTGTAGCAATTCAGTCACATACTCAGACTCACTTCTAATTCTAGTTCTCTTGCTATTCCACCACATCTGCAGTCATTTCCTCCACTCTAGTCTTGAACCCCTCAAAGTCATCCATGAAGGTTGGAATCAACTTCTTCCAAATTCCTGTTAATGTTGATACTTTGACCTCTTCCCAAGAACCATGAATGTTTTGAATGGCATCTAGAATGGTGAGTCCTTTCCAGAAGGTTTTCAGTTTACGTTGCTCAGAACCATCAGAGGAATCCCTATCTTCTGCAGCTATAACCTTACAAAATGTATTTCATCAATAATAATGCTTGAAAGTTGGAAATAAATCCTTGATCCATAGGCTGCAGAATGGATATTGTATTAGCAGGCATGAAAACACCATTAATCTTGTTGTACAACTCCATCAGAGCTCTTGGGTGGCTAGGAATTTTGTTAGTGAGCAGTTGTACTTTGAAAGGAATTTTTTTTAGAGCAGTAGATCTCAATGGTGGGCTTAAAATGTTCAGTAAACCATGTTGTAAATAGATGTGCTGTCACCCAGGCTTTATTGCTTCATTTATAGAGCACAGGCAGAGTAGATTTAGCATAATTTTTAAGGGCTCTAGGAGTGCCCTAGGATTTTCATAATGGGAAATGACCATTAGCTTTAATGTAAAGTCACCAGGTCCATTAGCCCTAAGAGAGTCCTCTCTAGCTGTGAAAGTCGCAGATAGCATCTTCTCCCAACAGAAGGCTGTTTCATCTACATTGGAAATCTGTTGTTTAGTGTAGCCAACTTCATTAATTATTTTAGTTAGATCTGGCTAACTTGGTAAAGCTTCTATATCAGCACTTTCTGCTTCACCTTGCACTTAATGTCCTGGAGACAGCTTCATTCTGTAAACCTCATAAACCAAACCTTCACTGGTTTCCAACTTTTCTTAATGCAGCTTCCTCATCTCTCTCAATCTTCATAAAATTGAAGAGAGTTAGGGCCTTGCTGTGAATTAGGCTTTGGCTTAAGAGAATGCTGTGGCTGGTTTGGTCTTCTATCCAGAGCACTAAAACTTTCTCCTGATCAGCAATAAGGCTGTTTCAGTTCCCTATCATCCTGTGTTCACTGGAATAGCACTTTTAATTTCCTTTCAGGAACTTTTTCTTTGCATTCACAACTTAGCTACCTGTTTGTTGCAAGAGATGTAGCTTTGAGCCTATCTCAGCTTTCAATATGCCTTCCTCATTAAGCTCAATGATTTCTAATTTTTGATTTAAGTGAAAGTCATGTGACTTTTTGTTTCATTTGAACATTTAGAGGCCATTGCAGGGTAATTAATTGCTAATTGCAGTATTGTTATGTCTCAGGGACTAGGGAGGACAAAGGAGTGGAAGAGGAAACAGCCAGTTAGTTGGTGTAGTAGTGAGAACATGCACATTTATTAAATTCACCATCTTAATGTGTGCGTGCTTTGTCGTGCCCCAAAGCAATTATAATAGTAACATCACAGGTCACTATAACAAATATAATAATAATGAAAATGTTTGAAATAGTGCTAGAATTACTAAAATGTGACACAGAGACATTTGGTAAACAAATACTGTGGGAAAATGGCTCCCATAGACATATAGCAGGTGCTAGGACTTTAGGCCTAAGAAATAGAAGAATTAATTTTTACTGAACTCACCTTGTTAGATTTGATAGATTCTTCCTAATTTGTCAAGTGTGGGGTCCTATTTGTGCCATTCCCTATGTATCTTTTATATACATAGATAGCAGTGGCATTATATATCTTAAATACCAAGAAGAATTTGTATAGATTTGTGACTTTTTGAAAAACGGTTTAACATAAATTTCAGAACGTCCAATTTATGTGAGCTTCATGGAACATTTAATTGGCACAGATGGTTGGGGGTATTTTTTAAAATTTATTTTCTATTTTGGTATTATTAATGTACAATTACATGAACAACATTATGGTTACTAGACTCCCCCTATTATCAAGTCCCCACCACATGCCCCATTACAGTCACTGTCCATCAGCTATAGAATCATTACTTGCCTTCTCTGTATTATACTGCCTTCTCTGTGTCCCCTCCACTACATAATGAGTGCTAACCATAATGCCCCTTTTTTCTCCCTTATCCCTCCCTTCCCACCCATCCTCCCCAGTCCCTTTCCCTTTGGTAACTGTTAGTCCATTCCTGGGTTCTGTGATTCTGCTGCTGTTTCGTTCCTTCAGTTTTTTCTTGGTTCTTTTACTCCACAGATGAGTGAAATCATTTGATACTTGTCTTTCTCTGCCTTGCTTATTTCACTGAACCTAATAACCTCTAGCTCCATCCATGTTGTTGCAAATGGTAGGATTTGTTTTCTTCTTAGGGCTGAATAATATTCCATTGTGTACCACGTCTTCTTTATCCGTTCATCTACTGATGGACACTTAGGTTGCTTCCATTTCCTGGCTATTGTAAGTAGTGCTGCAATTAACATAGGGGTGCATATGTCTTTTTCAAACTGGGCTGCTGCATTCTTAGGGTAAATTTCTAGGAATGGAATTGCTGGGTCACATGGTATTTCTATTTTTAGTTTTTTGAGGAACTTCCATACTGCTTTCCACAATGGTTGAACTAATTTACATTCCCACCAGCAGTGTAGGAGGGTTCCCCTTTCTCCACATCCTCACCAACATTTGTTGTTGTTTGTCCTTTGGATGCTGGCTATCCTAACTGGTGTGAGGTGATATCTCATTGTGGTTTTAATTTGCATTTCTCTGATGATTAGAGATGTGAAGCATCTTTTCATGTGCCTGTTGGCCATGTGAATTTCTTCTTTGGAGAAGTGTCTGTTCAGCTCCTCTGCCCATTTTTTAATTGGCTCATTTGCTTTTGGTTCGTTGTGGTGCATGAGCTCTTTATATAATTTGGATGTCAACCCCTTATCAGATATGTCATTTATGAATATATTCTTCCATACTGTAGGATGTCTTTTTGTAATACTAATGGTATCCTTTGCTGTACAGAGCTTTTTAGTTTGATACAGTCCCACTTGCTCATTTTTGCTTTTGTTTCCCTTTCCCGGAGAGATAGGTTCATGAAGAAGTTGCTCATGTTTATGTCCATGAGATTTTTGCCTATGTTTTTTCCTAAAAGTTTTATGGCTTCATGACTTACATTCATGTCTTTGATCCATTTTGAGTTTACTTTTGTGTATGGGTTAGACAATGATCCAGTTCCATTCTCTTGCATGTAGCTGTCCAGTTTTGCCAACACCAGCTGTTGAAGAGGCTGTCATTTCCCCATTGTGTATCTGTGGCTCCTTTATCATTTATTAATTGACCATAAGTGCTTGGGTTTATATCTGGGCTCCAGTCTGTTCCATTGGTCTACGGGTCTGTTCTTGTGCCAGTACCAAGTTGTCTTGATTACTGTGGATTTGTAGTAGAGCTTGAAGTTGGGGAGCGTAATCCTCCCCGCTTTATTCTTCCTTCTCAGGATTGCTTTGGCTATTCAGGGTCATTAGAGGTTCCATATGAATTTTAGAACTATTTTCTCTAGTTCATTGAAGAATGCTCTTGGTATTTTGATAGGGATTACATTGAATATCTAGATTGGTTTAGGCTGATGGCCATTTTGACAATATTAATTCTTCCTATCCATGAGCACGGGATGTGTTTCCATTAATTGGTATCGTGTTTAATTTCTCTCATGAGTGTCTTGTAGTTTTCAGAGTATAGGTCTTTCACTTCCTTAGTTAGCTTTATTCTTAGGTATTTTCTTCTTTTTGATGCAGTTGTGAATGGAGTTGTTTTCCTGATTTTGTTTCTGTTAGGTCATTGTTAGTGTATAGGAATGCCACAGATTTCTGCATATTAATTTTGTATCCTGCAACTTTGCTGAATTCAGTTATTAGATCTAGTAGTTTTGCAGTGGATTCTTCAGGGTTTTTTATGTACAATATCATGTCATCTGCAAACAGGGACTGTTTGACTTCTTCCTTGCCAATCTGGATGCCTTTTATTTCTTTGTGTTATCTGATTGCCGTGGTTAGAACCTCTAAAACTATATTGAATAAAAGAGGGTAGAGTGGGCATCCTTGTCATGTTCCTGATCTTAAAGGAAAAGCTTTCAGCTTCTTACTGTTAAGTATCATGTTGGCTGTGGGTTTGTCATGTGTGGCCTTTATTATGTTGAGGTACTTGCCCTCTGTACCCATTTTGTTAAGAGATTTTATCATGAACAGGTGTTTTATTTTGTGGAATGCTTTCTCAGCATCTGTGGAGATGATCATGTGGTTTTGGTCCTTTTTGTTGATGTGGTGGATGGTGTTAATGGATTTTTGAATGTTGTACCATCCTTGCATCCCTGGGATGAATCCCACTTGTTCATGATGGATGATCTTTTTGATGTATTTTTGAATTCAGTTTGCTAATATTTTGTTGAGTATTTTTGCATCTATGTTCATCAGGGATATTGGTCTGTAATTTTCTTTTTTTGTTGAGTGCTTGCCTGGTTTTGGTATCAGAGTGATGTTAGCCTAGTAGAATGAGTTTGGGAGTATTATCTTCTCTTCTACTTTTTGGAAAACTTTAAGGAGGATGGGCATTAGGTCATCACTAAATGTTTGGTAAAATTCAGCAGTAAAACCATCTGGTTGAGGGGTTTTGTTCTTAGGTAGTTTTTTGATTACCAATTCAATTTCTTTGCTGATAATTGGTCTATTCAGGTTTTCTGTTTCTTCCTGGGTCAGTCTTGGAAGGTTGTATCTTTCTAGAAAGTTGTCCATTTCTTCTAGGTTATCCAGTTTGTTAGCATATAATTTTTCGTAGTATTCTCTCATAATTCTTTGTATTTCTGTGGTGTCCGTAGTGATTTTTCCTTTCTCATTTCTGATTCTGTTTATGTGTCTAGCCTCTCTTTTTTTTCTTTATAAGTCTGGCTAAGGGTTTTTCTATTTTGTTTATTTTCTCGTAGAACTGGCTCCTGCTGTCATTGATTCTTTCTCTTGTTTTATCCTTCTCAATTTTACTTATTTCTGCTTTAATCTTTATTATGTTCATCTTTCTACTGACTTTGGGCCTCATTCCTTTTCTAGTTCCATTAATTTTGAGTTTAGACTGTTCATTTGGGATTGTTCTTCTTTCCTGAGGTAGGCCTGTATTGCAGTGTATTTCCCTCTTGGCACAGCCTTCGCTGCATCCCACAGATTTTGTGGTGTTGAATTATTGTTGTCATTTGTCTCCATATATTGCTTGATCTTTGTTTTTATTTGGTCATTGATCCATTGGTTATTTAGGAACATGTTATTAAGCATCCATGTGTTTGTGGGCTTTTTCATTTTCTTTGTGTAATTTATTTCTAGTTTCATACCTTTGTGAGCTGAGAAGCTGATCAGTACAATTTCAATCTTTTTGAATTTTCTGAGGCTCTTTTTGTGGCCTAGTATATGATCTATTCTTGAAAACGTTCCATGTGCACTTGAGAAGAATGTGTATCCTGTTTCTTTTGGATGGAGTGTTCTGTAGATGTGTGTTAGCTCCTTCAGTTCTAATACACTGTTCAGTGCCTCTGTCTCTCTACTTATTTTCTGTCTGGTTGATGTGTCCTTTGGAGTGAGTGGTGTTGAAGCCTCCTAAAATGAATGCATTGCATTTTATTTCCCCCTTTAATTCTGTTAGTATTTGTTTACATATGTAGGTGATCCTGTGTTGGGTGCATAGATATTTAAAATCCTCTTGTTGGAGTGACCCCTTTATCATTATGTAATGTCCTTCTTTGTCTCTTGTGACTTTCTTTGTTTTGAAGTCTATTTTGTCTGATACAAGTACTGCAACTCCTGCTTTTTTCTCCCTATTAGTTACATGAAGTATCTTTTTCCATCCCTTTACTTTCAGTCTGTGTATGTCTTTGGGTTTGAAGTGAGTCTCTTGTAGGCAGCATATAGATGGGTCTTGTTTTTTCATCCGTTCAGTGACTCTATGTCTTTTGATTGGTGCACTTAGACCATTTACATTTAGGGTGATTATCGATAGGTATGTAATTATTGCCTTTGCAGGCTTTAGATTCATGGTTAACAAAGGTTCAAGTGTAATTCCCTTACTGTCTAACAGTCTCATTTAACTCACTTGATATGCTATTACAAACACAACCTAAAGATTTTTTTCCTCCTTTTTCTTCCTCCTCCATTCTTTGTATGTTTTGAATCATATTCTGTACTCTTTATCTATCTCTTGGGTGACATCTGTTCAGCCTAAGGAACACTTCCATCTATAGGAGTTTCTCCAAAATGCACTGTAGAGGTGGTTTGTGGGAGGTAAATCCTCTCAGCTTTTGCTTATCTGGAAATTGTTTAATTCCTCCTTCAAATTTAAATGATAACCTTGCCAGGTGAGTATTGTTGGTTCAATGCCCTTCTGTTTCATTACATGCCCTTCTGCCCTGTAAGGTTTCTGTTGAGAAATCTGATGATAGTGTGATCGGTTTTCCTTTGTATGCGATCTTTTTTGTCTTTCTAGCTGCTTTTAAAAGTCTGTCTTTATCTTTGATCTTTGCCATTTTAATTAAGTCTTGATGTTGTCTTCCTTGGGTCCTTTGTGTTGGGAGATCTGTGCACCTCCATGGCTTGAGAGACTATCTCCTTCCACAGATTGGGGAAGTTTTCAGTAATTACCTCCTAAATGACACTTTCGATCCCTTTTTCTCTCTCTGCTTCTTATGGTACCCCTATAATGTGAATATTGTTCCAGTTGGATCAGTCACACCGTTCTGTCAGTAGTCTTTCATTCCTAGAGATTCTTTTTTCTCTCTGTGCCTCAGCTTCTTTGTTATCCTCTTCTCTAATTTCTATTCCATTTACTTTCTCTTCTACTACATCTAATCTGCTTTTAAATCCCTCCATTGTATATTTCATTTCAGATACAGAATTTCTTAATGATTGAATCTCCATCTTAAATTTGTTCCTGAGTTCTTAAATATTTTTCTGTACCTTCATAAGCATGTTTATGATTTTTATTTTAAAGTCTTTTTCAGGAACATTGGTGAGTTCAGTTATATTTGGCCCTTTTTCTGGGGTTTGTGAGATTTTGGTCTGCACCATGTTCTTTTGTCGTTTCATATTTCTGTGTGGTACCCTCTAGTGCCCAGGAACCCCAATCTCTGGAGCTGCTTAGCCCCTAGAGTGAGGGTGGGTTCATAGGGGAGGGGAGCTGGTGCCTGGGTGGAGGAAAGATCTTTTCCTGATTCCTTTCTGCTGTTACTGTCTCCAGTATCAGAGCCCGTGGGCCAAGCACACAGGTTTAAACCTCTGTGCTTTGCGTCTTTAGCTGCCATAGGCAGGGCCTCCCTCTGACTGGCCTGACACCTTCGCAGTGACTGCCTGTTTGCAGTCCGGTGCCAGCAGGCCAGGAGGAAGGCTCGGAAGGCTGTGTGTCACAGTGGGGGGCCTGGGAGCTGAGTAGGCAGCCAGCAGGTTGGAGAACCTGAACCTCCTCAAAGTTCCCAATCTGCTGGGCAGAGCGCACCCAGACAACCTTGTACTCCTTTCCCTTCTCCCATGCCACAAGCTCTGTGCAGACCCCGCCCTTCAGCAGCCCTCTCGCTGCTAGGAAGCCTCTTAGACCACCTGCCTTTCCCTTGTCCCAGAGTGGCCTGGCATAGATTCCATCCTCCACAAACGGCTGGACAGTCAGTCTCTTAAGCACTCCGCTTGTCCCACCTCCCCAACCTCCAGAGCACCACACATTGTAGGTTTCTGCCCGGAAAGCAGATCTCCAGGGCTAGGCGTTCAGAAGTCCCTTGCTTCCACCCCCTCCCCCACTCCCTTTCTCTTCCTCCCGCTGGTGAGCTGTGGTGGGGGAAGGGCTCTGGTCCCGCCAGTTTAAGGCTTTCATACATCAGCCTTCTTTCCTGTTGCTGTTTTGGGGTTAGTTGTATTAACTATATTTTCGCACTATCTGTGGTTTTGGGAGGTTCTCTGTCCCACCTCTCATGCCGCCATCTTGAATCTTTCCTTAGGTTGGGGGTATTTTTGAAGAACCAAAGAAGCCCTGAAGAGAAACTAGGATGAATAAACTAGGATGAATAAGATTGTTTGTGGAGAAAGATCAGTTGAAAGTCAAATTCACCTAATTTACCTTAAGAATTATTTTGGGGAAGGAAATGCTTTCTATTTTCTCTGATGGAAATACATAGACAAGAGAAGACTGAAACTACAATCAATGAAATTTAAATAAACTTAACTCCTTGGTTTTATAGACTGTTAAAGCGAAGAGTTCAGCATTAATATGATTTAAGCCTTGCAAGTGTTTATCATTTATTTTCTTTTAGCTTTAAAGCAGTGCTGAAATTTGTAGTTTATTTCTTCATCATTTACTTCCACTTTTGTAATCTCAGTTTCATGATATTAGATGTATTATATGAGGAGGTGTGTGATTTTCTTCTTTGAACATTACACTTACAGCATTTGGGCACCTCCCTTCCCAAACCTTAGTATTTCTAGATGCCTTTTTGGAGTGTGCATATCATTGAGAAGGGACTTCTGCATAATGTAAGCAGCATAATTCCGTAAATGTGTCTAGAGGAAATGAAATTGGCGCATGTAACAGATGACAAAGATGATAGAAACTAGAATATTCTATGCAGATTGTGATAGGAAGGCCTGAAACTGACCAACACTGAAAGAAATGAGACAGACAGACACAGATGTGGTGATTTTGGTTTCATATTCCAACCCTGTTGCTAATAAACTGTGTATTATTTGAAATTATTTAGCCTCCTTGGGCCTCTGCTTCTGTACCTGTCAAAAATCTGTACTAGATTCTTCTGTACTAGATAATTCCTGATACATCATTCACCTTCTACAGTTCTCTTACTTTGTTACACCGATACAGAGAATAATACAGATTCCAAATCCTATATAAAAGAATGCTATTTACCAAGAAAATTTCTGAGGTTTTTTGTTTTGTTTTTTAAAGGCTTTTTCAGGTAACCACCATCCCAAACTTTGTTATTGAAAAGTTCCTTTCTTCAAAAAGTTTATAAAGCAAAAGATATTATCCAGGTGTGCAAAAGTGACTTTTCTTTTCAACTACTTGACTGTCAGAAAAGGGGGGAAAACCATAAATCAGCCTTAAGGCTGCTGTTGTGTAATAAAAACCTTGGTTGACAGTTGAAGAACACCTTAACTTTTTCTCTGAAAATTTATTACTCTTTGAAAAAGAGAAACTTGTTGAGCTGCATATTTTCTACTCTCACAGATGTCTGATCAATGTTTATGATATCTTTAATATTTGGTCTAATATGCTTTTTAAAAAAGCTATGAATGTAAAAATAGTTTTTAGTTAAAACAAATATATAACTATATGATTTTTTGAAGTTGAGTAACTTATAAGTTTGAAAAAGATTCTTCACTTTTATTTCTAATGGTCCTAGAATCCCATATTTGGGAACAATGTTCAGTATAGCCAAGATTTAAATCTGAAGATGTGTATTGAATATTTTAAAGTAATTAATAGCAAGGCTTAATTTGTGATTATTTTTAAGTGCTTGGAGAGTGTTAACAGTAATGTGTCATTTTGGGGGAGGGGATTGGGCCTCTCTTTTATGTTATTTTTTTAAATTGAGGTATAGTTGACACAAATGCATTAGTTTCAGGTGAACAACATAGTGATTTCACAGTTATATACATTACAAAATGTTCACCATGACAAGTGTGGTTACCAAATGTTGCCATACAAAGTTATGGAAATATTATTAACTGTATTCCCTAAGCTGTATTTTCATCCTTTTGACTTACTTATCTTATTACTGAAAATTTGTGCCTCTTCATCCCCTTTACCTATTCAGCCCACTTCCTCTACCCTCTTTGCTCCCCCACCACCAGCAACCACAGTTTGTTCTCTGTATTTGTGAGTTTGTTTTTTGCTTGTTTGTTTTTTAGATTCCACATATAAATGAAATCATATGGTAATTGTCTTTCTCAGTTTGACTTATTTCCCTTAGTGTTATACTCTCTAGGTCCACCCATGTGAATTGTAAGATTTCATTGTTTCTTTTTGAATAATGTGCTATTTCTGTGCCTGGCCTTCTCTTCTATGTGTGTGTGTGTGTTTGGAAGTGATGTGCAAAAGTATCAGAGGGGAACATTAATTAATAAAAGAAAACTCAGTTCTTTTCTTTACAATATGTACAATCTAATTTATAATACAGGTAAATATTAAAGTATATAGTCCTCAAACGTGAACAATAGAAATTTTGTCTGCAATGCTGTATTGCCGTATACATCAGAGTAGATTTTGAAAAACGGATCTGTGCTATTTGGTAATATGTTTGGTATTGCAGTTACTCTTTTTTGACACAAGATGGTGATGCTCACCTGAAATGTTTGCTGAGTGCAGCATCTACTACTCCTTTTACAGGCTTCCCCTCTTCCAGTTAACTTAAGGAAATGAGTGGAACTGGCTTTGCTTTTAAAAATGATAGAAATTTGTTAGTTGTGTCCTACTGTATACTTTATTTAACAATAATGATTTAAATTTAAATGTAGATCTAAACAAACTTTGGTGGGGGAAGGTAGGAACTTTAGGAAAATGGAAAGTTGAACAGGAGAGAGAGAACTAACAGTCATTAGGTATGTCTATACCTAATGTACCAGACATGAGCTGGGTGAGTTACGTATGATATCTAATTGACTTTAGTCCAATAGAAGCACTTTACAGGTATCTTACACAATACCAGTGTGTTCCTTAGTTCATACATTGTGAAAGGTTTGTAGTGCTGCATGTTCCTGTAAAAGCTGTGGTTTGCCACTGGCCAGCGTAGTAGCTCTTCTCAGTTTTCTTTTAAATAAAAAGTTTCTTAAATAGTTAAATATATACTTGTGATACTATATAGCAACCCTACTATAGGTTTTTAACCTAAGAGACATAAAAAGAAGGTCCATACAGAGACCTGTAAGTAAATGTTTATAGCAGCTTTATTTGCAATTACCTACACAGTCCCAAATATCTATGAACGGATAAAGAGATTGTGATATGTTTATACCATGAAATACTACTCAACTATAAAAAGTAACAAATTACTGATACATGCAACAAGATGGATGTATCTTAAAAAGCATTGTGCTAGGTGAAAGAAGCCAGACGCCAAAGGCTGCAGAATGTACTGACTGATTCCATCTGTGTGACACTCTGAAAAAGGCAGGACTAGAAGGGACAAAAATCAGATCTGGGAGTTGGGGGAATAGGATTGACCACAAAGCACTGAGAGGAAATTTTAAAATTTTTTTTAGGTAAATTTACTTTTTTTCCCTTATTCAGGTATTGTTGATACACAATCTTATATTGGTTTAAAATACATAACACAATGGTTCAACACTTAAACCACATTATTATATCCTCATCCTCACCAGTGCAGTTACTGTCAACATAAAAGGATGTTTACAGAATCATTGGCTGTATTCTCCATGCTGTGCTACCATCCCTGTGACCAACTTGCATTATGATTGAGAATTTTTGTGCCTCTTTATCCCCCTCAATCTCCCCACCCACCCTCCCAGACCTTTCCCACATGGTATCCACCAGTCACTTCTCAGTGTCTATGAGTCTACTACAGTTTTTTCTTTTTGTTTTGCTTTGTTTTTATATTCCACAAATAAGTGAAATCATATGGTATTTGTCTTTCTCCATCTGGCTTATTTTACTTAGCATAATACTCTCTAGGTCCAGCCACTTTGTTGCAAATGGAAGGATTTCTTTCTTTTTATGGCTGAGTAGTATTCCATTGTGTGTAGATACCTCATCTTCCTTATCCATTCACTTATTGATTATTCACTTTGGTTCCTTCCATATCTTGGTTGTTGTAAATAATGCAGCAATAAACATAGGGGTTTGTGTAGCTTTTTGAATCAAGGATTTTGTTTTTTTTGGGTAAATTCCTAGAATTACTGGGTCATATGGTTATTTCTTTTTTTAGTTTTTTGAGGAACCTCCATACTGCTTTCCACAGTGGCCGTACCAATTTACATTTCCACCAACAGTGTAGGAGGGTTCCCATTTGTCCACATCCTCGCCAGCAGTTGTTATTTCTTGTCTTTTGAATGGTGGCCATTCTGACTGGTGTGAAGTGATGTCTCACTGTGCTTTTGATTTTCATTTCCCTGATGATTAGTGACGTGGAGCATCTTTTCATGTGCCTGTTGGCCATCTGTATTTCTTCTTGGGGAAAATGTCTGTTCAGGTCCTCTGCCTATTTTTTAATTGGGTTATCTGTTTCTTTGGTAGTGAGGTATGTGAGTTTTTTATGTTAACCCTTTATCAGATAAGTTGTTTATGAATATATTTTTCCACACTGTAGGTTGCCCCTTTGTTCTGCTGATGGTGTTCTTTGCTGTACAGAAGCTTTAGTTTGATGTAGTCCTACTTGTTTATTTTTTGTTTCCCTTTCCTGAGGAGATGCTTCTGTTCAAGAGATTTTTGCCTATGTTTTCTTCTAAGTGTTTTATGGTTTCATATCTTGCATGTAAGTCTTTGAGCCATTTCAAGTTTACTTTTATGCAATGAATTAGACAATAATCCAGTTTCATTCTCTTGCTGTCCAGTTTTCCCAACACCAGTTATTAAATAGACTGTCTTTTCCCCATTGTATATTCATGGCTTCTTTATCATATATAAACTGGCCATATATGCATAGGTTTATATCTGGGCCCTCTAGTCTGTTCCATTGATTTATTGGTCTGTTCTTTTGCCAATATCACACTGTTTTATAACCGTAGCTTTATAGTAGAGCTTGAAGTCAGAGAACTTAAATACTTGAGCTTTATTCATCTTTCTCAGAATTGCCTTGGCTATTTGAGGTCCTTTGTGGTTCCATATGAAATTAGGATTAGTTGCTCTAATTCATTAAAAAATGTAATTGGTATTTTGATAGGGATTGCACTGAATCTGTAAATTGCTTTGGGCAAGATGGCCATTTTGACAATATTAATTCTTCCTATCCATCAGCATGGGATAGATTTCCATTTATTTGTGTCTTCTTTAATTTATCTCAGTTTTTTACAGTTTTCAGAATACAGGTATCTCACCTTCTTGGTTAGATTTATTCCTAGGTGTTTTATTCTTTTTGATGCAATTGTAAGTGGAATTGTTTTTCTGATTTCTCCCTCTGCTGGTTCATTGTTACTATGTAGAAAGACAACAGATTTCTGTGTATTAATTTTGTGTTCTGCATCTTTGCTGAATTCATTCTAGTAGTTTTTGGTGGAGTATTTAGGGTTATCTATATATTGAATTAGGTCTGCTGCAAAGAGTGACAGTTTTACTTCTTCCTTACCAATTTGTATGCTTTTATCTCTTTATCTTGTCTAATTGCCATGGCTATGACCTCCAGTACTATGTTGAATAAGTGATGAGAGTGGATATCCTTTTGTTCCTGGTCTTAGAACAAAAGCTTTTAACTTTTCCCATCGAATATGACGTTAGCTATGGGTTTGTCATATATAGCCTTTGTTATGTTGAAGTACATACCCTCTATACCCATTTTATTGAGAGTTTTTGTAATGAATGGATGCTGATTTTGTCAAATGCTTTCTCAGCATCTATGGAGACGATCATGTGATCTTTTTATCCTTTTTATTATGTGGTGAATCATGTTGATTAGTGAATATTGTACCATCCTTCCATCCTTGGAATAAGTCCCACTTATTCATGATGGATTATCCTTTTAATATATTTTTGAATTCAGTTTGCTAGTATTTTTTTGAGGATTTTTGCATCTATGTTCATCAGGCATATTGGTCTATAATTTTCTTTTTTTGTAGTGTCTTTGTCTGGTTTTGGTATTAGAGTGATGCAGGCCCCATAGAATGAGTTTGGAAGTATTCCCTCCTCTTTTACTTTTTGGAATACTTTAAGAAGGATGGGTATTAGCTCTTCATTAAATGTTTGGTAGAATTCAGCTATGAAGCCAACTGATCCTGGAGTTCTGTTTTTTTGTTACTGGTAATGAGTGTGTACAGATTTTCTGTTTCTTGATGTGTCCATTTTGGAAGGTTGTATTTTTCTAGGAATTTGTCCATTTCTTCTAGGTTGTTCAATTTATTGGCATATAATTTTTCATAGAATTCTCTAATACGTCTTTGTATTTCTGTGGTACCCATTGTGACTATTACTTTTTGTTTCTGATTTTGTGTATTTGTATATTTCTTTTTTTCTTGATAAATCTGGCTATGGGTTTGTCTACTTTGTTTACTTTCTCAAAGAATCAGCTCTTGCTTTTATTGGTTTTTTTCTATTGTTTTTTATTCATCTTTATTTTATTTCTGCTCTGATCTTTATTATGTCCTATATTCTACTAACTGTGGGTTTCATTTGTTCTTTTTTTTAGTTTCTTTAATTGAGAGTTTAGCCTGGTTATTTGGGATTGTTCTCACCTTGAGGTAGGCCCGTATTGCTGTGTATGTCCCTCTTTGAACCACTTTTGCACCATCTCACAAATTTTGGACTGTTGTATTTTTGTTTTCATTTGTTTCCATATATTGCTTGATTGCTGTTTCAATTTGTTCATTGATCCATTGATTATTTAGAAGCATGTCATTTAGCCTCCATGTGTTTATGGGTTTTTTTGTTTTCTTTGTATAATTTATTTCTAGCTTCCTGCCATTGTGGTCTGAGCAACTGCTTGATACAATTTCAGTCTTTTTAAATTTATTGTGTCTCTATTTATGGCCTTGTATGTGATCTATTCTGAAGAACATTCCATGTACACTTGAGAAAAATGTTTATCTTGCTGCTTTGGGGTGGAATGTTCTGTAGATATGTTAAGACCATCTGATCTAATGTGTTGTTCAGTGCCTCTGTTTCCCTATTTATTTTCTGTCTGGATGATCTGTCCATTGATGTAAATGAGGTCTTAAATTTTTCTAATATATTTGTATTGCTGCCTATTTCTCCCTTTAGTTCTGTTAGTAGTTCTTTCACATATTTAGGTACTCCTGTGTTGGGTGCATAGATATTTATAATGGTTACATCCTCTTGTTGGACTGTTCCCTTCATATTATTCCTTCTTTGTCACTTGTTACTTTCTTTGTTTTGAAATCTATTTTGTCTGATATAAGTATTGCTACTCCTGCTTTTTTCTCCTTACTTGGATGAAATATCTTTTTGCATCTCTTGATTTTCAATCTGTATATGTCTGGGTCTGAAATGAGTCTCATGTAGACAGCATATAGATGGGTCTTGTTTCTTTACCAGTTCTGCCTCCCTATGTCTTTTGATTGGTGCATTCAGTCTATTTACATTTAAGGTAAATTTTTTATAGGTATGTACTTCTTGTCATCTTATTAATTGTTTTCTGGCTATTTTGTAGTTCCTCTCTGTTCCTTTCTTCTCTTATACTCTTGTTATTTGATGGTTTTCTTTAGTGTTGTGATTAGATTCCTCTTTTATAATTTTTGTTAGTCTATTATAGACTTTAGGTTTGTGGTTACCATAAGACTCAAGGATAGTTTCCTGACCATATAACAGTCTATATTAAGTTGGTGATTGCTCTATTTCAAACACTATCAAAAAGTACTTCTTCTTTATTCTTCTTTCTCCTCCATACTTTATGGTTAGATGTCATAATCTGCAATTTTTGTGTATCCCTTGATTGATTTTATGTATAGTTGGTATTACTACTTTTGTTTTGTTTTAAATTCATAATTCATTCTCAGTAAGTAATTGGTCTACTACTTTTGCTGTGGGTTTATTTTCACTGGTGAAAACTATTTAGGCTTAAGAACATTTCTATATACAGAAGTCCCTTTAACATACCCTTTAATGCTGGTTTAGCAGTTATAAATATCTTGAGCCTTCATTTATCTGACCACAGCTTCAAATATGAATGATAATCTTGCTTTGTAGAGGATTCTTGACTTAAGGTCCTTTTGTTTCAATACATTAAATATTTCATGGCACAGTTGTATGGCCTTTAGAGTTTATGTTGATAGCCTGATGTCAAAAAAAAAAGTATTCTTTTTTCTCTCTCTAGCTACTTTGAATACTCTCTCCTTTTCCTTCATCTTTGTCACTTCAGTTATTATATGTTTTGGTGTTGTTGTCTTCTTGGGATTCCTTTTGTTAGGGACTCTTTGTGCTTCCAGAACCTGGATGTCTATTTCCTTCCCCAGATTGGGCATGTTTTTAGCAATTATTTCTTCTAAGAGTTTTTCTACTCCTTTGTCTCTCTCTTCTCCTTCTTGTACCCCTATTATGTGAATATTGTTTTGTTTGCAGTTGTTACATAGCTCTCTTAGCATCTTTTATGTTTCTAGATATTTCTTTTTTCTCTGTTCCTCAGCTTCATTGTATCCCTGGTCTTTAATTTCCATTGCATTGATTGTCTCTTCTAGTTGTTGCAATCTGTTGTTCATTCCCTCCATTGTGCATTTCATTTCAGTTTCCATATTCTTCAGCTTGAGTCTGTCTTTTCCAATTATTCTCTTTGTTGAAGTCCTCCCTGAAATCATTAATACTCTTCTGCAGTTTAGTGAGTGTATTTGTTATGACCCATTGAAATCTTTATCAAGAAGCTTAGCGATCTCTATTTCATTTAGCCCTTTTTCTGGTGTCTTATCCTATAGTTTTGTTTAGAATATATTCTTCTACCTCATTTTTTCAGGGTTCCTGTGTTTCTTCCTTTGTATTAGATAGATCCACTATGCTTCCTGGACTTAGAGAGTAATGACTTTATGAAGGTGTCCTGTGATGCCCAAAAGTTCTAGACTCTTTATTCTCCAGAGCTTGGTTCTCCTTTGCAGTGGAATCTCTGTTGCTATTGGTGTGGTAAGGGCAGGGCCGCCTTTCTGTCTGTTGGCAGTAGTGTATCTCAGTCTACCAGGGATGGCAGCTCACTTTATCAGTCCTTTTTGAGCTGAGCAGTGTGGCTTCTGCTGGGATTGTTGTGGGCGGGCCTGCCCTCTGCCTACCCTGCAGTGACTGTGGTGCTGCTTATTAGCTAATGGGGTGGTTGGGGTGGTCTCATAACCTCTGGGGTGGGTGTGTGGGCACAGGGTGCTTGGACGTGCTGGCATATGGTGGCTGGATGCCAGCACACAGCACCTGGCCAGGCCCCCTGTGTGGAGGAGTGAGTGGTTGGAGGCAGCTTCTGCAGGCATCTCCCTGGTGGGCCTGAGATCAGGCCAAGAAAGCTGGGAAGCCTCCCTCTTACTACCAAGCAGTAGAGTCTCCCCCTGCTTGCCATGCAGCAAAGTCTGAGGCTGTGGCCTAAGCAGACCATGTGAGTGAACTGGTAGGCAGGGTAGTGCCTTGGGATGAGTTGCTAACAAGGGGGATGGAGCATTTGGAGCTTCTGTGTGTACTCAGTCTCTTGGGGCGAGGGAGGGTGGGGAACTGCTTCCACCTGCCCTTTCTCCTGCAAAGAAAGCTCAGTCCATCCCTTATCCCTCTGGAACCCTTCCTGCTGCTGGTAAATCTTTAAAACTGCTGCCTCTGTTCTGGGTCTCTGTAGGACCACTGGAGTTTCCACAAGCAGCAAGAGTCTCAGCCTTCCATCTTGCTCCACCTCTCCCTGGGGTCGAGTGTGTTAAACACCAAAGACCAGTGCAATGTGTTCTCTTGTCCCTAGAGCAGATTTCCAAGGCCAAGTGTGCAGAGTTTCTGAGCACCTGTCCCCTCTCCATTTCTCTTCTTCCTGCCTGTGGACTAGATTTGAGGAAAGGCTGGGTCCTGATTGATGGTTGCTCTGCCTCTTTACCCTTCTCTGTGTGGTCTCTTCAACGGGCATTGATGGTCTGTTCTGCAGTCCTTTGTTCTGCAGGTTGCTTTCAGAGTTAGTTGTATTTGCTGTAGTTGTTTCCTTGGTGTGTATGTGGGAAGAGGTCTCCATGCTGCCTCCCTATTCTGCCATCTTTTTTTAAGAGGGAACTTTTTGGGACTTTCCCCTTACTTGGAGACTAACACTTCTGCATCTCAGCTTTTTCCCAGCCTTTGATTATCTTTTGATAACCTGCTTATGCAGACCTACCTCTGTCAGTGTCTCACTGGGCTTACAACTGCTTTAGCAAAGATTCTGCTTTCAAACATTGCTACCTAGTTTTCAGGGCAGAAGTCAGTAGAATTTTAGTGTTGGAAAGATTTTTACATAATTTGATTGCTTAGTAAAACTTTGACAAACTAGAAATTTTACAAATCTTTTAGAAAATTTATTCAGTAACAAAAGAAGCCTTTTTATTCATATATTAAGGACACTTTCCAATCTCGTTCTTATTGTAAGAAAGTATAACTAAATTAAGACAATGTACTTTTTCTTCTCTTTTTCTTTTTTCTTTTTTAATGCTAGATTATATTCTTGGCTCCAGGAAGGGACAGTGTAGGTAATCCAGATCATTGTTTAGGACAGTCATTATTATATCACATATCAAGTAATAGTCCTTACCTTTCAGCAGGTTTTCAAACTTATGCAGGTAGAATTTATGGCCTAAAGCTTTCATGTTTGATGATATTTGATGAGAGCCTTGTTCAAAGGTATGTTTTGTTATGGAAAAACAAGGATAAGCCAATTACAGTGCTTAGTGCTTTTTGGAAATCTTGATTCTGGAGCTTTTTGGTTTTTATACTGAAGTACAAAAAAGTATATTTGATGTAATATTTGAGATAAAAACAAGGTTGTATATTTTATCTAAGGTCAGGAAAACAGTATTTGTGGATGATGAGCAAAATTATTTTCTCACGCACACTTAGTATACTTTAAGATGTGTAAGAATTCTCCTTCATTAACCCTTTATTTTCAGGCTTAATAATGTACTCATTGCCTTTTCTTGATAAAATAATAGGTGTGTTTTTTCAAAGACCAATGGAAGGCAGCTGTTCTGTTGAGTGCAGTAACTTTAAAGCAGGTTCTGTTCCCTATTTTACACTTGAGGAACCTGTTATTTAGAAAGATTAAATAATTGGTCTAATTCAGGGAGGTGGGAGCTTAACAAATCCCAGCAGTTAGTTTCAGAATTTATACTCCAAACAACTAATTAAACTAAATTCTTAAATTCTGTGTCAGATGTAGTATCTTTGAGTTGATTTCATAGTTGATATTTTGATCAACTTTTCCTTTTGTATTTATAAACCTGAATTCAGTCTCTGACATTTGCATTGTATTTCCAGATGATGAATAGTGCTGTGTGTGTTCTTTCTCATAAAAACTGTAGTATACCATCAGCCAGTGTAGTAGATTTTTTCAGTTTAAGTGAAGTTATCAATGTTCACTTAAAGAGAAAAGGAGAAGGAAGAAAGAGAAAGGGACAAGAAAAGAAAAAGAAGGGAGAGAAGAGAGAGAGGAAAAGTAGAGTTTGTATTGTTATTGTAATTGTTTTGTTTATTTGAGTTAGTTGATTAGAATTGAAAAGGAAGCATGAACAAGTAGATGATAAATTTACCTGTATATTCCCAGGAAAATTCAACAGAAGGCCTAAGGCAATTAGATACTACAGAGTAAACTAAGCAGAGATTGGAAAACTTGCTCTCTGCCTGTTTTTATAAATAATGTTCTGTTGGAACACAGCCACACCCATTGCTGCATAGACTGTTTGGCTGACAAGATGAAAATATTATATTCCCTTTAAGAAAAAGTTTACTGACCCCTGAACTAAATTTTTGAACCAAAACTATGCAGTTAAACTGTTTATTGGCTTGGATTGAATCATTCACCAAATATTTATTGAGTACCTGCTATGTGCCAGGCAATGTGTTACATGATTGAGAGGCAAAAACAAAATGTCCTATGAAAAAGATTGACTTTTTTATTGCCAATTAAAACACAGGTTGCAAAAAGCCAATAGAATTTATAAGAGCTAGGAAATACCCATAAGACAGACCTCATTTGTCTGAAATAATTACAATACCACATCTCTTACACAATGGCCATATCAGTTTCCTGACACCACAGATACTCCAACTCCTTTACTCTCTCTGATTCTCCTAATCCTCCTTTATGCTACTCAGTTATTTTCCTGTAGTATTTATTACTGTTCAGTTTATATATTTGCAGTTTCTATTATTATTTGTCTCTCTTTGCTCCAGTGCAAACTCCATAAGGGCAAGGATTTTGTTTTGTTTCTGGATGTATCCAAGTGCCTGGAACACACAGTAAGCAGGTAGAGAGATGGAGACCTCCCTTACATTCTTCTTACCTGTATTAGTGCATTTGGAAAGCATCAGCTTTTTTGTGTCAGCTACTAATTTTGCTGATTTGAAATGAAAATAATTTACTGACCTAAATTGTATATCTTTAATCTGCGTTGTATGTTATTCATTGAGAAACTAATCTTTCTTCTATTTTTTACCTTGTCATTTTATCGCCTGTTGATGAAGTTTTTTCTTGGGATGATAAATGTTCAGAAAAAGATGTTTTGAGTTGGTTAGTAATGTATTTATTGAATAGAAAAATGCACACTAAGATTAAAGCTTATGTTGTCTGCTCTGATGGCCTTGAGGAAGTAAGGTGGATGTGTGTTTTTATCACCATTAAAATAACTAAGAATAATTTTTTATAAGACTTCTCTTTCTTTTGGTTATATTCATAAGTATGTTTTGATGATAGTTGATTGCCCTGCCTACATATTTGCAAAATTAGTAAGGAGACAGTATTCTGCAGCCAAGTTTCCATGAGTTGATATTTCACATTCACGTTTATGACCTAAACCGTATCCCTTCAGACAGTGAGAAAAGCCAAATGTTCTCATAAGCTGCAAGGATTTTCTTCATGGAAAACAAAGATGCAAAAATGTAGTCCAAACAAAAGTATAATGTGTATACTGAATATTACAGGTAGAAATACTTATATAAATCTGAATAAATGAATATTATGTGCTTTCATTCAGTTCACTGCAGGATATTTTCTTAGATGTTATATTTGAAGCAAAAAGTAAAATATAAAATTGAATATATAAAGGGAATCAGAAATATCCAGAAATACTACTCAAAGCTAAAAATTATCACCATTTTTAACTGAGCAGACATACATCATCTGTAAATTCTAACAACCATGCAATGTAGTATTTCCTTTTACATTTTGGAAATGAGAAAATTGACATTCACAGTGATTAAATAGCTTGCCATGGTTCAAGAACTAAAATGTCAAGAAGGCAGTATTATAAGGCTTCCTGTCTTTCTAAATACATTATTCTTTATCCTACAACATGGCAGTTTCTCATGTACATATTGTCCTGATGTGCTACCAAATGTACTTCATATCTATATTTCATTCAAAAATTTTATATTCGTATAACATTTGCACAACATAGTTTTAATTTCTAAATTTTTATAATGCAGTGTGCTTTTAAATAATCCAAGGAAAGTGTTATATAAAGGGAAATGGTTTTCCAGTTCTAGGGACTGTTGCATGAAGGTGGTAAATAACTTTCTTGTTTGTCATTTTAAAGTTAAAGTCATCACTGTCCAATTTCATGTTGGCATATACTGTCATTTTACCTTTCTCATTCCCACAATACTTAGTAGGCCTTATATAGTCACATATACTTGTGCACAGAATCACAAACGTGATTTTACAACTTTGCTTTTATTTAAAATATTTAATGTGTCAAAAGCTTTTAAACAAAAGTATTGTGCATTATGCAAAGGACATCTTTATTGTATAAACTGACTGCTAAGGAGACTGGGATGTTATATGGTACTTTTTATCACTATAATTTATTTTGTTCATATCATTAAGTGGGATCAGCACATTAGATAACCTGAGATAACTTCATTCTATATCACTTCACATAAAATCCACTTCTAGTTTTTGTAAATTCATACATTTAGTTGTCTAAGAATGAATACTTAGCTTCATTTAATGAGTTTTCCTCTTTTTAAAGCATTAACAAATGTTGTCTTTACTGTGATTTGAGGACATATGACCTATAAACCCTTGTGTTCTTGTTTAGTATATAATTTGATATTACCTGGTTAGCATAGACACTGAAATTTTTGGATAGTATGCAGATTTTACATTGAATAGTACAATGAAAAGGACTCAATAAGCTTTTCATTTGATGAAAGAAGAAGAGAAACCACAGGACAGTGAATGAATTAGCATTTCTGATAAAGGTTTATATTAAGTCTTGTGGTAGCTTATGAAAAACAGTACTTATCTGGCAAAATTGGGAAAGTTAAGTTTTAATACCTTATATTTAATTCTGTAACTTTCAAATGACTCCTTTGTGTCTCCCATTACTACTTCTTATTCTACAAATACAATTTTTCCCCTTTTATAGTAGATCATAAAGCCAGGGAAGAGTGATAAGTCAATTATAATAATGCAGTGAAGATGTTTTATACACACTTAAGTATTATATAAATGTCACTTCTTCTTATAATTACAATAATAATTATTATTATTATAGAAAGAGAACCTTATAAAAACTGTTCATTAATACCAAAGATTGCCTTAAATTAATACTATTTAATGAATATATATGAATGATGAATGAGTGGCTGAATGAATGAATTCAGAGCTCCAGACTCCAGCGTTATTTAGAGACTCCCTCTAAATAGAAGGTCCTTCTCCTTAGTTTTAGAAACATTAAATGAAAAGGTAGCTTACTATTGGTATGCTGTTATTTTCTATAATTGCCAAAAAGAGATTATAGAATCCTCCTAAAGATGAAGAGATAGAGAAAAACAAAACAAACAAAAATTGGTGAGCTAAATTATTAATTTTTGTTTGTTTTATGTATTCCTCAGATCATTGAGATTAAAATCTGGCAGGGATGCAGTTTTCTTTGGAGTTTAATGTTAGAGTCTATATATCACTTTGGTTCTCTCCTTATCAGATAATAATACTGCCCAATATGGTTCTTGGTTTAAGGATAGCATAGGAGGAAAAAGACAAAAACAAATACAGTGCTTTTATAGTCTGTATTTGTTTCTGTACCATTTAAGTCTTGTGAAACTTAATCACTTCCATCATTCAAATTTCAGTTTCTTTTCCACCAGTGAGAATAGTGATATGGAATCATTCTATCTGATTGGTTGGCTAAAAGTACAAAATGTAGAGGATAGAAACTTAAATATAGAAAGTGAATTTTTTTTCTATTCTTCTTTATATGATTCCCAAGCATTAACATTTTTTCTTCTGTTTTGGTGCTTTAAGGGTCCTTCCAAAAGTGTCCCAGGGCACAGAAACACTGTTTAGATTTTTTCCTATGTGCTTTATTTTCTTTGTATTGTCATTTTGCAGAATAAATTTGTCATTTACTTTTGATGAAGTTAACATCTGTAGATTATCTTTAGATTCTTATTTCTTAGATTTAGAGGATAATTTGAATATGTTAGATTTTAAATGTCTTAAATGTAAATGTCCTTTGGTGGTCAAATCTGGTTTGTAACTAATCTACTGTAATTTAATTGCCAGGTCTAGTGGAGAGTCATTCTCATATTTATTTCACATATTTACAAATATTTGATGATTGTCATTGGCTTTTTTCTTTAATGTGTTTTAAAGGCTTTATATAAATATTATCTATGTGCATTTTCTTGCATTTATTTACCGTGGTTTTAAATAAATGTAAAAATGCTGTACATTTAAAAAGATGGTCCTTCCAAAAGCTTTGCTTGGGGTCTTTGTTGGGAGGATGATTTAGAGTGATGGGGAGGGTTGCTTGCTTTACTATTTATCACTTTCTCAGGCAAATCCATAGAGACAGTCTGCTGATAGCATAGGAGGAAAAAAACAAAAACAAATACAGTGCTTTGGCCTGGAACTGAATTGTATTATCTGTCCTGTCAGCTAGAGTCTTTGCTCGCTTACACAGACCATCTCTATGGGGATTAAAACTTTTCCCTGCATTAGTGATAGCCTTTAGTATGCTGCAGCCTCATACCCAGTTTAAAAAAAAAAAATCTGGCTATAAACAGTTCTTAATAGCTTGCAAAATTTTCAACAGTTCAGCCTTTGGGGAGAGAGTGATTATGCTGATGAATCAACAGAAATGTTAATAATTGTTAATCACCTGAATTTATTTATATTTTCCATATATAGCTCCTCACAACCCCCAGCTTTAGGCCTGATTTGAAAGGCCTATATTTTGTCATCTTTTTCAAAGTTTAGAAAAATGTGGTCTAAACCATGATGACTACACTGGCTATTCAAGAGTTATTTTGAGGGCATTTCTGTTTTTTACAAAAATTAGAAGAATTTTGACTTTGCACAAATTTAAAAAGATAGAATTATAGAAACAATAAGAAGAGAAACATCAAAGGATTCTGTAAATCAAACAAAAACTATTAGAACTAACTTCTACATCAAGCAGTGAATGGGTCTAAGCTGTCCAGGCAGCTAGTTATTCTTTTCTTAAAGATTTCTAATAATGGGGATTTTACAACTTTCTATAGCAGTAGTTCTCAATCAGGTGATATTCATCACCCTGTGCCTGCCCAATTTGGCACTGTCGGGAGACATTTTTGGATTTTGGGAGTCATGATACTGGCATTCAGTAGGTAGAGGCTAGGGATGCTGCTGTACATCTGTAATGTTCAGGAGAGTTCCCACAGCAAAGTTTATCTAGCCCAAAAGTGAGTACTGTTGAGGTTGAGAAACCCTGTTTTCAAGCATGGATTCTTACCTTGATGGGAGTTTTCCCAAATGAATAGCCACACTGACGTTTATGCTGTTTTATAGGATTATTTTGTTTTGTTTGAATTACTAATAAAGAATCTTTAGACATTGGTTTGGGGATTTATAGACTCTGTAAACAAATATTCTTTGGAAAATGTTTATGGAGACAATATGGTGACCCCATGATACAGAGAAGTAGGAAACAATCCTGATTCATCATAGAAGGGCATGAGAAATTTTGTATTTTTTACCTTCACAGATATGAAAGGAAACTTCTACTTTGTAGGAAAAGAGGTTGTATAGTTATTTCTCTATTGGTGAATTAAATCATTTATTAAAAAGGCCATTACAGTATGTAAAATCAATTATTTTGGCAGAATAGTCAGCAGCCTGAAGCCCTGGATTCACTTTTTAGATGTGACTGTGGGTAATTTATTTAATGTCTAAGCCTCAGTTAACACATCTAGAAAGTCAGGTGGTTATTTTAAACTTGTCAGATAGGAGTTTGCTAATTTTTATTTGGTAATTTGTACTTAAGCTAAACTTTTCTCAGATGAATTAAAAGAGTTGTCCAACCTTTAACTAATTAGTGTAAGCAGTAGACATTCCTATTTATTTGCAAGTGGAGCTGTTGTATATCCATTCATTTTCATCATTGTCTACTTAATTTGCAGTAGAGGGAGGTATATGTAACTGCACATTGTATAAACACAAATACACCTAGTCACTTAGTGGCAAGGAAGTTAGAGACTGACAAAAGGTGTTTACATTGCCTTCCAGAGATTTAGATTTTTAGAACCTAGCCTGAGATCTAGGGCATACCTGGAACAACCATTGAGATTCATAGAAGTAGTAGATGGGGTAGAGCATATATAGCCTCTAAAGATTTTAATAAGATTTCATTCACTGTGCTTAAACAAAAACAGACACTGGGGACTAAATGTAAATATGCTTTTATATATGATCTTCCTACTCTATTAAAAAACTTGCAGTTGATCTAATTTTGTAAACAATTATGTTATTTGCCATGATAACCACACCCCACTAATTAACTGAATGCATACTGTGAAAAAGTCATGCTTTCTGTAAAGGAGGAGAGGGTGAAAGAAATGCAGCTTGAACTCACAAATCATAGCAAGTCACTTTACCTTTGTTTACATGTTTAAGAAGAAGTCTCTTCGGTGGAGACAGATAGGAGATCTGCATTCTATCACCAACAGAAGTCTTTTTAGGGGTTCTGTTTTGTTTTAATTAAGGGACCAGCCAGAGCTATGAATTAGGTATAGAGAAAATTCAGTGAAGAAATTGGATCTCAGAGGTGAAAAATGCTTAAGTTTGATGATCTCTTAGCACTTGTATAAAATAAATTTTCACTGATAAAAAGCAAAGTAATAAATTTCATGTTATACTATATTCTGTATATTCTTTAATTATTTTTCATTTTTAAAGAGTTTTGTTTAGATGATATTTTGAATAGTAATATATAATACATGAGTCAGATCAAAACTGTATAGAAAAATAAACATTTGGGGCTATCTTGCTCACACTTCCACATCCCAATATTGTCTTCTTCACCTCATTTTTCTTAGTCTCTTTCTCCTCCCAATGTTTTTAATATGAGAAAATATGTATATTTATGTATTGCTTCCAGTATCCCCTTCAAATATGTAAAATGTAGGAAATAATGCACACTGTTCAGCACTTTTGCTCTGTGTGTTAGCACTGTGTCTTGCAGATCTTTCCTTCTTAATATATGGGTATTTTCCACATCCTTTTGTAGGTTGCATAGGCACAGAACTGTATACAAATACTTCCCTGTTGATGGACACAAGCTTAGTAATAGGACCTCGATGTAGAACTTCGTCCATGTGTTTTGTTCTTGTGCAGGCTTGCTGTAAAGTGGGATTGCTGTGTTAAAGGGTGAACACCTTTGTAGTTTTGGTAGATACTGCCTTGTCTCCTTCTACAGTGATTCTACCATTATGCCTCTTCACCAGTCATTTTGAATGTGTCAGAATTTCTAGGTTGGAAATTAAATAATAGTTAATTAAATAGTTAATTGAAGAATCATTAAAATATTTTATATAAAGTTTAATGACTTTAACATAAAACACTTATATATGCATTAATTTGCTATTCATTTGTTTTAGGGCAAATGCCTTCTTTGGGAATAGTCCACTCGGTTAGACTTCCATGGTATCTCATTGTATTGATTTCAGTGTTTGGCTTTTATATAATGAGAATGTAAGGCTCCCTGAGTGTCCCTATTCTTTTATAAATGTTCTGCTTGCACTGGTAATAAATTATCAGTTAGTTTGATTATTCACCTTTGAATTCTCCTAAGCATTTGCCTTGGTTTTCTCAGAAATAGTAATATTTTCTAACAGTCATGTTTTATTGGTTTGTATATTTATTTATACCACATTATTTTAATGTTAAGTAATTGTTAAGCTAGAATTTTTGATTCAAGATTTTTTAGTTGTATTTTGTTCACTAATGTGCCATTCTGCGTACTAGGGTGTCTGGCCATATTATGTGCTCAAGGAATACATATTAAGTAGGAGAAAGGAAGAAAAAGAGGTAGTATGGGAACAGTTTCAACTGATGCTTGGTATACACCCACAGTAAGAGAGCACAGGTTAGGTGAGGAGAATGAAGCAGTGGGCAGTCTTATCAGCCAGGCATATTTAGCCTATCATGGTTGGCACAATCATTTATTAGAAATTTGAGGCTTTTGTGATAATTCCTTCATGATGAAATTGAAAGAGCAGTGCCCTAAAGGAAGCCTTGATTCAAAGTTCTAACTCATTTACTTAGCATAAGTGCCAGACTAGGCTAGACATCTATGTATTATTATGTATACTCTTGCCCAACCAGCAGCTTACCCTGTCTTTGGAAAAAAAGTTGCAGGCACTAGTTGAGTGTTCTCTAATTTCATTTTCCCACATGCACCATCATGAATTTGCCATATCCATGTATACCACCTTAGTACTTTACATTTTTCATCAGTTGACATTTTAAACACTTGAATAAATTTAATGAGTAAGAATGATTTATAACTCTCTAAAAGAAACACTTGCATAAATAAAAACAACTGAAAATAAATACAATGAAAACATAAAGGTGCTATTAAATGAAAGTTAAATATCATCTTTGCAAGGGCTCTGAGCAAAACAAGATTAGCAGTTGTTGGAGAAAAGTAAAAAGTACACTATTGGTAAATAGAAACTTTCTTATTTGATAAAGGACCATGATGTACGCAGCCTACTCTCAGTTGGTAAATAAACTACAAGCCACAGAACACAAGAGCAAGGAAAGAGCAAAGATAAGGCAAAGAGGCTAAAATGTTAATAGTAGGTGAATTTATATGAGGGTTCTTTGTACTATACTTATTTTTGCAACTTGAATGTGTTTGAAATTATCTCTAAGTTCAAAAGTGATCCTGTGAAAACTGGAAATTGTAGAGGAAATACATTTTTAATGTTATGTAACCTACTATCCATGTAAAGGCATCCAGATCGTCTTAGGCATTCCTCCCTTCCAGAAATAGTGTGCTACGTGATCTCTAAGGTTCCTTCTAGTTCTAGTGTTCTATGACACAGTATACATTACATTTCAGATAGCGTAATTAAAGCTACATGAACTCACAATTAAGTATGTCAATTAATAATGTTATGGAGACTCAGGTTCAGAAAAGGCTCTCTTTATTAGATAAGGTAATTTTAGTGAGTCAAAGAGTAGAAGTTGCTTAGGAAGAAAACCCTAGACTGTTTTCAGTTGTGAGAAAGAGAAATATTAGGTAAGAAAGTTTTTGAGAGGATTCAGAGAGTCTTCTGCATATCACACAATTTGTTTTTACTTTTTAATAATAATACTAATCCTGCCATAACATCTGATTTCTCATAATAGACTATAAAAAGTTTGGGTGTGGCTGTATTTCTGAAAAATACTACCACCACTATTATTATCATCACCATTAATTGAGAATTTTTTGTGTGCTGATGCTGTTCTTAAATCTTTATGTAAATTAGCTCACTCATTTAGTTCTTAGAACATCTTCTTTTACAACTCTTAGAGTTCTTATGAGGTACTTACTCCTAATCCTGTTTACCAATAAAGAAAGTGAGGAAAAGAAGTAATTAGATCAAGGTTGTATGACAAGTGATGAAACCAGATTGTCTGACTTGAAAGTCCATGACCTTACATATTAGCCTTTCTATCTGCCACATATATTTTCATAGTTTTTTTAAAAATCCGTAATTAGGGATTTCTACTTTGAGTAGTTGCCACTGTATCTTGTTACACTGTTGTGTTTTCAGTTATTTTATTTTTTAAACATAGTAAATAAGCCATTTTATATTCAGTTTATATTCAGTTTATTTATTTTTTCAATATATTACATAAGTCGTTTTATATTCAGTTTAGTCTATGTAGATCTGATTCTGTGTTTTATAATAACTGGTTCTTTGGAATGTGTTTCCTGTTTTGTGTGTGTGTGTGTGTGTGTGTTAGTTTTTATTGTGAGCTCCTGTTTCTTGGAAGTTTATTTTTTGAGGTCTGAACTTAGTTTTTTTCTGCCAGAAAGTTGTTTGTGTGTTTTGTTTTGTTTTTTCCTGTAAGGGACCTAGAGACATTATCACTTGAAAACAAACTTCTTTAAAAACAAAAACAAAAAACAACTATTTATGATATCACTTAAGACTTACAGAACACTTGTAGTAATTTTACCATGAATTACTTTTTATTTTTAACCCAGGTTTCCCCATATGTTAACATTTTCTGTATTTTCTTCTGTTGTCTTTTGTCTCCATATATTGCTTGATCTCTATTTTTATTTGGTCATTGATCCATTGATTATTTAGGAGCATGTTGTTAAACCTCCATGTGTTTGTGAGTCTTTTTGTTTTCTTTGTATAATTTATTCCTAGTTTTATACCTTTGTGGTCTGAGAAGTTGGTTGTTAGAATTTCAATCTTTTTGAATTTACTGAGGCTCTTTTTGTGGCCTAGTATGTGGTCTATTCTGGGAAATATTCCATGTGCACTTGAGAAGAATGTGTATCCTGCTGCTTTTGGGTGTAGAGTTCTGTAGATGTCTGTTAGGTTCATCTGTTCTAGTGTGTTGTTCAGTGCCTCTGTGTCCTTGGTTATTTTCTGTCTGGTGGATCAGTCTTTTGGAGTGAGTGGTGTGTTGAAGTCTCCTAGAATGAATGCATTGCATTCTATTTCCTCCTTTAATGCTGTTAGTATTTGTTTCACATATGTTGGTGCTCCGTATTGGGTGCACATATATTTATAATGGTTATATCCTCTTGATGGACTGGCCCGTTTATCATTATGTAATGTCCTTCTTTATCTCTTGTGACTTTCTTTGTTTTGAAGTCTATTTTGTCTGATACAAGTACTGCAACACATGCTTTTTTCTCCCTACTGTTTGCATGAATTATCTTTTTCCATCCCTTGACTTTTAGTCTGTGTAAGTCTTTGGGTTTGAGGTGCATCTCTTGTAAGCAGCATATAGATGCATCTAGCTCTTCTATCCATTCTGTTACTCTTTGTCTTTTTATTGGTGCATTCAGTCCATTTACATTTAGGGTAATTATTGAAAGATGTACTTATTGCCATTGCAGGCTTTAGATTCGTGTTTACCAAAGGTTCAGGGGTAGCTTCTTCACTATCTAACCGTCTAACTTAACTCTCCTATTAAGCTATTATAAACACAGTCTGATGATTCTTTATTTCTCTCCCTTCTTATTCCTTGTCCTCCATTCTTTATATGTTAGATATTTTATTTTGTGCTCTTTTGTGTTTTCTTTGACTGCTTTTGTGAATAGTTGATTTTATTTTTTGCCTTTAGTTAGTATTTGGTTGATCTGCTTTCTTTGTTGTGATTTTATTTTCTCTGGTGACATCTATTTAGCCTTAGGAGTACTTCCATCTAGAGCAATCCCTTTAAAATATCCTGTAGAGGTGGTTTGTGGGAGGCAAATTCCCTCAACTTTTGCTTGTCTGGGAATTGTTTAATCCTTCCTTCATATTTAAATGATAATCATGCTGGAAACAGTATTCTTGGTTCAAGGCCCTTCTGTTTCATTGCATTAAATATATCATGTCATTCTCTTCTGCCCTGTAAGGTTTCTGTTGAGAGGTCTGATGATATCCTGATGGGTTTTCCTTTGTAGGTGACCTTTTTTCTCTCTCTGGCTGCCTTTAATACTCTGTCCTTGTCTTTGATCTTTGCCATTTTAATTATTATATGTCTTGGTGTTGTCCTCCTTGGGTCCCTTGTGTTGGGAGACTGGGCTTTCATGGTCTGAGAGACTATTTCCCCCCCCAGTTTGTGGAAGTTTTCAGCAATTATTTATTCAAAGACACTTTCTATCCCTTTTTCTCTCTCTTCTTCTTCTGGTACTCCTAAAATGCGAATATTTTTCCATTTGTTTTGGTCACACAGTTCTCTTAATATTCATTCATTCCTGGAGATCCTTTTATCTCTCTCTGCCTCAGCTTCTCTGTATTCCTGTTCTCTGATTTCTACTCCATTAACGGCTTCTTGCACCTCATCTAGTCTGCTCTTTAGTCCTTCCAGAGATTGTTTTATTTCTGTATTCTCCTTCTTTACTTCATCCCTTAGCTCTTGCTTACTTCTCTGCATGTCCATCAGCATGGTTATGACCTTTATTTTGAATTCTTTTTCAGGACGATTGGTTAAATCTATCTCCCCAGGCCTTCTCTCAGGGGTTGTCTGGGTTTTTCTGGGCTGGATCAAATTCTTCTGCCTTTTCATGGTGATAGATACTGATAGTCGTAGGCAGGTGGTGTGTGTGTCAGCTGGGAGAACAAAGTCCCTTCCTTCTTGCTGGTCATCTTGCCCTTCTTCGCTGCCTGTGCCAGTTACCCGCATACCGGGAGCAGCCTCCGGTTTAGTCCCCTGAACTGCCATGGGCGGGGCCGCCATCAGGGTATCCCAGAGGCGTGCAGGAAGTGGCAGGCACATAGGGTGTGCTCTCCTGCGAGAATGGCACCCCTTAGTGCTTTTCCCCAGCTTCCTCCTCTGCCTGCACCGGGCAGCTGCACACCGGTGACGGCCCTTGGGTTTGGTCCAGGTGGCTGCATGCCGGGAGGAGACTCTCAGCAGTTGCTGTGGGTGCGGCCACTCTCCGGCTGCTCCACCGCTGTGGCGGGGTCATGCCTGCTGGCGGGGGAACAAATGGCAGACTGCTGATCGCCGTGAGGGGCTTCAGAGCTGCATTGCCACCCAGGGGTCTGGGGCGCCTGAAATTCCTCACAATTCCCAGCCTGCTTGGCTGAGTGTGCCTGGATGATTCCGCCCAGCTGTGATGCCCCTGTCCCTGTAAGACTTTCAAAAAGCACTCACTTTTCTTTTGTCCCAGGGGAGCCATCTGTGGGGACCCACTTGCAGATTTTACTTTTCCATTTCCCTAATATCCAGCACACCATGCAATGTGTGTCTGTGCTCCTGGTGTGGATTATTAGGGCTGTTTATTTAGCTATCCTGTGCTTCCACTCCCTCCCCACTCCATCTCCTCTCCTCCCCCCCGGTGAGCTGGTGTGGGGGTGGGGGGGCGCTTGGTCCCACCATGCCATGGCTTGTTTCTTACCCCCTTCGTGAGGCGCTGGGTTCTCGCAGGTGTCGATGTTGCCTGGCTGTTGTACTGTATCTTCTGGTCTCCCTTTTAGGAATAGTTGTGTTTGTTGTATTTTCAAAAATATATATAGTTTTGGGAGGAGATTTCCACTGCCCTAGTCACACCGCCATCTTGGCTCCTCCCCTTGTTTTTGTTTTTTAATGAATTTGGCCCTACCAATCTCTCTTTCTCTAACTTACCTCTCTTTCAATATCACTTAATTTAGTCCTTGATTTTCTCTAATAGTTTGTTCTTTTCCAGATTTTCTTTATCCATCTAATCACTTGTATTTTGAGGTCAGAGAGATGAAATATTATATTTTTTATAAGTGTCACGTAATAAATATTCTACAAATATTTACCTATTGAGTGAAAATAAGACAGAGGTTAAGTATTTAAATCGCCTTAGTTTTCACTAAGAAATTGAAACCAATTTCTGAGTCGAAAAATTTTTTTAAAGAAGATAACATCACAGTTTTATCAAATGAACTTTTGTTGTTGTAAAAATTTCATATCAGCCGGGGGCAGTCAAACCAAAGTTCATTATGCTATTTTATGAAAAATTAAAATATATCCCTGTAAGATTTATTCTACTTGGGATGCCAGCTGTACTTTATAATCTATTTGTAAATAATTTCAAATCTCTTCAGTAAGTAGGTTTGTGGAATGGTATTTTTTTTTTAATCCATGGAAGGTAAATAAGTTTCTTTTAAATAAGAAAAAATTGAAAAATGTTTTCATAGGACATGAAATGCTTTATTTGATTTTTGATGGTAACCACTTTACAAAGAAATTTGTTTTTCCTGCTTCAGAATTAGTATTTCAGTTAAGTTAACTTATTATTAGCCTATTTTATATATAATAAATATATATTTATTATATATATATTTAATACATATATTAATGTTATAACTTACAACATTAGCCTATTTTAGTATTTGGTTGGTCTGCTTTCTTTGTTGTGATTTTATTTTCTCTGGTGATATTTATTTAGCCTTAGGAGTGCTTCCATCTAGAGCAGTCCCTTTAAACTGCCTATTTTTAAAATATTAGCCTATTTTTAAAATATTAACTTTTATAGAATACTTTTTTTTTTTCCTGTGAACTTGAGAAAAGTGAGTTTTAATTAGAGGCTGTAATATAGCATGAACTAAAACTTCGGCAAATTTCTGTAGTTTTACTTGAACCTTTTCCTCTGGCTAACTGCAAACAACTAGTGGTATGTGTTTATAGATGTGCTTATTTTCACCTCCTCTTAGAGGTTAACCTAGTACTTATTAAGGGAGAAGTTTATACTAAACAGTATTTAACATATACTGATGGTATTACTGTATTTCCTGTTTTGTGTTCACAATAAGAAGATTCTGAAAAACTGCCTTTGTATAAATACTTCACTGACATTCCAGACAAGTATAATCTTGTCTGCTGTTAGGCAGGAAAGAGTGATGTCCTGGAATGCTGTTAGAGAAGGAAATATCTGTGTCCCACAAGTGATGCCCCTAAACCTTTTAAGAATATAACTTAGAAATGTCAACTCTTTATTTGCTTTTCCTTCCGTTTATTAACTTTGCATGCATTTAGTTCACAAATGCATTTAGTCAGAAAAAAAAAATCCATTGTGTCTGAGAAAGAAGCATCTTGCCAGTAGTTTGCTGGAAATTGTTGCTAGAAACATTAAAGAGTAGCCATAAAAACTGATTTAGTAGATAGTTACTTTTTGTTCTCTTAGCTTTAAACTCTTTTTTATATACTTAAATTGGGCTTTTAATAATTCTCTGCAGGCTTGAAAGATGCAGGGTTTCCTACTCCCTTCCAAAATTTCCAGTAAGGAAATAATTTGAAGGTTGTTTTTAGAACACAAATTATAATTTTTTAAAGTTAGGTCTGGAGTTTTTATGTTACTTTATTATTTAATGTGAGTCATAAAGATATATCAAAATCAGTATAACTTTAATATTCTAAGGAATGGATTATTTATACTTAAATTATGATAACTAATAATTTAAATTGTACTGAAGTTTCTTTTCAATGCCAAAAAAAAAAATCATTACAGTTAGACCCTGAAATAATTGCCCAAACATCATAGACTGGACCAATGTCTTATTTGTAGGTCAGAGATGGTTCTTTTTTCTCAGTACTCCCATCATTAATGTAGGAAGTGACTTAATTACTTAAATTGATTCTCTTCTTCAGACCTCACTCAATCTTAAAAGATACAACATGACATATACATTAATAAGAGAAGAATGACCTGATCATAAAATGCATATGATACTCTTCCATAGTTTGAAAGTGATCAACAAGCATTTTAAACCTTCTATTTGGAAATTCTTACCAGTGATTCTCCATTTTGCTGGGGTTTGTTTAAATATTCGCTTAAAAATGTTCTCATTATTCGTCATATACACCCCTTCTCATGAATCTGCTGTGATGAAATATGAAATACTGAGGCATATTCAAATAAGACTTCTAAGGGAGTAGTTTAAGACAACAGAGCCACTAACTGATTTGTGGTTCCATGGTGTCAGAAACTCAGATTCCTTCTGTCTCACTGCTGTACTATCCCTTAGGTCACATATTAAATAATCTCACTGTTAAGGCAATTGGATTTGCATTCAGGTGAACAGGAATGGGTAGATGAGGTAGGTAGATTAGCTCATTCCCGTACTTCAGGGTTATAACCCATAAATTGCATGTGTCGTTTACATCCCATTGGCCATATTCAGCTACAAGAGAGGCTACATAATAAATATATTCTCTATTTTCGGTGACTGGATGCACCCAATTGAGGGGGTTTTGTTACTAAAGGAAAAAGAGAAGAACTAGCAGTCTTAGTCATTGTCTCTTAGCCCTAGTCACTGTCATTTTCCACTCCTTTCTTTTTGAAACACCTTCTCACCTTTTTTTACTTGGAATAATAATCCTCTGTTTTTTCCTTTATTTATGTTCCCTCTTGACTCTATGTATTTCTTCTCTTCAGCCTAGCCATAAAATTTTGCAATTCAAAGCTGTGTGCTAAGACTCCGTCTTTCTTCCCAAGGATTCCAATTTCTCTGCATCCCTGTCCAAGAGCAGTCTCATCCACATTCATGGCTTCAAGTATCCACATGATTGCACTCAATTCAGCTCTTTCAACCTCTTAAATGAACTGCCTATTTAGGTATCTCAAAGGCATTTCAAAATGAACATATTTTAAATCTAAATTTTATTCCAAGTATTTTAATCACTAAATCCTCTTAAGTGCATGAGGTAAATATAATAACCATATGCAGTCCTGTAGATGAAAAACTGATATATATATATATATAGACAGGTTAAGAAACCTGACCAAGGTCACAGAGCTGGTAACTGGTGTATACTTCTGTGAGTTTTGACAAATGCACAGAATTGTGTAATCACCACAATCATAATACAAAACAAATACAACTCCAAAGAATCTCTTCATGCTGCCCTTTTTGTAGTTAAGCCTTCTTTTTAGTACTAACCCCTGGCAATTAGTGGTCTGCCCCTGTAGTTGCCATTTCCCAAATGTCAAAACATGCAGTATGTAATCATTTAAATATGGCTTCTTCTGAGTTTTTGAGATCTGTCTGTGTGTGGTGTGTATCAATAGTTTGTTCCTTTTCTGTATTGGGTAGTATTCCCATGTATGGATGCACTACAGTTTGTTTATCCATACACCCACTGAAGGACATTCTGGATTGTTTTCAGTTTTTTCTATGAATAATGCTACTATAAACACTCATGGACAAGTTTTTGTGTGGACATAAGTTTTTGTATCCACAGGATAATACTAGGAATGTGATGACTGAGTCACAAGGTGTGTATGCTTAACTTTTTAAGAAACTGCTGTATTGACTTCCAGATTGTGAGAACTTCATTGCATCACCACCAACAATATAAGTGCCAGGTGCTCTGCATTCTTGCTAGTACTTGGTATTGTCAATTTTTTTAAACCATTCTAATAGGTGCTTTGTGTTATTGTGGTTTTAATTTGCCATTCTCTGATGACTAATGATATTGAACATCTTTTCATGTGCTCATTTGTCATTAGAATATTTTCTTTGGAAAAGTGTTTTAAAGTCTCTTGAGCGATTTTTACTTTTTAAATTGGGTTATTTGTGTTCTGACTTACATTCTTTACATTCTGATTTAAAATCCTTTGTCAGAACTATTGCAGATTTCCTCTCCTAGTCTGTAGCTTTTCTTTCTTTCTCTTACTATATTACACAGAGCAAAAATTTTTAATCTTTTCTTTTGTATTTTGGGGTTTTTGTTCAACTCTGCTTGACCCATTATCATGAATAATTTTAAAACTTGTTATTATGGTAAAAAACACAAAATAAGTTTCAGTTTAGTAGTGTTAAGCATATTCTTATTGTTGTGCAACCAATCTCCAGAACTTTTTCATCTTGCAGATGTAAAACTCTAATCACTAAACATCTCTGCGTTGCCCCCTCTACCAAGCTCTGGGCAGCCACCATTCTACTTCTGTTTCTATAAATTTTACTACTCTAGGTACCCCATGTAAGTAGAATTATGTGTCTTTTGTGACTGGCTTACTTCACCTAGCATAATGCCTCAGGGTTCATCCATGATGTGACATGTATCAGAATTTCTCTCATTGTTAAGGAAGAATAATATTCTGTTGTATGTATGTACTACACTTGACTTATTCATTTATCCATCAGTGGACGCTTGGGTTGCTTGCACCTCTTTCTTACTATCAATAGTGCTGCTGTGAACAGAAGTGTGCAAATATTTCTTTGAGATCTTCCTTTCAGTTATTTTGGATATATACCCAGGGTATATACAATTGCTGTGTCGTGTCTTAATTCTGTTTTTAATTTTTTGCAGAATAACCATGTTCTCCACAGTGCTTGTACCCTTTTACATTCCAACCAGTAGTACACAAGGGTTCCAATTTCTCTTCATCTTTGCTAACACTTGTTATATTCTGGGATTTTTTTTTCTTTTAGTAGATATTGTAATAGGTATGAGGTGATAATTCATTGTGGTTTTGATTTGTATTTCCCTAATGATTAGTGATGTTGAGCTTATTGGCTTTTTGTATCATCTCTGGAGAAATACCTATGCAAGACCTTTCTCCATTTTATTAACTTGACTTTTTGTTGTTTGAGTTGTAGTAGTTCATTATGTATTCTGGATATTAGCCCTTTATCAGATATATGATTTGCAAATATTTTTGCCCCTTCTTTAGGTTGCCTTTTTTACTCTGTTGATTTCTGTCCTTTGACTCATAGGAGTTTTTAATTTCAGTGTCCACTTTGTCTACTTTTATCTTGTTGACTGTGTTGTTGGTGTCATTCCAGGAAAGCCTTGCCAAATCCAGTGTCATGAAGCCTCTCCCTTTTGTTAATGTCTAAGAATTGTATAGTTTGGGGCCTTGTCTTTAGGTCTTTTGATCCATTTTGAGTTACTTTTGTATATGGTATGAGGTAGGGCTCCAACTTCATTCTTCTACATGTAATATCTAGTTTTCCCAGCAACATTTGTTGGAGACTCACTTTTTTTTTTAAATGCTAGTTTTACACTTAGATCTATTATAATCCATTTTTGAGGTAAGTTTTTTATCTGGTATGAGTTATAAACAGAGGTTCATTTTTACATGTGGATGTGAAATTGTTCCAGCACCATTTGTCATAAAGACTTTTTTTTCCCACTGGACTGCCTATACACCTCTGTCAGTAATCAATTTACCAAATTTCTGTGGGTCTGTCTATCCCTTTACCAGACCATGCTGTCGTGATCATAGTTTTATGGTAGGACTTTAAAGCAAGTAATGTGTATCTTCTAACTTTGTTCATCATTTTTAAAATTTGTTTTAGTTTTTTGAGTTCCTTGGCCTTTCCATATAAAGTATAGTCTCGAGTTGTCAATATCTTTGAAAACTCCTGCTGGGATTTTGTTTGGGACTGTTTTTCATCTATAGAACAATGTGGTGGGAATTTGTAACTTAACAACATTGAATTTCCAGTCATGAATATTGTCTATTTATTTAGATATTTTTTAAAATTTTGGTGTATTATAGTTTGCAGTGCAGAGAACTTGCATATATTTTGTTAAATATAAAGTAATTCTTCCTCTTTAAGGTATTACATGAGGTATTTATTTATTTTAATTTTTTATTAAGGTATGATTGATATACACTCTTATGAAGGTTTCACATGAAAAAACAATATGGTTACTACATTCACCCATATTATCAAGTCCCCACCCATACCCCAATGCCGTCACTGTCCATCAGTGCAGCAAGATGCCACAGATCCACTGTGTGCCTTCTCTGTGCTACACTGTTCTCCCCGTGATCCCCAACACACCATGTGTACTAAACATAATACCCCTCACTCCCCTTCTCCCTCCCTCCCAACCCACCTTCCCACAACCCTCCCCTTTGGTAACCACTAGTTCATTCTTGGAGTCTCTAAGTCAGCTGCTATTTTGTTCCTTCAGTTTTGCTTCATTGTTATACTCCACAAATGAGAGAAATCATTTGGCATTTGTCTTTCTCCACCTGGCTTATTTCATTGAGCATAATACCCTACATCTCCATCCATGTTGTTGCAAATTGTAGGATTTGTTTCGTTCTTATAGCCGAGTAGTAGTCCATTATGTATATGTACCACATCTTCTTTATCCATTCATCTACTGATGGACACTTAGGTTGCTTCCATTTCTTAGCTATTGTAAAAAGTGCTGCAATAAACATAGGGATGCATATGTCTTTTTGAATCTGAGAACTTGTATTCTTTGGGTAAATTCCAAGGAGTGGTATTCCCGGGTCAAATGGTATTTCTATTTTTAGTTTTTGAGGAACCTCCATATTGCTTTCCACAATGGTTGAACTAGCTTACATTTCCACCAGCAGTGTAGGAGGGTTCCCCTTTCTCCACATCCTCACCAGCGTTTATCATTCTTAGTCTTTTCAATGTTGGCCCTCCTTACTGGAGTGAGGTGATACCTCACTGTGGTTTTAATTTTCATTTCCCTAATGATTAGTGATGAGGAGCATCTTTTCATGTGTCTGTTAGCGATCTGAATTTCTTCTTTGGAGAAGTGTCTCTTCATATCCTCTGCTCATTTGTTAATCGGGTTATTTGCTTTTGGGTATTGAGGTGTGTAAGTTCTTTATATATTTTGAATGTTAACCCCTTGTCGGATGTGTCATTTACAAATATATTCTCCCATACTGTAGGATGCCTATTTGTTCTGTTGATGGTGTCCTTTGCCGTTGAGAAACTTTTTAATTTGATGTTGTACCTGGAGTTCATTTTTGCTTTTGTTTCCCTTGCTCGGGGAGAGGTGTTCAGGAAGAAGTTGCTCATGCTTATATTCAGGAGATGTTTGCCTGTGTTGTCTTCTAAGAGTTTTATGTTTTCATGACTTACATTATAGTCTTTAAACCATTTCAAGTTCACTTTTGTGTATGGGGTTAAACAATAATCCAGTTTCATTCTCTTGCATGTAGCTGTCCAGTTTTGCCAACACCAGCTGTTGAAGAGGCTGTCATTTCCTCATTGTATATCCATGGCTCCTTTATTGTATGTTAATTGACCATATATGGTTGGGTTTATATCAGTGCTCTCTAGTCTGTTCAATTGGTCTATGGGTCTGTTCATGTGCCAGTACCAAATTGTCTTGATTACTGTGGCTTTGTACTAGAGCTTGAACTTGGGGAGCATAATGCCCCCAGCTTTATTCTTCCTTCTCAGAATTGCTTTGGCTATTCGAGGTCTTTTGTGGTTCCATATAAATTTTAGAACAATTTTCTCTAGTTAGTTGAAGAATGCTCTTGGCATTTTGATAGGAATCACATTGAATCTGTAGATTGCTTTAAGCAGGATGGCCATTTTGACAATATTAATTCTTCCTATCCATGAGTATGGGATGAGTTTCCATTTATTGGTATCTTCTTTAATTTCTCTTAAGAGTGTCTTGTAGTTTTCAGGGTATAGGTCTTTCACTTCCTTGGTTAGATTTGTTCTTAGATATTTTATTCTTCTTGATGCAACTGAATGTAATTGTTTTCCTGATTTTGTTTCTGCTAGGTCATTGTTAGTGTATCGAAATGCCACAGATTTCTGTGTATTAATTTTGTATCCTGCAAATTTGCTGAATTCAGATATTAGATCTAATAGTTTTGGAGTGAATTCTTTAGGTTTTTTTATGTGCAGTATCATGTCATCTGCAAACAGGGACAGTTTAACTTCTTCCTTGCCAATCTGGATGCCTTTTATTTCTTTGTGTTGTCTGATTGCTGTTGCTAGGACCTCCAGTACTATGTTAAATAGAAGTGGGAAAAGTGGGCATCCTTGTCTTGTTCCTTTCTTAAGGGAAAAGCTTTCAGCTTCTCACTGTTAAGTATGATGTTGGCTGTGGGTTTGTCATATATGGTCTTTATTATGTTGAGGCACTTGCCTTCTATACCCATTTTGTTGAGAGTTTTTATCATGAATGGATGTTGAATTTTGTCAAATGCTTTTTCAGTATCTATGGAGATGATCGTGTGGTTTTTGTCCTTCTTTTGTTGATGTGGTGGATGATGTTGATGGATTTTCAAATGTTGTACCATCCTTGCATCCCAGGAATAAATCCTGCTTGATCATGATGGATGATCTTTTTTTATGTATTTTTGAATTTGGTTTGCTAATATTTTGTTGAGTATTTTTGCATCTGTGATCATCAGGGATATTGGTCTGTAATTTTCTTTTTATGTGGTGTCTTTGCCTGGTTTTGCTATTAGTGTGATGCTGGCCTTGTAGAATGAGTTTGCAGGTATCCCCTCTTCTACTTTTTGGAAAACTTTAAGGAGGATGGGTATTAGGTCTTCACTAAATGTTTGATGAAATTCAGCAGTGAAGCCATCTGGTTCAGGGATTTTGTTCTTAGGTAGTTTTTTGATTACCAATTCAATTTTGTTGCTGGTAATAGGTCTGTTCAGATCTTCTGTTTCTTCCCTTGTCAGCTTTGGAAGGTTATGTTTTTCTAGAAAGTTGTCCATTACTTCTAGGTTATCCAGTTTGTTAGCATATAATTTTTCATAGTATTCTCTAATAATTCTTAGTATTTCTGTGCTGTCCGCAGTGATTTTTCCCTTCTCATTTCTGATTCTGTTTATGTGTTTAGACTCTCTTTTTTTCCTGGTAAGTCTGGCTAGGGGTTTATGTATTTTGTTTATTTTCTCAAAGAACCAGCTCTTGCTTTCATTGATTCTTTCTGTGTTTTATTCTTATCAATTTTGTTTATTTCTGCTTTAATGTTTATTATGTCCCTCCTTCTACTGACTTTGGGCCTCATTAGTTCTTCTTTTTCCAGTTTAATTAATTGTCAGTTTAGACTGTTCATATGGGATTGTTCTTCTTTCCTGAGGTAGGCCTGTATTGCAATATACTTTCCACTTAGCATGGCCTTGGCTGTGTCCCACAGATTTTGCTGTACTGAATTATTGTTGTCCTTTGTCTCCATGTATTGCTTGATGTCTGTTTTTATTTGGTCATTAATCCATTGGTTATTTTGGAGCATGTTGTGAAGCCTCCTTGTGTTTGTGGGATTTTTCATTTTCTTTGCATAATTTATTTATAGTTTCATACCTCTGTGGTCTGAGAAACTTGTTGATTCAATTTCAGTCTCTTTGAATTTACCGAGGATCTTTTTGTGGCCTAGTGTATGGTCTGTTCTTGAAAATGTTCCATGTGCACTTGAGAAGAATGTGTATTGTGCTGCTTTTGGGTGTAGAGTTCTGAGATATCTATTAGGTCCATCTGTTCTGATGTGTTGTTCAGTGTCTGTGTGTCCTTACTTATTTTCTGTCTGATTGATCTGTCCTTTAGAGTGAGTGTTGTGTTGAAGTCTCCTAGAATGAATGCATTGCATTCTGTTTCCCCTTTTAATTCAGTTAGTATTTGTTTCACATATGTAGGTGCTCCTGTGTTGAGTGCATAGATATTTATAATGTTTATATCTTCTTGTTGGATTGACCCCTTTATCATTATGTAATGTCCTTCCTTGTCTCTTGTGACTTTCTTTGTTTTGAAGTCTATTTTGTCTGAAACAGGTACTGCAACTCCTGCTTTTTTCACTCTGTTAGTTGCATGAAATATCTTTTTCTATCCCTTCACTTTTAGTCTGTGTATGTCTGACTTTAAAGTAAGTCTTTCATAGGCAGCATATAGATGGGTCTTGTTTTTTTAACCATCAGTGACTCTCTGTCTTTTGATTGGTGCATTCAGTCCATTTACATTTAAGGTGATTATTGATAGGTATGTACTTATTGCCATGGCAGACTTTAGATTCGTGATTACCAAAGGTTCAAGGTTAAGTCCCTTTCTATCTAAGAGTCTAACTTAACTCACTTAATATGCTATTGCAAACACAATCTAAAGGTTCTTTTCTTTTTCTCCTCCTTTTTCCTCCTCCTCCATTCTTTATATATTAGGTATCATATTCTGTACTGTTTGTCTATCCCTTGATTGACTTTGGAGATAGTTAATTTAATTTTGCATTTGCTTCGTAATTAGCTGTTCTACTTTCTTTACTGTGGTTTTATTATCTCTGGTGACAGCTATTAAACCTTAGGAACATTTCCATCTATAGCAGTCCCTCCATAATAGACTATAGGGATGGTTTGTGGGAGGTAAATTCTCTCAGCTTTTGCTCATCTGGAAATTGTTTAATCCCTCCTTCAAATTTAAATAATAATCTTGCCAGATAAAGTAATCTTGGTTCTAGGCCCTTCTGCTTCATAGCATTAAATATATCATGTCACTCCCTTCTGGCCTGTAAGGTTTCTGCTGAGAAGTCTGATGTTAGCCTGATGGGTTTTCCTTTGTATATGATCTTATTTCTCTCTCTGGCTGCTTTTAGCAGTCTGTCCTTATCCTTGATCTTTGCCATTTTAATTACTTTATGTCTTGGTGTTGTCTTCCTTTGGTCCCTTGTGTTGGGAGATCTGTGGATCTCCATGGCCTGAGAGACTATCTCCTTCCCCAGATTGGGGAAGTTTTCAGCAATTACCTCCTCAATGACACTTTCTATCCCTTTCTCTTCTTCTTCTTCTGGTATCCCTATTATGTGAATATTGTTCTGTTTGGATTGGTTACACCATTCTCTTAATATTCTTTCATTTTTAGAGATCCTGTTTTCTCTCTTTGCCTCAGCTTCTTTGTATTCTTCTTCTCTAGTTTCTATTTCATTTATCGTCTCCTCCACTATATCCAATCTGCTTTTAATACCCTCCATTGTGCTCTTCAATGATTGGATCTCCGACCGGATTTCATTCCTGAGTTCTTGAATATCTTTCTGTACCTCCATTAGCATGTTAATTATTTTAATTTTGAACTCCCTTTCAGGAAGAGTCATGAATTCCATGTCATTTCAAACCTTCTCTGGAGCTGTATTAAGAATTTTACTCTGTACCAGGTTCCTTTGGCATTTCATATTTGTATATTCCTTTGGCATTTCATATTTGTATATGGCATCCTCTAGTGTCCAGAATGTCTACTCTCCGGAGCTGCTCAGCCCCTGAAGCGATGTCGGGGGTCGCAGGGGAGTGGTATTGGTGCCTGGGGGGAGGGAGTTGCTGTTTTCTGTTTCCCAGTGGCTATGCCTTACTCCACTGCCTGAACCAGTGGGCTGAGCACACAGGTAAAAGCTTTTGTCCCAGAGCAACCGTATATGGATCCCTGCTTTCCACCAGCGGCTGGAGTCTCAGCCTCTCCAGAAATTCTGCCTGTGTTAGCTTTCCAACCCCGTAATCAGAAGCAGCTAAATAACCATCAGTATCATGAAAGCACTATGAAGTGCTCCCAAAGCAGATCTTCAAAGTTAGGTATTCAGCAGTCCCAGGCTTCCACTCCCTCCCCGCTCAGTTTCTCTTCCTCCCTCCAGTGAGCTGGGGTCGGGGAAGGGCTTGGGTCACGCCGGGCCACAGCTTTGGTACATTACCCTGTTCTGTGACGTCTGCTCTTTTCTCCAGGTGTATGCAATCTGGCGCAGTCCTCTTTCCTGTTGCTCTTTCAGGATTAGTTGTATTAATTATATTTTCGTATTATATGCGGTTTTAGGAGGAAGCCTCTGTCTCACCTCTCACGCTGCCATCTTTAATTCTTTTTCTGAGATATTTATTTTAATTTTGTTTTCCAATTCATTGTTAGTGTCTAGAAATATGATTGATTTTAGTGTGTTGACCACCACCTTTGTTATACTCATTATTTGTTCTAGAAGGTTTTTGTATATTTCTTGGGATCCCTGTAGTCAACCATGCTGTCCATAAATGAAGACAGTTTTTACTTCCTTTTCAGTCTGTATGCTTTTATTCCTTTTTCTTGACTTGCTGCACTGGCTTGGATTTACAGTAGCATGTTAAATAGAAGTGGTAAGAGAGGACCATCCATGTTTTGTTTCTGATCTTAAGGAAAAAGTATTTAGTGTTTCACCACTAAGTATGATGGTAACTTAGGTGTTTTTTTGTATGTATCTTTTAACATACTAAGGAAGTTCCCTTCTATTCCCAGTTTGATCAGAGTTTTTAGTCATTCATTGATTTTGAATTTTGTCAAATTTTTTCCTATATCAATTACTCTGGTCATGGGATTTTTCTTCTTTAGATTGTTAAAATGTCATATTACCTTGAGTTTGAAATGCTAAACCCAGTATTGCATTCCCAGGATAAACCTTACTTAACCTTACTTTTTCATATATTGTTATTTTTATCTGTCACTGCATTCTGCTAGTATTTTGCTGAATATTTTTCTGTCAGTGCTTATGATGGATATTTATATAATTGTCCTTTCCTGTACTTACTTTCTTTGGTTTTGTATCAAAGAAAGTATCTTGTTAATAAAGCAAGAAGTAGTGTCTTTTATTCTAGTTACTGGAACCGATTATTTAAAATTAATTATATTAATTTAATGTTATCTTACATATTTTAATCTTTCTTAAATATCTTACAGAATTCCCCATTGTTACCCTCTTGGTCTAGCTTTGCTACAATTTGTTTTTATTTTGTTTTATTATTAATTCAATATCTTTAATAGATAGTAGACTATTTTGTTATCTATATCTTCCTGAAAAAGTTTTCTGAGCTTGTATCTTTGAAGGAATATGTTCCATTTCATCTAAGTTGTCAGATTTATACCCATTGAGTTGTTTATTGTTTTCTCTTATCCTTTGTGTCTTTGGGTGTCTGAGTGAAATCTCCTCTTTCCTCCTAGTATTGGCAATTTGTGTCTTCTCTTTGTTCATTTGTCAGTCTTAGTAGGGGTTTATCAATTCTATCGATCTATTTAAAGACCCAGGTCTATTGGTTCCTGAGAGAGAAATGTAAAAATCTTGAAGTATAGTTATGGATTTATTTTTCCTTTCTGTTTTGTCAGTTTTTGCTTCATGTATTTTGAAACTCTCTTCTTGGGATGTATACATGTTTTTCATTATGTATTGTCTCCTCTATATTCATAACAATTTGCCCTTGTAAAATTCTGCCATCTATCTTTGTCAGAAATTATAATGTAGTCACTCCACTTTTATCTTGCCAGTGTTTGCATGATATATTTTTTCATTCTTTTATTTTTAACTTATTATTTTGTTTCATATAGAAAACATTTAGTTTGGGTCTTACTTATACAGTCTGAGAAATCTCAGATTTTTTGGTTGGTGTGTTTGTACCATTTACATTTAGTATAATTGTCAATGAGTTTGGGTTTAGTTCTGTGACTTACTTGCTTTTCTCTTTGTTCTTTTTATTTTCATTCCCATTTTTCTTTTTTTCTGACTTCTTTTTAATTATTGGAATATTTTTTAGTGTTCCATTTTAATTCATCTATTGCCTCTTATTGTAGTTGTGTTTTCTTTATTATATACTATAATGATTACAGTAGTCATATCTTACTTTTCAGAGTTTACTTAGAATTGATATTCTATCACTTCAAGTGTGGAATACACAATCATCTTGATCAAGAAAATATGGAGAGTGGATGTTCAATGACAGATGTGTGCCACAGAAGGCAACCTTAAGTTAGTTACTCTTAGCCTCCTCCTCTTCACTTAATCTTTTCTATTACCAATTCTTTAATAATTTGTTTTGTTCTGTACTACTGTCACCTGTAGTGTAAAAGTATGTGGAAAATAACTCTGTGCCTTTATTCTTGAAATTATTTTCTAAATTCAGTGTGAAATTATTGATACAAATGAGAAAACTGAGGTGTAAAGAGGTTTAAGTGGCAGCTAGTAAGTGGCAGGCAGAGTTGACATTTTTACTCTGGCAGTCTGGTTTCAGGATCAGCACATTTGACCACAATGCTACTGCATGTATTTTACTTCAGACAATATTAATGCTTATGGCAAATATCTTAGTCTTTTAAGTATATAGTTTATAAGTCTACTTATACTCAGATCTTTGAGCATTCTAATTTAGTTGTAAAAATGAGTGTTCTTTTCCATCTTCTTAAGACATCTTCAGTACTTCTTAAAGTAGCTCATTAAAAGTTTATTCCAGCAATGTTTAACTTTTTTGAGTTTGTGGAACTAGTTTTTGACATTAAAACAATTTGTGGATTGCCACATAATTCAGTTAAATTTTCTGAATGTAATTGAAAAAAAGATATGGAAAAAAATACTACTGAGAACTGTGTAAGACTTTCAAATGATTTTTGATTTTGTAATCACAACAGTATATGCATATATTTAAAAAATAACAAATATGTGCAAGTCATATTATTTATACATGCTTTAGATAATGATTGATATTCATATAGGGTCTCCCAAGCACAGAAGTCTGCATTTTTGGTCTGGGAACCATACTTTAGACTATTAGTGAATAATAATAACAAAACCAAAATTTATATTTTTCCTAGGATACTAGAGTTGAATAGATTTAAACTTAGGGGAACAATATATATATTATATCAGGGTACTCTTAATTTTTTCCTTTTCTCTTTCTTTTTTAACTTATATAATTTTTTTATTGAAGTACCGTTGATATACAATATTCTATTGGTTCCAAGTATACAACATAGTGATTCAACAATTATATACATTATTAAATGCTCACCCCCAACTCATGTAGCTGTCAACATAGAAAGATGTTACAGAACCATTGACCATATTTTCTATGCTGTACTTTCATCCTTTGACTAATTTATACTATGGTTGAGATTTTGTGCTGCTTTATCCTTTGCCTATTTTACCTACACACCCCAATCTCTCCTCTATGGTAACTTCCAGTCACTTCTCAGTATCTGTCAGTCTCTTGTTATTTTGTTCTTTTTGTTTTGTTTGGCACTCTAATTTTTTCAAACTCTTACTGTACCATTGTAATGGAAATACTCTTTTATTACCCACCTAAAATGTTCTTGAAAACCATGAGGTGTTAACAGGTATAACTTGGGAATGTTTTAAATAAATTATCTTTCTCTTTCAGTTTTGATCATATTACAGTCTTTCTCACATGGGAAAAGAAACAGATTTTGCAAATATTAGGACAAACATTTGATGTCTGTAAAACATTATTTCCAGAGATACAGAGCTGAAAGATCTAAAAATCCTTTGATTTTGGCAATTTTCTTTTTCTGTTCCCTTTCCCTAAAAATCATTATCATCTTCCTAAAGCATTAGCATTCAATATCATTCAAGAAGATTACTTAAAACCAGTAGTGAAATTGCTATAAACAGACTTCTTTTAACCAGCTTCTGGTGTTTTGTGTTTTTGTTTTTATTTTAGCCTTGGGCACAATAATTTTTTTTCCCTAGTATCAGATGAGTTTTAAAGATTTGAGAAAATCAGAACTAATATTTGAAGTTTAAAACCTGATCTATTGGGCAGAATTGTGATTCAGGAAAGCTGGAAGTGAAAGGATAAATTCTAGAAGTGTAAGTATAAATTCTAGTTTTACAAATACGTTAATGGAGAACATTGTGGTAACTTAATCTTCATATTAGAGAATTAAGATACTCAGTAGGTTTCAAGGTATCAGATTGATAAAGTACCACCTGGATTAATATACTTTATATAAAGCCATTATGAGGTGAATTTTTTTCTTTCGGTTAAGTCAACACTTACATTTTATGTTCTGCAAAAGTTCGCACATCATTATACTACTTGTAAACCATAAATAGCAATTTGGGAACAATTTATTTTGTGAATGGTTAGTAATTTACTGAATCATCTGGTTTATGCAGTCTGTTAAAATTTTTAAGCTTATTATTTAATGTAAGCTTACTCCTGTTTTCAAATTTAAATTCATTGTTTCCAACCACATCAGAGGAATAGGTTTCCAGGATAAAATAAATAGTTTAAAATACTGTGCCTACATAGAGGTAGATAGATATTCAGTAGGGTAGATGTAAAGTTGGAGAACTCACATTCTTTCCTTTCAAAACACACAAACAAGATAATTTGTCCTTTTTTTTGCCATCAAGATGTGTCACATTTGTATGTCAAAGTAATAGCCCCACTCTGTCAGTCCTGTGTGGAGTACCCTCCAGAATACTATGGTAAATCACAGCTGGATCATCTACGTGCTTGAAGAGGCCCCAGGAGTAGGCAAATAATCAGTCAACTGACCAGTCATTGCTGGATCATGGAATTTACCCTTTCATTTGGTATATCCTAGAATACTAATATTTTGGTAACTGTTTCAGGAAAAGAAATACTGTATTATATTTTCTCACTTCCCTTCAGTCCCTGTTATACAAAGCAAACAAAGTTGTTTACAGAACATCCCGCTTTTAGTTGAGAAAATGACGGGTAGGAAATTAAGCTGTTAATACAGGAGGATGACTAACTAAGTGAGGAAATCCGTCTTTTGTCAACCACTCTTATATTATCATTTATTTTTAAAATAGAATCTGCTTTCAGTTTCAGTGCTTGGGAGTATTAGATGTACGTGGTTTAATGGATTTTGTACTTAAAATTCTGGTTTCCCTTTTATTTACAATCCAACATCACGGTAGAAAATAATGTGAGTAGTCTTCTAAATGATTGATATAGAATGATAGTTTAGGCTTAGTTATTGAATCAGAGCTCCACACCTGTTTTGTGTCATAACAACTTCCTCAGAGGAAGAGTTTTTTAAAAAGTTCCATCCTTTCTTGCAATGCCACAGGCATTGTGAATCTCTAAATTGAAAAATGCTGAATTAATTTTTGTTCTTATTTAAATCTATTTAAAATTAACCCTTTTTATAATTTTTTTAAGTAGATTGCTGATTATCACATTGCTCTACATGTATTTCCTTTTTTATAGACCTTGGTAAGATACTCATCTTTATATTCATGGTAATACAAAGAATAATCTTAACATTATATACAACATTCTTCACCTAAAGATGTTTACTGAAAATAAATCTAAAATTTTACATGTAAGTTCACTAAAGTAAACACTATACAGGATGAAAAAGATTTTACTTGTTAGGTAGTATGTACACGGAAATTTGAGTTCACATTTAATACTGTCATGAAGCTACTTTAAAAATGCTCATGTCATTTTAGACTACATTAATTATAGCATCCAGATTGCATAAACTAATAGTTTCTGTCCTGGGCAGATCATATCTAGAATATAATACATAATTTTGTGATTTGATGGTATGTAAATAATTTTATATATCTAAGTATGGACCAGAACTGTTTTACCCTGCAGAACAAAGAGTACATGCAGATACAGTTATTGCCTTTGTGTATTTAAAAGTCTGTCCTGTAGAAGAGAAAGAATTTAAAAGGTTCTGACAAAACAAATGAAATACTTTTCCAGTGAACTAGAATTGTTCACTTATAATCAACTTGCTTATTCTGGGAGGCATTGATTGCCCTGTTATTCTAGGTGTTTTAGAAAAGGGTTGATTATGCTGAATGTTTGCTGTATTGATCAGGAAATAGGAACAGATAATTTCCAATCTCTTTTTATTTTGACTTGAATTGGCAAGCATAAAATGGTTTCATGATTCAGTCATTTAGTATATATGTGGGCATTTGCAAATTTGGGATTTGAATTTTGAGAATAATCATTTAAAATTATCTTTCACCCTATGAACTTTCCATTATTTTTGTTCTTCTATAGTCTTCTTTTTAAAAATAATTTAAAATATTTATCCAAAGGAAAGAACATCATCAAATTTTGGCCTACGTCACATAGAGTCAGTCTGAAGTTAGAGATAGGAATAAGAATGAACTATACAGGTTCTCTGTTTAACGTGTGAACTCTGCTTATGCCACTAGGTGTAAAAGTTGGACATAAATAGCACAATCTGAAAACTTGTAATTTGCTTTCTGGCACACGTGGCCCAACTTAATAAGTGGGGAAATATATTTGAAGATCCTTCCTTGGCAGTGTTGTCCTTTGAACTTTGGGCAGACTATTTGAATGGGTAGGCCTTTGGCTTATCACATCATCCAAATCTTCTTGACATTCTTTCCCCTTTCTTTATTGTTACCTATATTTGGGAGAGCAGATAGCGAATATAGGTTACATATTTGTGCAGAATTCAGCAAGAGAAGTTGGCTTTTTAGCATTAAATATATTACTATAAAATTTTTAATTGCTTTTAGATACTAATTAGCACTGAGTAGCAAGCAGAGAGTACTTATTAGGTAGAGTTTCTCATTTGTAGAACCTGAGACTCCAAGAATGAAAGTTTGTATGCATGCATCCGTGCATCCTTGGTAGTTACAAGGTTAGTGATCATGTTTTACCCATGGCCTAGTCTAGGATGGTTCTAGGCACTCTTAAATCCTGGCGAATGTTTGTCATGTAAGTAAATAGGTTCAATTTAGATAGCATCAGATAGACATTACCATTTGGATGAAGCAGATATATTGTAGTATATGTGTGTGTGAGTAATTTTATTTCATCTTTAGGTTATGATTTTTCTAGGGAATCTATACATACGTTGTTGTATGTCAGTCTAAAGCAAACTATTATATAGATAATATTAACTGTTGATAGTCTGATGTAAACTTCACTTCATTCTTGTGGATGTTAATTTAGGAGAATGATAGTCCTTTAAATGCCCTCTCAGTATTCATCTTACAACAGCTGAAAAACCAAGAGCAGTAAGGAAAGGTACTGTCTACATGATACATGTGGCATAGCTGGTTTACCTTTGTTTTTCCCTTAAACTTATCTACAGTATAAGTGGGTCTTAAATCATTTGAAGTTGGATCGAATTCATTTCAGCCTATCCAAAAGGAGACACTTTTTGCTCATCTGTAAAATGGGAATACTACCTCCTTTGGAGAAATGTTGGGAGGATTATGTGAGGTAACTCATATGAACCAGTTAGCCTAAAGCCTGTTAGAAGTGAACACTTGAGACAGAGTATCTAGAAAAAAAGGATTAAAATTTCCTGGATAAATACCTCACTTTAGCACTTAAAATTAAAGTTTTCCTGTTCTGTTTTTCCCTTTCAGTTCTACAATTGAAAAATGTCCTCTTGTCATACAGAATATATCAGCAATTTGTCATTAATCGTCACTATAAATTGTGTGTTAGCTCTAAGTATTCCTTTGGGAGACCTGATAACATCTCCTTTTTTCTCTTGTAGTGTAATGGTTAATGCACATCAGTTTATACACCTTCCTCTACACTATTCCACATAGAGGTTCTTAGATCTCTAGCAGTCCTTATAGTGGTTATGTATGGAATGTGGTCTTCATCCATTGTTAGGAACCCAGCTTCTTAGGGGCTTTTCCAATTTTTTGGCAAATACCTAAATAGAATGTTCTGACTACTTAAACTTGGAGACTAACCTTTTTTATTTTTAAACTGGCCTGTATTGATATGAGACTATTTGGAGAGGGGTAGGCTGGCCAGTAACAGGAAGAATGAAGTCTGAAGCACCTTATCATTCATTGTACACATAATACATTATTTTCTCCTGAGGTTCTTATTTAGCCTATCTATGGCTCAATATTGACCTGGCAAGTTTCCTGTCCTCCTTCCCACACCATATGATTTGCTTTATATACAAGTGTGTGTGCAAACACACATACACACACATTTGCCAATATAATCTATAATATGTACTGAATAAACTACCATCGTATCTTTCTGTCTATTCTAATATTGGTCAACATCTGCACAGTACTTCTGATAGAATTGCATGGAGCTTTTGAGCTCAAAGCAGAAGTGAAGATTTAGGCTTTTCATCTTTATTCTAGGAATATTCCCCATTTCTAAAATACTTTGTCCTACTTTTAAATCATAAAACAAAAATTATGTCATCCCTTCAGATCAGAACTTTATTCAATTTGTGACTGCTTGGAGTAAGAACAAGTGTTTAATAAAGAAGGCATGGGTTAAGTAGGGGAAAATAAGGGGAAAAGTGTTATGTTAATAAATTTGCATTGTATGCACATTAAGTCAGTCTCCCAATTTGTAGAACCATGAATATTAGAATTCAGTGTTTTGCATTTCTTAGAGTGGAAGACAAGTAGGATTTTACAATTTCATAAATTGAGGAAAAAATTAAAAACTTTGAACCTAAAGCCTGGCTTCATCCAGGGATAGGAATACATTTTTCTTTTTTTGGTTTTAACCTGAAAGTATGTTCAGAAAGGCAAGCCTCACCAGAAGCAATACTGATGTTTTGTAAGGACTATATTTTTTCAGCCTTTTAGCTTAGATTTTCTGTCTAGTACTGGGAAGCACTTTCACCCATGTTTAATGAATTTATGTGTGAATTTATGTGTAAATTTATGTTGGGGAGAAGGCAGATTAGAAGCTTTTGATACCTAGTAGTAGGTGGCATGATATAGTAAATGTAACAGTTCAGAAAACAGAGACTTTGCAAAGTCAGAATAGTTAAGAAAAGGTAAACACACATTACTTTATATATATTTCTAATTTTTAAGAAATCATTTTGTCGTGCTAGACTAGGTGATTTTGGTATACTATCTCATTTCACTCTGTACAATAAAGCCGTTAAGGAAGACATTTTTCATACTATTTAGTAGATAAGGAGACAGCTCAGAGAAGTTAAGTAACTTGTCTGTGGTCTAATAACTGGTAAATGACTACAAAGAATGTTACTTTTGTTCGGTTGGATATTCTTCCCACAAGTCATTGAGTTTGATAGCCTTTAAAGAATCTAATCTGGTGACTAGGTTGCTACTGACCTTGGGATTTGCTGTCAATGGATTTAAAGGCACTGAGAAAATCTATTGATGGCTGTTGAGTAGGAAGTTGAGTAATCAACTTAATTCTATGTATTGAAAGTAAAGTCAGTAAAGTGTAGTCAGTAAAGCAACTGTAAAGTGAGTTGTCAGAGATACTCCTTTATCACAAACTGGAAAATTTTCTGAGTGTATAATCCTGTGTTATGTGATACCACCTAAGCTTACTTTACCTTTGGCAGGTAACAATCAAATCTGCTTCCTTCTGCAAGGTTTTCATTTGCTTTAGAAACAAAAATATATTTTTGCAGCATGAAAGGTTTTTCATGGAGGTGTTCATACAGGGATTATGATTTAAGGTAGAAATCATGTTATAACAGACTTTAACTATGACATTATTGGTACTGTTTTTAGAATACTAATAAATATCACTAGGGAGCCATTTTTGCATGGCAGCTTAAAATTTTTTTTGATTAATTGACTGGATCTAAACTGCTGTTAGCTTAATACATAATGGTTAAGGGCATGGATTGAAGCCATGATTTTGAATCTGAGTTTCATCTACTACTATGATCTTGGGCAAATAATTGAATCTGTGTGGCCTTTATTTTTTCATCTATAAAATGGGAATAACACTAATGTGTACCACATAGAATTGTTGTAGGATTAAATGAGTAATAAATAACTGAAAATATTACTTAATAAATATTCTTTGTTATCCTAGTGTTTTTCAAGCCTTAGTTTACATTTGATTAAGCTAGGAGGCCATGAAAAATGTTTCATGAGTGTTTTGTTCATTGTAGTTTTGAAACACATTATTAAATGTGGTTGATATGTATGTAATAGATCATCTATATATATGTTCATTATAATACTATATCATTGATATCTTAATTTTGTAGGCCAGTACAAATATGTTTTTTTAATTATTTGTGTTTTTGAAATCTGAGATCCTTCCCAATATTTATGTATAATGAATTCCCAAAATGATAACCTAAGTGTAAAGTGCAAAGTTGAACATCAGATTTATGAGAATACATAGGAAGGGTCTAGTCCCAGAGAGTTAATAATTATGAAATTACTAATTGTACTTTGCCTTTGATAAAATATTTTCAATGTTTTGGGGGGTTTTTTTTTTTCTGTGTTTTTTTGCTTGTTTTTTTTTTACATACTAAAAATATTTTGGGCCTTACTGTGTACAGTGCCAGGTGATGGGAATACAAGAGTGATGGGGCATACAGCTAGTGATGGTTACAGACAAGTAAACAGGTAACTACAATAAAGTATGCCAAATTCTGTGATGGCAGAAATACAGAGACCTTCAAGGGGAAAGGTGGTGAGATAAAGAAAACACTAAAGCTAAATTTGGGAAGAAGGAAACAGTTCTTAGGAGAAACCCGGTAAGAGGGCTAGAAGTGACAGATGGGATGGGATGTTTCAGGAAGAGAGTAACATTACATGGAAAGGCCCAAAATGAAGAAAGCACGTGTACTTCAGGGTATCTGGGACATAGAGGGGAGGATGAAAATGGCAGAAGTAAGACTAGAGATAATCTAGGGCCAAATCAAAAGAGTCTTTAAATGCCATGGCAGGGAATTTTTATTTTATCCTGGGAGCAAGGATAACATTAAGGCTTTTAAACAGATAGTGACATGATCAGATTTGTGTTTTAGAATTCTCTGGTTGTAGTAAGAGAATGCACAGTGAGAGTCTGTCGGTGAGAAAGATTCTTTGGCAGTCTAGAAGAGTCAGTGGCCTGAATCAGAGAATGGGGAGGTGGGATGAAAGGAAGTAGTTGGCTCCCGAGGTCCTTAGGACTCAAATGTGTAGGAACCTCGTGGCGGGCAGGTGGCGCCAGCTGGGTGACAGCGGCCGGGTTCTGTCCTGACCAGATCGGCTCTGCGGGGAGCAGCCTTTGCAGGCCCGCGGCCGTGCCTGGAAGGGCTCCTGTTGGCTCAAGGCTGTTGTTGCCATCTTGAAATTATTAATGATCTTTGAACAAGGGACTCCACATTTTCTAAGCTTTTTTATTTTTTATACTGAGATACATATAGTAAAATGCACAGATCTTAGTGTACAGGTCACTGAATTTTGATGTGTAGGGGAACTCTGTATTTTCATTTTAAATGTGGCCTTGCAAATTATGTAGCCAGTCTTGGTCTTGAGAACTGGTTGGACGGTGGCTTGTTTCACCAGAAGAAGGAAAACAGGAGTACATTTGGGGGGGAAAGATAAAGAACTCTATATGGGCTATATTAAACTTAAGGCACTTAAAGTATTTAATATGATTAGGGCCTTAGTTCAGCTAGGCTGATCAGAGATTTCAGACTCAGCATTTTTGTGATAATTGAAGCCATTGGAATGGATAGTATCCCCACTGGTAAGTGTACAGCTGTGGGGAAAAAAAGATTGAATAGGAAAGTACCTGGATGCACTCCAAGGGTGTGCAGAAGAAGAGGAGTCTATAAAGAGGGCAGAAGAAATTATGTAGATGGAGGAGTTTGAAGATTCAGAAGAAAGAGATTAGGTAAAGTTAGAGTTTGTAAGTTTATTGATGGTGGGAAGTTAACGAGATTTCCCATTTTATGTATCTTATTTCCTCTATGATATGAGGCTAGGTCAACTGCTAAGATTAAGAAAGAGCAGCAGTCAGGGTAGGGTTTTGAGGTGAATGGAGAAGCTTGAAGTAAGTTCTGAGAAAAATAAAAGAACTATCCAAGGAAATAGGAATGCTGGGCAAAGTTAAGTATCATAGGAGATCGGTGAAAATTTTGTTGAGATTTTTGTTTATTAGTACTTAGCTGTCACTTGCAGTTGTGTGAGATGAAGACAGGTATATTGATTGGCACTAGTTTTGCCAGGTGGAGAAAAGGGAGTTGAGTGGATGATTAGGTAGTAATTTTCAAATTTTAATATACATACAAGTCATTTGCATGTCTGGGTGGAATTGCAAAATCTAATACATTTCTGGAAAAAGACTGATGGTCTAATTAAGTATTCATATTTTAACAAGATCCCCCAGACAATTCTCTAGCAAATATTTCTCACTTTATAGATGAGGAAGTTGATCCCCAGTGAGATATATCCATTTATACTGGTATACTGTTAAAAAAAATAATGTCTCTTTAATAGTGGCATTACAATGACTGATAATTGAACTACTACATTTTTAGACTTAATTAGCAATAATATAATTTCAAATAGAATTTATATAGTATTTCTTAATCCTTTAATTTTTTTTTTTTTTCATTTTGAAGTTTGCATATGGATTACTTTTAATGATTTATAGCAATGCTTCAGAGCAGTTTACCAAAGTCCCAGCCTGGAAATGTCTGAATATTTGTGTAAGAGTAGTACATTCTAGCATCTAGAATCCTGCTAACATATATGATTGAATAAAAAGATATATTTGCTATGCTTTTATTTTCATTTTGTAAAAGAAAGCATTCCTATTAAGTTAGAAGATAGCCAGGATTTGTTTGAAAAAAATCATGTCTAAGTTACTGAGGGCTATAGCTTTGTATGTTTTCTAATGCTTTAATTGTTTCAGCAGCATTCAGAAATCCAGATTTATAAGTGTGACCTGACCTGCTATACAGATTCTCATGGCTCCACAGCCTCAGGTCATGGAAAGAAACAAGGCTTTACATAATAAAAATCAGAACAGAAATTTAAAATATGATCCATAACTTGAGGTATGCACTTATTTAAATTGTGGTTGCTTCCTGCTGGTGAATCAATTTCAGAATGCCATTGCTTATTGTATAAGCACGTCAGTCTAGTGAAAAATAATTTCAGAGCATAGCAGTGCGGTGTTGAAGGGAAAAATGAAACAGGAGAAAATTTACTCAATTTTAGAACCAAGAAATGTTAGACCTTAGAGATAATCTTAGCCTATCTCCAAAATAGAGAGGTGGAAACAGCTTTCTTGTGTAGGAGAAAGTAAAGAGCCATATATCAGGGATAATAAGCTGACAGAGATTTTGCTAACTGAGTCTTTTCTGTCCTCCACAGTGTCCTAATAATTGCTCACCCTGTCTTTAGTACGATGTAAGAAAGTAGAGCCTCGTGCCAGCTAGAGGTAGAACCACTGTATTAGGACAGTATGGGGAGCCTGGCTTGGGTGCGAGAGTTCTATTAGTCATTACATTCTGGACTCTGAACTCTGCACCCTGCAGACTAACCAATTATTATAGAAGCAAGAAAAGTCCTAATAATAAAAATGACCAGGGTGGAGGTCCTAAGAGATTTGCTAATGGACAGAGGCACTAGGGAGGAGGAGGTGGGGTTAGAGAGTAAAAACAGGAAGGGATTGAGTCCACACTATGACATTAGGAACTCTTTAAAATTCATTTGGAAAGCACAAGCTAGGGCCCCTCCACCAAGCATAAATTACTAGCTGAGGCAGCTAAAAGTTGCAGCAGAATAAAATAAGCAAAACCAATGGTACAGATAGAACATGAATTAAAATAACTATGTAATAGATACCCTCAGAGAAGATTTAAAATAAATTGGATTCATGAAGACCAAATAGTTAAAACCAAGCAGATATGTTGTGTTTGAAAGATAACCATTTTTAAAACTAAAACAAAACAAAAATCAGTTGAGTTGAATAGAATGACTATAGCCAAAGAATAAATAAATGATTTGGAAAATCAAATCCAGAAATTCATACAGAAACATCAGGAAAAGATAATGAGATGGAAAGAAGGTAAGAAAAGTCAAGAAATATGAATGATACAAATAGATATGCCATCACCCACCTACTAGAAGTTTCAGAAGAAGCAAGAAGTAAACTGAGGGGAGGAAATGTTAATAACTAAGAATTTTCTAGAATTAAAGATTTAGCAATTAACATTAAAGGATTCAGAGAGAGCTGAAAGTATAGATAGGAAGAAAGTCTGTATCTGGACTGCATTCAAATAATAGAACAGCAAAATTAAAGAAAAAATTCTAAAAGCTTTCAGGTAGGGAAAAACAGATAACCTATAGAGAAACATGAATCAGACTAACGTTAGATTTCTCAACAATACCAGATGCAAGGAGTAAGTGAAATGACATTTTCAGAATCTTGAAGGAAAATAACTTTGAACTTAAAATTTTATCCAACTTAATTGTGAGAGAGAAGGAAGGATATTTTCCGATATCCAAGATCTCAGAAAGTTTACTGTACAAAAACTCTCTCTGAAAGAGCTCTCAGAGCATGTACCCTGGCAAGAAGAGAATTGTATCCAGGAGGAAGTAGTGAGATACATAGGTAGTAATGGAGAATGCAAATCCAAGAATCTGTATACTTCTATCATAAATAATGGCAAAAAAAAAAGAAGAGGAAAAAAATAAGTACTATTAATGAAATATGTCATCAATCTAGAAATGAAAGTCCAGCTAATATTAATCTTTTGGGAGTGGTGGGGACTACAGGGGTACCAGGGGAATGGAGGTTTACAGTAAATAAAGCCCAGAGGAGGTAAAACTGAAACTCCTTCTTCAGGGAAAGTATATTGACATCCATTAACTTTAGATGCTTACAGTGAAAAATAAACAGTTCTGGAAATAAAAATTAATCTTTCTGATAATAGACATCATAGATACCTTGTACAGGTCACAGTAAATTGGAAAGAGTTCCAGCATCAAACAAAACAAAGAACACTGATTTTCAGATGCTTTGTCATCTGACCTTGTCTGAGAACCATTGTGGGCTCTAAATTCTTTGAGCTCACAAGGGGTAAATACCAAATCTCTCATTTTTACCTCATTGTTGCACCCCAAGTCAAGTACACAGGATTTGAAGTGGTTGCAGTTGCTAGAGATGTATACTAAGGGACTGCTAAGAAATCTTTTTAATGCTGTCTTGTCATATTGTTGGTAGAACCTTGACTAAATCTCATGAACACAGATCTGCAATTCTGGACTTTTTTCTGTCCTGAACTATATTTCCTTTCTTTCAATAGAAGCTTCAAGATATGTAATATTTTATGAAAAACTTGATTTTGTTTTATTAATATTATGTATTTCTGTTACAGTTTAACTCTTCAGTTATCTTGACTATAACACTTAAATGCTATATGACAAATCTTGTAGAAGTTAATTTCTTTAACCTAGAAGAGTTTACATCTGGTGATACATGGTATACATAGGAATAATAGTTTAAGGAAATCCATTTCTGGATCTTGCATGCCTAAAACTGATCTGCCTGAGAATCTACTTGTGATGAGAGTGATTTCCCCTTTCCAAACTCCTCTTTACAAGCCTCTGAGACAACAAACAAGTAGGAAATAGAGGATGCAGGTTTGAGAAAGTGGCTGGCTCTGAAGCACCAGTTTTCTAAATGTGGTCTGGAGATCATAATAATTACTATTTGCCTTTTTCACTCACATTTCTCAGGAGTTACAGTGAAAAAGGACTTTCAGTTATCATTCATTTGGCATCTTTTCTGATATTTAACTCAAATTGCGAAAAATTGAAGGATGTTATTGTAACAAATATTCTTCTGTTCTCACCTACTACGTGAATAAGATCTCTCTGTAGTTTGGAACATTAGAAAAAAGTTGTAATAGAATTAAATCTTAGTAATAAATAATGATCTCCCATGTTTATAAGAACTCACTGGGGAGGAGGAGACTAATGAGATAATTCTATCTGTCTAAGAAATGAATTTCCAATAAATTTTAACCATTTATGCTTAATATTTCCTGTAAGTATTTAATATATATAACTGTACATAAATAAATGTAATGCTAATTCAATCCAGAAATATTTAATACTTAGAACATTATGTTCATGTGAAATTTTAAAGAATTTTAACGTACATACATGTTTTAATTTCTGAGAATTATTATAAGATGATCAATGAAAGGAGGAAATTCTCTTGCAGTAGTAGAATGGAAATACAAATTTAAGGAGTAAAAAAATCAATGCGAAGTTTCTCAAAGCTAGTTTTAAATGTATGGTAGTATTAAATCACCATGGCTTTAAATCTATTGAATACATTGGAAAGACTTGATCTTGTTTTAAAATCTTTTATTTGTAGTAGTCTGGAAATCACATCCTTTACAACTATTTAAACATGGATATATGTGAGAAGGCAGCAATCTCTATTTTCTTTTTTAAGTGTATATGCATGTGTTTTTAAGTACTACAAAGAGCTACATGCACATTGATTGAGACCAGAACTCCACATTTTTGGAGAAAGGGAGGGAGAAAGGTGAAGAGAGAGAGTGAAATGCTTCTAAAGTTAAACACTGAAACTTTTCCAAGGAATGTTGAAGAGTGGGTAGTTAAAAAATGATTTTTAGGGGCAAATCGACTACAGAGGTGAAAGAATTAGAATGCAGATACTACAAAAGATTATATAAATAGAGTTTGTACCTAGCCAGCCTGTAGCAACTGCCTTATTGTATTTAATATGTGTCATTAGCTATATATCTTGATTCATTCAGCTTTCTGCCAAATGAATGACTCTTACTTCTATAGTAACTAGAGTTGAGTTGGCTGGTTCAGTGTTTCCACCACAGCCTTTTCTAGTCCATTGTATATTTTTAAGTGGGACAGGAGGATGGCAGAGTTCCTTTGATTACCAATAAAAGGTACTCACCTTAACAAAAATGTGTGATATGATAGAACTGGTCAGTATAGAGTACATGCACATGATCAAATGTGCACGCACCTACACACTCACACACACAGTCACACACTTAAAAATCCTGTTCTTTACCCAATTCATAACAGAGATGTCACTTGTGCTTAGTAATTAGAGAAGTTACATGCTAAGAAATGGAAAAATAATCAGATGATTAAAGTGATACAGGGATAAAACAAGGTAAGATGAGTCTTTGCTGCAAAACTTGGTAAAATTTTAGGCAAAAGAATCATCTAATGCAGAAAATTTACAGGGAGTCAGTGGAGAGGAAAAGAAACAAACACAGAAGGAACAATGGAAGAGAATTGCAGAGAAATTATGGGGGGAAAATTAAGGTCCGAGGAACAGGAAATAAAATCATAACAAAACAGAATAGGAAGTGTATAGTAAAACAAATAGAAAATAATATAGTTTTTCTTCTTCAGTTCACACTTCAATTTCATAACTAATAGTTATGAAAGCAAAGTTACTGTTTGCTTAAATCAATGATTATTAAAAGGACTCCACAGTATGCATCTGAGGATATATACACCTGTACATCAAAGTGTGCAAATGCTCTCTCTCCTTCCTAGGATTCTGATATAACTTAAAACTAATTGAGTCATATCTTAATTCATTTCTTAACAAAGCTCTCTCTACCTGATTCATACACACACACAAATAAAGTAAATGACTACGGAATTGTGTGAGTGGAACTGTGCTTTCTTGTCGACCACATGGAAGTCTAAGCAATGTGATTTTCATGATAAAGCAAACATGTTAAGATTTAAAAATTTTTTTAAGTTTTGAAATGCTTTTATTTTGAAGCACTTAGCTAGACTAATTTTGATACTATTCATTTAACTGAGTTACAAGTAAAATGTGAATGAAGAAATATAGCAGCCATTTAAAATACTTAATCCCCAACATTTCTTAAGGGAGTGGGTGCTCCTAGCTGTAATGCTTTCTACTTCACACTGTGATGCATATGTATAGGCACACTTGAAAGAGGAGGCTAGGATTGGCCAAAGTTCCACTCAGGCAAGGGGACATCTGGCATTGGACAAATAAAATAATAAATGATAGGGAAACTTGCAATATTTCTTTGACAGTAGTTATAATAGCTGACATTTATTGAACACTTTTGATGTATCAGGCACTGTCTTAGAAATATTTTATGTGTTAAGTGATTTAATCATCACAGTGATAACCACTGTGTGTTCTACTACCAAAAAAAGCCTCAATTCTTCCTCTTCTTTCTACCATTCAAATACTGATCATCTGTCCACTTGTCTGAGTGGGCAGCTGAGCCCAGTTCTAGCTTCCTCTTTGAAATGGAGTTTTGACTGGTCTAGAATGTGCACAAGGCTCAGTCACATGGTGGGCTCATCTGGGCGTTCTCTTGGAGTACCTTGGAGCTCTTCCACATGCGCGCTTTACTAGCATGGGCTTCTGAAGGCATGGCAGCTAGGTTCTAAGAGGGAGCTAATGTTACAAGCCCCAAAAAGCAAAAGTAGCAGATCTCTGAAGGCCCCACTCTCAAGTTAATAGTGTGTTACTTTACGTGACTCTTTTGCCCCACGTTTTAGATAGAGCATCTCACAGGCTAGCCTAAGTTGAGCAGGAGGAGAATAGCTTCAACCTCTTGATGAGAGGAATGGGGACATTTTTGCAGCCATCTTTAATCTACCACAGAAAATACCATGGCTTCCAGTTTTCAGTTGTATTTATGAGAGCTAGCCATCTATTTTACGTGCAATAATGTAAGCTATTTAAAAAATATCTTGCCTGTAATAACTTTCTTAAACATGATTGGATAGTTGGATAATATTTTGGTCCTCGGAGTGGCACTGAGTGTGCTTGTGCACAGTCACTTATGCATGACTCTTAACTCAGTCTCAGCATCCAAATAAGTCATTCTAAGGAAAATAAGGGAGAGATGTTTTAAGATATTTTAATCTCAATACTTCCAACATGCAGAAGTTTCTATTTTATAGGGAGACAGAGAGAGGATGGTATTATTATAAAATCACTTAACATATATGTTTGTATATATTTTTCACTTATATCTATTTCTATTTTTTATCATAGTAATACCTGCTCCTGTTTTTCAAAGTAAGATTGACAAGGCTAAAAAGAGGACAAGTCTCCTGCCTTTTCTCTCCCCATTCTCCCATTTCTGCTCCCCAAGATAAACTACTTTCTCTTCATTTAGCTCCCCGTTTTGCTGTTTAAAATGCCTTACTTCTTTAAAAAAGAACCCAGTGAAACTTACAAATTTAGAATCTAAAATGAAGCACTCACTGAGTGAGTTTAAAAGCTGATTAGACACTGCACAAGAAAGATGAGTAAATATATAAACCTATTGACCAATGAACCCATTCAAACTGAAGCACAGAATGGAAAAGGCAGAACAAAAGCAAACCGCACAAACAGGCACACACATACACACACCGAGCCTCCGTGACCTGTGAGGCATTATTAAATGATCTGCCATAGACAAAATTGAATTCCTGGGGGCTGTGGGGGAAGAGGATCAGAGAAAATGTATTTGAAGAAACAATGGCCAACTGGTTGAGAGTTGATAAACATCAGCTCAAGAGAAAAAAGTAGCTCCAAGAATGAGTGTGATAAGCAGGCACAAAGAAATTCACAAAAACCACACCAGGATATATTATAATGAAGTTGCTGAAAAAACAATGATAAAAAGAAAATCTTAAAAACAAACAGAAAAAAATACTCTCATAAAATACAGGAACACAGGTCAGAATTGTCAGAAACCTTGCAAGCCAGGAGACAATGGAATGACATCTTTAAAATGCAAGAAAAAAATTGTCAATATAGAAAGAGCAAAGACTATTTAACTTAAATAATGGAATGTGCTCTTGAGAGAGTCCTTCCCATTTATAGAGTCACAGAAACTGATAACTGGCAAGGACCTCTGAGCTAATTAATAATTAGTCTATAGCAATAGTAGTGGGAGCAGAAAGGGGATTAGAGTGACAGCCCCCATAAACACAGACACTGCTCTCCCTTTGTCAGGTACACCTAGAAGCCTTTCACAGCCACACTGTGTCACATATGCCCTTGCCATCACCTCTCACTGTAGCATTACTAAAGGTAGGGAAGGGAGCCTCCGTGAATAATGGGCCTGAGTAGGATCATCTCTAGTGTTTTGAGACAAAAATGGGTTGAAAACCACTGACAGTTCAAATCCTCACTTTACATATCTGATCATTAAAGCTTTGAGAAGATAAAATGACCTTTCCAAAATCACTGTTGGCAGAGTAAATAATAAATCTGAATCTCAGATCAGGTTATTCTTTATTTCTTTTGAACGTTTAAAGTTTGGAAATCCTCTTGTATATAGTCTGTGAAGATGTATTTGTCATGAAAGGTTAATCTCAGGAATTTCAGAGCAAAGGTTGTATTTAGGTATGTGCATAGGAGTGGGGAGGAAGGATACAGTTTTTATATCAGTGCCATTTAAGTAAACTCTCAGTGTAAAGACTAGAGTTTATGAAACTAATTTAGTGAGGCATAACAATAGTAGAGATGAATATAACATCTTTCCAGTATTTCATCTCTCTCTTCTTGACAAGTGAATGTTCCAGGTGTGGTAACCCCTATTATGTAGTGGCTCTCCAAAGAAGTTCAAGTCGAGAAGTGCAGAGCACATAGGCAGTATATAAACATGCTTATTGTTGGCATCATGTCAGTGGAGAAAAATACAGAAGGAACATTTGAGCACAATAAATCTCTCCTAAAGAGAGCATTACTTGCTACGACCTGTCTGCAACAATCAGGAAGGAAATCAGCAAGAAAGGGAAAGAATGCCAGGTTGCAAGTGCCAAAATGTCTCATCACTTGCAACTCAAGAGAAAAGACAAAACAAGGTTCAAATTCAGCTGCTACATTTACAATAGTGTCCTAGATTTTAGAATCCATTTTTCCATTTTTTCCCCACCTATAAAGGTGATCTTTATCTAAATATCTATGCCAAAACCACAGAGGATAAGTGTTGAAAGGGACATAAAACAGATCCAACCCTCTTATTTTCAGTTGAGGTAACAGGGATCAGAGAACACTGACTACTTTTCCAGTGTTCTGTCCCTTACACTATGTTAGAAAGAATAAAATTCTAACCAAATCACTTTCAAATTCCTTGTAAATCGTGCCCCTCCCAAAGTAGATGTCTTTTGTTATTTGGTTATAGCTGTTAAGTGGTTCTGAGGAACTAATTCTGACAGATTTATAGATACTACATTTAATTTTCTTTCATAAAGATTTTGACAACTTTTTAATCTGATATTCTGATCTATTTGGGAGCTATCAAATGTGGCTTTTAAAAGTCTCATTTCCTGCTCAATTACAGTTTTGATAAAACAGGCACAGTTCTGTGGGGGGGATATTTTGGGTGCATAGGAGCCAAGTCAGATGGAAGTCATTGAAGTGTTAAGATGTCACCATTACTTTATAGATAACTAAGAAAGAAAATGCAAGACTCACACTGATTTCTGTGGGGTTAAAAAAATGAAGCAATGTGCTCCTTAGACTTGTTGAAATATTGGAGGTAGTTGGTTAGGAAAGACAAGGGCCTCTCTGAAGGGGAGGAGGCAAATGGAAGTGGGAATGAGAGGCCTGGTTGCAGAGTAGGGGAGCCTGACCAAAACAGACTCCTCTGAGTAGGAATGGTAGGTAACTAATAAGGCGGTAGAACCTGGGGCTGGGGTATGGTAGTAGTGAGACTGTGCCCAGGCCAGAGCCCTTCAGTTGTGAACTGTGGAATGTATCAGAAATTGAGTCAATAATTTAGATGGGAGAGCAAGTCTCAAAACTTTTGAGATTCTCCTAGGATTTAGAAGACAAACTTAAAGGATTGAATGTTAGTGTAAAGCTTTTGACTCTTGTTATTTGGTCAATAGTGAGCCTCTGAAAAGGAGGGAAAGTAAGTTACTGTTTTAAGATGACTCTAACTTCAAAGGGTGTGAATAATTATAATTTGCCAAAAGTCTCTTTTTTTTCCCTCAGCAAGTTCTCTGGAGAAACAATAGTGTGATGACTAATTTTTTTTCTTTCTTCCTACTTTACCATGTTGTGTCACTACTTTGAGAAAAATTCTATTCCTACATATGGTAGTATGAAACTAATTGTCATTTACATGAGATTTTAACCCACTCCCACTAGTAAACTTAATGCTAAAACACAACATTCAGTTACATTCTTAAAAGAAAGATTCACTTTTAGTGGAGTACAGACTTGCCCATCACCATTAGTTTTACTGCAGGCAGAATAAAGACACACCTCTTCCTGAAAACACAGACAACCCAGATTACTTAGGCCAACTTCTTGCATTATCACTTTTATATCAGCTCATCCCTAACTGCTACTCACCTATTATTACTAAGGTAAACACTGCCCTTTCCAAGCACCAGGCTTCCTTTGCTAGTATTCTAGGATAACCTCTTATCCTGTAGTATCTTATTTTGACATTTTTTTCTTCCTACAAGATTGTCTCATCTCTAATAGTGTATTTGATCACCTCCATGGTATCACTGTGTATAAGAAATTGCTGTTTGCTTGCTTGCTAATTTCCTAGTCATCATTTAAGAATCAGCTCTCCTGACCACCCCCAATAGAGATTTGGGCTACTTCCATGCAGTAAAGCAGTTATGTTTTCTTTTTTCTTAAAAAATATATTTCAGGTCTGTTATTTGTAGTGTACACTCCTTGAAGGTAAAGACCATATCTCTTCAGATTCATACAGAGTACCTGGTACTTAACAGATGCTCGCCAGATACTTTTTTAATTGACTGATTGATTCAGTGATGGAGATGTGTATCATATTCTAGCTTATAAAGTTTGTATTTACCATGCACAATATTGGCTTAGTAAGATGAGATCTCTAGCCTCAAAATTAGAATCTAATAGGTAACTTAAAACACATAACTGATTTGAGGACAAGGAATCATGAAATAGTCCTCAAAAAAAGAGGGTCAGGAACATCTAGGAAGGACAGATTGCTGCCAGCAGGGGTGACTAGGAGATAATAATTATGCTAAGCCTTGGGAAAAAGAATGATGTTTCAGGAGACAGAAGAAAAAAGTAGGTAGGCTTTGCATATGAAATGAACACTACTCTAGAAGAAAACATAGACCTAAAAGCAAGGAATGTATTTGGAGAGTGGTGAATATTCTGATTGTCATGGTTCAGAATTACACATAGGAGATCAGTGGCTAATAAAGCTAAGCAGATAAGTTGAAATCACATCTAGGAGGAGTTTCGACTTTAGGACGCAGTGGAGAGACATACTTTCTAAGTAGAAGGAAAGATACTATCATGCGATTTTAGGAACAGTGCTCAGGCTGCATTAGAAGAAGCAGAAACTACAGGCTAGGGCAAAGGATTGTAGTAGTTCCTAAGTTGAGTTAAAAGACAAGAAGCTAGACTAAACAGGAGAAGGACATTGTATCCACTGATACGATGAGTAAAATTGTGAGGTATAAGGAAAAAAAAGTTTCTCACTCTATTACATGTTGGTCAGTTTACATTTGAATCACCACATTTTAAGAGAAACACTGGCAAGCCAGGGTAAATCCAAAGAAGAGTAATTAGGATTTGGGGAAGTGAGCAAGGGCAAGGGTCTGCAAACTGAGTTTCTGATTAATCAGGAGGAGGGAAAAAGATGCAGAAGGAGAGTTTTAATAGTCAGCCTCAGTTGTTCAAAGGGCTGTCTCTAGAAGACAGGACAGCATCCGTATTGTGTTACTCCAGAGGGACAAGAAAAGATAAAGGGCTGTGTCCAGAAGAGTGTGACCTACATGTGGAAAGATTGGAAACTGTGTCACACAGGAAGAGTAACTGAAGTATTTTCAGAGATTTCATTTATGGTAAAGGAGGCCTGTAAGAAACTTGAACACTGTCTTCAAATACATGAAATATCTGCCATATGGAAATTGGGTTTGTAAACAGATTCAGTTAACTCCACGTCAGAACTGTTTGTAAATTATATAAGCAACTTTTCTCTTTAACAGAGAGACTCCCAATTATAGCAGGCCATCTATTATAAATATTTTTAAAAGTGTGAGTATATTAAAAGTGGAATTTGACAGTGGAAAGTGTTTTTAAAAGGACAAATTAATAGTATCCATTGCATTTATTTTATTAGTATCCATATCATCAGAGGGTAAAGAAAGAAGAATCAGTGCACCCACCAATGTCTTAGAACTTAGGTCCATACTGTGTACTTCTGTTATTGAATGAGTATTTCAGAATTTAAAGTTCTCAGATAAACAGAAAATACAGAGACATAAAGGAAGTGTAGGTACCCATGCATAAGTAACAAAATCTTTCTGAAAATGCATACTAAATAAGAGGTGTGGCATATTATAAAGAATAGTAGATTGACATCAGGCATACCTGAACTGGAAGACAGCTCTGCCACCAACCAGCTGCCGTAACTCTGGCACATAGTACTTGGCCTCTCTCGGTTGTGATTTGATCATCTGTAAAAAAGTAAATAATTACTCATTAGGATTATTATATAATATTATATGCAACATATATATTTTACAATTAATAATAATGTTTATTCAGTACATTGAAAAGAACTTAAACATATTTGACTTTAAAATGGCAACTATTAGTGTTACTATCTCAAACGTTTTAAATAAGCATGCTCCACAGTAGAAAGAATATGGGCTTTGGAGTCAGAATGACCTGACTTTGAAGCCTAGGTCAGTCTCTTACTAGCAGTACATCCATAGCAACCTGTTTAACTAGTATGAACTCAGCTTCTTTATCTGTAAAATGAGAACAATACCTGTTTATTCCACAGGTTCAGATTATTAATTAGGTCATGTTTGTTATTTCTGTGTTTAGCAGAGTTTGGTTTGTAGTAAAAGCCCAGTTAATTTCATTTCATTCCCTCAGATGTATAAACAGACAGTATCCAACTCATGACCTGTTAGCATGTATTTTACTGACTTAGATGGACTGGAAGTCCTGGCTGGGCTCCGCAGTCCCTGAGGGAAGGGAGAGCTGTTCCTGTTTGCCAATACCAATTCCTGGAACTGATTCACCTAATAGACTGCCCTCTATTATGCAACCCTTGAAAGGAAACATTTAACTTTTAATAGATGAAGAGAGGACAGAAGCTGGTATCTCGTTTTACATAAAGTTACTAACATCCAGTTACATTTACTATAATAACTCTTCTCTAAACCCATCTAATATTTCTAAAGTTCTCCCTTCTCTAGAAGGGCATAGTGATCAGGGAAGAGATTGGAAGTCTGCCACTTGTATCTAGTTTTTTCCCTCTCATATTCAGCCAAATATCATAGTCCACTGACATTGACTGACTGTTCTGATCAGGTTTGTTTCCATCTTACTGAACTAAGTTACTTTCTCCTTTTTCTCTGAAAATTTACTATCATGTTCTTACTTAGAAAACCACCTCCTTTCAGCTCATATACTATTCTGAGCAATACTTCGAGTCACCCTAAATTGTGCCTCCTCTGTGACCTCTAGTGATCTTTCTAGCATATAGTATTTTTCTCCACCTTGATCTCTTTCAGCCCCAATTCTGATTTCACGTTTTGACATTTATTTTCTATTTTGAAATCTTCTCTAATTATTTAATGTGTCAGTTCATTTTCCTCAAAGAAATTTAAGCACCTGAAGGGTAAAAAAACTATACTATCCTATTTCTATTATATCCTCCATTGTACCTAGCAAGAAAATATAGTTATTTATGATGAATATCTGGTTAAGGTTTACTGAATTACTGAAAGGTTTTGGATATTCAGGTCTCTATGCCAGCAGGTCATCACTTTATTCATTTACTTTGCCTTTAAGAATGTTGTGAGCATTTCTGATTTATTTCATAAGAGGAAACACTTTTAAGTTGTCATGACTAAGAATCACTTAGTATAAAACAGAAACTCAGTGTTTTGATCCTTAGACCAAGGTTCTCTTCTCCTAGATATGTTACTGAAGCAAACAACAAATGGCACGTGTACTTATTCAATGATTCTGCAATTCTGAATATATATATTTGCTATCATTAATGTACAATAACATAAACAACATTATGGTAACTATAGTCCCCCTATTATCAAGTCCCCACCACATACCCCATTACAGTCACTGTCCATCAGCCTAGTAAGATGCTATGGAATCACTACTTGTCTTCTCTGTGTTATACTGCCTTCCCCGTGTCCCCCACCCCACCCCCACTATATTATACATGCTAATCATAATGCCCCTTTTTCCCCCTTATCCCACCCTTCCCACTTATCCTCCCCAATCCCTTTCCCTTAGGTAAAGGTTAGTCCATTCTTGGGTTCTGTGATTCTGCTGCTGTTTTGTTCCTTCAGTTTTCCTTTGTTCTTATACTCCACAGATGAGTGAAATCATTTGGTACTTCTCTTTCTCTGCCTGGCTTACTTCACTGAGCATAATACCCTCTAGCTCCATCTAGTTTGTTGCAAATGGTAGGATTTGTTTTCTTCTTATGGCTGAATAATATTCCATTGTGTATATGTACCACATCTTCTTTATCCAATCATCTACAGATGGACACTTAGGTTGTTTCCATTTCTTGGCTATTATAAATAGTGCTGCAATAAATATAGGGGTGCATAATGTGTTTTTCAAACTGGGCTCCTGCATTCTTAGGATAAATTCCTAGGAGAAGAATTCCTGGGTCAAATGGTATTTCTATTTTTAGTTTTTTGAGGAACTTCCATACTGCTTTCCACAATGATTGAACTATTTTACATTCCCACCAGCAGTGTAGGAGGGTTCCCCTTTCTCCGCATCCTCACCAACATTTGCTGTTGTTTATCTTTTGGATGTTGGCCATCCTAACTGGTGTGAGGTGATATCTCATTGTGGTTTTAATTTGCATTTCTCTGATGATTAGCGATGTGTAGCATCTTTTCATGTGTCTGTTGGCCATCTGAATTTCTTCTTTGGAGAAATGTCTGTTCAGCTCCTCTGACCATTTTTTAATTGGATTATTTGCTTTTTGTTTGTTGAGGTGCATGAGCTCTTTATGTAATTTGGATGTCAACCCCTTATCGGATATGTCATTTATGAATATATTCTCCCATACTGTTCTACTTTTTGTTCTACTGATGGTGTCCTTTGCTGTACAGAAGCTTTTTAGCTTGATATAGTCCCATTTGGTCATTTTTGCTTTTGTTTCCCTTGCCCGGGGAGATATGTTCATGAAGAAGTTGCTCATGTTTATATCCAAAAGATTTTTGCCTATGTTTTCTTCTAAGAGTTTTATGGCTTCATGACTTACATTCAGGTCTTTGATCCATTTGGAGTTTACTTTTGTGTATGGGGTTAAACAGTAATCCAGTTTCATTCTCTTGCATGTAGCTCTCCAGTTTTGCCAAGACCGGCTATTGAAGAGGCTGTCATTTCCTCATTGTATATCCATGGCTCTTTTATCATATATTAATTGACCATACATGCTTGGGTTTATATCTGGGCTCTATAGTTTGTTCCATTGGTCTATGGGTCTGCTCTTGTGCCAGTACCAAATTGTCTTGATTACTGTGGCTTTGTAGTAGAGTTTGAAGTTGGGAAGCGAGATTCCCCTCTGCTTTATTCTTTTTTCTCAGGATTGCTTTGGCAATTCAGGGTCTTTTGTGGTTCCATATGAATTTTAGAACGATTTGCTCTAGTTCATTGAAGAATACTCTTGTTATTTTGATAGGGATTACATTGAATATGTAGATTGTTTTCGGCAGGATGGCCATTTTGACAATGTTAATTATTCCTATCCAGGAGCATGGGATGTGTTTCCATTTATTGGTATCTTTTAAAATTTCTCTCATGAGTGTCTTGTAGTTTTCAGAGTATAGGTCTTTCACTTCCTTGGTTAGGTTAATTCCTAGATATTTTATTCTTTTTGATGCAATTGTGTATGGAATTGTTTTCCTGTTTTCTCTTTCTGCTAGTTCATCATTAGTGTATAGGAATGCCACAGATTTCTGCATATTAATTTTGTATCCTGCAACTTTGCTGAATTCATATATTAGATCTAATAATTTTGGAGTGAATTCTTAAGGTTTTTCTTACATACAATATCATGTCATCTGCAAACAGGGACAGTTTGACTTCTTCCTTGCCAATCTGGATGCCTTTTATTTATTTGTGTTGTATGATTGCCGTTGCTAGGACCTCCAGTACTATGTTGAATAAAAGTGGGGAACATGGGCATCCTTGTCCTGTTCCTGATCTTAAAGGTAAAACTTTCTGCTTCTCACTGTTAAGTACAACGTTCGCTGTGGGTTTGTTATATATGGTCTTCATTATGTTGAGGTACTTACCCTCTGTACCCATTTTTTTGAGAGTTTTTATCATGCGTGGATGTGGAATTTTGTCAAATGCTTTTTCAGCATCTATGGTGATGATCAGGTGGTTTTTTTCCTTCTTTTGTTGATGTCGTGGATGATGTTGATGGATTTTCGAATGTTGTACCATCCTTGCATTCCTAGGATGAATCCCACTTGATCTGGATGATCGTTTTGATGTATTTTTTAATTTGTTTTGCTTATATTTTGTTGAGTATTTTTGCATGTATATTCATCAGGGATATTGGTCTGTAATTTTCTTTTTTTGTGGTGTCTTTGCCTGGTTTTGGTATTAGACTGATGTTGGCCTTGTAGAATGAGTTTGGAAGTATTCCCTCCTCTTCTACTGTTTAGAAAACTTTAAGGAGGCTGGGTACTAGGCCTTCACATAATGTTTAATAAAATTCAGCAGTAAAACCATCTGGTCCAGGAGTTTTGTTCTTAGGTAGTTTTTTGATTACCAATACCATGTTCCTTGCTCATAATTGGTCTGTTCAGATTTTCTGTTTCTTCCTGGGTCAGCCTTGGAAGGTTGTATTTTTCTAGAAAGTTGTCCATTTCTTCTAGGTTATCCAGTTTGTTAGCATATAATTTTTCATAGTATTCTCTCATAATTCTATATATTTCTGTGCTGTCCACAGTGATTTTTCCTTTGTCATTTCTGATTCTGTTTACGTGTATAGACTCTCTTTTTTTCCTTGATAAGTCTGGCTAGGGGTTTATCTATTTTGTTTATTTTCTCGAAGAACCAGCACCTGCTTTCATTGATTCTTCCTATTGTTTTATTCTTCTCAGTTTTATTTACTTCTGCTCTAATCTTTATTAATGTCCCTCCTTCTACTGACTTTGGGCCTCATTTGTTCTTCCTTGCCTTGTTTTGTTAATTGTGAGTTTAGACTGTTCATTGGAGACTGTTCTTCTTTCCTGAGGTAGGCCTGTACTGCAGTATATTTCCCTCTTAGCACAGCCTTTATTGTGTCCCACAGATTTTGCGGTGTTGAATTATTGTGGTCATTTGTCTCCATATATTGCTTGATCTCTTTTTTTTATTTGGTCATTGATCCATTGATTATTTAGGAGCATGTTATTAAGCCTCCATGTGTTTGTGGGCTTTTTCATTTTTTGTATAATTTATTTCTAGTTTCATACCATTCTGGGATCTGAGAAGCTGGTCAGTACAATTTCAATCTTTTTTAATTTACTGAGGCACTTTTTGTGGCCTAGTATATGATCTATTCTTGAAAATGTTCCATGTGCACTTGAGAAGAATGTGTGTCCTGTTGCTTTTGGATGAAGTGTTCTGTATATATGTGTTTGGTCCATCTGTTCTAATACCTTGTTCAGTGCCTCTGTGTCTTTACTTATTTTCTGTCTGGTTGATGTGTCCTTTGCAGTGAGTGGTGTGTTGAAGCCTCCTAAAATGAATGCATTGCATTTTATTTCCCCCTTTTAATTCTGTTAGTATTTGTTTCACATATGTAGGTAATCCTGTGTTGCATACATAGATATTTATAATAGTTGTATCATCTTGTTGGACTGACCCCTTTATCATTATGTAATGTCCTTCTTTGTCTCTTGTTACTTTCTCTGTTTTGAAGTCTATTTTGTCTGATACAAGTACTGCAACTCCTGCTTTTTTCTCCCTGTTAGTTGCATGAAATACCTTTTTCTATCCCTTTACTTTCAGTCTGTGTATGTCTTTGGGTTTGAAGTGAGTCTCTTATAGGCAACATATAGATGGCTCTTGTTTTTTTATCCATTCAGTGACTCTGTCTTTCGATTGGTGCATTCAGACCATTTACATTTAGGGTTATTATCGATAGATATGTACTTACTGCCATTGCAGGCTTAGGTTCGTGTTTACCAAAGGCTAAAGGGTAATTCCCTTACTATCTGACAGTCTAATTTAACTTACTTTGTATGCTATTATGAACACAAACTAAAGGTTCTTTTTTTTAATCTCCTTTTTCTTCCTACTCCATTTTTTATATGTTATGAATCATATTGTGTACTCTTTGTCTATCCCTTGGGTGACATCTGTTTAGCCTCAGGAATACTTCCATCTATAGCACTCTCTCCAGAATGTACTGTAGAGGTGGTTTTGGGGAGGTAAATTCTCTCAGCTTTTGCTTATCTGAAAATTGTTTAATCCTTCCTTCAAATTTAAATGATAACCTTGCCAGGTATAGTATTCTTGGTTTGAGGCTCTTCTGCGTCATTGCATTAAATATATCATGCCACTCCCTTCTGGCCTGTAAGGTTTTTGTTGAGAAATCTGATGATAGCCTGATGGGTTTTCCTTTGTATGTGATGTTTTTTTCTCCCTCTAGCTGCTTTTTAAAGTGTTTCTTTATCCTTGATCTTTGCCATTTTAATTATTATAAGTCTTGATATTGTCTTCCTTGGGTCCCTTGTGTTGGGAGACCTGTGCATCTCCATGGCTTGAGAGACTATCTCCTTCCCCAGATTGGGGAAGTTTTCAGCAATTACCTCCTCAGTAGCACTTTCTATACCTTTTTCCTCTCTCTTCTTCTTCTGGTACCCCTATAATGAAGATATTGTTCTATTTGGACTGGTCACACAGTTCTCTCAATATTCTTTCATTCTCAGATATCCTTTTTTCTCTCTGTGCCTCAACTTCTTTGTATTCCTCTTCTCTACTTTCTATTCCATTTACTGTCTCTTCTCCTACATCTAATCTGCTTTTAAATCCCTCCATTGTATGTTTCATTTCAGATATGGAATTTCTTAATGATTGAATCTCCATCTTAAATTCATCCCTGAGTTCTTGAATATTTTTCTGTACCTCCATGAGCAGGTTTATGATTTTTATTTTAAACTCTCTTTCAGGAACATTCGTGAGTTCAGTTTTATTTGGCCCTTTTTCTGGGGTTTGGGAAATTTTGGTCTGAACCAGGTTCCTTTGACGTTTCATAATTCTGTGTGTTGCCCTCTAGTGCCCAGAAGCTCCAGTCTCTGGAGCTGCTCAGCCCCTAGCATGAGGCTGGGGGTCATAAGGGACCAGCACTCATGCCTGCGGGAGGAAAGAGCTGTTTCCTGATTCTCAGCTGCAGTGCCTGTCTCCAGTATCAGAGCCAGTGTGCCGAGCACACAGGTTTAAGCCTTTGTGCTTTGCATCTCTAGGTGTTGTAGGTGGGGCCTCCCTCTGGCTGGCCTGACACCATTGCAGTGACTGCTGGTTTGCAAGCAGGTGCCGGCAGGCCAGGAGGAGGGCACAGCTGGCTGCTTGTCACAGCGTGTGGCCTCGGAGCTGAGTAGGCAGCCAGGGGGATGGAGCACCAGACAGGCTCCTCAAAGTTCCCAACCTGCGGGGCAGAGCACACCTGGACAACCTTGTCCACCTATCCCTTCTCCCGCGCAGCACGCTCCGTGTAAATCCCGCCCCTTCAGCAGCCCTCTTGCTGCTAGGAGGGTTCTCAGACCACCTGTCTTTCCTTTATCCCAGAGTGTCCAGAATGGATCCCCGCCCTCCGCAAACAGCCAAATCTCAGTCTCTCAAAGCACTCCTTCTGACCCAGCTCCCCAACCCCATCAACCTCCAGAGCACCACACAATGTAGGTTTGTGCTCAACACAGACCTCCAGGGCTGGGTGTTCAGCAGGCTTAGGCTTCCACCCCCTCCCCGCTCCATTTCTTTTCCTCCAGCCTTTGAGCTGAGGTGCGGACAGGGCTTGGGTCCCAGCGGATTGAGGCTTTTCGTATGTTACCCTGTTTCGTACGTTGCCCTGTTTCTTGAGGTCTGCTCTGTTGCAGTCTGGTGCCACCTTTTTTCCTGCTGCTGTTTTATGGCTAGTTGTATTATATTTTCACACTATATGTAGTTTGGGGAGGAATTCTCTGTCTCACTTCTCACGCCACCATCTTGAATTCCTTCTTTCTCTGAATATATTTTTACTGGCAATAAAAATATGATATGAAGGTTCTTTCAGTATCTCTGAAGAGTCTGAAAATTCTCCTTTTCATTAAATACATAGATGGTTATAGTCTATGATAAACATCTGGGGTTTTCATTTTCACCTGACTTTATGGTATTTTATTCAGAAAGTCTTAAGGAAAAGTACATTGGGCTTAGGAAAATTATCCTTATTGTAAAAATAACTAATAAGCTATATGATTACATTTATATGAAATGTCCAGATAAAGCAAATGTATGGAGACAAAAAGTAGATCAGTAGTTGCCTGGGCTGGGATTGAGTTACCAGGGGATTAACTATAAACAGATATAAGGCAACTTTTTGGGGCAATGAAAATGTTCTAAAGGTGGATTATGGAAACAGTTGTACAACATCATAAATTTACTAAAGATCTTTGAATTGTACACTTAAAATTGTGATTTTTATGGTGTGTAAATTATTCCTCAATAAAATGGCTTAAAATAACTTATGAGACAACATGGTTAAATTTCATTTAATAATAATTTACCTAAACTGATATTTCCATTGTAAAAGGCAAAGATGTTGATTCAGATTATTTCATTAGGAAAACTAATTATTGCCACTCTTTAACTGTTATATATATATATATATTTGTATTATATATTTACATATATATTTTATAGTTTTGTATATTATATAATATATAGTTATTTCTGTTACTCAATTATGTTGTACTGTCCACTTGAATTTTCAAAAATATATATTCCTATGTAAAAAATACTAGAATGGTCTTTTTATTTGTTTTTTTTTCTTGTCTTGTTATGTCCAGAAAATTCAGATGATTTCTTACCAATATCTTGGATTTTCTACTCTGAAAATAATATAATTACCACTTGCCTTTTTTAATCAAGGCATTCTTTCAGAGCTGACTATAAAGTGAATTCTTCAAATATTTTTGATACATGTCTAAGGTTAAGTTTGAGAGTTGTTCACATTAGGAGAAAAAGCCATATTTAGTAGACTATAAATTTTTAACAATGGAAGATTTAATTACTGACTTAAATACTTGCTAATCTCTGCTCATTTCTCCATTGCCAAGCATAAGAATTTCCCACCGCTGATATCTTTTGGCTTCATACTTTTAGCTTCTGTTTCTAGAATTGTGTTCTCATGTCCAGTTGAGCAATAATGCTGATTTTTTTACTTCACAGATATGTGCTACCAGAACAGGAAAATTAAAGCTGCAAGAGAATATAGAAATCATATAGCCCAATTTATTAAATTATGCATTTGATATGGGATCCTCAGTGGTTAAGGGACTTGTTTGGATATATAGAGTTATATAGTTAGCTAGGGAATATTCACAATAATCAAGTTCTTAATTCTCCTATTCGTCCTTTCATCTCTGCCTTTACCTCTTACCTCAGATACATGTTCCTCACTACAGTGAGATTAAGTGCTTATTGATGTTATTTTTCCTGAAAGAGTTACATTTTAATAAAACATTTCTAATGCCTTGAAAGTCCTCAGGACTTAAAAGAATCTCTTAAAGTGAAATTTCCAACACTCTCACAGTTTCAATAACAATAAATAACAGTACATATATCTTTAGTAATTTTCTTGTAGTGAGAACATACTCTTTGTACAAAATTTTGAAAATGCAATAAACAAAATATGTACTCTTAACTTGTGAAGACAACCAGTAATGATATTTCTGTTAACTGTTTTGTTTGGCATTTAAAAAAATGATTTAAAAAAACTAACCAATTTTATACTCTGCCTTTTTCACTAAATATTATGTTTATAATTTTTCACTAAATGTAAATTTCTCATGGTTTTATGGACTATAATAAACACTATCTTTAATGGTTGCATACTATAGATTTACCAGGTTAGGTAGGGTATGAGTATTTCTAATATTCTTTTTACCTAGTACTAATAACTCTACAGAAATTTTGTACTGTATTATATTCTAACCAAGAATTATGATGTCACTTTATTGCAATATTTTAATTGTTTGGTGAAAATGCTATCTTCAGAAACATTTTTTTCTAATTATCGTATTTTAATTTTTTGATTTTTCTCTTGAGAAAAATTAAAGAATAAATTTGTTCTTTATGTCCTAACTCATGTAGCTATTGAAATCTTAATCTCTTCCATAATTGTATTTTAATCTTTTTATAGTTCAAATTTTAATTTTTTATTGGAGACATTTTTCTAGGTGGCTTTTACTTTGAAATTTCATTTATAATGTTCCTTAACATGCATATAAGTCATCTCTATAGCTTCTTCCTTTGCTTTTAGGAACTTTATAAACTGCTTTTTAGAAACTGAGATAATCTTCAGGGTAAGATATTTGGAGATAAGATGGAACTTCTACTGCATTACAAACTAATAAGCTTTATATTTTTAAAAAATCTAAAAAGTTCTGCTTTAAGCAGTTTATTAATGAAAAATAATTTCAGAGGTCTGTGTGGTCATCTTTAATTGTGATAAGAGGTGAAAGAAAAATGACAAAGCAAATCTCAAGTATTTACATTTTTATTTTTACTTCAAATGTTACTGTAAATGATATAATATCCAACTACATTTAAAATTATGTGCAAGACAATATTGCTAGTGTTAAAAATAATTTGTCCAACTAAGGTAACAGGTTAATGCTACAGTTACTAATTTTACTAGGAGAAAAGGTACAGTAATCCTCATTTTCCCTTAAGTAAAGCTTCTTTTTATTATAAAAGGGTAATCATAAAGAATTATTAATTGGATACTTCCTCAAATGGGGGATAATTAAACATGGAATATTTGGGATATATATTAAGATAGAAGTCATTTAAAATACAATAAACATTATATTATTTTGTAAATCCCTTTCTCTCATGTTTGTTAAGGGAAAAGCCAGAGATTCCTTTTGTGCATACTAAAAGATATAAAAATGTTAAATTTGTGTCTCATAGCTCTCTATGGAAAAGGAAAAACTGGTGTTACCATAAACATCCTCTTTTCTTTGTATGAGTAGTTGAAGCTAATTGTAGGTGATTGGGATTTCATTTTATCTCTGGTTATCATGTTTAGAATCTCATCTTATGTGTTTTAAGAGTAATGCCTGCTTGCAGTTAAGTACATCCATTAGCTGTTAAACAGTGCCTGTACTCAGTTGGTAAATGTCTGCTCAGATGATGATAATGCGGTAACAATCTGATGGGTAGAGCAACTACAGTATTACATCTGTGCTGATGGTACAGGAACTGTCTTGTCAGGTTCTAACACCATCAGAGGGGAGCACCTTCAGTGCAAGTGGAGGAAGACAAAATAATAGCTTCTTGCTAGAAGTACAGTAAGTGAAGGCTTATATGAATATCTCTTACAAGTCCTTGAAGGACTCCTTAAAAGGTGACATTTTTCCATCTTTGCTTTCAATCCTTGCTCATGTAATGAAAATAAAGTGGGGAACCTAGAAATATGGGTTTAGGTAAATTCTCACTTTTATATTCACATGCTCTAAGATTTTAATCAATGAGTGCCAAATGGAGACAAGAACTTATATTTAATAACAGACTATGGTATGCCTATATTTTAAATTGTTAATCCTCACAATAACTCCATAAACTCAGGGAAGATTAATGACTTGTCCAAGGTCATACAATCCCAAACAGGTAGAGCCTGTCCTTGAGCCATGTTCTATCTGACCGTGAGACTTAACTCCTTTCCTCTTAAGCAGATATGTTTGCTGTATGAAGCATAATATGAAATAGATATGGAAAAGTATACTATAATTTAGTATAGTACACTTACTCGTTAATGCCAAATGATTGAAACAAAGAAAGGGGAGAGTGCTCCAGACCAGAATTATCAGGAAAAGTGGTAAGAATATATAAGTTGAATTGGACTATGAAGGCTGGGTGGTTTATCACTAGATACTGATATTGGCCTCAGCTGGAATGAAAAAATAAGAGAGTTTTGGAAATAATTGTTTGTCTGTGTTTGAAGACAAAAGGGAAGATGGTCTCTGAATGACTTAAGGCCACCATCTATCTCAATTACTGGTGTCTCAGTACTTAACAAAGTGCCTGATACCTAGGTAGGTGCTTAACAATGTTTAAATGGTGCTTACAGTGTTAGTTGAGTTGAAAATATTCTGGAAGATGAGAGAAACATAGTTCAGAGTGTATAGTCCTGTAATGTTGGATGTAGCTGAATTAAGAGCACTTTCTCACAAGTTGTTAGTTTGATGTGGGGAGTTGGGGTAAGTGGGAATGGTGAGGAAGAGAGAGAGTGAGCAAAAGTCAGCTTTTCCTCTGATGTAGAATAATGGGTCTAAAAAAGGAGGAATTTTGAAGTCATGAGCAAGGGTGATAAAGAGTTAACACCTGGTGCCCTCAGCCAACTTTAAAGGATAGGAGACTTCCTTGCAGAGCTAAGGGGAGTAAAAAGGATTTGATTTAGTCACTGAGGCAAGGGCACACAAGTTCATAAAAGAAGAACCAAGTACCAAGCATCAAGGACCAAGTTGAAATTTGAGAGAGCTATGTTTGGATCATGTTTATTCCACAGGGTTTTTCTATTTTCTTCTCTGCAGAAATCTGTGGTTCAGTGCCCAGGAAATCGTTCTGCCTTAATATTTGCTATTCTGAATCTGACATATGCAATCATACCAGGTTCCATACATTTTTCAGTTCATGGGACCTGTCTGCAAATGTATCCCTAGGCTTTTGTGCGTGGATAGGACAGTAGGTAAGCACAAATTAAAAACATTCACTCTGTTCAGGCTTCTTCCAAGAATGCCTAGAAAAGCTTCAGGTCACACAGCTCACGTGGAAGAGCTAGAAAAACAAGTTGGTGGGGAAAGCTAATGGGTTCATTTTTGCACTTCTGATGATTGTAATATTTTTAGTAGTTATGATGTAGAGCTCTGTCCTTCCCATCATCTAACTATAATGTGCAAGAACTGATTATAATGTCCTCTTTGACTGACATCCTAGGCACTAAAAACCCTACAAAGCTGGAGGCACTAATTACCTTCTCTTCCTAATCTGAATTTTGTGCTTTTGCACTAGCATTCTGAGAGGGCCTCCTCCATCACTGGGGACATTTACTTCCACTGAATTCAAGAAACTAGATTTTGAATTAAAGATTTGTGGAGAAGTTGATACTCATAACTTTATAGCAGCACAAATAAATCAGTGTGCCTTTATTTATTTACTTACTTACTTGTTACTTAACGGTTTGATTTATATATATTGTGGAATGATTACCGCTACAGGTTGGGTTAACATCCATCATCTCACATAGATACAATAAAATAAAAGAAAAAATTTCTTGTTGTGATGAGAACTCTTAGGATCTCCTCTGTTAACAACTTGCCTCTGTATTGTAGAGCCACATGGCATTCTTTTACTTGTCTTTGGGTGCACATTTGTATACATTTCTGTTGAATGTGTACCTGGGAATAGCATTGTTGGGTCTCCTGGCATAAAACCATATATATAGTTTTCCAAAGTGGTAGCACCAGTTTATACTCCCACAGCCCTATGTGAGAATTCTGGTTGCTCCGTATCTTCCTCAACATTTTAACCATTTTAGAGAGTGTACAGAGGTACTTCATGGGGTTATTGGATTTTCCTAATGCCTAATGAGGTTGAGCATGATTCAGTATGTTTATTAGCCATGTGGATATCATTTTCTTTGAAGCTCTTGTCCTAGTTTTTTGTTGATTTAAAACACCTCTTGCACTGGAAAGCAGCTTTCCACCCACACAGCCAGACTCTTTGACTATGATACCAGGTTTGTTACTGGTCTTTCCATCACTATGCCCATTCTTCCTCCTGTGGTCTCAACACAGTTGGAAGGACGCCTGGGTCAAAGAGCATGTGAACACTCCAGCTTGCAAACAGTGCCAAACCATTTTCCAAAATAGTAGCATCGGTTTACTTCTCACAGGGAATCATGACAGATCCCATAGACACATAGCCTCTAACCCTTGGCATGGTTGGCCTTCTTGTTTTTTTGTTTTTTTTATTTTATTTTTTTGCTATACAATTTTTTTATTAAGGTATTATTGATATACACTCTTATGAAGGTTTCACATGAAAAACAATGTGACTACTACATTCACCCATATTATCGAGTACCCCCCATACCCCATTGCAGTCACTGTCCATCAGTATAGTAAGATGCCACAGAGTCACTACTTCTCTTCTCTGTGCTACACTGTCTTCCCCACGATCTCCCACACACCATCTATAGTAATCATAATACCCATCAATCTTCTTCTGCCTCCCCCACCCCTCCCCTTTGGTAACTGCTAGTCCCTTCTTGGAGTTTGTGAGTCTGCTGCTGTTTTTTTCCTTCAGTTTTGCTTTGTTGTTATACTCCACAAATGAGGGAAATCATTTGGTATTTGTCTTTCTCCACCTGGCTTATTTTACTGAGCATAATACCCTCCAGCTCCATCCATGTTGTTGCAAATGGTAGGATTTGTTTCTTTCTTATGGCTGAATAGTATTCCATTGTGTATATGTACCACCTCTTCTTTATCCATTCATCTACTGATGGACACTTAGGTTGCTTCCATTTCTTAGCTATTGTAAAAAGTGCTGCAATAAACATAGGGGTGCATATGTCTTTTTGAATCTGAGAACTTGTATTCTTTGGGTAAATTCCAAGGAGTGGTATTCCCAGGTCAAATGGTATTTCTGTTTTTAGTTTTTTGAGGAACCTCCATATTGCTTTCCACAATGGTTGAACTAGCTTACATTCCCACCAGCAGTGTAGGAGGGTTCCCCTTTCTCCTCATCCTCACCAGCATTTATCGTTCTTAGTCTTTACAATGTTGGCCATCCTTACTGGTGTGAGGTGATGATACCTCATTGTGGTTTTAATTTGCATTTCCCTGATAATTAGTGACGTAGAGCATCTTTTCATGTGCCTGTTGGCCATCTGAATTTCTTCTTTGGAGAATTGTCTGTTCATATTCTCTGCCCATTTTTTAATCGAGTTATTTGCTTTTTGGTTGTTGAGGCACGTGAGCTCTTTATATATTTTGGATGCTAACCCCTTGTCGGATATGTCATTTACAAATATATTCTCCCATACTGTAGATTGCCTTTTTGTTCTGCTGATGGTGTCCTTTGCTGTACAGAAGCTTTTTAGCTTGATGTAGTCCCATGTGTTCATTTTTGCTTTTGTTTCCCTTGCCTGAGGAGATGCATTTAGGAAAAATTTGCTCATGTTTATATTCTATTTATTTTTATATACACAAACTTGTATTGCCTGCATATGAGATAATCATAAAAGTTTATTGTAAGATACTCATGAGATTTGTGTGCTTTTTAATATTAACATGGAGACAAAGAGGGTTCATTTTGTCTCCTGATTTTCAGATTCCATTGGCAGTTAATCAGTAACGGGATCCTGTACCCCTTTTTGGTGTGCTGTTACCTGAATTTCTTGTGGTAACACTAAGAGGTAGAAAGAAAAAAAATGAACTTTGGGTTTATGTCAGCTGAAAGGAAAGTGATTTGCTGAATTACTGAGCACGTTGGAAGAACGAAAAGGCAGACTCTATTTTATTCCTTTTAGGTTAAAAAAACAGGAAATGCTTTTGACTGGTGACATTACAATGTGTTATATTTATTAGCTTGAAGCACAGAACTATTGTTTATCTCCAACATCTTAAAGAAGAGACTATGGTCTAATATTAGAAGAAAGATAATTTAGTTTATGGTTTTTCTTTTTTCAAAATTCAATTTTCTTCCTTAATTTTTTTCTTCTTTTTACATTATTATTAGTTGTAAGACTTGGGCAATTCATTCTGCTTCAGTTTATTTAACTTTAAACCTTAAAATAGAGTTATACTAACCAACCTATTTAAAGGACCATTGTGAAAATTAAGTGAGATCATAGCTGTAGAATGATTAAAATGACTAGATCAGTACCTGATAATTACTCAGTGAATATTAGCTATTGTTTTCAATTTAACCAGTATGGCTTCAACCACACTTTAAGGGATAATATTCTAGCTTGGCCCTTTACTAGCTCTGTGACCTCAGGAAAGTTACCTTTTTATACCAGTAACTCCAAGGGGTTGGAAGTCCCCGTGCAAAATACCTTTGAAACCGAAATCAGTGAAAGGGAGAAATAAAGTGGGAGAAACCCGTTTATTGCTTACAAGCAGTTGTCCACATCTGCTCTCCCTTGTCTCTTGAGACAAGGCTGCAGAAGAAGAGACCCCTACCCAACCTCTCTGGTCTAGATATGTCCTAGCTCACCCTTGTAATTACCTAATGATATGGAGATGGATGACTTTTCTCTACCCCTTGGAAACACCTACTGATACAGAGATGCACTACAGCCAGTCGAGAGATTCTGGAAATATTGTAGTTTTATCCACAGTACCTCAGTTTCTACATCTGTAACATGGAGGTAATATTGATGCTTACCTTGTAGAGTTTTGTGAAAATCAAATGAGTTATGCATGTTAAAGTTCTTAGAACAACCTGACACATAGTAAACCTATTGTTATAATTATTTTCAACATTATCAGGCCTTTAGTTAGGACAAATTTTTTAACGACTCAGAAAAATACTATTAGTACGTTATTCTACATCATGGCGAAGTAGGAAAATAAAAATAGATGACAAAAATAGATGAAGAAAGAGAAAGAAGGCAGACTGATAGGAATAGTTAGGAGAGTAAATACTATAAAAGCAGGCAGTATAAAACATACATGCTCAGAGAGAGAGAACAGATATGAAAGTTCCAGAAAGTTCTTCCTACTTCTAAAATTCATTTATTTGTTTATACACACGCATACACACATACACACACACAGGAAATAAAATCCCTAGACTGGAGTATGTGCTGTATGGGCTACTATCTCCCACCACTTAATAGCATTTATTACACTCTGTTCTGTTTGCTTGGTTAATAGTCTGTCTTCCCATTCAGGCTTCAGACTCTTTGAAGGCAAGAAACAGGTATGTCCTGTTCATCTTTGGAATTATAGTGTCTCTCCCATAGAAGTACCCAATAAATATTTAAATTTCCAAATAAGGCTCTGCAATACTAACTTGTATTTTCCCATGACTTTTGTCCTAATATTTCCCATAAATGTGCCTTGAATATGAAATACATATATCTTCACTGCATTTAACATTTTTTTTACTAAATTTTTATTTTCTTTTTCATTTGAAAGTCTCAATACTTACATACCTATGCTATTTAACATAATAATGCACACCACATCTTCAGGAAAATACAATTGTCTTGGTCACCACACTTTATATCATGTTTAACTTTTCTATTATTCTTTTTTTTTAGACTCTATTGTTCTTTTTGTTTGTAAAGCAGCATGCTTGATGCTTCAACCAGTGGCTTTTTGCCATGCATTCTTAGTGCTTCTTGGAACATTGGTTTAGGAAGTGAGGTAATTAGTATATAAACACTGTGTAGCAGAACTACTCTAATTAGTGCCTTTTGGCCTGAATTCAGTGATAAACAAGTAAGATGCACATCAGCATTCATCCTAACAGTTTATAAAAATCATGTTATGGCTGTTATGGGACAGCATATGCTAGATATATTAAATAATGTAGTAGTTGATACCACGAGGAAGGGTTCCATCATGTCAATTTAATAGTCTCCATGTAATGAATTAACTGCCTAACTCTGAAGGCTTTCATTAGTCTTACTTATTCACAAATCTTAAACTTAGTCTTCGTGTATCCCTAATAACTTTTCACAACTATAGTGAAACATTGCCTCTCTAAGCTGTAACTAAATCAATTTCTCTATGTTCCTGTAAGCTGCCAGCAAAAGAAGAGCATTGATTTAGGCCATCAAAATGATACTCAAAAAACCAAGCAAAATATTTCTTACCTACATTATAGGTCCTTCATCAAATTGTCTTTGGTTCAGTTTACTCTTTCTTACGTCCCTTACTTGTGAAAATCACTACTCCTATTTTTGAAGTATAAATGCTCAGAAGACTTTTTTTCCCACTAAGGTGTTGTTCTGTCAGTCAGAATTACTCAAACCACTGTCCACATGGAGACAGATAATTTTTTTCTAGAGACGAAGAACAAACCTTTCTGCTAGGTAGCTCATTTTTTAGAACTACTATGGACTTGAAATTGGGCAAGGGAATGAGATCTAGGTACCAGTTCTTATGAATCTCATTTGTACTCACTATGTTTGTTGTCACAAACCCCTTGTAATTAATTTTCTTGTATGAAATTACTAAAAATGGAAAGTAATATGTAAAAAAGTTGAAAACTTAATAGATAAATATTTGTCAAAGAAGTGGAAATGCAAAGTTTGCCCTAAATTCTACACACAAGCACCTGAATAAACAGACACATCTTTCCCAAGTTTAATAGATTCTACAAGATACTTCTACCAAACTTTTAGGAGATATAAGTCCTGTCTCATGCAGGTATTAAAAAAGAAAAAAAAGTTGGATTGGGAAATGCTGCCTGACTAATTTTTCAAAACTTGTTCAACCTTAATTCCAAAGGTATAGTACAAGAAAAGAATATTGTAGGTCTGCTCACTGACAGTGACAAGTGTGGAAATTCTAAGTGAAATGTTAGCTAATTAAATCCAACAGATTTTTTTTAACACAGTATTTATCTGCAAGGCAAGGATGGTTTAACATAAAAAAAAATGAAATCTACTATATTAATGGTGAAATTACACAATAGAAAATTATGATTATGTAAAAAAATGCATAAAATTATTTGATAAAATTTAACTCCAATTTATGACTTAAAGTCTGTAAAGCTAGGAATAGAAAGAAACTTTATCAACTTAATAAAGGTTATATACTAAAACCTGTAGCAAACACCAAAATTAAAACTTTAAACTTTCACGAAGCTTTAGAGTAGGACAAACACACCTGCTAAAACTGATATTCTTGATACAGATCTAGCTAATCCATTAAGAAAAAAAATTCAAGTGAAATAAAGATGGACAAAGGGAGAGGGAAAAGAGGAAAATAGACAAACAGTCCTTATCTGGAGATTATTTGATGTCTAGATAGATGAAATATTAGAGTTTGGAAAAGCAAGTATATACTTTCAAAAACCAATAGTTTTGTTTTTCACATTAGCAGTAATTACATTTCAAAATTCACAGTATTTTTAATATAATTCACAAAAATTATAATGCATTTATGCATTAACCTAAAAAATGTGTAACAACTCTATAAAATAAATTGTGAAATGTTACTAAAGGATAAAAATGAAGACTTGAATAAATGAGTAGCTATAACATGTGCTTTGATGGGGCATAAACAACATAAAGATGTCAATCTTCGCAAATGCAATTCCAATTAAAGTTATCGTAGGGGTTTTTGAGGAGCTCAGTACACTGACTAAAATTAAGAACAAAACTGCACAAATACATTTAAAAAGAATGATTATTTACCAGATTTTAAACTTCAAAAATCAACAGTTTTGTTTTCACATTAGCAGTAAAAAAGTTGGAACAAGTTGGATTTATTACTCATTGCAGGGTTGGGGGTGACACCCACTGTGGAGAATTGTGGGGCATCTCGTCAAGAGGATGTTCAGAAGGACTTAGGAGCTCTGAGCCTATGATTAAAAGAGGATTAAGATGGAACTTTGCTCTGGCTAGGATACTGTCAGAAAGTAGAGGTAATTACATGATTGGTTATCTCAGTTAAATCTTATCTAAAAGGAGGGAAGAATAAAATAAAGCAAAGCTGTGATTGGCAAAGAAGCAGCAGCCACTCTTACTTGCTGGGTTGGGGAATGTTTTGTTGTTTTGTGGCATGGACAATGTTCGTGTTTTGTCTGTGTGTGAACCTGATTATGCAGTGGTCTTCTGTTTGTCTTGATCCATTATGGTCAGAGTGGCCTTGCCTGGTTGATGTTCTGTGAAATTGCTATGTTCAGCAGAACAGTGAGTGTCAGGCCAGCTTGTAAAAGCAGGAAGGCTTTTTTGATAATACCAAGCCAGCTCCCAGATGTGATTTTTCTCTTGCACAGTACCATGTGCAGCAGCACAAAGAGAACTTAAAACATGATAGATTATTTTAAAAGGCTGACAACAAGAATGTATAGCATATTATTTGTGTAAACTAAGCACATAAATAAAACAATAGTATGTATTATTCAAGGATGAATATACATACAAGCAAATGCACAGGTTTTAATTTTTAGTGAGGGTGGAAGGAAGGGGCCAGCAGCTGATACTGGTGATGAAAGGAAATATTAAGTAAGAGAAGAGCCTGTGAGACCATTGTGATTGTGTGCTGTAGACTGAGGATTCTGATAGTTCGGTTTTCGGCAGCTGAAATTCAAAAGCCAGTCTATATACGTCAGCAGAAACATGGTTTGGGGAAAAGTGAGAGCATGTGGCCCAGCTTCTTATTTGCATACACTACCCTTGCCTTGTAGAAGGAGGTGGGGGAGGAGAAATGTCTTTAAACTTCTCCCATCGTTTTCATTTCCCCCAGCTGGAATGAGCTGCTGAAATGATAGCATGTTGATGCTTGTTGAAATAAATCATTCCCACCAGTGTAAAGTGAGAGCATTAATAATTCATGTAGGAACTTAACTTTAAACAAACCCAAAAGCTTTGGAAGTAAAAACGACAAAAAACATAAAACAACAAAACAAAAATGACCTCACCTCATATTAGATAGAGAAAGCTAGCTTATTACACCTTAGGTAAAAGATTTCTTCATAAACCTTAAAATTATTGTGTTTGGTCATGTTATTATTTCATCATTTACTTTTAAACTCAGAAGAGCTTGTGTGTTTTAGAAGCAGAAACTTCCTATTTCCTCCCTTATCAGTGATTCTGTAAAAGCAAATGTCCTAGTTTTGAATCACTTCAACTTTCAGATAAATACTTAATATTAAGAGCATAGATTCTTTAATTAAGTGTGGATAAAATGAAGATTCCTGTGGCTAGGATTCTCACCTGGCCCTGGTTGGCTCACTCACTACACACGTGTGGGCCATACGTTGCTATTGACTCTATATTAAGAGCTCCGCCCAGTGCTCTAGGTGACACAGCTGCAAGGCTGCAGGAGAGCAGACCAGAGGCTGGAGTGGTGGCAGCACCGAGGGCAGAGCTAGCGGACAGCTTTGCAGGCTGAGAGGCCCAGAGTTAGACACGGGCTTGCTGCATGCAGACTCGCTCTGAGTGAACAGGATTTTAGTGATTGATCTGCCACCATGGAAATAAAGTTGAGTATAACCCTTTCACCCCAAGAACATTCTACTATCATTTCTTTGGTCACATTGAATCCATAGTGAACTTGGCTCAGGGCTGAAACTCATTGGCAAGACATTTAGGAAGGAAAAGTTATTATTTTGACACTATTCTGCTCAGTTCTAAAGTGAACATGTTAGGTTTCTGTCTCCTGGGGTCATCATTTACATTATCCAGTGTTTCCACCACATTGGACCCCAGGACTTCCCAGGTGTGATCCAGATAAGCTAATGTACCTGTGGAAGGCATCGCCTCCCTGCTGTCTTAACTGTTCTGTTCTTTGTTGGCTTTGTTCTGGAACAGGTGCCTGCTTGCCAGTGGGTTTCAGCCCTGGGCAAGTTCACTATGGATTCAGTATGACCAAAGAAATGACAGTAGAACATTCTTGCGGGGAAAGGGTTATACTCAACTTTATTTCCACGGTGGCAGGTCAGTCACTAGAATCCCATCCACTCAGAGCAAGTCTGCATGCAGCAAGCTGGTCTCTGCCTCTGGGCCTCTCTGCCCACACAGCCGTCCTCAGTGCTGCCACCACTCCAGCCTCTGATCTGCTCCCCTGCAGCCTTACAGCCATGCCACCATGTCGCCCGGAACACTGGGCGGAGTTCTTTATATTGAGTCAATAACAACGTATTGCCCTCATGTGTAGTGAGCTAGCCAACCAGGGCCAGGTGAGAATCCTGGCCGCAGGAACCTTCACTTTATCCACAGTGTCTTAGTGTTATTTCTGAAGCATTCTTTTTCTTAATTTATGTCCTTTTTTAGTCAGGGAGGGGCAAAAGTATACAAGATTCAAAATCTGGATATTGTTTTTAAGGATAATTACTCTTTATTACACTACCTCTGTAAGTTCTTGGTAGAACCTTAGGTTTCTTCCATGTCTGCTAGTACATCTAATGAGTTTTGATTTAAGAAATAACATGCCTCCATCTGCTTTCTTTAGCAATACCCTAGTTGGTGAATTACTCTGGAATTTTATAAGCTGTGATATCTCTGTATTGTGTAACACCTATTTTCTTGAAAGAAGCTACATTGTTTCCTCTAGAACTTACTCATTCAGACTTCTTGAAATTTCTGTGTTTATCTCTAAAAATATTTGACAAATTCCATGTTTGTTTTCTGTAAATAGGATTAAGAAGGAACTATGTTCTCAAAATTGAATTGTATATAAGTTGTGCAAATACACATTTTACTGTAAAATGGTATTGAGAATGATAGCTCACAATCTCTTTTAAACCTGTAACATTGCTGACATTATTATGTTTGCAATAAAATACTAGGAAAATAATATTGCTGTATCCATACAGAATTTTAAATTTTAAATTCCACATGCCCCCTATGCTTCTGTTAATACCTGCAGGTAAGTTTCCTACAGCTGCATATGGTTCATTCCAGATTCTGAAACTCACTTGTAGTAAAATATGAGCAAAAAATGCTTGATCTGCCTGTGAGTTTATGGAACAGAGGGAACTAATGGATAGAATTACAATTTTATCTCCTCCTTTCCCCCAACAGTTTTCCTTTCTAGATGTATTTATGTTTTCTATATCCCTTACATCCTTGGGCCAGAATTATAAAGCACAGTAAAAGCCAAAAAAAAACGAATACCTTTTGAGGAACTGCTTTCAAATTAGTGTGCTTAACCAGACAAGGACCTTAAGCAGTTTTTCCCATAAATACTAGCAATCTGGAAGGAGGAGTAGACTGAGGGCAGACAGGTTGCTTCCTCACCTAAATATCTGAATGTGATTTTTTGAAAACTCTTCAAATCATCAACTCACACACACTTTAAGTAGTACTTTATTATCTCCATATCATTAATGGAACTTGCCATAATTTTCCATACATGCACACACACATAATAAATGTCACCCTCTTGCAACTGCTGTAAGAATTAGTTCTTATAACACTGGGCATTCTGTTGAAATCATTAACTTGAAGTGTTCTTTCCAGGGGGATTTTATCAGAAAGGATATAAGGTGTTTTGAGCTAGTCCAAAGGAAAGGGAAAGTTAATAAAGAACTTAGTAATATAACAATTGATTTAGCTATTCTACCGGTACATTTTGGAACTAAAGTGATTTTTTTTTTAAATCTCTTTAGCCACTGTGGTGGTAGGAGACAGATTTCGTATTTATAGAGGTTCATTTGCAGTACATTCAATTCAGCTTTAAAAGTAATTGTGGTTGGCACTGTAGTAGGAAGTCATGTGGGGTCACTGCTGACATCTAATACCCAATGTTTCTAGTGGGTATGGACCAGAGTTTGATTTTTTTTTTTTAGGAGAGGATTATATATCTATCTAGGCAAGGTCAAATCTGTTTTTTGGCATTCATACTAGAATTCTCTGTCTTGTTTCGTATGTTTTTGCATATTATAGACAAGTAGTACATCCCATGATTCTCCAATCAGAAAAATTCCTGAGGATACAGGTGTTTAATACCGGAAATTAGTTTACCTTAAAGCACTTCATTATTTTGAAGGAGAAATGGATATTGTCCTTAATTCTACATTTATGAAGAAGTTTTAACTACATTTTAAAATTGTATTTTATTACCTGATATACCAGGGGTGTGGGTGATACTCTTTTTGTTCTTAGGTCTCAGTATATCTGTTCTTTAAAAATACTGGGTGTTTAAGTGAGCCCTTAGTGTAAACCCAGTTCTGCCCCAAACTCACCTGTGATTTTGATTGGTTAGTGTGATTGGTTTTGACTCCTCTGGCCCTTTTATGAAGATTACCTTGTAGTTTCTCTAGCTTGCATGATCTATGAAATACCTAATACATTTGCTTTTGTTTTGTCATTTTAGATATGCAGTTTAATTATTCCAGAAGAGTTTGTACTTCAGTTAAGTTTCATTAATGTCTAGATGAGCATTATCAAGGGCCAGGCCAATTGGCTTGTGAACTCAGTATCAGAAAGTCTGAATTTGAGTCCCTGATTTGCCACTCAGTTTGACTCTGTGGTCTCAAGCAAGTCACCAAATCACTGTGGGTTTCAATTTCCTCTTCATTAAACTGAGGAAATGACACCAACTCTGCCTACCTCTTAAAATTGCTTGATTATTTTCTAATTGAAATATAGATACTGAAAATGCTTTGTAAACTTGTCTTGCCAATGGGTTTCAGCCCCGGGCAAGTTCGCTATGAATTCAGTGTGACCAAAGAAAATGACAGCAAAACGTTCTTGGGGTGAAAGGGTTATACCCAACTTTATTTCCAGGTGGCAGGTCAGTCACTAAAATCCTATTCACTCAGAGTGAGTCTGCATGCAGCAAGCCGGTCTCTGCCTCTGGGCCCCTCTGTCCTCACAGCCGTCCTGCACAGCCGTCCTCTGGGCCTCTGTCCTCAGTGTTGCCACCACTCCAGCCTCTGCTCTGCTCTCCTGCACCCTTGCAGCCCTGCCACTGTGTTGTGCCCAGAGCCCTGGGCAGAGCTCTTTTTATAGAGTCAACAGCCATGTATTGCCCACAGGTGTACAGTGAGCTAGTCAACCAGGGCCAGGTGAGAATTCTGGTCACAGGAACTCTCATTTTATCCACAAAACTACAAAACATAAGATCATCATTGTGAACCATTCTTCTAAGCTGCATGCTTTTATAACTGAATTTCCTTTTATACATTTTATTATGTAAGAAAATATATTTTTATATAAAACTGCTAGTTTAAATAGCATTGTCCAATGAGGCCAGTAATTCTTAGTATAACAGCTGGAAAATAATAGAAGAGACACTCAGTGGCTAGTTATTCAGGGTAGCAGTAACTTTTTTCAACTTACACATCAATTTTCATTACACTCTTCCTTTTTCATTGGTATCAAATGCTTCTAGAATATAGATAATTCAATTCAATATCGTGCCTTACACATAGTGGCTGCTCAGATGTTTGCTGCCCTTCTCTAGGCATCAGATATTCCTATTTACCTCTCAGCTGTAAATAATTGCATTTTTATATTAGGGTATAAAACTGTTGGCTTTCCTCCATTCATAGTTGTTATTAAAGAAATTCTTCACAGGTGTTTGCTCCATTCCCTCAATAGTTCTCTTTTTTCCGTTCTTCAGTGACAGAAGAATGAGAAGGAAAATACTCCCTGAGACTGGATAGGTTCTGTCCAATCAAAAGATAGTTAATTCCCAGTTTACATTTTTTTCTTAATTTCCTCCCATCAGTTATTTCCATCAAAAGCCACTTTAAACCAATTTTCATGTAATAAAAGCTATGCTTTGGTTAATGGGAGCTGATCGGGTTGGGGGATGTGGCAAGGAAATGCCGTAGAAATCTGAGATGGATTGCTCAGATTTATTTGGTTTTGTATGGTACATAGCCTAATGGGAAAGAAACCAAAATAACCCTGAGCTATATTCCCCAAGTCTGGCTGTACATCAGAATCACCAAAATGAGCTTTGGAAAAACAGGGATTTCCTGGCCCTGCCACTGACAGACAGTATGTTGGTTCATCTCTGATGAATATTGTGATTAAAGAATAATGAACAGAAGGAGGTGATTTTAATACAGGTAATTAGAAAGATGAATACAGATTAATAAAGATGGAAGTTATACTTTTCCAAAATAGTGGCTTTTCAGAATATGAGATAGTTTGACATTATTGTGTTCTGCCTAAGATACCTTTTAAAGTTTAGTAAATATCTGTTTCAATAGAAGTTGGTGGACATGTCATGTTGAAGCTAGATGCTTTTTTTCTTAAAAGGTAATGTGCTCCTCTGATTTGTAAGTTTTAGTTTTCTAAAATTTAATAACCTTGTAAAAGATACCTCATTTTTAATTTAAGCTAGTTGGAATGTCTAACTGAATGCCTTTGATTATAAGTTGCAGTTTTCCTGAAGGTTTTATTCTTGAAGAATATTGACATTTAGTGTCATAAAAGGACAATAGTGAAAACTGTACTCACGTAAAGAGTGATAAAAGAATTGAACATACATATTGTTGGGGCTGCGGGGTAAAACGCTTGTGAGGACATCCTAAGAAGATGGCTTATTTGTAAAGAAAATACCATTTGCTATTGTTTGGCCATTCAAAGAATGGGAGTAGAGGTGTGGAGAGCAGGGATGGGTACCTGCAAAGTTCTGATGAACAGCACTTCCTGGCATGTGAGTGGAATGATGGACAGACTGCATTAAAGATTAGTTTGTCATTCCAGTGGCTCCTAGACTCTGCTGTTTGAGGAGAGGAAATGAGAAGTGTCTGGATACAAAGGGAAAGACTGGGAAGAAAAAGCCACAACCATGATTTTGTAAATGCCTATTGTGTGGTCATTGCTTGTAAAGAAGATAGGCAGCAATTTCTAGGCATTCAGAAATATAAATGACCACAAAAATGAGAAGTCCAGGCTCACTTTACCTTGATTTTTACTTCTTTATGGTGAGCATTTGTGTTTACAGTGCTCTCTGAAACAAATCTGCAATCACATTTCCTGTAAATTCTTTACCACTTGTCATCTCACTTTAATGAAGTTCTCATTAACTTGCATGTGTAGTCACTCCCTAAGTTCATTCTGGGGTTGCTGATATCACTTATAAAGAAGAAAGTAATAAAGACATCAAGTGACCAGTGTGCTGTTTATGATTGCAAATTCTGGTTGTGACCAAGAATATACTGTGATTTTCATTCAAAATACATCATTTGCTCTTTATAATTAGAATATGTAAGGAAACAGTACAGTTCTTTATTTATTAAGAATATAAATAAATATTCTTTTGAATGTCCTGTTTGAAGCTTAGAAAATTCTGGCACCAAAATTGTATTTATTCCTAATTATACATAATAATTGTAGCAATTGAATCTAAGCTAAAGTGATCCTCCACAGCTCAATGCTCTAGGGAAAAAAGGCTGAACTCTAGCCTTTAAATATTATGCTTCTGGATTTTAAGGAAAAAAAGGAAGGAAATGAAATTACTTTTTTATTCTTAGTCTTTTGCTTTCATTCCATATTATTAAATATGTAGAACACAATATTATATAGTCCATGTAAATTTAATTATCTATTTTGAGGATTTATATATTCTAGTATCTGTTCCTTCATCAAATAGATACATTCCTATAAAATTTGCTCTACAGCTTTCTACTTACTTTTTCCCAATGATTTCCATTTTAACATAAAAACTGTAAACCATTTTTCTAGTTCTGACACTATCATATAATCATATTTTTATTGTATCGTTGATATTAAATCTTCTATGGCTTTCAGATATACAACACAGTGGTTCAATAGTTACCCATATTATTAAATCCTCACTCCCACTAGTGTGGTTACTATCTGTCAACATAGAAAGATTATACAGAATCATTGGCTATATTCTCCATGCTGTATTACTATCCCATTACCAATTTATACTACGATTAATATATTCAGTGGTTTGTGCATTTATATGCACAGTACATGATTGCTGAATATATAGGCAAATGACCACATTAGGATTCAGTGTCTCAGTGAATACAACCAGACCCTAGGTTCAGAAACACATGTTCTATCTTTACATGTGTATTGTAGGTGATTGTCAGTCAGTAAGTATATTGAATATACCATATCCACCCACAGGCAAGCAAGGTTATGGGAAACAGTTGCAGAGACTCACGGAACAAAATTAACATGAAGCGAGAAGGTGGCCCGGATTGAGATTGAATTTTAAAGTATAAAATTGTGTTGACAAATGCAACTATTTTTATTGCATATGAAGTCATATCAATAAATACAACTATTTCTCCTCTGAGCGAGGCACTATGCCAAGCTTAGTAGTGGGTTCTCTATTATGGAGAAACTTAGGGAAAAGTCTAGTTCAGATAGCTAGACATAGTGTATGAAAAATAGTTAATGCCTCTGCAGTTTTTAGCATTAGTTCAAAATACATGAAGAAATATCATAAGAGGTTCCAGGTGATTTTACAGATCAATTTAAAACCAAAAGTAGAACCACAGTTTTGACTCGTGGTAGTCTAGTGGTATGATTGATAAATCCCCATTATCCATTTATGCAGCAGAAGTACTATATTGCAGAAATAAATGAAAGATAATGTGGGGAGCACCTGTGAGGCAAAATGGCATCTAAAATGAGTGCTTTTTCCTCTAAAACGGGTGATTTTGCCCCCCAGGGAACATTTGACTCTATCTAGACATTTTTGTTTGTGACGACTGGAGAGAGAGATGACTCATATCTGCTGGGTGGAGGCCACAGGCTGTGAAACATACTACAGTGCACAAGACAACCCCCACAACAACAATCTGGCCCCAAACGGTCATACTCCTGAGATTGGGAGACCCTGCTCTACAGTATTCCCATTCTGTCATATTCCTCCTGCCTTTTATAGGAAATCTTATTCACCTGTGATTTTCTGTTTCTGTTTTCTTCATTCTTTTTCATCTGCTCAGAGTTGTAAAATTTACCACAAGTGAGCCTGGAATATAGAACCAGGACCAGAGCCACATCATCACTCAGTTTCCTTTCCTTTCTGCCTAGAACCTGCGGATGCCTTTTTTTTAATTTGACTTTTCCAGCCTATACTCACCCCAGAAATCCCCTTTAACCCACAGCTCACACTGGTCATATTCAGATCAGTTTGTTAACCACAAGATAGAAACCATCACTTTGCACACAAATAATAAGATGGACTCTCCAAGGTGCCATACCCTGAACAGGCTTTTTGCCACTGTTTTGTTTCTCCCCAGTTCCCTGATTGGCTGCCCACTTTGACTACCGCCTTGGCCTTCCCTCTAGCCTACCCTGGCTTGTGGCCTGGATTGCTTCTACTGGTTTCATCTGAGTTAATTTTAATCTTATCCATTTGCTAAGATTGCTTGAATATTGGAAATGCCTATTTGCCTAAATGTGTAAGAGATGGGGAAGAGAAGTTCCCGATGTTGTTGGCACCAGCGTAGCAGTTGAAGGGGTGGATATTTCCCCACTTCAGTAACAGCCCTTTTGGCATCACACCAGCATCCGAATTAATTCCCGAAAAAATGTGTTTTTCTTCAGTTTTCCATCTCAGCACTAATGATCAAGGCAAAAAATGAAGCAGTGTGTTTTCTGTATCTAACCTCACCTGATGTCATAGGCATGGCCAGATTTCACAGAGATGAATAGAGGACTTTGAAATATCACTTTTCTAGTTAGATTTCCATCTTTCCTGTGTATGTTTAATAGAGTCAGCAGAATGAGAAAGGGTTTGAAGGGTATCTCTATCTTCTCTTCCTCCTCCAATGAAAAGACTTCCTCTCATAGATTAGAAGACAGGAGTTAATAATACTGGTATTCACAGGAATAAAAGAATTGAGTATGCCTGAAGAAAATCAGGTGCTACTATGGGTGGCTTTATCAGATAGAATCATGACTTCTGTACTGTCTAGTATTATCAGGGGCATTTGGTTGTTCATATTTTTTTTCAAAATGTAGTCTTTGATTGCGTGGGTATTGCGAAGAATGTTAGTAAGCCAGTTTGTAGATGAACATTGTCTCACATTTCATCAAAATCTATGCTTACAGTTAGAATTGGACCCTTTCACTGTATGCTACAGAAAGACTCCATCTCTTTGATACCTGAAAATTGTCTTAAAGAATACAGATTTTAAAAACTGCTTCCCTGCAAAATTTTGCAGAGATGTCACTTTTTACCCATTACTCTAATGAATGCCCTGGTCTTGCTATCTAAGAAGCACTTTTCATGAACTGGTAACTTCTGGTAATTATGTCTCAATTGCAAGCAGCTTGACAGAATATTCAGAAGAGCAAAGAAGGAGGGGTATTGTTTGTTGTTTGCATTCACTTACTCATTTTAAAAGTGAAATTACTGTTTAACTCATACAAGTGTTATCATACACAGAAGAAATATAAACCCTGTCTTTAGAGATTTCTGTCAAGTATTACCAGCTCCATAATGTAAGCATCACTTTTGTGAGAAGCAATGTCTTAACTGATGGATTGGTTTGGATAAAAGGAACCGAATTTGCCCACCTCAACCTATTCTGGGCTCTTTTTACTTTTGGGGAACACCTGGAGGCAGAGAGATTCCATGGTGACTACTCTGTTACACTGTAAGTTTAGAGTGAAGACTTTTCCCCTGGGGGAGCCTGGAGTGACTAGGTACCTGTATCTAATTCAGAGGAGAAATGTTGTGAAGCTTATGTACGTATACCTGGAAGCTACATTCTGCAGTAAGAAAATAAAATATTTTGATATGTTGATCTCCCTGTTTCTTACTCCTCTGTGTTCTCATCCTCCTTCTCCATCTCCCTCTCTCCCTCTTCCAGCCACTTCCCATCCCCTGCTGTGTTCAGATAAGGAAGATAGGATTATTTTGCTGGCACACCCTCTCATCTCCAAAACTTTAACAATATGCTCTGCATTTTTCTTGTTTTCATTGTTGTTTTATTTTGGCTGCCTTTCCTATTACTTAGCAGGTCTTCATATATTCTGATTACTAATCTTTTTTCAGTTATATGTAAATCAGATATTCTCTCTCAGTTCTACAACTTTACTTTGCACTTGGTTTGTATTTTATAGGCTCTATTAGGGTTTTTTTTTCCCACTAATGTAAACAAAATTATTATTTTCCTTTTTCATGTATTTATGTCTTAAGAAAATCCTTCTGTACATCCCAACTCATATTTTCTATTAAATGCTTTAAAGTTTTACCTTTTATATTTAGGTCCTTAATTAATGTGGAGTTTTTGAGATCATACTCAGAGCTACAGTGAATATATTCATGCATTTCCTCATACAGATATGCACTGTCCAATACAGAGGTTACTAGTCACATAGAGCTGTTTAAATTTAAATAGATTAAAATTAAAGGAAATTTAAAATTCAGTTCTTCAGTCTCGCACTGGCTGCATTTGAAATGTTGCATAGCCACTTGTGATTGGGCCGCTGTGCAGGGAGTGCTGTGGGTCCCTGCAGTGAGGAGGCGTTTGCTCTGCCCTGGAGTCTTTGCCAGGACTTTCTTCTTAGTGGGCTTTGGTTCCAGTTTCTCTCCTCCTGGACCATAAGTGTCCTGAAAGGGCAACTAGTTTCTCCTCTCAGTAACTTCTTTGAGGAGTTCGAGCTGCTCTCACATGAAAAGGTATGCTAAATACAGGATTCATCTCTGTAGTCCTGCTTCTCCCAGAGACGGGCCTCAACTTTACTTGTTAGTTCTCTGATTCCTTCAATCAGATGTTTTCCTAGTTATTCTGAGAAGAGTTTGTTCACATTACCCAGGCCCCCTATTATCAAAAATACACCTGCCCAGCATTCAAACTTGTACTCCCTGACTGAAACATTGTTCATTGTTCATGTTTTATAGAATTTTGATTATTTTACCCTTAATTGGAACTCACTCTGTTTCAGTTAAATCTATTTTAAGTCAGTATATTTTACTCGCTAAATCCAAATTTAGCTTTTTTCTTCTCCCTTTGATTAGGCTGTCTGTAGAGTAAATGAACTGGTCTATTTATTTTAAAATATGCTAATTTAGTATTAACTTTAAATATAAACATAGATAATAATATTTGTTTAATATTTCTAAGGTACTCATGTGAATAAATAAGAAGCAAGTCTAGGCTTTATCTGGAAAAGTGCATTGTTCATTTAGTCTTACATGTTTTGCTTGCTCAATCATTAAATAACTTTAATTCGTCTGAGGATACCAGTAAACTCCATGTGAATACAAGTGGTCTTGGAAACCTGAAGCTTCTAGTAAAACTTTGCTGAAACATGATTTTGTGGGGAGAATTATAAACTTTGCAGATTAACACAGCGAGAACAACCCACCTTTGAAGTATTAAAACTAAGCTGCCTGATACTCAATTCAATAAGGCTATTGTTAATGCAAAAACACATCAACGTCTTTAGTGATGTGAATGAAGCACCACCAACCAATATTCTTAAAGTTTCTGATTTTTAAACATTCCCTAATGTTACAAGACTTTATATATTTACCTATATGTTGACTTATAATGCAATGTGCAGAGATTGAAAGCAATTATTTATACTGATTATTCCTAATAAACTTTTAGCATCTGAATGTTATGATAATAAATAACACACTTCACTTTAAAGTACCACAGATAAAAGTGCAATATTCATTTAACAGCCCATGAATAAATGATTAAACAGTTTAAAGCATTTACTGAGACTGAAACCTACAGCAGATTGTTCTCTGGTGTATACTTGCCAGAGAGGTTCACAGGGTCAGAGAAAAAGCAAAGAAGGTTGATCTGGACATCTGATATACAAGGTACCTTTGTTTCTTAATCAAAATGTGAAAAAGGGCATAAAATACTCGAAACTAGAGTTGGCAACTTTAAAGTATGCCTCAAAATTAGAAGTATAGAAATTTCATTACTTATGTATAGTTCATCTCAATCATTCCTGAAAACAGACCACACACAAACTTACATTTGGAAGGCATTTTTAAAAATGTAACGGGGTAAAGAGGCTTAGTGGCATCAGAACTAATGTCCCTTACGTATGAAAAGGAATATTTACATGTAGGGCAAGTGTTCTTCTGTCAGCCTCTCAGTTTACGTTCCACTGTTTCCTAGGACAAGAAAGTAACTAATGCTCTGTACTTTAATTAGTCATAAGGCTTTATTAAGCAACAACTTGGATTGAGTTATAAAGTGTCTTGTTATATGGACTGTAGTCTTAGAAGGACAGACTAATATTTCAAACCAAATTCTTTTTAGAAGATAACTTACAGGGTTTTATAGTTTCCATGTAAATATGTAACTCGGGCTGCTTTAACTTTATGTTTTACCATGTTTTGTAAGTGGTACTTGGAAATTTTAAAGAATTTATATAATTTGGTATTTGTTCTTAGGTTGCTTTGGGGATTTGAGGGCAGGAGAATGCCAAAGGGAATCAACTGCTTTCCTGCCGTAAGAAACAGTAGTGTTAGCAGGGAGAAAGCAACTTCAGATATATGGGCTAGAAAGAAAAGCTTTTGAAATCTCAATGGTACTTTCCACAGTAGCTTTTCTTGGGGTTACTTAGTAATACATTAAGACTGTGCTATTTTTTAAAATATATTTTCTCTATAAGGAAAAGTAAATCTTTCTAAAGGAGTTATAAAGTTTTATATATATAAAATCTAAGTGATTTGAAAAATTCAAATGAATATAAAGGAAATAAGTCAGTATTTTGGTTGCATTTTGATTAACAAGTTCACTTATTTGGATACTTGAATAATGCTTAAATTTTTAAATACTCAATTCAAAGTGGGTGATCATTGCATGATCTTAAACAAGAGATTTCTTTGTTTCATGGTGATGACAAAACCAAACATTTCCTAGTTCTTGGGCGAGATGGTTAACAGTAGTAAAAATAGTAATAAAAATAATGATCTCTTAGGATTAGAATAATACTCCTTAATTACCATCTATTCACTAATTGTCTTTTAGGATGACCCCCTCCCCATAATATTATTATTCCTAAATAGCAAATAGGAAAAACAAGGCAAAGACAAGTCAGCTGACTTTAAATCTTCACCATCCTTCCATTCATTTGCTCATTAATTTATTCATTCCCCTTCTAATTTCTAAAAGAATGTTAAGCTAACAGCTTAATGATAGATACCATATATGATGACTTGAGCAGTTAAACAAGTTGACAGTAAAACAAAAGCATGAATACATTACACACTTCTCTCATCATTAAGGCAACATGCCAGTCAAGAAAAAAATAAACAAATAAATATTTCAGACCTATTTGTTTTATGTAGAGAAGACTTGATCCAAAACATTCCCTTTTCTCACAGTTATTTTCTGTCCTGAGAATCTGGGCTGAATCATGTTGAAGCTAATTTATAAGATACACACCAAAATTTGTCACAAATATGAAGCCCCATGAAATCAGTGCTATAAATTTCATATTTGGGTGTTTTCTAATACTAAAATGTTTAAAATTTCTACTAGAAATGTCAGATTCGATTAACAGTTAGTCCTTTTGGATAGAAGACTCTCAGTAGTAGATTTTTTCAAAATATAATGCATGTAGAGAGAGGGATTATGAGTTTATGTGGAGATACACAGTTATGTTTTTAAAATCTAGATTAGAAAGCTGATATAAAATTCTAGTTTAACAACACATCTTATTAAGATAAGAATCTAAATCCTCCATGAAAAGAAAAACAAAACAAAACAGAGCACAGATAACAGGTTTGTTTTGTGGTGATCTACATGTATTAGGGATGTGATTTCCCTCCTGTTCTGCTTGTCTCCATGTTCCTCAGCCGTCATAGGTAGAACATCACTCCAGTAACTCTTCCTGTCAGTGCTGGTGGCGACAGCCCGTCTGACCTGAAAAGAAACAAGTACTCCTTCCCAACCTGGAAATGTGATAATTTATTTCACCTGACCTCACTCCCTGAACCCGCATCGCCACCACCACCACCGCCAGCAGCAGCAGCAGGCTTTGTTTACTTAAAATGCAGAGTACCTCTTTCCCATGTAAACCAATTGGGTTCTTTAAATACTGAGTGACTTAACTTAGTTTTCCTGAGCATATTACACACACAGAATGAGCATATAATTTTTTCCCATTTCCATCATTGCTTCTAAACTCTAAAGAATTTCATATGCTGCATACTTAATAGGATCTTGGCTTATTTGCTGTTTGTTTGTTGGTCAGGTGAAGCCAGGTGCAGAGACTGGATGAGGGACAGGAAAGTGAAATTACAGAAGCATGCTTCTGAGATTTCCCAAGTTACTTACTTTTTAACAGTATTAGAAACAATATCGCTAATTTTCATTTCCAGCCCTGTATGTAGTGTTAGTAAGATTCTTGTTATGGGTATCTTTACTTATCTCTAGATTTATAGAAGCCATTTTTCTGGAAATCCAGAGCTCTCTTGTAAACATAAACACTGAATAAAATGAGTTGAAAATATTAGTAATAATAGTCAAGAATGCTGTCCTTTAGTTTAAAGAAAATGATGTTACTAATATTAACAGTGGCACATGATTAAGAATAACTATTTTGTTTTTCATTAGAGTTATGAGCAAGAATACTAACAAGATCTTTATTACAATAATTAATCATTTGAAGGAGCTGTCTAAAAAACCACTGGATTTACACATTTTACAGTAGCCATACCGAAGTTTATTATAAGTAGTCAAATACATTTAAAGTACATCTTACAATTCACTTATTTAGTCAGTACAGCAATTTAGGGAGTCATTGGTTCTCTTATTTTAGATAATGTTTGCTCAAGCAATATGAATAACCATCAGTGTTCATTATAATTTTCCCTACTCATCTCTTAATACTCATTTGTTATTTCTTAAATTATCCCTAGGTTGAGAGAATATAGACATATGCATGTAACAGATATTATAAAGACAAATAAGATTAAAAAGGCAAAACATATTAAATTACCTGTTAGGTTCCCTGACCAGGCTCACTAGTTTCACTCTAGTTTCTTTTTTATAAGCATATGTACTTTATTTTACTTTAATGGATGTGTTAAAAGGGAAGCAGGTATTAATTTATGTAAAATTCAAAGTATTAACTCTATAAATTAAGTTTCTGAATGCTGAACTACAAGTTCTATTAAATCACATTAACATTAGGAACTCTGGGATTAGAAGCCTCAAACATAGTGGTACATTAAGAGGATAAAAGAATTCAAGTTGAAGGCATCTGTTACACAGCTACCCAGAACCTCCTCTCTACATCATGTGCCCAGTTTGCTTGATTTCATGGTAAATGTATGTTTGTGCACATGCATGTGTATACATATATCTGACTGGAAGATAGTTCCTGTTTCCCTTTGATTTCTGGCTCCCTGGTTGAACCCTGCTGATCCCACTGTTTGAAGGGATCCTCCCAGCCCCTTCCTAGAATTGTAGCTCCACTTCTGAACTTATTTCTTCTCTGATAGATATCTTTAATTGAAGCTAGGATTTTACATAACACAAAAACCACCACTAATAGGATCGTTAAAAGCCAAAACATCTTCCTAGCCTACAATTGGATACTTTTCCAACCTGAGATTGGTATGTGTTAAAATTGCCTTGGACTTTTTAATATGTTTTCTGTTAATAGTTATAAAGTTATGGTAAGAGAGGGGTGGAAGAAGGAGACATATTAGGGGATGTGCTGATATTTGCAGGGATCTAGGAGATGAGTGGGGAACTAAAATTCTGGGGCTTCCTATGATAGTCTGACATTACAGATGAAGGGCAACGTGAAATGAGTGCTGGTAGATTCAAAGCACAGGTAGTAGTGGGGACACTGTGAGTGGTGGGAGAAGGAAAGGTCAGGTGTTTGGGGCTCCCTTTTGAACCCATTTTTGAAGGCTCAGTGGTCAAAGGAAGTAGATATACACACAGTGTACAGAGCTCTCACCTAACCTCTTTGGAGGAGAGCACACTCCTACATGTCAAGGCTCCTTAGCGCTCAGGGCTACTGCTTGCCCTTTGTGGACTGCAGACATTCTGGGTCAACAGGTATACAGCCAGTTTAGGCATATGAAGCAGGTATAAAACCTGATCTCTGCAGGCTTTAAATATAAAATAATGTTAATGTTTACTTACACAAAAGAGCTTTCATACAGACTGAACTTGGAGAATTTAGATGACTCAAAGAGACTGAGTGATTTTCAGAATCATTGATAATATCCTTGTTTTGAATTTATGAAAGGAATTACTGCAGTTATGCAAGAGACTAAGTGGGTAATGCCACATTAAGTTTGCCATGTTAAATTTTAAAATTTGAGATAAATACTATCATATTAAAAGCACTAAATATAATAGACTGTAGAATCTTTTCAGTGGTATACCCAGCTTTCTAATGTTTTATCTTTTCTCTTCATTGCAAATCCAAGCTATGTATAGATCAACCAGTCCTTACAGCAGAGTATATAAAAATGCCTACATTTACATAGTCCTTTTTTGTGTGGAATATTTACCTAAACCAGGTTTTGGTCTTCTTCTAAATTAACTTTTTCAAAGGTATTTTAACATATACATTTAACATTTTTCTAAGGGTATTAAAGCTATCTTTAAATTCCTTTGCAGACCATAGAACTACTTCTGTTATTTCTGTGTCCTTACATCTTTCTCTCTTTTATTTATCAGTGGAGCAAGGCCTCAATTTTCCTCTTCTAAATATTAAAGTAAGAAATAGGTAGCAGTTTACATGTTACAACTATTTCAGAGATGAACTTGAATTCACAGGGCTTTAGTACATACCACCCCCAAGTAAAATGAATAAATAAAACACTAGTCCAAATTATTTTGTTAATAAGGAAAGTTCACATTGTGTGGGTTATCTTCTACCATAAGCATTTCATATGGTACTCAACATTATGAAAGGAGTTACATTTATTTTCTCCACCTTTCCTTTACATCTTGGAAGCCCAAGGGAATGTTGTATTCAAAAGAGCAGTTTGTGTTACTTTCCCTTGCATACTGATAACATACTGTTAACATAGCCAAGGGGACCCAAGGAGCTAAGGCTTCTGTAATTGTTAAAACTTTATTTTTTTCAAGAAAATCCTGTGCTTGGCCATGGTTGCCCAGTTGGGAATGCTCCTGTGTCTACCACCGGCTTGATCCCCAGGTTGTTGCTCATGATTTGGAGAGTGGCTCCTTTAATTGTTTGAATGTGATTGCATTGAAAAAGCAAGTTACTTCATTGTAAAGAGACTGTGCTTGTCCAAGCATGTTGCATGTTGGCAGTTCAGAGGCTGCTCTTTTGCTGCCTGGGACTTGGACAACTTTTTAACCTCTCCAAGGCAAGGTAGCTGTGACAAGGTGTCAGTTACTTTCAAAAAGTAAATAAATCATAGGCTTTGAGTTTCTGTATAATAATAAAGGTCTAATATTTTCACATGAGTTTCTTATTCCATGATTTTGAATCATATTTTTTATAGTGAATGCTCTACCTTCAAAGTAAAACTTAAAAAAAAAAAGCACAGTTCAGAGAGCCAAGTACCCTAAGAGAAAGATTTTTAGAATTCACAGTGAGAGAACAATGAGTTAACTTTAATACAGTGGACTTAAAGAACAAAAAAAATAAAGATAATATTTGCAATTTAATCTTTCCTTACCTATTTTCTTTCCCAATTCAGGAAATACCAGTATTGCTGTACTGTGAACATCCCTGCATTTGAAGGAGTGACTTTAAATGTTTTCAGTATTTTGTAAACCAGTTTAATCACTTGCTCCAAGTTCACCTAAGACTTACAAATTTCCACAAATAATTCTGAACTCACTCTGTAGAACAGTACCTCAAAAATTGACAAATACAGAAATGACGGTCTTTATGACTGAGTTCATTGGCTAATATCTAACAACCATCTACATTTGCCAGGTTCCACTCTAAAATGGCAAATTGTACTTTTTCAGAAAAGCAATTAGAACACTAAAAATTAGTTGAATAAAGAGACTATTTGGTTGAGAACAAAATGGTCTGCAAATGAGTGAAGCTTGAATTTGCTAATCTTTTTCAAATAGTTTCCTCCAGTGCTCTTCCAAGAATGCATTGTAAAGCATACAAACCTACTGAGCAAAAAAACTTGGGTGCTTCCGTTTTATTTTCGTGTGTTCTCATAACTTCTAAAACTATTGGCAGAATTAATTCTCAGTCACAAATTTTCTAAAGAGAATGAACATGAATAAATAAAATAATAATAATATGCATAAATTAAATGAAAAAAGGCATTTTTTGAGTGTTTTATGATTGCTAAAGTATTTCATAGAAAAAGTGATATAAACTACTAATTGTCAGTTGCTGGTGCTTTATTCCAGTTTTCAAAATATATTTTAACTCTGCCTTGCTAACTTCTTTAATGCTATGTTAATATTCTAGAGATAATATTATGTCAGAATACCATATTGCTTTTGTTTTTCACTGTTTAAGATATAATAATAACTAGAGGGTATTATGCTCAGTGAAATAAGCCAGGCAGAGAAAGACAAGTACCAAATGAAAAACAAAGCAAAAACTAAAACTAGAGGAACAAAACAGCAGACTCACAGAACCCAAGAATGGACTAACAGTTGCCACAGGGAAAGGGACGGAGAAGGGGAATAAGGGTCATTACGATTAGCACACATAACATAGCTGGGAGCACAGGGAAGGCAGTATAGCACAGAGAAGACAAGTAGTGACTCTATAGCATCTTACTACACTGATGGACAGTGACTGTAATGGAGAATGTGGTGGCGACTTGACCATGGGGAGAATCTAGTAACTACAGTTTTGCTCGTATGATTGTATATTAGTGATACCCAAATAAAAAAAAGATATAATAATAATACTTCACAGCAGTAGTCTCTATTTTATTGCATATATGTGATAACTTTTTAGCATGAATCACCAATATATACATGTTTATTTGTACATTATATACAAGTACATCATACAACATACTAAAAAACAATAAACATCAAATCATAGAAATTTAAAATGAGATTTTATATCTTTAATATCTATTCTAGTATCTTAATTTTATACCCCGAAGATTATTTCTCTCATTCCCCTTGTTTTTTAACTTTTTATTTTGACATAATTATAGTCTCACAGAAAGTTGCAGAAAATAATGCATAGAATCCCCTGAACTTTTCACCCACCACTCCCCAAAGCTTAGTTCTCGTATGACTGAAGAATTATATTAAAACGAGGAAATTGCCGTTCATATAGTATTATTACTCAGACAACAGACCTTACAGAGTTTTTGCCAATTTTTCTTTTTTTGGTATCATTAATCTACAATTACATGAGGAACATTATGTTTACTAGACTGCCCCCATCACCAAGTCCCCCACAAGATACCCCATTACAGTCTCTGTCCATCAGCATAGTAAGATGCTATACAGTCAGTACTTGTCTTCTCTGTGTTGTACAGCCCTCCCTGTGCTACCACTCTCATTATACATGCTAATCATAATGCCCCCTTTCTTTTTTTAGCTCTTGCCTTATCCCTCCCTGCCCACCCATCCTCCCCAGTCCCTTTCTCTTTGGTAACTATTAGTCCATTCTTGGGTTCTATGAGTCTGCTGCTGTTTTGTTCCTTCAGTTTTTTCTTTGTTCTTGTGCTCCACAGATGAGTGAAATCATTTGGTACTTGTCTTTCACTGCCTAGCTTATTTCACTGAGCATAATACCCTCTAACTCCATCCATGTTGTTGCAAATGGTAGGATTTGTTTTCTTCTTATGGCTGAATAATATACCATTGTGTATATATACCACATTTTTATCCTTTCTACTGATGGACACTTAGGTTGCTTTCAATTCTTGGCTATTGTAAATAGTGCGGCAGTGAACGTAGGGGTGCATATGTCTTTTTCAAACTGGGCTGCTGCATTCTTAGGCTAAATTCCTAAAAGTGGAATTCCTGGGTCAAATGGTATTTCTATTTTGAGCTTTTTGAGGAACCTCCATACTGCTGTCCACAATGGTCAAACTAATTTACATTCCCACCAGCAGTGTAGGGGGGTTCCCCTTTCTCCACAGCCTCGCCAACAATTGTTGTTTGTCTTTTGTATGGTGGCGATCCTTACTGGTGTGAGGTGATATGTCATTGTGGTTTTAATTTGCATTTCTCTTATGAATAGCGATGTGGAGCATCTTTTCATGTGTCTGTTGGCCATCTGAATTTCTTCTTTGGAGAAGTGTCTGTTCAGCTCCTGTGACCATTTTTTAGTTGGATTATTTGCTTTTCGTTTCTTGAGGTGCGTGAGCTCTTTATATATTTTGGATGTCAACCCTTTATCGGATCTGTCATTTATGAATATATTCTCCCATACTGTAGGATGTCTTTTTGTTCTAATGGTGGTGTCCTTTGCTGTACAGAGGTTTTCAGCTTGATATAGTCCCACTTGTTCATTTTTGCTTTTGTTTCCCTTGCCCAGGGAGATATGTTCATGAAGAAGTTGCTCATGTTTATGTCCAAGAGATTTTTGCCTATGTTTTTTTCTAATTTCATGGTTTCATGACTTACATTCAGCTCTTTGACCCATTTCGAGTTTACTTTTCTGTATGGGGTTAGACAATGATCCAGTTTCATTCTCTTACATGTAGCTGTCCAGTTTTGCCAACACCAGCTGTTGAAGAGGCTGTCATTTCCCCATTGTATGTCCTTAGCTCCTTTGTCGTATATTAATTGGCCATATATGTTTGGGTTAATATGTGGACTTTCTATGCTTTTCCACTGGTTTGTGGGTCTGTTCTTGTGCCAGTACCAAATTGTCTTGATTACTGTGGCTTTGTAGTAGAGTTTGAAGTTGGGAAGCGAGATCCCCCCTGCTTTATTCTTCCTTCTCAAGATTGCTTTGGCTATTCAGGGTCCTTTGTGATTTCATATGAATTTTAAAACTATTTGTTCCAGTTCATTGAAGGATGCTGTTGGTATTTTGATAGGGATTGCATCGAATCTGTAGATTGCTTTAGGCAGGATGGCCATTTTGACAATATTAATTCTTCCTAGCCAAGAGCATGGGGCGAGCTTCCATTTGTTAGTGTCTTCTTTAATTTCTCTTAAGAGTGTCTTGTAGTTTTCAGGGTATAGGTCTTTGTCTTCCTTGGTGAGGTTTATTCCTAGGTATTTTATTCTTTTTGATGCAATTGTGAATGGAACTTTTTTCCTGATTTCTCTTTCTGCTAGTTAATCATTAGTGTATAGGAAATGAACAGATTTCTGTTTATTAATTTTGTATCCTGCAGCTTTGCTGAATTCAGATATTCTAGTAGTTTGGAGTGTAGTCTTTAGGGTTTTTTATGTACAATATCATGTCATCTGCAAATAGTGACAGTTTGACATCCTCTTCACAAATCTGGATGTCTTGTATTTCTTTGTTTTGTCTGACTGCCGTGGCTAGGACCTCCAGTACTATGTTGAATAACAGTGGGGAGAATAGGCATCCCTGTCTTGTTCCCGATCTTAGAGAAAAGGCTTTCAGCTTCTCGCTGTTAAGTATGATGTTGGCTGTGGGTTTGTCATATATGGCCTTTATTAAGTTGAGGTACTTGCCCTCTATTCCCATTTTGTTGAGAGTTTTTATCATGAATGGATGTCGAATTTTGTCGAATGCTTTTTCAGCATCTATGGAGATGATCATGTGGTTTTTGTCCTTCTTTTTGTTAATGTGGTGGATGATGTTGATGGATTTTCGAATGTTGTACCATCCTTGTATCCCTGAGATGAATCCCACTTGGTCATGGTGTATGATCCTCTTGATGTATTTTTTAATTCTGTTTGCTAATATTTTGTTGAGTATTTTTGCATCTATGTTCATCAGGGATATTGGTCTATAATTTTCTTTTTTGGTGGGGTGTTTGCCTGGTTTTAGTATTAGAGTGATGCTGGCTTCATAAAATTAGTTTGGAAGTATTCCTTCCTCTTCTACTTTTTGGAAAACTTTAAGGAGAATGGATATTATGTCTTCTCTATATGTGTGATAAAATTCAGCCGTGAGTCCATCTGGCCCTGGGGGTTTGTTCTTGGGTAATATTTTGATTACCCATTCAATTTCGTTGCTGGTAATTGGTCCATTTAGATTTTCTGTTTCTTCATTGGTCAGTCTTGGAAGGTTGTACTTTTCTAGGAAGTTGTCCATTTCTTCTAGGTTTCCCAGCTTCTTAGCATATAGGTTTTCGTAGTAGTCTCTAAAAATTCTTTGTATTTCTGTTGGGTCTGTCGTGATGTTTCCTTTCTTGTTTCTGATTCTGTTGATGTGTGTTGATTCTCTTTTTCTCTTAATAAGTCTGGCTAGGGGCTTATCTGTTTTGTTTATTTTCTCAAAGAACCAGCTCTTGGTTTCATTGATTTTTTTTCTATTTTTTTATTCTTCTCAATTTTATTTATTTCTTCTCTGATCTTTATTATGCCCCTCCTTCTGCTGACTTTGGGTCTTATTGTTCTTCTTTTTCCAGTTTCAATAATAGTGACTTTAGATTATTCATTTGGATTGTTCTTCCTTCTTTGAGTAGGCCTGGATTGCTATATAGTTTCCTCTTAGAACTGCCTTCACTGCATCCCACAGAAGTTGAGGCTTTGTGCTATTATTATTATTTGTCCCCATATATTGCTTGATCTCTATTTTTATTTGGTCATTGATCCATTGATGATTTAGGAGCATGTTGTTAAGCCTTCATGTGTTTGTGAGCCTTTTTGTTTTCTTTCTACAACTTATTTCTAGTTTTATACCTTTGCGGTCTGAGAACTTGGTTGGTAGAATTTCAATCTTTTTTAATATACTGTGGCTCTTTTTGTGGCCTAGTATATGGTCTATTCTGGAAAATGTTCCATGTGCACTTGAGAAGAATGTGTATCCTGATGCTTTTGGGTGTAGAGTTCTGTAGATGTCTGTTAGGTCCATCTGTTCTAGTGTGTTGTTCAGTGCCTCTGTGTTCTTGCTTACTTTCTGTCTGGTTGGTCTGTCCTTTGGAGTGAGTAGTGTGTTGAAGTCTCCTAGAATGAATGCATTGCATTCTATTTCCTCCTTTAATGCTGTTAGTATTTGTTTCACATATGGTGGTACTCCTGTATTGGGTGCATATATATTTATAATGGTTTTATCCTCTTGTTGGACTGACCCCTTTATATAATGTCCTTCTTTATTTCTTGTGACTTCATTTTGATGTCTGTTTTGTCTGATACAAGTACTGCAACACCTGCTTTTTTCTCCCTGTTGTTTGCATGAAATATCTTTTTCCATCCCTTGACTTTTAGTCTGTGTGTGTCTTTGGGTTTGAGGTAAGTCTCTTGTAAGCAACATATAGATGGGTCTTGCTTTTTTATTCATTCTATTACTCTGTGTCTTTTGATTGGTGCATTCAGTCCATTTACACTTTATTGAAAGATTTGTACTTATTTGCCCTTGCAGACTTTAGATTCATGGTTACCAAAGGTTCAAGGTAGCTTCTTTACTGTCTAATTGTCTAACTTAACTCACTTATTAACCTATTATAAACATAGTCTGATGATTCTTAATTTCTCTCCCTTCTTCTTATTCCTCCTCCTCCATTCTTAATATGTTAGGTGTTTTAATCTGTACTCTTTTGTGTTTCCTTTGACGGCTTTTGTGCATAGTTGATTTTATTTTTTGCCTTTAGTTAGTATTTGGTTGATCTGCTTTCTTTGGTGTAATTTTATTTTCTCTGTTGACATCTATTTAGGCTTAGGAGTACTTCCATCTAGAGCAATCCCTTTAAAATATCCTGTAGAGGTGGTTTGTGGGAGGCAAATTCCCTCAACTTTTGCTTGTTTGGGAATTGTATAATTCCTCCTTCATATTTAAATGATAATTGTGCTGGATACATTATTCTTGGTTCAAGGCCCTTCTGTTTCATTGCATTAAATATATCATGTCATTCTCTTCTGGCCTGTAAGGTTTCTGTTGAGAAGTCTGTTGATATCCTGATGGGTTTCCCTTTGTAGGTGACCTTTTTTCTCTCTCTGGCTGCCCTTAATACTCTGTCTTTGTCTTTGATCTTTGCCGTTTTAATTATTGTATGTCTTGGTGTCATCCTCCTTGGGTCCCTTGTGTTAAGAGATCTGTGGGCTTCCTAGGTCTGAGAGACTTATTTCCTTCCCCAGTTTGTGGAAGTTTTCAGCAATTATTTCTTCAGAAACACTTTGTATCTCTTTTTCTTTCTCTTCTTCTTCTGGTACCCCTATAATGCGAATATTGTTCTGTTTAGATTGATCACACAGTTCTCTTAGTATTCTTTCATTCCTGGAGATCCTTTTACCTCTTTCTGCCTCAGCTTCTCTGTATTCCTGTTCTCTGATTTCTAGTCCTTTAACAGCGTCTTGCACCTCATCCAGTCTGCTCTTAAGTCCTTCCAGAGATTGTTTTATCTCTGTATTCTCCTTCCCAACTTGATCCTTTAGGTCTTGCATATTTCTCTGCAGGTCCATCAGCATGGTTATGACCTTTATTTTGAATTCTTTTTCAGGAAGATTGGTTAAATCTATATCCCCAGGCCCTCTCTCAGGGGTTGTCTGGGTAATTCTGGCATGGAGCAAATTCTTCTGCCTTTTCATGGAGATAGAGGTAGTCATGGGCAGGTAGCACGTGTGTCTGCTGGGAGAACAAAATCCCTTCCTGCTTGCTAGTCACCTTGCCCCTCTCCACTGCCTGTGTCGGTTCCCCACACACCAGGAGCAGCCCTTGGGGCAACCGAGAGCCCTTCAGGGGGAGACAGGCGCACCCGGTGTGCTCTCCTGCATGAACTGCGCCCCTTCACGCCCTGTCTCAGCTTCCTCTCCCTGCGCTCGTGGCCCCGGGACTGGCCCAGGTGGCTGCGCACCGGGAGGATGCTCTGGGTGGCTGCTGTGGGTGTGGCTCCCAGGCTGCTCGACCAGGGCTATGCAGGAGCGGGAATGAGCGGCAGGCTAGTTATCACCGTGAGAGGCTTCAGAGCTGTGTTGCCACCCAGGGGGTTAGGGCTCCTGAAGGTCCCCGGGATTCACAGCTGCTGGGCTAAGTGTGCTGGGTCGATTCCATCCAGCTGTGAGGCCCCTGTCCTTTAAGACTTTCAAAAAGCACTCGCTTTTCTTTTATCCCAGGGGAGCCACCTGTGGGGACCCGCTTGCAGATTTTACTTTTCTGTTTCCCTGATATCCACCGCACCATGCAATGTGTGTCTGTGCTCCCAATGCGGATTACTGGGGCTGGATATTTACCAGTCCTGCGCTTCCACTCCTCGCTTCGACTCCTCTGCTCCTGCTGGGGAGCTGGTTTGAGGGGAGCGCTCGGGTCCCGCCGGGCCATGGCTTGTATCCTACCCCCTTCGTGAGATGCTGAGTTCTCGCAGATGTAGGTGTAGCATGACCGTTGTACTGTATCCTCTGGTCTCTCTGTTAGGCATAGTTTTTTTTGTTGTATTTTCAAAAAATATATATGGTTTTGGGAGGAGATTTCCACTGCCCTACTCACACCACCATCTTCCCAGAATCCTTTTTGCCAATTTTTATTGTGAGTGTGTGTGTGTGTGTGTGTGTGTATGGCTCAGTGTACTTTGATCATGTTGATAGATGAGTGTAATCACTAATACAACTAAGATACTGCATTATCTCTTGGATGATTATACAGAAATTTCTCTTGTGTTTAAATTCAACTCATTTATAGTTGAATCTATACCCCTCTCCCCCTGTCATTTCTGTCTCCTGGCATCTACTAGTCTGTATCTATCTCCACAGTTTTGTAATTTTAAAATGTCATATAAGTGCAATCATAGTGTAAACATGTAACCTCTTGAAACTGGCATTATCACTAAGCATTATGTTCTAAAGATCCACCCAAGTTGTATATCATAGTGTTTTTTACCTTTTTTATTGCCAAGTAGTATTCCACTCTGAATGTATCAAAGTTTATTTAACCATTCACCTATCCAAGGACATTAAAGTTTTTTCCAGTTTTAGACTGTTATGAATACAGCTTCTGTGAATAACCATGTACATATTTTTGTATGAACAGAATCAATTGAATTTTTCCCTTGGGATAAATGCCCAAGAGGGCAATTGCTAGATCACATGATATATTAATTTCCTATTAGTGCTGTAACAAGTATTACAACAAGACTAGCAGCTTAATAACACAAATTTATTCTCTTATAGTTCCACAGTTTAGAAGTCCAGTATGGGTCTCAGTATGCTAAAATCAAGGTGATGGCAGGGCTGCTTTCCTTTCTGGAGACTTTAGGGGAGAATCCATTTCCCTGCCTTTCTAGCTCTTCCTAACATTCCTTGGCTTGTGACCCTGTCTTCCATTGTTACATTCTCCTCTGACTTTCTTTTACCTCCCTTTTCTACTTTTAAACCTTATGTAATGTTATATAATTCTTGTAATTACACTGGCCTGCCTGAGTAATCCCAATTAATCTCCCTATTTTTAAGATCAGCTAATTAGCAATCTTAATTCCACCTGTAACTCAAATTCCCCTAACCAAGTGAAGTAACACATTCTGCAGTTCCAAGGATTAAGATACAGACATCTGTAGGAGAGGGATAACAGAGTGAGGTGTGCACTGTTCTGTGTACTGCATGTGATCATGTCATTTTTAGTTCTGTTTTAAAAACTGCCAAACTCTCTAACAGAGTGGCTGTACCAGTTTAATATTTTCACCGGTAATGTATAAGAAATGCAGTTTCTCTATATCCTTGCCAGCATTTGGTATTCTGATAAGTGTGCAGTGATGACTCATCATAGTTTTAATTTGAATTTCTCTAATGGTTAATGATATTGAACTTTTTTTCATGTGCAATTTGTCGTCCATATCATTTCTTTGGTGAAATAACACGTCTTTTGCCCATTTCCTAATTGGATTCCTTGTTATTTTACCATTATATTTTGGGAGTCCTTTATATTCTGTTCTTTCTTGGATTTGTGGTTTACAAATGTTTTCTCTCAGTCTATAGCTTTTTCATCCTCTTAATCAGAAACTTTAGAAAGTCTCATTTCTCACCTATGTAAGTAATTCCACATGCTACAGTCATGAATATTTCATGAGGTTTTAAAGAAAACATTTATGTGAGACAGTAATCATTACTTAAAACTGTTTCAGGTAACATTTTGTGTTGATTTGGATGCATTTAGAATTGGAGCCAATGATATGCTTGAACTGACTCTTGCCACTCCACAAAAGCAACTTAAAAAATTTTCAGGAATGTTGCAAAGCAATTTTTAAACAGTCAGTTACCCTGATGTGGGAGTATGTATATCATGGAAATCAGTGTTTTGTTGGATTTTTTTCCTGGAGAGAGTTGTTAAATACCAGCATACTACATGGTGGAACAAGGCAAAGAACTACCAAGAAACTGAATTTTTTTTCTTTAAAAGTACATCAGTATCCACTGAGATATATATTGTAAGTCAATATATCAGGGTACTTTCCTCACCAGATTATATTTCCTTTGGGGTTTTTTTTGCTATTTTTTATTGATGTTCTATCAGTTTTGTCATATTCAAGATAATAATTTTCCAGAATAGCAGTATATTTTAGTGGTGTATCTTAGACTATGAATTTTGGAATCAGATAGTGTTGGTTCACATCCCCCCTCTACTTAGTAGCTGAATGACTCTGGACAATGTTGTCTCACACATACAATTGTGATAGTAATAATATGTACTTCAGAGATTATAAAGCTTGTATGCAGGGATGTTTATAAAGCATTTAACAGATAATGACTCATTAAATGTTAACTGTTATAATCACCACCTCTAAAATCCCCATAGGGTAAGCTGAATACCTTTCATAGTCACAGCAAATTTTACCATGTGACATTCAATAAATTATGTACATACCAGTACTAAGAATACAGCTACCTTCAAATATTCATACAATTGAAAAAATGAATTTTGAATCAACAGAATACTTGTGGGAAAAGTTCATCTTATAAGTATGGCAGTGGACATAAAAATATGTAATATAAGTATATGAAATAGAATAGGATAAATATAATTCCTTCATTTGCTACTTATTTATTACCTGCTATATGCTGTCTAATACTATTCTATTCTCTTGAGAGAAAAAGCCCTGGGAGATAAATAAGATAGGTCCTCTTCTCAGAAAATAGAAATGAAAAGGATAAGATGATTTTTGAATTACATGAAATGAGCTTTTTTGGCAATTAAACTTAAAATGCCTTGTTCATATTAGAATGCCTTTTTAGTATTCAGGCATCCCCTGCTGAGCACTTGCCATCCTAGAAAATCAGATGTCCAACTTGAAAACACTAACCAGGTGCTCATATCCCCAAATCCCCAACCAATTTCCTAAAACCTAACTAAATACAATGAAATGTCTTTAAAGTAACACATTATGATCCTAGGGTGTAAAATGCTTAACCATGGCTTCCTGCTGACCTAACAATCAAATCTAGCTGTTGGAGAACAGTTGCTTGGTTGACTCTCAGAGGGCTTCAGAATGTCTACACATGATCTGCCCTTTCCACCAATTGTATTTTGAATGTAACATGGCACTTTCCCCCATAAGTCCTTTTGTTTAAAATGTTATATTCAGTTTGAGGAATGCTGAAGTATAAATGTTTTCCTATATAAACATCAGCTGGAAAGTGTTGAATTAAGAGATATATATTCCCTGAGGTATGGATATTAAAACTAAGAAAATATTAACCACAGAAACCTTGTGGAAGTGGGCCTGTTTTTTGTGTTCTGGCTCACTTATTGGATAAAGTGCAGTATAGCTAACAATAAACACCTGGTTAATGCTGCCTGCTTTAAATATGTTCTTACTTCATTCTCATACAGTCTTTGATGAGGAAAAGGAGGTTCAAAGACCTTAAATTAACTTCACAAAGCAAACAACTCCTCAATTTCAGAGCTGGAATGCAAATCTCCTTACACAGGTGATATCCAGGAACAGCTATTAGAAAACTTGAAAAGCAGCAAGGAAAATATACTGAAGTGTATCTCAAATGGATCCAGTGTCATGTTGTTTTAGATTAAGTGCTCAACTGCATTCATTCTGTCCCTACAGGAAATTTTAATCCTTGTCTTCAGATGTCATTATATGAGATACAATTTGCAAATTCTTGCTTCCTAGTGTGACAGTAGCTGTTTTCCATTATGTTGATACAGTGTTGCCCCAGTTGTATTTGTTACCCATCCTTTGGTAAATATTTCTGAAGTCAGTGTTTGCTGCAAAAGAATAAGTATTGGGAAGTTTGCTAGAGCATTTTGCTCTTGCTTTATCTCATAGAATCAAGTGAAAAATTAGACTTTCTTATTATATTTCATTTACTGAACAATTCAATTCACATGAAAGTATACTTTAATATGTCAGTTGAACCAATCATATCCTAACTTCCAGCCGCATAAAATCATAGAGTACTGAAGCAGTGAGTCTCAATTTATGTTATAGAGGTAGAAATGAATTAATGAAGAAGAAAATCATGAAAGGTTAAAGCATTCTAAAGAAGTCTATCAGAAATTAGTTACTAAATCACTTTTGCATCAAATGTTCTACCATAAAAGCAATATGGTACTTGTTCAAACCTTAGGTCCTGTTTCCTGGGTAACACTCCAATATTTTATGTTCTGTTTCTATACATTGGCAGTGAACAATAAGAAAGTGAAATTAAGAAAACAGTTGCATTTACAATAGCATCCAAAAGAACAAAATGCCCAGTGATAAATTTACCCAAGGAGGTGAAATACTTGTACACTGAAAACTATAAAACATTACTGAAAGAAATTAAAGACCTAAATAAATGAGAAGATATCCTGCGTTCATGGATTGAAAGACCTAATATTATTAAGATGTAGGTACCACACAATCCCTATCAAAATTACAATGTTTTTTGCAGAAATAGAAAGATTAATCCTCAAATTCATATTTGAGGCAAGGGGCCCCAACTGGCCAAAACAATATTGAAAAAGAACAAAGAGGACTTAAGTACTACAATGCTACATTAATCAAAACAGTGTACTAGCATAAGGATAGACTATGTATAGACCAATGGAGTAGAATTGAGAGTCTGGAAATAAACCCATGAATATATGGCAATTTAATTTCGACAAGGGTGCTAAGACTATTCAATGGGAAAATAATAGACCCTTTAACCGGTGGTGCTAGTACAACTGGATTTCCATATGTGAAGAATGAAGTAGGCTTTCTACTTTACCCTATATACAGAATAACTCAAAATGAGTCAATGATCTAATAGCTAAAATCATGGAATTCTTGGACAAAAACATGAGGTTAAATCTTAATGAGTTTGGATATGACAGTTGATTCTTAGGTATGACTCGAAAAGCGCAAAGGGAGAACAGATATGATAGAACATCTTAGCTTATAAACAATAAACTAATACCTCAATGACAAAACAAATGGAACAGTTAGATCCATTTAGGCAGATTAGCTGTACACTGATTTTTTTTATTGTTGGCAGTTACCACATACAGTAACTAAGCTCCAGACTTTATCTGAAAATTTTTTTCAGATTTTACAAAGCTAACCATCAATGGTAATGGTATTGTGGATAGCATTTAACATAGTCTTCAGAAAGACATGTTTAGAAGATGAGGAGAGGGATATTCTCCACAATACTAAAGCAGTTCTTATCAAACAATATGAAGAAATAGCCATTGTTCTGTAGTTCCTTGTGCTTGTTGTCCCACCTCCTCAGTGTTGCCTGTGTACTTCTGTATAAGGAGGGGAGGGTGGGCAATGCCAGTGGGCTTTATAGCCCTGGCTTCCATGCCACTGGCTTCAGCCAGTGAGAAGCATCAACAGGAGATAAAAAAGTGGAAAGATAAAGGAGTCAGGATAGGTGTTCACAGTCCCTCCCTGCCCCAGCACTACAATTCTAGCGTTGGCCTTGGCATGTCCTTTTATGACTGTATCTCCTGTGCTTCCAGTGCCATCCCACTTACTCCTTAAGGCAGCTATGCAGTAACAGCTTCCTGTAGTTGCTAGACTTTGAGTTCCTCAGCATCCCTTGTGAGTACTCTTAACCTTTCCCACTCTAATGGAAACATTTCCTAAATTGATTTATCTTCAAAATCCCTGTCAGAACCCTGGCTGATTTACTGATCTTCCAGCTTGATTTTCCTTTTCTGTGTTCAATACAACTTTGACCTGTCAAATCATGGTAGACATTCTGTGATTATTATCTCTACAGTAGAAGCCATAATGTTTTACAGAGGAAATATAGAACAGAGATTAAATCTGCGGAGTCAGATAAATAAAGGTAGATTAAGAGAGCCTCTCCTAGTAAGTTTTACTGCCTTTTGTTCTCAAAGTATCTCAAGAAAAGTTGGAATTTGTGTATATTACTCAGTATTGCTCTTAGAAGATAACTATTTTACCAACAAATGTGCTTAATTTTTGTAGTTCATTATTACTTTCATTTCTCAGTCTCCAGAGTACTCTTAACCTAGTAATTCTTAATGTTCGTTTATGCTAAAGACCATCTTCCCATAAAATGCATATAAACATGAAAGTTTGTTGGTGTTTTCAGCCTGTTCACCAATACCTTGACATTCATCCAGAAACCTCAGAGTAAAACTATTTTTAGAACTTTCCATGGCATGCTTGGTTAAGGGAGAAAAATGTTCTGTGGCAAGTGGCAGTTTTATCAGCAAGCTAGAAAAGGCCTTAAAAGTTCTTACAAAACAGAAGTAGGAACTGTAGAAACAATCAGTAGAGATCTTCAGTCCTTTGGACCCATACCAACTAGTCCAGTTGATCATGAAAGCCTACATTTTGTAGAGATTGTCTCAACAACAAGTTGGAAAGCACCCTTTTGTATGTGAATTGACTATAGCTGAAAGTCAATGATAGTTATACATTTTAAAGTTTATGGTTTGGAGTAAATGTTGAGAAATCTTTAGTAATTTAATACTTTTTTTCACCTAGACTAATAATTGTGTTGCTAGTGTTCAAATGAGTAATGGAATGGGAATTAATCTTGAAAATGCTGCTGTTTTACATCATTGAAAGTACTTTGCCCACATACTCCCTGGGCCCAGTGGAGTAAACCTGTGGTTGTCAGGTTGCTAGATGGCACCGCTAAGATGCTGCAGGCAAAGGCTGATGTATTTATTTGTGACCAGCAGATTAAAAACAAACAGGAAAGTATAATCCCATTTTGCTGGGTTTTTTTGTTTTTGTTCTTGTTTTTTAAACGGACAGGTTTGAATGTATCTAAGAACAGAAAATGCCTGGACATACGGCTTCTATTTAGGGAACTTAGTAGATTGAAAGAAAAAACGGGATTTTTGCTTTTTTCACACCACACATTTCTGCACTGTTGTCACTGTTCTTTTACTGTGAGCTTACGTTATGCAGTGAAATAGCAAAGATATGTGAGGACAGGACACATTTATTTTTGCTATATTGATTATTCTTGCCTCATCCCTTGTTCCTTAGTTTCTATTACATTAGCTATTGTACCTCCATTGTACCCTAACAGAAAAAAAGTCTTATTCTCCACTTACTGTTTTTAACAGCCCCTATCCAAATTTTTTTTCCTTGTTCTGATTAACAGCCTCTTAGTTTATTTCTTCATTACCTACACATGATCCAGAGCCTCACATCATACATGAAACCTACCTAGTCACTCTACCTCACTTGTACTTTTTCTTAACTGTTCCAGTTATCCCATTATTTTTGTTCTGTGCCTTTGAGAATTTATTGCTTATAAGGAACTGAAATGTTGTTAGTTTATTTGTTTTTAGCTACCCTCAGAAGATAATAGTAGACAAAGTAAACACCATAAGGACATAGAAAAATTCCACTGAAAGAAGTTTAGCATAACTGGGAATGTTGGCTTCCAACCTTACATGGGAAGTGATCAGATTTGGATGGTGTTGATGTTTTGTAATATAAACTGTGAGTTCTTCAGTAAGGAATCAGAGCCACAGATAGTGGTCTTACTCCCAAGCTAGAGAGGTAGGGGTATGAAGACATAGAGTTGTAGAGACCATCTGTATAACCAGAGCAGCAACTTTCACCTGGAGAGTCATTTGCATGGAAATACACCCTGATTATAGGTAGGCCTCTGGATTACACTTCACTTTTCAAAGTGCCTGGCCTCGACCAAGTTACTTAGCCTCTTTCAGCCTTAATTTTACTATGTATGTTTTAAAAAATCAGTGTATTTAAAATATCTCACTGCTTTGTTATATAAATGAAATAATACATATAAAATATTTAGCACAGTGTCTGTTATGGTTACTTTCAGCTGTTAACAGCATAATAATACTATAATTAATAAAGTTGTAAGACATTTCCCCCCTTTCTCCCAAAAGAGTTTTTACTCAGGGTTGCAGCATTTGAAGCTATGTCACCAGCATCATCAGTCTTTTTTACATATACTTACAAAATTAGTAGTTTTTCTTTTAAAAAACTGAATGCCATGGCAGTGGTATTTATCGAATATGTTAACCAATATTTGGAGTTTGTATACCATTCCCTGTATGCATGTTGATCCTTACATACAAGCTAAAGCTAAGTTCTGAGCTAACAGTATTTAATGGATGCATAACCTATGTAGAATAAGGTCTTACCTGAATTTCTTTTTTTTTTCTGAATTTCATTCATAACATGCTCATGAAAATACATCCAAGCATACATCCATTGTACGCTAACAGAAAAAGTCTTAATTTATGTTGAGATTTCTTTTGATTAAAAGCAGATGTTCAGTCTCAAATCTACAAATGTATTTTTAATTTAGGAAAAAGAAGTCACTCCAAGAAAATCTATTATTCAGTGCACTTCTGAGTACAGCCCAAGTCATGTCTGGATTCAGGTGGATACAATTAGCTACTACTAAAAATGAAACTTTGCTGGAGTCAGTGAATACTGAACATGGGATTTATAAGACTGTGGGAATGACTAATAATGGAAAGAACATTTAGTACTGTAATCTAAGAAGAGCTCTTCAGGAGGCAGCAGTAGCTGGGGTTGCTGTCCTGGAGGTTTATGCTCCATTGTTGAGGCCCAGTACATCTAAACTGTTTCGGTGATGCCTGGAGTGGAACTCCAGACAACAAACTTTCTAGGTAGGAAATGAGGCTTCCTTGCCAACAAGTCCATGTAATAACACTGCAGTTTTTAGTATTGATTATTTTTGCACATGGACATACTAGATAATAATCATTAAACTAAAAAAAAAAAATCTTATCTTCTTCTCTTAAAAATGACCTTACTGACAAACAAATCCTTTATGGCCCAGTCTAAAGGTTCAGTCTAACTAAGCATGGGAGAATGAACATGGATGTCAGTTATTTCAGCACATATTTACAGAAGCAATTGAGAATACTTGGTATCTGTTTAGTTTTTATCTAATAAGTAGTATGTTAATTTACATGTAATACATCCTTTCAATAGTTGAAATTTAAATAACCCCACTGAATTTATTCTTTTAGGGTACTAGAGTAATAGAAATAGGCTATTTCCAAAGCCCATGTTTTCCCTCTGCATTCCAGTGCCTCTCCCTTTTAGCTTCCCCCAACTGTTTTCCTAAAGCGCTCCTTCCACATCAGCTATTGTTTTCCTACCTTCCCTCAACATCCACCAAAGAGAAGTTCCTAATCTCCCTTTTTTCTCTGCTCCCAGGGATATTTATTGCCAAAATGAACCTGTAAGTAGCATGTGCAGGTGGTCTAACAAGATGAAAGGAGCACTCTAATATCATACCAATTATGGAGGTGCCCTCTGGGGGCCAGCAAGCTACTAATATGGAGGCTCTCCTGTCTGTGACTCTGTCCTAGTTCCGTTCTTGATTCTTAGTATTTCTAGTCCTTTAATTCACTCCTGAACTTCATGGGGTCTCTAAAAACTCAACTTGCTTTTGTTATATGATCTCCTAGTAAGAGCAGGTATAAAAGCGAAAGACTTTTTTAAATACCTACATATATAGAGAGAGATCATTTTTAAGTTGGTAGTTAAGTATGTAACAGGTTTTTAGGGCTCTGAACTTCATGTTCCAAGATAGCAAAAGAATACAGGCATATTCCACCTTTTTTTCAATCTCAGACATCACCATATTATACTTATTAAAATATGTGTAAATAAAAGTGATTGTGCCACATAAATTAGCATAACCTTTCTGGAAGGTAGTTAATGTATAACAAAAAAGTCAAGTACCTTTTGTACTACTAATTCTACTTCTAGAAATTTATCCTAGGATATAATAAGAAATCCAAGGTGTTAGTTTAAAACGTTCATTGCAGGATTTGTTATAGGATTGAATCTGTAATATATGATTAATGGTACTTACCTATTTTAGAGAGTTGCTTGAGGATTAAATACATTTTTACTATATGTATATGGTAGAACAATAAGCAACAATTAAAATGGTGATAGTGATATGTATTAACATTAAAATAAATCCATGCCATTATATTTACTGGGAAATAAAAGCTTTCAAAGCAGTCACAAATAGCACAACTTTAATGTAAAAGTGTACATTACAGTGGTCTGGAAAACTGTGCCCCCAAATGTTAATAGAGCCATCATTTTGGTGATTTTTACTTTCTAAATGATGTTAGTCAGTGTGTGTCAAAATTGTTTACAATAATATGAATCATTTTATATTCAGAGGAAGTGAAGTTATTTTTATTTTTAAAATAACCTGAATGTTCATAATCTTGCTATTAACAGTATGACTTTTAATTTGTTTTAAACTAATTTGTGTGTTAAAAAGAAGGTAATACCAAACTTGCAGCATAAATGTCTGTAATCCTCACCCCATCTTCCCATTTACGAGTCCCAAGCCACTCACGCCTCCATAATAGCTGAAGTGAATGCCTTTCAACGGGTGTGGAGTCAGATTTCTCATCAGCCAACTTCCGTAGCAAAAGTAGTGCTTTCAGAGAAATGAAAACGGGTGGAGGGAAACCAAGATGTTGACGGAAGCCCAGTAGAGAAGTCAGCATGCTGATCCAAAGGAGTATTGGCAAAGTCCGGAATTCTGTGACTGTCTCATTTTACTCATTTAGAACTTAGTCATGTTTTAAACATTCTCTTGGTGAATTTCAGGAAAGGGAGAATATCTCTTCCCATTTATTTGGATTCACCCATTTTATTTTGAGGCATATAAAGAGGAGAAATTATCTTAATTACAAAAAAAATTTTTTAATAGGGAAAACTTGAGAGATAGCTAGCTGAAGTGAGTTGTACTCTAAGTGTGTGTGGGGGTGGGAGGGATGTAGCGAGTGACAGTGTGTTATACCTCTCCCACCTAAACCAGAACCTTTACCTTGAGACACAAGTGCTTTCCCTAACTATTTTTAGAAATAACCACTTTTTTTAGGAGTACTCTTTGATCAACTCTGAGTGATTTAAAAATAAGTCAGACAAGGAATCCTCTAGTACAGAGTATATGACTCTTCAGCAATTACAGGGTTTTATTCTCTTTACTTCCCCATTTAGTGGATAGTAGGAAATAAATCCATCTCAGAATTATTCACTGAGGAGGAAGGGGTGTAACTCTTCACAGCTGGAACTGCATAGGTCACCAGCAGCTCCCTGGGACTTGGGAGTAAATATGAGTTGATACTCTCAGACTGCCTCTTCGTAAGATAAAGTAAAAGTTGAAGTCCTGTCTGTGTGTCAGGGGGACTGTATGTGTGCAAGTACATTAGGAAGTTTGTTTAAAGTATTCCCTTTTCAAAAAGCAGGAATTCAGAGAAGCAGGACCCGGATGGTGTATTAAGGATTTCACTTTAAGATTTCCTTTGCAACTTCTTCCCTTGAGGAGTTTTAGTTCTCTTTAGCGACCTGGTTGTCAAATACAATAGTGAATCTTACAGAAAATATGAAACTGGAGAAAAGAAATGCATTTGCCATTTGTGCTGGACAGTCTGCCCATGTAATAAAGGTAGGCAAGTGATAGAAGCAAAAAGAATTCTGCCTTATTGAGCTGAAGTGAATCCCATCTCTTTATGTAGTTTGAAGTGTTTGAGAGGCTTTTATGATTAACTTTTTTCTAAAGTTACACAGGTTTTTGCCTTTAAGAACAAAGTGTTCCAATTTCTCTAAGAGGTCTCATCTTGAATCGAAATTATTTGTTTACTTGTCATCTCTGTTCAGTAAGCTCTTCCAAGGGAGGGGTGATATTGCATATCTTCAGTAAATCCATTATCAGACTCATAAATATTTGGTAGGCTAATTAACCACTTAATTATTGTTGCCTTTTAGTGCAGGTGATATTGCTTAGCAGTAGTTTTATACACACACATATACACACCAAAAACACACGAGCCTACCTTCTATTTTTTGCTGTTCCCAACTTCAGAAATTTGGGAATGGAAATATTTTTTGCGATATAACATTTTACAAAGTTTTAGTGTTAACAATTGTAGTCACCCTAAATTGAGTGCAAACTGGAAGGAACTGTAATATTGGGACCTGTTTTTGTATTTTAATGTCTGTGTGCTCAAGAATAAGAAACAGTCAGCTGTGGCTGTCACTACATCCAAACATATCAACCTGTGTGACAAAAATGAATTAACCACCATTATCCGTATTGGCACTTACTGTGCCAAGTCAATGCAAAATGTGGGACAATTAATTTACATAAGTTATTTTAATATTTTAATTCATATTGATGATATCAGTACCCATGATTTATGTACGTGTAAAAACAAATATAGAAAAAAACACTTGTGATATTATCTAATTCAGCAGTTAAAATATAATTTTATTTCTTATGTGTGTATTTATACATACATACATATTTCTAAAAGTAGTACTTAACACAAAGACCTTGGCCTTGTTTCTTCAAATGAATATGAAGCTATAATAAACATCTGTTCATATCACTAAACTATTCAACTCAAAGGGGTTAAAAGTCTTGAATCTGTACTATAAAGTCTATGACAAGAATTTGGGACCCCAGTGTCATAGAAATATACAATTTCATTATATATATTTCTCTTTTTTATACCTGTTTATCTTCTTCACTCTTTTTTGCCCATGTCCCCACCCTTCTCCCTTCTGGCAACTACCAGTTCTCTGTATGAGAGTCTGCTTCTATTTTGTTTTATTTGCTTTATTTTTTTAGATTGTACAAATAAGTGAAGTTATACAGTATTTTTCTTTTTCTGGCTTGTTTCGCTTGACATAATACCCTCTTGGTCCATCCATGTTGTCGCAAATGGCAAGATATCATGCTTTTTTATGACTGAGTAATATTCCATGTATACATACATTTTCTTTATCTATTCATCCGTGGATGGACTTTAGATCACTTCTGTATCTTGGCTGTTATAAATAATGTTGTGATAAACATATGAATGCATATATCATTTTAAATTATTGCTTTTGTATTCTTCAGGTAAATACCAGAAGTAGAATTACTGGATCGTATGGTAGTTCTATTTTTAATTTTTGAGGAACCTCCATACTGTTTTCCACAGTGGCTGTGCCATTTTACATTCCCACCAACAGTGTAGGAGGGTTGCCTCTTCTCCACATCCTAACTAATGCTTGCTATTTCTTGTCTTGTCGATATTAGCCATTCTGGCTGGTTTTTATCTTCATTTCACTGTAATTTTTATCTACATTTCATTGATGATTAGCAATGTTGAGAATCTTTCCATGTGTCTGTTGGCCATCTCTATGCCTTCTTTGGAAAAATGTTTACTTGGTTCCTCTACCCATTTTTTAATTGGATTATTTGGGGTTTTTTGGAATTGAGTTGTATGAGTTCTTTATATATTTTGGACATTAACCCCTTATCAGATATATCATTTGCAAATGTATTCTCCCATTCACCAGGTTGTCTTTTTCGTTTGTTGATGGTTTCCTTCACTGTGCAAAAGCTCTTTAGTTGGTGTAATCCCGCTTACTTATTTTTGCTTTTGTTATCTGAGCCTGGGGATACATATCCAGAAAAAAAAATGCTAACATTGTATATTTCTCTTAATGAGTAAAAGTTTACATAGTGTACAGGGTTCCTTTGTTTTCTCTAATAATGCCTCTAATAGAAATCTAAACCAGAGTTAAAACTGAGTTTTATAAACATGGGCATATAATTGAACAAATCAAAATTTTATTTGAAACACACCTCTATTGTCACAAATTCTGATTTCTAGTGATTTTTAACAGTAATTCTTCTTCTGTTGTTATTAATGAACTGAATATTCTTCAGGTGATATTGGGTAATTGTGTTTTAATGAACTTATTCATTTTTTAATTTAACAAAATTGATCATCTGGGATACTCAGGTGGGCCTAATATTGTGTTTCAAATATGATGTTGGATGGAAATTGAGATTCAATGGAAATAATCATTTGGCAACCTAAGAAGATTGATCCTATTGTCAGTTAAGATAAACAAAAGTCTTTGGAAAGATATTCTCACATGTGAAGGAAGCTGATGAGACTGATTAACGCTGTCATAAGGATAATTTATCTAGTGCCCTAACAGTTTACTGTGCATTGGGGGATAGTCTCTTCAGTGAAGGTCTCCACAAACCCTAGGCCTGTCTGTCCAATTTGGTAGCCCTTGGCCATATGTGGCTGTTGAGCATTTGAAATGTGGCTTGTTCAAATTACGATGTGCTTTAAGTGTTAAATGTATTCCAGATTTCAAAGGGTTTATACAAAAAAAAGGGAAAATATTTCTTCAATAATTTTTACATTGATGTTTAAATAACACATTGGATATAGGGATAAGATAATATTATTAAAAGTAATTTTACCTTTTTAAAAACTTTAAAAATGTAGCTACCAGAAAATTAGAATTTGTACATACATGGCTCACACTATATTTCCGTGGGACAGCTCTGCTCCAGTTTTACTTCTTCATCGTCTGATTTTTAAATGGGTGATGATCTGTGACGCCACAGCTATAATCAGATTGGGGATCTCATATGTTTTAGAGCTAAAGGGTCCTGAGTCAGAGGTGGCCTCCAGCATTTACTTACTGTTTTCCTGGACTCAAATGTGTCCTTTTTGTAGGAAATACAATTTTTCCTGAACTAATAGTGTAACAGATTTTTTCTTCAGATCTATAGATCTGGTAAAATAAGTTAGAACTTTATGTCAGGAATGGCTCTTTCACATAACTCTTACGTGTCTGTTATTTTAAATTTAAAATTCTCCTTTAAGGCTCTGGGATGGGTTTAGCACATGTTTCTCCTTTCTCTAAAAGGTGTCATTTTCAGGCACCAGAGGTTCTTAAGCACTAATATTCTGGTATGTAGTTGCTATGTGTTCTATAATGTTGCTGGTATAACAACCATGCATGGTTTTAATCTTTGAAATGCTAGTATTTTTATAGTTTTGTCAAGGGACTCTCCTTATAATCACAACTGAATATTATTGCCGTGACTAAGGGATCCATACTGAGCAAAAACAAATTCTCCAAATTTTAGAGATGTTTAAACTGCTTCTTAGAGCCTTCTTACTTATTATGTTCATACACTATTCATCATGGCTTTTTGTATGCAGATTGTTGGGGAGGAGGATTTATAATAAAAACCACTTCTCCTTTCTCTATAAACCATATGAAGGAGAGAATAGTTATAACCTTGATTTACTAGGTAAGCTGATTGGAAGCTGTTTGTTGGGGTTTGTATGTTTGAAAATTGTTGTCAGTCAGTTAACCAGATTTATTGAGCACTTAAGATATCCCTGGCTGGATAATGGAATGGAATAGTAAATGACACAAATATAGTTTCCCATGCTCATGGACTTTAAAATCTAGGAGAGAAGAGAGATGTGGTAATTCTTGCTACCTCTCAGGGTTGTTCTAAGGATTAAAAGAAGTAATGTATATTACAAGAACCAGGACAATTTTTGGTATATAGCATTTCTATTAAATAATTTTAAGTATTTAAGAAAATAATTATAGGTGTTCAAAGTGCTATGAATAAATAACAAATGCTATGGAAGTATGGAGGAGGGAGAGCCCAACAGTCTGGGAAGGCTTCCCTGAGTTACTGATTTTTAAACTGAATTTAAAGAATGAATGGGCTGTTAGCCAGCAAATAAGAGAGTAGGATGCAGAGAATCTCTATTCAGAGGGCTCAGCATTTGAAGAAAACAGAGGTTAGAGATAGCATAGTATGTCCTTATTCTAAGGACAGTGGGAAACAATTGAAGGTATTAAGGATATGGGTGGCAAGTGTCAGCAATCACCACATTTGCATTAAAAAGTCATTTCCTCATCCTGGCTCTCTGAAGGGACAGTCTTTGAGGGATGTGACAAGAGTGGACACAGGGTAACCGTGAAGAAGTGATTCAAGTGGTGGGAATGGAACAAACTGAACAGAGATTTATTTGGAATCCACAGAATCTGGCAGTTTGGAAAGGGGGAATTGAGAAAGGAGATACACAGTTCCTAGGTTTCTGGGTTGGTGTGAAGGCCATTTACTGAGAATGGGAATATCACAGGTTTGGAGAAGAAAATCATGAATTATGTTGGGTATGTTTATTTGGATATACCATACAAGTAGATGTCAAATAGAAAGTTTGACATATGGATCTGTAGCTCAGAGGAGGAATGTGGACCTGATACGTAGATTTTGGGATTCATTTATTTGTAGATAGTAAGTGAAGTCAAATGAATGGATGGGAAAGTAAAGGGTTAAAGTGTAGGCTCTGAAGAATGTCAACCTTCAAGTTTAGGTAGAGTACAGTGAGAGGAGCCAGTCAGCAAGGTTGTTTGAGTAAAACATCCAGAGAATTAAGGGGTATCATGTAGCGAGTCAGAATTCAGCTTTTTAAATCCTTCTGAAAGGTTAGGCACAATAACATGCAGGGAAAAAATTTGTTTTAATTTGACAAATCTGGGTTGGTGATTTTGGTGGGATGAGAAGAACAGATTGGAGTCAGTTGAGAAAATTGACAATTGAGAAACTAGGGACAGCTAGAGCTGAAACAACTCTTTCTTAGCTGTGCACGGGAAGAAAGAAGTTGGGCAGCAGCTAAGACAGGACAAGGTGTTGAATAAGTGTTTTTATAGGCAGAAGTTATCCATCTGAGTATATTTAAATGATGATGGAAAAGATCAGAGAGTAGAGCCTGAATCTACACAGAGGTGGGTTAACTGCAGTGCTGTGGTTCACCAGGGCAGGATGAGGTAGGATTTGGAGAGAGAGTGTGTAGACAAGGAGAGTGCCTGGTCTAAGGTAAAGTCAGGTAAAATATAAAAAAACATACATACTATCCAGTCTAAATGTCAGTTCTCACCATCACACTGAAATCATGAAACCAAGCAAGCACTTTGCTATTCCTAAAGGAACTCTTCTTTGTTACAAAAAAAAAAAAAGCTAATGAATATACTGAACTGACATCAAGAAACAATATCAAGTAAGGAAAAACAAAATTCATTGTTTTAAGTCACAAAAGCAGGATTGCCCATTTGAGAACTTTTACATCCACATTTCTATTAATTTTAATGTCTGAGGGCAATGGTAATTCCATGGCCCACATGAAAGATTTTTTAAAATGCTTTGTTAGAGAATGTGGTGGACTTGTAGTTGCAACTTTCAAGCTCTTCTTTAAAGATGTGTAATACTTGAAACATTTTTTCCTTTTGCTTTCATGCAAAGGAACCACTGCCCTCCCCACCCTTAGAGTAAGTTTGAGGTGAGAGGTAAGCCACATCTGTCAGAGCTGTGCTCACCTCTGTCAGTCATCTGTTCTACTTATTTTCCTTCCCTCTCTTCTCTTCTCTCTCTCTTCTCCCAAAACTTTTTAAAAAAATGTTCAGAGAAAAGAAAACATCATCTCTCTCATTCATATCGATATTTAAGGTGGAATAAAAATGATTGTAAAAGGATCTATTAACACAGCACTAACTTGCCAAGCTAAGTATTTAGGTTGGAAATCATGCCTTCCCAACTGCTTAAATACAGGAAGTATCTCTGTTAAGTCATAGATAGCTCCCTATTGCCAGACAGGAAGGTCTCCTTCCTTCATTTTTTTCTACATTTTGGAACAACAAAATGAGTTCTTCAGTTTCATACATGGGGGCCAAATATATTCATATTCACACAGATATGTGCATACATACATACATATACATATATATATGTTGTAAAAACCACTTGCAATACGTATTCCCACACATACATCACTATTTGTTAGAATACCCTCAAAGGCTTTAAGCATAGAATCTTTTTTTCATAAGGCAACCCAGGTACATCTTATCCAGCAATTCAAGCAAAGCCCTTGGATATGTCAGAAGCAGCCTATAGGTTTGCACTAGGTGATTAATTGCCAGGAGAATCTGGTGCTGTATTCCGTTATATATAATTGTTATCTTTTCTAAAGGTGTTCTTTCATTAAGCTCCCATCTTAAATGGGAAAATACACATAACTTAAATTCCTGAAGTTTACCACTTCTTACAAAAGAGGAAAACTTTAACATAATCCACTAAAAAAGGCATATTTATTTGTCTTAGTTCACAGATAATTTTTTTCCCCAATTTTTTCAAAACCTTTAATAAATTTTTGTTTGCCATTTTAAACATTATTAGGATGCTTATTCAAAGCTCTACCACTTAATCACATCTTGACATCAGTTTAACCTCTCTGGACCTCAGTCTTCTTGGCAAATGCAGAAGTTTTTAAAAAAAAGAAGAAATCTTTCTGATACAGTCTTGTGATTATTCAATTATCTTCATTTCAAATTAAGACAAAATTTTGTTAATTGAGATAAAAATTATTACCCTAATGACTGACAAAGCCAGGAACCTGGCTTCTGTTTATTACGCAATCTTTGCTTTACTTTTGAGTGTGAGTATTCAGTGAGATGTGTTTTGAGGTAGTCGTCGAGTACGGACTCTAGAGGGATCCTGCATAGTTTCCAATCCTGGCTCTACCACTTAGTAGCCGTGTGACTTTGGGCAAGTCACTTAACCTCATTCTACCTCAGCTTTGTTATCTGTAAAGTACACCTAATAATAGGGTTGTATATATACATACCTCATGGTTCAAAATTCTGGCTAACAGCAGCTAAGACAGGACAAGGTGTTGAATAAGTGTTTTTATAGGCAGAAGTTATCCTGCCTATGATGGAAAAGAGCAGAGGTAAAAATACAGCTAATAGGGTTGTTGTGAGGATTAAAGAATTATTTTATGTAAAAGGAACAGTATCAGGAATATAGTAAATGCCACATGCCAGTGTTAGTTATTGTTGTTGTCATCATCATCGTCATCCTGGAACAGCCCCTCCATCACCTCTAACCACACCATGGGAATATTGTAATAGGTGGGTAAGGGTTTGGTTCTCTGAAATACAGAGATAGAGCTATAGTAATCTTTGATACATGCTGCTTCTTACTTAAGACTGAGATCTCTAAAAATACATACACACAGGATGAGGGAGAAAATATTAGAAATTTGTATTCCTGAATATTTTAGGGAGTGTTATTTTGTTTAAATATGTATTTGTGTGTGTTGTATAATATACACAGTATATGAATGCAGGGATATATGTATATACATTATGAATAAACAGAAATATTGGGGTAAGTGTTCAATTGAGTTTTATTCATATGAATAAATGATCAAAAAGTTTGCAGACTATAGTCCTAGGAGACAGTATCTTCCACAGGTGGTGATAATTTGACCTAGTTGTCACTCTCAGTTGTCCACCCTGTACTAGATGAACGTGTTTCGAAAAGCAGATCAGACTGCTTTTCATAAACCCTGAGCATTTGTAAAGACCACAACCAGTGAGTGGTTCTTTTGTAGAGACAGGGTAACTGCGGTGTGGAATCCAGGTTATTCTTGGTGTGTGGACCACTTGATATGACTGATTAATGAGATGTCTGAGTAATGTCAAATCAATTAGTTCTTTTCAGTACTCATATTTGGACTTCACCATCATATCAGAAAATGCTGCTCTCCTTAGTACCCAGGAACCACACAAGCAACCAAATTCCCTTTTCTGCTTTTATTTATTTAAAGGCAGTGCAACTAGGGCTTTTCTGGCACCTTAAATTTTTTTATTATAAATATTGTTGCCTCTAGAGAAGAGAGAAAATTATTGTTAACTATTTACCTCCTCTGTTTAGAAAATAGCAGAAATAAAGGAAAGCCAATAGATTTCTTTCTTAAATGGATTCCTTTTAAACTAGGGAACCACTGTTTGGAAATAACTCAAAATGAACCCTTTTTTCTCTCCAGAAGTCCTCATGATGGGTTGATATGACTCAAGTCTTATGACCTAGATACTTAGGGTAAATGACTGCCCTCAGTCTCTTTTGAAGAGTGGATTCTTTCAGGAATCTGATAGATACACTCTTTTGGAATATATGCATACAAAATGTGGCCTATAATTTCAAGTACTCATAGGTACTCCCCTCCCTCAACCTGTCCGGAAACTTTAGGTAATTTAGAGCCTCTGGATATTGAAAAGGGTATAGCTACATTTGTACTCCTACCCAAGAGCCACTGTGTAATTACTACAGTATATGACCAGCTTTCTGCAAACTCTTCATTTTCCAGGTTTGACTTCAGAAACTGACATAATTCTTGGTTGTCTCGTTTTTGTACTTGCAATAGTCCTCAAATTATAGTGTCTGCATTAACTGCTTATTATGTGACATCTGCTTATTATGTGTTGACTACCTAAATTTTTTAGAAAGGCCATATCAGATATAATCTGAATATTCCAAAAGAAATATCATCTTGAATTTGGAGAATTAAGAGTTGACAATACACTTGTCATAGTAAACTTCTGATGTAGGCAAGCAAGTAGAGAAAGAGTCTCATTTTACAGGTAAGAAAACTAGAACTTAAGAGCAGTTAAGAGTAATTTGATTTATCACTGGGGTGGGAAGAAGGGGATTGTCCAAGTGTACCTGTGAGGCATTTTCAAACCAACCTCTATAAGCCATATTTCTCCAAGTCTTTTGTAGCCTCACAGTCAGTCGATGTACTTATTAAACCTGCAGAATTCTGACTCCCTGCAGACATTATGAATCCAAAATGGAGTGTAAATCGGGCACAGGACTCTTCTAAATTAATAAATAAGTCAGGTGATTCCTGTGCACACTGAGGTCCGAGAAATCCTGAGCAATGGTTTGATTTTGAATGCATATTAGAATCACTTCAAGAGCTTTTGAAAAATAATTTGCCTGGACCTGGACTGGTTGAATAAAAATCTCTGGAGGAAGGAGCCCAAGGAAACCGACTTTTTAAAATTCACCAGTTGATTGTGATGCACAATGGGGAGTAAGAACCAGTACTCTAAGGGATCTGGGAACTTTTTCTATAAAGGATCAGATAGTAAATATTTTAGGCTTTGCAGTTTGTATCAGTTATTTGTTGCAACTACTCAAGTTTGCTGTCCTGGAGTAAAAACAACCATATATAGTTCTTAAATGACTGAACATGACTGTGTTCCAAAGCAACTTTATAAAAACAGGCAGTGGGACAGATACCGCCCATGGACTGTAGTTTGCCAAACTCTACTGAGGTACATGGTCCCCCACATGCCTCACTGAGCCCTGTTAGACTGTTCTAAATCTCAAGTGCTTCTAGTTATTTGCTATGAGGGTTGAAAATTACTGTTTTAAAATTCAATTAGTAAGTAATAGAGCCAGAATTTTGAACCATGAAATAGTGTAAACTAAAGAAGGAAACTTGTAGCATGTGTTATCAGAGAGAAAATAAAAAAGAAAAGGCATCAGAGATTAAGAAGAAGAAAAATGCACTGAACAGCCAGAGCAGATGCAGTGCTGATTGTCACAGAGCTCAGAAGTGGGCTAGCACCAGCCAGAAAGTTTAAAAAAGGAACAGGCAGTGGGGGTTGGGGTGGAGGGCGGAGAGGCAAAGAGGGGAGAGAATAAAACAGCCCTGCACTCTCAGATGGTGGGCTTGATAAGAAATCCATTCCTTTACTTAGGTGTTTTGTACCTTAAAAATACTGCGGTGTTGGCAGACTAGAAAAGAGAAACAGTCTGTATGGGAAGGGAGGCAAAGAAATACTGTTGTTCAGCTCTGAGGCTGTGGAAAAATCATGAACCTGCAAATATAGATGGGGAGGCAGTGTGCATAGCTGTGTAGTGATGCTCTGCAATCAATCCCATCAATCCTGTGGTGCCCATTCAAGTCATGCAACATAAATCTGTCTAACTACATCTCTATCCTTGACAGTTTCCTTTAGCACAGAATACAGTTTAAACATGAGAGAGGAGAAAACTTTGAGTCAACAAGAAAAATTTCATTTACATTTAGCCTATCATCTGTTGTACATAATATATGTCAGATATATGTATTTTAAGTTTTAAAAATGATTTTTATGTAATGGGTTACAAATTCATATTCTTGGGAATTTCTTTTGTACCACCTGATACCTTACATATTTCTTGTCTGAATGCTTCCATATTAGGTAGATCAACTTACATTTTGATGAATGTAATTTTAATTTGGAAAAATATATGTCATTAAAACATGTAAACAAATATGGTAGTGTAATATGTGCAGCAGACATTTGAACAGTGTTCAGAAGTAATACAGAGAAGAAAAGAACTATTCCTTTGGGTATGCAGAAGTGATCTGAAGGAAGAACTAGAATTTGCCTGGAGTACATGGCTTAGGAGTGGATAGGAGTGTTCAGAAAGGTATCTACACAGAGAGAGGTACAGAGGTGTGAAGGATGTGCTGTTTTTTCAAGGAACTAAAAGGAGTTCAGTATTGGTAGAAAGTAAAAGTCAGGAACAGGTCAAATAGTGGGAGGTGTTGCTGGAGAAATAAGCAGGACACAGATAATTTCTCCCTACCACCTTCACCCCTCACCCTTATCCCCATTAAGAACCTATGGGCTTATTTATATTCAAACATCATAAAAATCAAAGTATACATACATGTAAGGAAGCCACCACCACCACCACCTTCTAACTTCTGGAGAACTTTTAAAACAGTGAATTTTATAGAGATATTCAAAAGATTAAGTGCAATTTTTTTTTTTTAGTTTTCCTCTGTAGTTTATCAAAAAAATAGATTCACATGTTCAAGAAGAAAAATTAGGATTAGTTCTAGAGAAATCGTTTTTGGCTTGTAAAAGGACCCTTTAATTAGAAGTGGATGAAGCACATATCATTCCAATAAAAGAACTTAAATGTGTGCATGTGGAATTGTTTTTGTTCTGTTTTCTTCATGCTTTTGCACTCATCGTCCAGCACTGCCATTTACTGTGGCACATTCTTCTTCAACACCTGCTGTCAAATGCATCAAGTCTTTTCTTGCAGAGCACTGCCGGTATTTACAGAACTGAGCAAGCGCAACACTAGACAGCCTACAGAGTGATTGATTTATTCCTTTTAATACAAACACGTGCTCAGATGTTGTCATACAGAAATATTTAAAAGAATTATTTTTCAAAGAACATTGTAACCCTAGCACTTAATCCAGTGCCTGGCACATAGTAGATACTCAGTAAATGGTGGTGGAATTGAATCTCTCTGTGAAGTCTCAGACTGAGCACTAAAAACTCCTCAACTCTAGGAGTAACTGAATATCTTAAATATCTGTAATACAAATTGAAGTGTTTGAAAAGCATTTCCAGCAGTTGAACAGTGAAGTTGTGGCTAATTTTAAGACCCAGATTTTAATTTGGCAAGTATTGTTCTCATTGCAGAATACAAGTATAAATACAAATCTGTCTTTAAAACAGAGCCTGCTTTTATCTTCGTTTTAAAATGGAAAGGCATTGTCAAAAGGAGGAAATTTCTAATAATAAGTTGAGCACTTTGGGCAATTCTACTTCAAAGATATCTCTTACATCATCCCTTTCAGGTTCGTTGCCTCCATTATTATTCATGTTCGAATTTTAAGACCTCATGATTGTATTAGCTTCCTACCTTGAAGTTACACTTCATTCCTGTATGAACTCCACACTGCTGCCAGAATTGTTTACTTTCTTAAACAGAAAATTGAATCTGCCCTTCACTTGATTAAAAAACTCTCATAATTCCTTATAGACTGTGAGATAAAAACCAAAGTCCTTGACATTACCCACCATATGTAATATTATCATACCTATGGAGTTGGTTTTTGTTTCTGTTTTTTACTTCATCTACCTCCATATCCCTTTGATTTCAAGAATCCGTTACCAGTGCTTCCCAAACTTTTTACAGCATGCCCCATAAGGAGTAATACCCAGATAAAGTCATGGTCTGATTGACTTCTCTGGGCTCCTGGCCCTCCTGAGAACTGAGGGATGCAATACCTTAAGCACACCTGTAGTCTGTTCCCTCTGCAGGTGTTGGAAAGGTCAGCCTCACGATGTGACTGCAGTAAACCTTTTGCCCTCCCAGCAATGGTCTGTACATTGCTGCACCTTTCATTGTTTGTACATAGTATTCTCTTGGCCTTTTCCCTCCCTCTCACTCTGGTAAATTTCCGCTACTTGTCATTTAAGGTCCAGTTCACGTGGGTCAGGGAAAGATTTCTAGATTTTCTTAGGAAATTTGAAATCCCTTGTTTCCAAAGTCTTACCTTTTTTAATCAATTAATCTTGACTCTTGGAAAGTCTTACATTCCTTTTCTGAGCCACATGTAATAACTTAATTTTTAAGGTCAGATAATTGCCTACTGCACTAATAAAGATTTTATGTTTTAAAAAATACAAATAAAATTCTCACTTCCTTGGCTTGTGGAAGCAATTTCTTTCCCCCATAAATTGTACTCTCACTAACAGTAAATATACCCATCTCAAAAGGTTACTTATTTAAAAGATAATATATGTAATACAGATAGATATCATTTACTACTTACTCAGTTTTCCTATAAAATTAAAAGATCTCAAATTATTTCTTATGAAAAAGTTTACTAAGCTAAAAGCTATGAGAGAATAATTATAAAAATTGGTTTCCTTGGTTTAACAGTCTGTTCTTTATTTATCTTGATCTCTAACACATTCCTCTCAACTATTTCTGCTGTTCTAAAAATGTTTTATATATGCATTAGGTAAATATTGCTGGTTTTATCTCATTAAATGATTGGCTTTTAGTATCATAGCATTCATCTAGTGACAACTTGATTCTCCCCTTATTCTTATATTCATAATTAATGTGGAAATTATTCATGAGTTTTGTCATCTTTACGACTGCATTAGCCTGATGATTAAAATTTGCTTCATTTAACTCTTTGCATGTTGACTTTTCTCCACTTTTAACGTATTAAAATTCTTAAAGATGATGACCAAGTCATGTGCTTCTTTGTATTGCTAACAGTGCTTTGCAAAAAACAATTGCTCAATTGCTGTTTTTTAGTTACGTTTAAACTACCATGTGGGTAGTTAATATTTTGATATTCAAATTTTATATAAAATCTGTTTCTGTTTCCTGATACTTCTCCCAGCTTAAATTCAATTTATATTCTTTCTCATTGCCCCAAAAGTTTAATTACCAAGTAATATAATGTTCCCTCCTTTCAGGGCTTGCCTGGTTTTTTATTGATTATTGCTTATTTTGTTGGTCTGTAAAGCTATTCTTCCTTCCATCTAATTGAACTTTTAGAAATTTCTCAGTTGCATAAAAGATACTATGAACTTTTATTCTTGATACATTAAGTATTTCAAAACCTTAGAAGATAGCAGTTGAAGTGAAGTAAACCAGAAGAAGAAAGACAAATACTATATGGTACTACTTATATGTGGAATCTTAAAAAAAAAAAATTCATAGAAACAGAAAATAGAATGGTGGTAGCGAAGGACTGTGTAGGGAGGGGGAAATGGGGACATGTTGGTCAAAGGGTACGAACTTCAGTTACAAGATGAGTAAGTTCTGAGGATTTAATCATCAGCATAGTGACTGTAGTTAATAATAATACAGTGTTGTGTACTTGAAATTTACTGAATGTAAATCTTAAGTACTCTCTTCACACAAAAAAGAGTTAAGTATGTGAGATGAGAACATGTTAATTACCTTGATCTTGGTAATCACTTCACAGTGTATATGTCTGTCAAATCATGTTGCACATTTTAATTATATACAATTAATTTGCCAATTACTCCTCAGTAAAACCAGAAATGAATGGATGGATGGATGGATGGATGGATGGATGGATGGATGGATGGATGGATGAACTAATGGACAGATGGATGAATAATTTAGGGATAGCAGCTAAAGTCAAAGATATAAAACATTTCCAGAAGTCAACTATGTCCATCTCTAGGCTGAGTAAGGTGGGTCAATAGCATGGAAAGGTTTAATAAATACAGGTGTATTCTAGGGTCTCCTCTCTTTCAGGACTCCTCTGTCAGACTTGTATTGAAGAAGGCAAGCATGTTTCTCTATGTTCTCCTTTTTCTATTACGAAAGGGCTATGAATTCAGCATTTCAGAAGCTATGATAAGCAGGGAGAGGAAGAGGAGGCAAGTAGAGAGTTGTTAAAGAGCAATCTTTTTTAAACATTGAGATTTAAAAATATAAATCAAGGATCTCTATCTTAATCTGACTTTTCTACCATTATTCTAACCTCCTAGCTTTAGAACATTCATTCTTCATTCAAAAAATATTAACAGGTACCATGTGCCAGGTTTTAGGATCTAAAAATAACTATCATTCTCTATATTCAAGTACTAGGGATAATTATACAGGAACAGTAATAATGTTAATAACATCTGAATTGAAGCTACATGCCATTTGCCAAGTACTGTGCTGAACTCTTTATTATAGATTATATCATTCAATTCATACAGTCAGCGTCTGAGTAGATACCAGGACTGGTAAGGATTTTAAAGTACGAAGAGGTTTAAATGATTTATCCAAACACACAACTAATAAATGGTGGAGCTAGAATTTTAACCCAGTTAGGCTGATTCTTTTGCCCATATGCCACTTTTAACCCCCATATGACAAATTACAAGCTACATACTTGGAAGAGTCATAGAAGATTATAGAAAAGATACAACTTCTTAAGCTGAGACTTGAACAAGAGGTGGAGCTTGCCTATAGACAGGGAGGTAAAATACCATTCTGAGCAGAGAGAGAAGTATGTGTGTGGGGTAGGAGGCAGAAGGCAGCATGCTGAGTTTGGCTGACTGTGAGTGCTTAGGTGCAACTGGAGCCATAGGGTGAGAAAGAGAGTAGCTGCAGATAAGGCGGGAGAATTAAACCAACATTACAGAGGCCTGAAATGCTATGCTTGAATTTGACTTTCTCCCTTAAGGTGTGTTTAAGTGGTTAGAAAATAGTAAGTACAGTATATGCAATTAGAATGATCTCTTGAGCAGTGATATATAGATGAAGAGAGGGAGAAGAAAGAAAACATAAGACTGCAGGCAGAAAAACAACTAGCAAGACAGTTAATGACACTCTAGACAATAGATTATGTTGGTTTGACTTTGGGGAGTGCCTTGTATGTGCCATTGATGAGTTTATAGTGTTGTATAAAAGACTGAGACTTGCCATTATATACAGCCTACATTTTGTTGAGAAAGTAAACAAACTCACAAATATCTAATAAAGAAGATGGAGTGGAAATGACAGTTTCAAGAGAGACTTAAGAGGTAGCATTAGCCATGCCTATTAACCAGTCGAATTTAGAGGGAGAGAACGATGCATAACCTCTGTGGAAGGTTTCTTTGAAATAAATCAGAGCTGTTACAAGGATCCACCTCTCTCACCACTTTCTGGAACTATTTTCTCCATGAATCATCATACACTGATATGTTTTTGTTAAGCATAGAAGCTCAATGCTGCTTTTCTTTACTAGAGGAAGGCACTCCCTGCATTCACATACACACCCTTGTTGATCATTTTACATGAATGGGAGCCATGGGACCTGATTTCTCAAAGTGTCCATTTTAATACTTTGGTCTGAACAAGTATTTCTATGCTAATTAAATTAGATTTGAGCATTAATAGAATATGAAATTACAAGTGTCGAATTTTAGAATTTATTAAAAGAAAATGCAACCCTGTAAGTATGGTACAGGGTTGGATCAGTAAGAATTCTTACTGTGAAATACCAGAAATGCTTTTGAATTATTTGTGTAAAGGTCAGAAGAAGAAAAGATAATAGTATTAGTTTAATTAGTTAGTGTAATAGTTAAAATAGTAGTAATAATTTTCAATAATGACCAGGTAGTGGGCATTTCCTTGCATAAAATACTATAATGGACTCCTAGAATTGGGGCAGGAAGGCCCATTTAAAAGGTCTTCAGTACAGTAATTATTGGTCTGGAGTGTACAGCTAGACCTCAAGTGAAATCAGTGGAATTATTTACAAAATTGTGTGGGGTTGTTTTTTCATCTGTGTATTTTGAAAACTCTTGCCAGAGGTACAAGGACCTCTCTGATTAAAGAAATACCTTTATTTTCACACATGGGGAACTAAGGCTAGGTTAGAGGTGTAGAGATTTGCCAAGATCTTGAATAAGTTCTCTTGAAACAGTAATTTGCCCTCTGATTTTTAAAAATAGAGCTTTTAATATAGCAGCCACAGTGTCTATGACCTTGGGGCCAGAAGGGCTCAGAGGATGCATCTGGAAGCCTTGGCTTGTGTTTTCATTCAGAGCTGTTGTATATTGACTTTAAAATAACAGAACATGCCATCATTCAGAATATATTCTTCCCCCCTAATATCCCAGAACGGCATTTTTAAAGAAATTTTAGGAAGGGTGTAAACTCATTCAGGATTCTACAGGAAGGAAGGCTCTTTACTATTTTTTTAAACTCACTTTCACTGACAAGATCAGGCCAGAAAAAGCCTGGCTGGCTGTTGGCCCAGACAACCTTATAATCACTGAAGTGTACTCAGCCTGCACTGCCCCGGGGAAAGCTACAACTTGGGAAAGAAGAAAACGCAACACACAGACGCCTGTTGAGTGTTGTGCCAGTGCCTTGGATGACATGTATGCCGTATATCTCGTACTGTGTTGTTCTTTCAGCTATTAGAAAGGAAATTTTAAAATAGCCTAGAATATGAGTTTTCCCATAAGGGTGAAAAGGATAACTTCAACTTTTAAACAAATAACTAAGCTGTCCCCAGCAAGTAACAGGGCTGGCACATAGTAGATTAGTATAAAGACTTTTTAATGGAAGAATTATTTGTTTATTTTGTTACCTATGTCATATTTAATAACAAGCATTTTCTTTATTTGTTCACTGATACTGAATATCATATTGAACTGACAGGATAGTAAAGTAAAAAAGGGTTGGTTCCACTTTCAGGGACCCGTGATTTCAGCTTAATTTCTGCCACTTTATAGTGTGATCTTGGGCCTCATTTTCTTTTTCATAATGCGAATATGACAGTATCTATTTGGCAAGATTTGGAAGAATATTAAATGAAATACAGTATGTGAAAAGTGCTTTGTAGATTCTTACAAGGCCATAGAAAGATTAATGTTATTTATCTGAGCTAATATTCTTAATAACTTGAAACTGTATATTTCCTAGAATCATTCTAGTGCCCTGAATCCTGTGTTTGTTTTAGGTAAGGGAGAAGTGGTCCCCATGACTAAAGTGTAGTTTTGAATTTTGTGATAAAGCACATTTCCAGGAAGTTGATCACACATCAGTTCTGTGTAGTAAACCAGTGTTAGTTGTGGAGAATAGTCCGTAAATAATTATAGCATTTTTAAACAAAGGAAATATATTTACTATATATTTGTTAATTGAGTTTTGGCTTGCTAATTTGTATATAACTTAAGAATTAATAGATACCTGGTAGACACTATGTTCTAGGTATTATGACATGTGCAAAAAGTATACAACAGCATTTTCCAAAGTGAAAATAGAATATTAGCTTTTGAGATATTTTATGATAAAAATTTGTGAATTTGGGATAGAATTTGTATATACTACTATATATACAAAGAACGTTGTATATACGGTATACCATAAGTATACCATACATATATAACCATATACAGTTTTCCAAACTTATTTAACAAACCCTTTTTCCACTATACCTCTTAACATTTGCTGGAGTATTTAATGAAGCACGGGTATGAGATATAATGGCATTGACCCCATGAGTTTTAATAATCTATTTGGAACTCTAAATATGAACATGATAAGGTACAAGAGAGAAAGTGAGAGTGTTAACTATAGAATTGAAATGGTTGTGAAATATGTCACCAGTATTCATGGCCAAATCACAGAAACTGATCTGTTAAACTGTTAAATAAGTAGTCTTTCTGTTACTGACTGCTTCTCATGTGACTTTCCCCAAACTGCTTCGTTGAATAACCTTTCCAGATTGAGAAGATCTTAAAACATCTCTAATGCCCTTAAGTTTACTGGTTTATAAATGCTGAGAATCTAACAAATGCCAAGTTACTGCTTTTTAAAATCAATTTTATTTAGCTATAATTTATGTACAATAATAGACGGCATCAATTTAAAGTGTGCAATTTAGTTAATTCAAACATATATGTAAACATGTGAAACCACATCTGCAACCATGGCACAGACTACTCAGTCAACCACAAGAGATGCCTTTGGCCCCTTGGCAGTCCCTGTCTCCCACTGTCCCCGGCTCCAAACAACCACTGGTCTGCTTTTTGTACTTACATAGGATTTATCTAGTATCTCATAGGTACAGAAATACATAGCCTGTGCTCTTTCATGTCTAGTTTATTTGACTGAGCACAATGATTTGAGACTCAGCATGTTGTACATATAAGTAGTTTGTTCCTTTTTATTGCTGATTAGTATTCCCTGAACATGTATATGCATTTTTTGTTTCTACATTTGTGAATTGGTGGACATTGGATTGTTTATAGTTGGAGCTCTTGTGAGTAAAGTTGATCTGAGCATCCACGTACAAGCCTGTGTATATGTTTTGTTTCTCTTGGATAAATATGCAGGAGCAAAATAGCTGGGTTGTAATGATGGAAATGTTTAACTGTTTGAGAAACTGCCAAACAGATTTTCAAAGTGGTTGTACTATTTTTATATTCCCATTAACAGTATCTAAGTTCTAGTTATTCCATATCCTTGTTCAGTCTTTAGTATTGTGTCTAATTTTAGACATCCTCATAAAGATGTAATGATACCACACTGTGGTTTAAATTTGCATTGATCTGATGATTAATGACATTGAGCATCTTTTAATTACTTAATTGCCAACCATATAGCTTCCTTTGTGAGGTTCTGTTCAAATTGTTTGCCCATTTTATATTGGGTTCTTTATTTTCCTGTCACTGAGTTTTATGAGTTCTTTATATATTGGATACAAGTTCTTTGTCAGGTATGCCTTTTGTGAATATTTTATCTCAGTCTGTGGCTTGCCTTTTTATTTTCCTAAAGGTATCTTTTGAAAAGAAATTTGTTTTTATAAAGTTTATAACTTTTTTTCTTTTGTACTTCCAGAAGTTTGTAGTTTTAGCTTGCACACTGAAGTTCATGACCCATTTCAAGTTAATTTTTAGAATGGTATGAAGGGTCCATGTTCATTTCTAAAATATGAATATCTAGGTGTGGCAGCATCATTTCTTAAAATAGTTGAGTGACTTAAATGTAAAAATTAATATGAAATCCCTTATTCTGTTCCATTGATCTATATTTCTATCCTCTAGACCTTAACACACTATCTTATTTTCTTTGCATTATAAGTTTTAAAGTCAGATGGTGTAAGTCCTTCAATTTTTCATTTATTAACTTGCTTTCATAATTCTCAGTCATTCGCATTTCCATATAAATTTTATAATGTTTGTTATTTCATAATAACTCCTTGTGAAATTTTTATTGGAATTGCATTGAGTCTGTAGATATACTTGGAAAGAATGAATATGTTATTAATATTGAGTCTTCAAATTCATGAAGATGGTGTATCTTTCATATTTATATAAGGCTTTAATTTCTCTCAACAGTGTTCTATATCTTTCAGTGAAGTGTTCCTTTGTTAATTTTATTCCTGTTTTGTGTATTCCTTTAAAGTAGATTTTAAAACTTCATTTTCTATTAGTTGCTGCTTAATATATAAAAGTACAATTGATTTTTTAATATTAAACTTGTATCCTATAATCTTGCTAGTAGTTTTGTAGATTCTGTAGGATTTCTACATGAACAATCATGTTATCGCAATTGAAGATAGTTTTATTTCCCCTTCCATGTTCTGTACTTCCCTTGCCCCCTGTTTTTGCCTTATTGCAAAGGCTAGTACCTCTATCATAATGCTCAGTAGAAGTGGTGAGTTTTTATCTTATTCTTCATCTTAGGTAGAAAGCATCAATATTTTCTCATTCATTAATAATGGCAGCTAAAGGTTTTTTTGTAGATACTTAATCATTTTATGTTGAAGAAGTGCTCTTCTGTTCCTAATGCTGAGATCTTTTTTTATCCTGAGTGGATCTTGAATTTTGTCAAATGCTTTTTTTGCACATATTAAAATGATCATAGGGTTTTTCTCCTCTATTCTGTTAATATGGTAGATTATACCAGTTGCATTTTGAATATTCAACTAACCTTGCTTGTCTTCCTGAGATAATTCTTACTTGGTTATGATGATTTATCCATTTTATATGTTATTAGAAATACCATTTGACCTGGAAACTCCATTCCTAGGAATTTACCAAAGAATACAAGTTCTCAGATTCAAAAAGACAGATGCACCCCTGTGTTTATTGCAGCGCTATTTACAATAGCCAAGATATGGAAGCAACCTAAGTGTCCATCAGTAGATGAATGGATAAAGAAGATGTGGTACATATACTAATATTTTTTAAGGATATTTGGTTCTATGTTCATGAAGGTATTTAATCGGTAATTTTTATTTTTTGTAATGTGTTTGCCAGATTTTGGAGTTAGTATAATGCTGGCCTTATAAAACAAGTCGAGAAGTGTTCCCTTCTCTATAATCTGAAATGGTTGTATAATTTTGATGTTATTTCTTCTTTGGTAGAATTCATAAGTAAAACCATCTGGACCAGTAGTTTTCTTGGTGGGAAGGCTGGTCATAATAAATTCCATTTTTAAAAATAAATATAGGGCTACTCTGATTTTGTTTCATTTTAATGCCCATTTTAATAACTGAATTTTTCAGCAGATTTGTTTCTTTTATCAGAGTTGTTAAATATATTGTCATAAAGTTGTTTCTCTTATTATCATTTTTCTAGCTGTAGGATCTGTAATGATAACCCTGTCTTTCATTTCTGATATTGATGATTTGTTCTCTTTTATCCTTCTTCAATCTAGCTAGCATTTAATCAGTCTTTTTCAGATCTTCCCAGAAAACTATCCTTGACTTTGTCAGTGTATTTCTATTGTTTTTTCCCATTTCATTGATTTCTGCTCTCACCTTCATTATTTCCTTCTATATACTTACTCTTGAACCTTACATATTGATTTTAGACTTTTCCTACTATAAGTATTTACAAGTTACAGATTTGCCTCTAAGCACTGTTTTAACTATATTCCACAATCTTGATATTTTAGATTTTCATTACCACCCAACTTGAAATTTCCTAATATCCTTTCTGGTTTCTTCTTTGACCTGTGATTTATTTAAAAGTGTGTTAATTTCTATATATTTGGGGCTTTCCTCTATATCTTATTGTAATTCATTTCTAATTTATTTTGTTTGTAGTCAGAGCACTGCTCGATGACTTCAAACGTTTTGAATTTGTTGAGTCTTGTTTTATGGCTCATATGGGCTATTTTGGCAAACATAACAAATGTACTTGAAAAGAATATGTATCGTGCAATTGTTTGGCCTGGTGGTCCATCAATAAATATCAGTTAGATCAAGGTGATTTATAGTCCTGATCAGATCCTCTCTGTCTTTACTGATTTGTTTTATAGTTCTATAATTGCTAAGAGAGCAGTATTAAAATCTCATATGGTTGTGGAATTACATATTTATCTGTTTAATCCTGTCAGTTTTTGCTTTATGCATTTTGAGGCTTCATTATTAGGAAAATACATGTCATACTTGTCAAGAACTGTGAAGGTTCTAAGACTTTTTACCCCAAATGAAGGCTAACAAGTTAACCTGCCATTTCATGGAGGCTGGCAAAAACATGAGGCTCCTGAGTCAAAGACAGAGGACAGTTTATTACTCACAATTTATTACAGAATATCATCACTTTTTGTGCCAGTTCTCTTAAGAACTAATTTCCACAGCAACAATATGAGGTTTTGATGTTGAAACTCTTTTGTAGTGTTTTGTGTATGGTGTCAACTACATTTTGCGGATTTTGGTGGTGGTGTTTTGTTTTGTTTTGTTTTTTAATTAAAAATGTTCATACCTGAATTCCTGTCTTCTTTAGTTTCTGTGTATACTTCTATCATACCTTTCTGGATACTTCATATTCAAAATTACACATATAGAAATGTGCCATTTTTCCATTTTTCACTATTTATAAGTGAGTGTCTCTTAAATCTTCAAGACATGTGATTTCTAATTATGTGAAAAAGAAAAGTATGTTTTTGGAGGTGAGAGGAGTCTACATTTTTGAGGTGTCATTTCCAGTGTTCTTCATTTCTTCCTAAAGGTTCGGTTTTCCATCTTACATCATTTCCCTTCAACCCGAAGAACTTCCTTTAGTATTTTCTGTAGTGCAGATCTGCTGGAAACAAATTATCTTGGTTTTCTTTTATCTGAAAATGACATATTTTTTTGTTATTGTGGGATATCCTCACATAGAATAGAATTCTAGGATGATGTTTTTATTCTTTCAGCACTTTAAAGATGTTCTACTGGTTTCTTCCCTCCATTATTGTAATTGAGAGTCATTAGTGAATCATATCATTGGTCACTGTATTTCAGTCTGGCAACTTTCAAGAATATTTTGTGTTTTCAGCAGTTTGGCTATTATGTGTCCAGTGTGGGGTTTTTCAGTGTGTTTATTTTAAGATTCACTGAGCTTCTTGATTATGTAAATTTATTTTGTTTACCAATTTGGGGGAGTTTTCAGCTTTTTTTCTTCAAATATTTTTCTGAACCATCCTCTCCTCTCCTTCTGGGACTCTTATTACACATATATTAGACCTTCTGATATTGTCCCACAAGAGTGATCTTTTAATGTAAACCTTGCCATTTCATCTTCTACTTATAACCTTCTAATAGCTTTATGTTGTAATGCCTTATGGTCTGCCCATGACTATCTTTCTGACCTCATTTCTTACCTCTTTCCTTTTATTTGCTCTTTCTACCACACTGATTGTTCTTCTTTCCCTGGAACATACCAGTCATTCTTGCCTTTGCACGTGATGTTCCATTTACCTTGAATGCTCTTCTACCAGATCTTTGTGTGACTCTCCTTTGGGTATCTGCATGTTACCTTCTCAGAGAGGCTTTCAGTCATTACCCCAACTAAAAGTTGTCCCATCCCCTCAACAAACATACAGTTTAGACTCATATCTCTTTTAATAGCTTTATGGAGATAAAATTCACTTACCATAAAATTCACCCATTTAAAATATACAATTCAGTGGTTTTTTAGTGTATTCACAAACATGGGTAACTGTTCCTACAGTCAATTTTACATACATGTACCTTATTTATGCTATTTCCTAGTACTAAAACATGTTTGGCATATAATACATGCCCAATACTTTTTTCTGAATAGATGAATTCATTAGCTCTGAGATAGTTTAGGTGTTAGCCTCTAGTAAATATGAAGGAAGTTCATTTGACTACTTTAAATTATGGAAGTATTCTTTTATCAGAGCCATGCTATTTTGAGAGGGCTTTCTGAAATAGCTTAACCCATATTTTCAGTTATTGCAGGAAGTTACTAAAAAAGTCTCTGCTGATGTGATAAAATGCAAGTGATATACTCATTCACTTAAAAAAGAAGTCGTATTTTACTGACCTGACAGTTGCTGAGGATCAAAAAACCTCTTGGAAATACTGCTTTTCTATTTTCAGAAGTACTCCAAACATTGTTTGTTTGAATCTTTGAAGTAAATTATAAAATCTCCAGTACATGTTTCATTTACTAATTTGGATAATAGTGGGTTATTAATGAAATTGTAGACATCCCTTTTTCTTGTATAACTTGGGACCATACATGTCGAATGTCAGTTCTGAACTTGGTTAATCTACGTTGCCCTATCTCCTTTATAGGCTTTGATGCGACCTGGAAGAATTGATAGAATCATCTATGTGCCTTTACCAGATGCAGCAACAAGAAGGGAGATATTTAAATTGCAGTTTCACTCTATGCCAATCAGTAATGATGTTAATTTGGATGAACTCATCCTGCAAACAGATACATATTCAGGAGCGGAGGTAAGATAGGTTCTCCTCAAAGTACCTTAGTGGGAAGAAAGCAGTGACTTAGGGTCATTAGCAAAAAGATTGCTTGACACCAACTGTTTTAAATAATTGTGTATTAAGAAACCTTAAAATAGGAAATATAGTACATAATAACTGTGAAATTATAAGAATAATGAGACCTCTATGAGAGTATGAGTTTTAAGGATGGTAGATAAATATTTTTTTCTCTCCTTAACAATTCTTTACTTAGGTTGTTTTTATTTACAAAACAAAATTCCATTGAAGTAATTGTGCATCTTTTCTACTGAAAAGGACAGACTATATTCCTCAGTACAGAACTATCTTCTGAATACCACTGATACGGATTTGTACTAGGAAATTAGTATTTTTTTAAATAAGAAATTAGGGTTTCTTTTCATTCTGAATTATCCAGTAGACTCTACCTTCAGTTTTGCTTACTATTGTTTTTATCTGTCTTCTGCAGAAACCAAAGGGATTAACACATAATAGATCATTAGTGGTACTCTGTACTATAGGTAAATTTACATGTAGAATTGGAGTCATGGTATCATGCAGTCACAGCTTATAACAATAACCAAAATAAATCCCAATCTACTCATTGTTTTGTCTCAACTGTGAACTGTGTATATTTGATTTTCCCCCTTTAGGTTTTTCATTTCCCCTGTGGAAAAAAAAGCTGTTTAGAAAGTAGCTTGCAAAGCAGTTGAAGTGCATTCACTTTTAAGTCCTGTCTGAAACAGTAATCCTTATGAGTATCTCAGTGGCATGGCCATCCACTCAGTTAAAATGAACATACAGTTACTGTTAACTGATTGCTCCATTATTTCTAGAACTCAGTTTTTGATGTGAGACTAAGGCCTGACATCATGTATATGTTATGTCAGTTTACAGGAAACAGCAAGGAGAAGACACCATAAATCTTTCACATGAGCTGAGTGAAGTAGAAGAGCAGTTACCAAGATATAAATATGCTTTTCTCACTTTGAAGTAATTCATGGTAGTAGCATAGAAGTGCAAAATAAAAATCAAAGCCAATGAGATTCTGTCTGGCTGTCAGGAAAAAACTTGTTTGGTGCCAGGAATTATTGTACCAGCTTGCTAGTCTTTATGTGTAGTACATGACTTATTCAGTCTAAAATATAAGCACATTCATTTCTGATTAATTTTTATATAAGAACTTCTAAAAATTGTTATAAGAAAAGTAGCAGAAAATTCCATCCCTCCTTAAATTACATTTTTGTGTCCCATAGTGCTTGGGTGGGAAAAAAGTATCCCACTGTGGTCCTAATATATAATCCATATATTATTACAGCATCATAGATATTTTCCAGAGCTATATCTTAGTAGTTCTAGGGTTTTTCAATTTGGACAAAACAGGTTTGTTCCACATTTTTTGTTTTGGAGAGGGTTTTTTGGTCTTAATATTTAAGTAATTTACATAGGTGCCCTGTTGTATGAGAGCTATTTTTTTTAAGTCTTAATAAATAAGAAATTTAATATGTAACATTTAGCTTTAGATAAAATATAAGATTCCATCTCCCCCCAACCCCACTTCCACCAAAATGAAAACGGTGCTGCAGTGTTGAAGCCATTATTAATTCTGATTTTTTTTTTCATAGAAAGGCAAATTCAAAACCAGAAAGTCAGTCATCTGACTCTTACAGACTCATTGCTTTACCATTGATATAACCAATTTATTTCCTCTCCAGGCTAAGGCCATACACACCCTTCAGCGCAGAACCTACTACATAGTGCATATTTAATAAACACTTAACAAACTGGAAAAAAAAAAAGGAAAAAAATCACTTAAAAATTATATTTAGGAAAAATAGTCTTCCCATTTTCATTTATCCTATGAGGAGCCCTCTAACTTTGTAGCAGTGCATCCTGCTACAGGCACAGCTGCTTTTTCAGAGTTGGCGAGTGTCTCTGCGGTCACTTTTGGTATAAAAATGAAAATACTAATCAGTTGACTATCTTCACAGGAGACTAGTATAATCAATACCATATAAAATTAATTTCATTTAACTGTATACTACTACTTGTATGAACAAGAATTTGGCCAGGTGAACGAAAGATGAGGAAATTGTTGGCATAAAATGTTTATTTCAACTGTAGTGAGTATTTTTTATATTTATTTTAATTAAAAAGTTGTAGAGGATGATTGAGGTGGAGATGATATTCGTACTTTTAATGAGTGGGATGGTGGGATACTTTAAAAAGGTTTTTCTTTTCAACCTTTGCTTTATTTTGCCAGACAACATTGTTCTATAAAAGCCTACACAGGCCCAGTGTTTGAAACAGCTCTTCATGCCCTTCTGAATTACCTCTGTTTTCCCCACCTGGAGATGGCATACGGAGGATCGAGGCACTGATTTGGTCCTCAGGGGAGTCTAAGAGGCAGTCTGCTGCCAGCTGGAAGGGGAATGCAGTCAGTAGGGAGCAGCCTCCAAGGAGAAGCTAGAGCATAGCATCCTTCAGCTACTGCTGCTTCCCACCACTCCCCTGTGGGCAGGACCTCATTGTCTTTGGCTTCTTGGCTGGAGCTCTCAGTTAATGAGAAAACATGTTGCCCTTTAAAAGAGATGGGAATTCGGTTCTGGAGGAAATAAGTCTTTTTTGTTTATAGCCATTGTTTTCTCTAGCTCTGATTTTTGTTTTTTAAGTTATTTGTAGCAGACTCCATTTTTCCACTTGTCTTTTATCAAATTATCCTAGTTACTTTAGGAAGACTTCTGCCCACCAACAGGAGAACAATTATAAATGCCATGCACATTAGAGCCATAACTAAGTCTGTTACCTGTGTGCTATATGCCTGGGAACAGAGGTGATGAGTAAGATATATAATTTCCTTTCTATTAGGAATTTGCTGATATAGGCAACAACTATTAACTATAAAATTTGGGTTGAATGCTTAGTTGCATTTGGATGCTACTCTCCTTTTGGTGATTATCTCATTGAGTGAAATTGATAATATTTCTAAGAGTCAGGTATAGACTACACTTTGTAAATAATATAGGTGATCATAGCATTGATTTCATATATTAAGATTTGAGGATTCAACTTCTAAAAGAGAGGCAATGAAGTGGAAAAAAAAAGAATTTTAATGTTGCAGTTGAGTAGGCTTCTAATAGACTTGTAGCTCTTTTCTTTCATAATGGTTTCAGACAAGTTATTGAACTTTTTTGAACCCCAGTCTCCTCATTTGTAAAATATCTACCTGACTGAAATTGTTTTGAGGGTTAAATGAGGTAACAAACGTAAAGGCACCAAGAAACCAGGCCTGACCCATAAAGAGTGCTTCATAAATGTTATTTACCTTCATCTTTTCCTCCTCTTACCAGTCAGTATTTATATTTACCACTAAAGCATTGAATGATACGGCTTCAGGATGACGATGTGTATGCTTGTCTTGCCCTGCGTTCTGTTTTGTAGTCTATGCTCTCCTGGGACTAACAATATCTCAGGGTCTTCATTGCCAGCTTGACATTAAAAATCATCTTGCAGCATGCCTCATTAATTCAAGGGGGGTTCTATTCAGTGTGCTTAAGCTGTTATAGCTAATAAAGGGAGAATCTTAAATTAATTTTCTATCTTACTGATTAATGTTCCTTCTGACATCCTCACTCTTTCCTCCCACACAGTGAAAATAGGAATAATTATAGCCACTTAAGATGCCAGTACTCTTGCTACATCAAGTCTCTTTGCCAATTTTCCCCAGGCTAAAAATCAGGATCAATGTATTAGAACCTGGCATACCTTGACTCTTTTTATCTGACCAGTCAAACAAATGTGAGATAGGAATAAAGATCTTAAAGCAGAACAGGTCTCAGGCCTTCTCCATGGAGTGCTGTTAGCAGCTGGCAGCAGTGTTCCTTTCCCCATAGTGAAGCAGAGCACCCACCCCAGTGCTTAGCAGCCTCCTGCAGACAGCATGCAACCTGCTTGTCTTGTGCCTAATCAGAAACTGCCCTGTGAAAACGTACTGCTATAGCCACCTCTTCTACTGTTCTTATTTGGGATCTTTATTATCTCTCCACTCTTTCTTGTACATTTACCCTACAATTCTCTATCTATACCCCAGAATCTCAAAATATTCTTTGCTTACATAACCTACTGAAATCACTGCTTTGTCACCTAGATGGCTTCTCCTTTTGAACTTCTTTACACTGATTTCTGTTTCACTTGTTTAGCTCTTACCATATTTTCCTTCTAGACTTGACCTTTGAACAATGGAGGCATTAGCGGCCAACTCCTTGCACAGTTGAAAATCCATGTGTAGCTTTGACACCCCCAAAGCTTAACTACTAATAGCTTCTTGTTGACCAGAAGCTTACCAATAAAATAAACAGTTGATTAACATATATTTTGTACGTTATATGTATTTTGTACTGTATTCTTACTATAAAGTAAGCTAGAGAAAAGAAAATGTTTTTTCAAAATGTCATAAATCTCCAAAAAATTTTTCCAGTATATTCTTTGAAAACAATCCACATAGAAGTGGGTCCATGAAGTTAAAACCCATGTTGCTCAACAGTCAACTGTAATTATTTTAATATGAGCAGCTGTCCCATCTCCCCAAACAAACCAGGTTTTTTACTTCTTGGAGTCCAGCAAAACAACCAGTACCAAACATTCAGTCAGTGGACGGTAATGTCAGATGAATGAGAGATTTATGTGTTGATTCTAAGGCATTTGGCTAACAGAAAATGTCAGTTTTAACATTCACTAAAGTGGCATCTTCTACTTAGATGTCTTCTTGCATGCATTATCTATTTGAGCACCTTCACTCTATGGGAGCAGTGTTCTATAGCAAGAGCACAAGAGCCAAGCAAAACCATTGATTTGTCTGAAGTCCTACAGCAAATAAGTATAAACTCAGGACCCGAAACCAGATCTTTCAACTTCTTCTGAAAGGCTCTTCATGATTTCTTCATGCCTCTGAATTAACAGAAGTCTTTGAAACTGTGTCATTGTTCCCTTTGACATTTCTGAATTTTTTATAAAGGTTTGCCTATAATAGTGGACAGTGGCTTTGCAAACTAAACAGCAGATATGAAACATCTTCATTTTTATATGTACTTTTCTTACAATAATTGTTTTCAGTTACCTTGTCATCTTCCAAAAACGTGTAAGCTACTTGAAGAACTATGTTTCTCTTTACTCATTTACTCCTTTTCCCAGGTGTTGTGAGGAAGATCTGCAGTTTAGAGAGAAAGACATATAAACAGCTAAGTTTTGTGTGATGTGTTTCTGTGGCATGATCTGGTAATGTGGAGAATACTACAGGAGAAAGAAGAGTATATAACTCAAATGAGCTGGGACTGAAGGGGAGGGGATTGTTGAGCTGAGTGTTAAGGGGTAAAACAGAGTTCCCCAGGAAGAGTAGGACCGGGAAGGGAGCTTTCTGGGCAAATAGAAAGGCAGAAATGCGTACAAGAACATCGTGTGTTCTGACAAGGTTACGGTTGAAATATGACTGGAAGAAAGAATCTACATGTAGAAGCAGTAGGTGATAAAGCAGGAAAGTAGTTCAGACATATTTGAAGGATCTTGGGTATCATCTCAACTTGTTTTTCTCCTTTAAGCAATGAAGAACCACTGACAAACTGAATAATAAATGTTGTGGTCACATTTGTGTTATCAAAAGGTTTGTGGCATTTGTGTCCGAAGTCACTGGTAGCTAGCCTACTGAGCATTTTTATGTGAATTAGAAAAGTTTTCCTCCACCCTCCTTAGTGTCAGTTTCCTTCCAGGCAAAAGGCTTGTCAACCAGAGCATGAAGCTTTCATGGAAGTCCCTGTTTTCATCCTTATTCAAGCCCTCAGCTGAGCATGCTTTTGTGGGCACAACCCTCACATCTGTATAAGGCTGTCTCATTTTTTACTTATCCACTTAAACTTTGCTTCACAGCACCTAATGTCTAGATTTTAACATCCTGAGTAGATAAACTACTTTCTATGACTTTAAGATTTGTCCCATGAATTTCTGGGCAAAAATGATTTGTGAAAGGAATAAATTAGGGGAATTTATTATTTGTTATAAATTACAGGGGGAAAATGGGAGTATTAAAGATGTCTTTGGTGCAGCATTAGCATCCTCAACTTGCCATGAGGTGCAGCACCAGTTATGAATGGCCAAAATATTGAAAGTCAGGTGGATAATGTTTTCTGAGCCGTATTACCTCATGTAACTTTGAATATAAGCTCTTAGCACCAACACATTATCTCCACAGCTCTGTTCAGTGACTAAAATAGGGCTTCCCTGTTATAAATGAATAATGCTAGAATCCTGCAGAGCAAAAATCAGCATATATGAAAAGCAGATACTTAGACCATAACTTAAGCCAGCCCACCATCCCTGCCTTCCCATTATCCCACTATTTTGCAATCTATGTACTAAGTAAAGAAGTTTGAGAAAACTAAGACCTATACTTTAATCCCATGTTGGCCACTTATTACAGTATTAGTTTGGCCAAATCAGTTATCATCTCTAGAACTCAGTTCTCATACTTGAATAAGGAATATGGTCTCTGGTCCTTTCTAGTATTAAAAATCTATATGGTTATATATTTGTCATAGATTAAATTAATTGTAGAAGGAATCCCTTAGGAATTTAATCTCCAGGGTTATATAACATGGTCTTGTTTCCCTTACAATGTTTTTAGAAACCTGAGGTCTTGGGGTCTTAGTCAATGTCTCTAAATACTAGCTACTGGGGCTTAGAGATCCTAATAATGGCACCAAATGGTAGCTTAAAAGACTCTGACAGTGCATAGAATTCAGATTTTAATAAAATTCTCCTGAGCATACTTTAACAGTTTTCTGCCTGCTCAGAGGTCCCCAGGCCCAGTGTTTTTTGTTTTGTTTTGTTTTTCTCTGAGACCTTTGGTTTTTCTGTTTTTCAATTTCCTGGAGACCAGCTAGTCAAGTTCAATATCTGATTCTGGAAGCATAACAATAAAAAGCATTGTAAAATTGAAATATGCAGCAGCCCACTTTTCCCTTAAACTCCTTGTTAGGAAAGTAAGTGGAAGTTACAAAGTTATAATGTTGGTCATTTTAACTTACAGTTTTAAAACTTATTGTGTATGGAGATGTAAACATTTTCATACTTCAAACTTTGGCTTAATCCAGCTGACCTGAGGTCTATTTTAGATAAGGTGTTTATACACCAAAGCCAGTCATCCTTCAGAACACGTTGTACTGCCATACCTGTATTCCTGACTACTTGCCAGGTGATTAAAACTGCTGTCAGCTTACAAGAAGCATTTGTCAGAAAGGAAATGCATGTTGAATGAGAGGCTAGCTAGCAATAAACTTAGTATAGCATTTTATGACCAAATACTGAAAGGGAAGCAGTATACGAAGGCAACAGGTTAGTCAAGACTTACCTGATCATCTAGTCCCTTAGCCTGCTATTCAAGCTCCATATCTGTGAAGAATTATTCAGGCCAATAGTAATTGCTGGCTTGAAATTTTTATCTTCCCACCTTGTTTCCCTTTTCCAAATTCTGTTTGTGTTGACACATACAGGCTCTCCAGAATTTTTGCACAAACGTTTAACCTGTGCTTCATCATCTTCAAAAGAGTAATGATATTTGGGTGTTCTACCAACTTGAGAGAAACTTATGATTTTAAAAAGAAGTGTAAAGCATGCTATTGATTCTGCAGTACAGATGCCAGTAGAGTTGGATATTTTCATCTGGTTATTTGAGGTGATGGAAGTTAATTTCTAATAGTAATCCTAATTAGTCTGTACATGAAAAGAATGCCGCCAGTATATGTGAAAACTCTTTTTTTAAGAACATTTTTTTCCATGAAACTGATTATAGTTAAGCAGGTAGGTATTAGAGTGAGAAAGACCTAAATCCAGATAACAAGTCTGCCCACTTCCTAGCTTTCAACCAGTTTCTTATACGTAAATAAGGATAAGAGAGGTCCTTATTTTCACAAAACTCTTGTCCAAATTAGGTGAAGTAATTAGTATAAGGTACTTACCCTAATAAGCACATAGCAAGCGCTCAATATATCATTTTTATTACATTATTTATAATCAGCAAATCCAATCTAATTGCTCTCTAAAATAAAAAATCTACAGTCTGCTTAATTATTCCATATTTTGTTGCTTTAAATTTTATGAGTACTCATAAGTTTCAGGTATATGTCATATTTTAAGTTTGAATGGTGTGTTCTCTAAATTCAAACTATATTTCATAGTTACATGCAGCATTTATTTCAGCTGCTTTATATTTATAAACACTTGTAATCTGTGTTTTTATTTTTTTTCCTTCTAAAGATGTGTACTGTTTTTTATATTCAAATGTGTAAAGCTAATGTTGCCTTACAAACTGCCTACATAATATTCCTTATATCAGCATATCCTTTAAGGTAATTCCAGTTCCTTGCATACAACTTAATTCTAACATTTTTTAATGTAAATTTTGTTAATTTGAAAGAAAAAATAGTGAACCTAGCAATTTTAGAAAGTTGGACATTTCTGTTTCTACCAGAGTACTCGTTTAGGAAATAAGCATACCTAATTACCATGCCCTTTCATTTAGGTTAGGATTCCACACAGATGTTTGAGTAAGGCACAGAAATCTCACACTGAGGACAGAGGCATGCTTGTCACATTCAGTGTGTGATAGTAGCATAGGCATGTTCTCATTCTTCAGCCCCACATGATAGTAATTCCTATTCCTCAAAGGTGCCATTCTATTAAAATATTACTAAAACTCTATAAAATGATCGTTCAGAGTTGTACTACAGTCAGTTGTTCAATTGTTCTTGCATATAAACTCCACTAAGTTTTGGAAATTTCAAAATAGAATCTAACCTGCCTTAAGCTAGGAGGAAAAGTAGAAAGAATTGGTAACATTTGCAGGACTTTCTTTTTTGTTTGTTTGTTTTATGTTTTCAGCTTCCAAATAGTATTTCTAGTGTTCTTCAGTAAGAACTCTCTTTTTGCTTTTAAAATCTGGAAAATGGGCTTTGCTTTTATATTTGTAGGAAGTTTTGCTGTTTGCTTAGAAGCAAAAAAACCCACATTAAGTATAATGCACATACCACTTTTACCATTATAGAAGCTCTAAGTCATAAATTAGTTGCTTTCTCTTTTCCTTCAGTTTTTTTTTTTTTTAAGCATTTAACCTGCTTTTGGCATTTGGACAAAACATTCTTTTAGTAGTAGCAAAAGTAGCACTTTTGCATATTTTTATTCACTTGGAAAGAATCCTTAAGTAGTCGTTCTTTATTTAAAAGCAAGAATTGTATTTAGTTTGCCTAGCATTAACTTCCTGCCAGAATTCTTAAAAATATGTAAGGTCAAACAAACACTCTTAGATATAAAAACAGTAGTCTCCAGCATTTCATTTTTTTTTTTGTTCTGTGTCATAAGCCTAAGTGTCAGAACTGGAAATCTCAGGGGAGATGAATCCACAAGTTGTCAATTCAAAACTTAAACAACTTAATTGTTCATACTCGTTATGAAATATGCACACATGCATAGGTTCACAGAATATGGTCTGATGTTCCATTGATGGCTTCCTTATGGTTTTAACAAAAGATACTTTACTATGATTTTGCCTCTCTGACATTCATTTATGAAATTAATATTGTGTACCTGCTGTGTACAACACATGAAAAACTTCCCACCTTGCATGAGTATTTTCATAGGTAGATTATACCTTCAGTGCTCTTAAATTATGCATTTTTTTCAAAAGTATTTATAAAATTTTAGAACATATATAAAGCAAATTGCATTAATATTTTCATTCATTTTGAAACATATAAACTAGACATCAGTCATTGAATTTTAGGGGGAAAATAAGGACAAGACTTCCTCAATATTATACAATATAAATTATGTAAAAATTGAAACACATTGGAGTCCAGCTTTAACATGATCTGGCTTAGTATTTTGATATGATGTGGACATGACTTGGATCCTATCCAAAGTGGTTTATTGCAGTTAGTACCAAAAGACTTCATTATAAAGTTTTTTTCTATAATATAGCACAAAATAGTATATAACTTTGTTCTTCATTGTTTTGAGCTTTTATTTTTGCTTTTCCAGTAGTAATATACCCTAAGGATGTCCAAAGGGCCTAAACATAACTTTACAGGCACTTGAAGAGTCAATTGACTTGCTCCCTGAACCATATACATCTGTAAAGCTGTGTTTAAAAACAGTTCTACATGAAAACTGATCATGCCCTATAAGCTAACCACCCAGGAATATTGTATGCTCTCCTTTATAGTCAGTACTTTAGGTGATGAATATGTAATTCATGTTTATAGTCATATAATAAAAAAATGTAGACTAAAGTAAAAGAATATTTCTGTCATTTTATGTGCTTCACAGAAAAAGCCATAGGCTGAGTGATAAGAGAGAGAGAGAGATCTCAGTGCCTAACAAGTTTGAAGTTCTCTGGCTTCTTTTTCCTTAATGGTAATTGCTTGTAATTTTTAGAGTTTGCTATGAATTGAATTCTGTCCCTGCAGAATTCATCTGTTGACACCAAGAATGACTGTATTTTAAGATAAAGCTTATAAGGAGGTAATTAGGGTTAAATGACGTCATAACTGTGGAATCCTAATAAGCGCTCCTGCACGTGCAGAGGACAAGCTATATGTAAGGCTGTAAAGAGGCAGTGCCTGTCTACAAGACAGGAATAGACCGCTCCTCAGGAACTGACCATGCTGACACCCAATCTCAGACTTCCAACCTCTAAAACTGTGAGAAAATTAATTTCTGTTGCTTCAGCTACCCAACCTATGTGTGATATTTGCTATGGCAGCCCAAGTCAACTAAGACAGAATGCATTACAGTTCACATAGCACAGGTCATGTCATATTTTGAATTTCTTTTTATGTAACTAGTAAGGGTGATTTCTATTTATAGTCATTAATTTCAGCCTGAATTGTCTTTGAGTATCCACTAATTATACCAATCCCAAGTTTACTAGAAATTTACTGGAAGTTGCCTTTTGAGAATCCAAAATACATTTATTTCTAGAAGCAATGCTTCTGTCGTGAATAGTTTCCCATGCTAGTCCCCTGAAATGTATTACACCCCTAGTACAAGTAACCTAATTGGAAGCAGGAGAGCATACACTATTATTTTAGATCCTGGAAGAAAGAGAACATATACTATTAGAGGTAACTTTAAAAAAAAGAGTTTTTTTCTTCCTTTTCTAGGCACAGGGCCAGGCCTGTGCAAGATAAGATTAGAAAAAAGTTTGTGTTCATTTTATCTCTTTCTATAGCTTTTACCTTTCATCTCCCAAATTCCTTGTCCCACCCCCAGTATCCTTTAGACCTACTTTTCTGTATACTGGTTTTGACAGTCCCAGTCAATTGCCAAATAATGGGGATCCCTCCTAGAGGTATCTGCATTTTTAAAAATTTTACTCTCCAAAATCCACTCTAACCAGTGGATTTTCAAGTTGTATTTTAAAAAACTGAATAGAAAAGAACTCAAAGGGTATATTCTAGTCTACTTCCCAGAGCTTTTCTTGCTCTTAACTCCTTTACCTTTCCTCTTCTACTGACTTTCAAGATACTTGAAGGGCTCAGGTTTCCTTGTAAAAAAGATTTATTCTACACCAATTTTTACATAAACATCCAAAATGAACATGAATAAAACTGTTTACAATTTGTTGAAAACTTCTAATCTTTTCTGTTGCATGCAATTACATCTCACATGGTTACAGTCAAATGGCATAATACGTTTTATTGACTCTATGGTGTTAGTCTACCGTCATCTTAAACATGGCTGTTAAGGTTTTACTGAGCCTTATTAGCATCAGGGACTTTGGGGTGGGAGCTGAAAGGTAAGTTATAGTAATAGAGAATTCTGTAGTAAGTGATTTTATAATTAAGAAATCCTTTTATTTTAGAGGATACTTTAAAACTTTCTCTTAAAACACTGGGGTACTTCAGAAGTGTTTCAGGGCCTGGGGATACAAATTCAGAAGAGACCCTTTCCTATATACTTCTGGTGTTGGTGAGGAAAGCAGTTCTACTTTAATCTGTAAGATTTTGTTTGGTAACAGGGATATGTTCCTAAAAGAATGGTTTGAAGGCCCCGAATGAAATTTCATAGTTAAAAATACATAAAATGGGGAGTTGTCTGCACAGGTACCAAAAAATCAACTGAATGAAAGAAAATTAATAGCCAATTTCTGCCCTTTGTAAGAAGCTTTTCTTTATTAGACATTTTTTTACAAAATTTGGAAATGAATTAGGTCTTGAACACATCAAATAATTTGCAAGGAAAATTTTTATAAATATTTGGTCACCAATCTTTGAGCATGGCCACCAAAATTAGGACATACATGCTCAAGACCATATGTTTCTAGTATTTGTGTACAAAATCTCAGTACTATTTTCTGTTATCAAAAGACCAAATTTTTTTTTTGTTTTCAGTGATGCATTTTTATGACTTGAAAGTTATGTATGGAAATCTTATCTCCAAACATTTATCTCACTAGAAAAATAAGGAATGCTTCTTCTACCTTCCTAAAATGTAATGCTTTTAGTAGCTAAAATGATCTCTTATATGGCATTTGTAATAATATGCAGTTGATCCTTGAACAACACTGGCTGTAACTACATGTATCCTCTTACATGCAAATTTTTCAATAAATACTGCACAGTACTGTAATGTATTTTCTCTTCTTTATAATGTTAAGACATTTTCTTTCCCCTAGCTTACAGTATAAAAGTACAGTATATAATACATATAACATACAAAAATATGTGTTAATCAACTGTTTATGTTATCAGTAAGGCTTCTGATCAACAGTAAGCTATTAGTGGTTAAGTTTTGAGGACGTTAAATGTTGTACATGGGTTTTGATTGCACAAGGAGTCAGCGCCCCAACTCCTGCATTTTTCAAGGGTCAACTGTACATTTTTTTATTAATATATATTTTTTAAGCAATTTTAGGCTTACAGAAAAATAAGTGAAAAATACGGAGTTCCGATTTACCCCCTCATCTCCTTCAGCCAGTTTCCCCTGTTATTAATATCTTGCTGTGTGTGATGTATTTATTTAATTTGTCAAGCCAATACTGATAAATTATTCACCAAAGTCCACAATGTACATTATTAATGTTCAGTCTTGGTGATATACTTTCTATAGATTTTGAGAAATATATAATGACATTTGTATCCACCATTGCTGTATCAAAGAGAAGTTTCACTGCCTTAGAAATTCCCTATTCTCCCACTATTCATCCCTCCCTTCCTCACCCTGAACTCTTGAACTTTTTACTGTAATCATAGTTTTTGCCTTTTCCAGAATTTAATATAGTTTGAATCTTCTTTCACTTAGTAATATGTATTTAAGGTTCTTCAATGTCTTTTTATGGCTTGATAGCCCATTTCTTGTTATTATTGAAGATCTTTTGCCCATTTTTTAATTGAATTAATGTCTTACTGTTGGATTTTTAAAGTTCTTCATATGTTTGGGATGCCACTCTCTCATCATATTTGTGATTTATGAAAGATTTTCTCCCAGTCTGTGGCTTCTGTTTTCACTTTCCAAACAGTGTCTTTAATAGAAGAGAAATTTTTAGTTTTAATAAATTAATCAATTTTTTATTTAAAAAACATGTTTAGTAAAGTATTAAATGTATTCTTTCTGTAAAAAGAGATCTATTTAGAATCAATTTATGCTTTGTAAATGCTTACAGATAAAAATCACCATATTTGCTCTAAATTTTATTTTTTTCCTCATTTTATAATTGTGGTGATCTATAACTTTTAATGGTAAGGGAGAATTATTCCCTCAAAGAACTGTTAGCCATGAAGAACATTTTGAACATTATGCTACTGTATTTGACATTGTTGCCTGCATGAATAGAAAAACATTCCCCTCAGAAACTGGGACTCCCTACTCAACAGGAGCAGTTTTAACTTAAGTATGTGTGGTATTTTATATGTAGATCACACACTACACAATGACAGTACTATGTAGCCCTGTTTTAAAATACAGGATAACTGTGCTAATAGGTGATAGATTGGGGAGGGGACATTTTAAATGAAAAAGTAATTTATCGAGAGAGGTTTTTAAATTTTTAAAAGTTTATCTGATTCAACAATCTTGTCAAATCCATATTGACAGTGATATAATGGAGTCTCATTCTCTAAGTTCTGCTACTAAGCAACTTTATGACCTTGGGCAAGTCTTAATTTCTTTATATTGAATGAAATAATTCCTTAGAATCTTCCCATTTTTTATAATTCTGAGGTTTTATATCCACTTGATGACTCTTACATTGCACTATTACCCATCATTTTTAAACAATATTAGAGCTAACGTTAGGGAAACTGTCTACAGAAAACACAGATTTGCCCAGATTATGAAATAGTAAGACAAATTTAAAGCAAGAAATTTTCCTCACATACTTTTTATACATTTCTTTCCATTCTTTAAATCTCATTGAAAAGATAATTGAGGATCTTTAAATGATAGCAATTTCCTGCCATGTTTCTTGGAAACATACTTAATAGAATATATCCTATAAGTACAAAGAAGCAAAATAGTCATTCTTTAGGAATCCTGCCAGTATTAAAAGGCCTCAAAGCGTAACACTGATAGACAATGACTCTTACTTGCCCCTATCAAAACAGTGGGGAGAGAGAGAGAACCAAGATGGCGGCGTGAGTAGAGCAGCGGAAATCTCCCAAAACCACATATAATTTTGAAAATACAACAAATACAACTAATCCTAAAAGAGAGACCAGAAGACACAGGATAACAGCCAGACTACATCCACACCCATGAGAACCCAGCGCCTCGCAAAGGGGGTAAGATACAAGCTGCGGCCTGGCAGGACGCGAGCACCCCTCACCCCAGCTCCTGGCAGGGGGAGAGGAGATGGAGCTTGGAGGGAGAGGGAGCCCAGGACTGTTAATCACCCAGCCCTAGCCATCCGCACCAGAGTACAGACACACAGTGCGTGCATGGGGTACTGGAAACTAGGGAAACAGGACAGTAAGACCTGTGAGCGGGTCCCCGCAACCAGAGCACCTGGGACAAAGAAAAGTGAGTGCTTTTTGAAAGTCTTAAAGGGACAGGGACCCCACAGCTGGACGAAAGCGCCCTGGGACACTTAGCCCAGCAGCTGCGAATCCCAGGGAACTCTGGGCGCCTGAACCCCGGCAGCACAGCTCGGAGGCCCCTCATCATGATAAACAGCCTCCCACCTGTTCCCCCTCCAACGCGGCTCCACCATAATGAAGCAGCAGCCTGAGGCAGGCCATGCCCACAGCAACTGCAGAGCTAAATAAACTCCATAGCTGCCGAGCAAGATCAGAAGCCCCATCTGCACGCAGCTGCCCAGCACAAGCCACTAGAGGCCACTGTTCTCCCAGGAGTGGAAGGCCATAAACTGGCAAGAAGGGACTTTCTCTTACCCAGCACACATGCCAGCTCCCCACAAATATATCTATCGCCATGAAAAGGCAGAAGAAATTGATACAGACCAAGATCACAGAGGCAAACCCTGAGAAGGAGATAGATCTAACCAGTCTTCCTGAAAAAGAATTAAAAATAAAGCTCATAACCATGCTGATGGAGCTGCAGAGAAATATGCAAGAGCTAAGGGATGAAGTCCGGAGGGAGATTACAGAAATGAAACAATCTCTGGAAGGATTTATAAACAGAATGGATAAGATGCAAAGGGCCATTGATGGAATAGAAACCAGAGAACAGAAACTCATAGAAGCTGACGCAGAGAGAGATAAAAGGATCTCCAGGAATGAAACAATATTAAGAGAACTGTGTGACCAGTCCAAAAGGAACAATATCCGTATTATAGGGGTACCAGAAGAAGAAGAGAGAGAAAAAGGAATAGAAAGAGTATTTGAAGAAATAATTGCTGAGAACTTCCCCAAACTGGGGGAGGAAATAATCGATCAGACCATGGAAGTGTACAGAACTCCCAATAGAAAGGACCCAAGGAGGACAACACCAAGACACATAATAATTAAAATGGCAAAGATCAAGGACAAGGACAGAGTTTTAAAGGCAGCTAGAGAGAGGAAAAAGGTCACCTACAAAGGAAAGCCCATCAGGCTATCATCAGACTTCTCAACAGAAACCTTACAGACCAGAAGAGAATGGCATGATATATTTAATGCAATGAAAGAGAAGGGCCTTGAACCAAGAATACTGTATCCAGCACGACTATGATTTAAATATGAAGGAGGGATTAAGTAATTCCCAGACAAGCAAAAGTTGAGAGAATTTGCCTCCCACAAACCACCTCTACAGAGTATTTTAGAGGGACTGCTCTAGATGGAAGCACTTCTAAGACTAAATAGATGTCACCAGAGAAAATAAAATCACAGCAAAGAAAGCAGATCAACCAAATACTAACTAAAGGCAAAAAATAAAATCAACTACACACAAAAGCAGTTAAAGGAAGCACAAAAGAGCACAGAATAAATAAAACAACCAACATATATAAAGAACGGAGGAGGAGGAATAAGAAGGGAGAAAAATAAAGAATGACCAGACAGTGTTTAAAATAGCTCAATAAGTGAGTTAAGTTAGACAGTAAGATACTAAAGAAGCTAACCTTGAACCTTTGGCAACCACGAATCTAAAGCCTGCAATGGCAGTAAGTACATATCTTTCAATAATCACCCTAAATGTAAATGGACTGAATGCACCAATCAAAAGACACAGAATAATAGAATGGATAAAAAAGCAAGACCCATCTCTATGCTGCTTACAAGAGACTCACCTCAAACCCAAAGACTATAGAAACAAAGAAAGACTGAAAGAACAAAACAGCAGCAGAATCATAGAACCTAAGAATGGACTAACAGTTACCAAAGGGAAAGGGACTGGGGAGAAAGGGAGGGATAAGGGTGGGGAAAAAGGGGGGGGGGGGCATTACGATTAGCATGTATAATGTGGGGGGGGCATGGGGAGGGCTGTGCAACACAGAGAAGACAAGTAGTGATGCTACAGCATCTTACTATGCTGATGGACAGTGACTGTAATGGGGTTTGTGGGGGGGATTTGGTGAAGGGGGGACCCTAGTAAACATAATATTCTTCATGTAATTGTAGATTAATGACAACAAAATTAATTAATTAATTAATTAAAATAATAATAATTAAAAAAACAGTGGGGAGGTATCTTTAAAAACTGAGCAATCATTGTCAAGTGGCATCAGGTTACATAGAAATACTGTCTTAAAATAATGGGATTCTTTTGACCTAGTGTTTTCATGCCCCACTTTGTTATTCATTTGATGCTACCTAGAACTTTATTCTTAATGTTTTTGTGATTAGAACCCAAGTTCACTTAGCAGTTATGTACAGTGGGTCATTTACTGATAGATACATGCATTCATGAAGAACAAAATAACTGTCCCCTCCTATGGAACCCTAAGTTACTCTCTCAGTAAACCAACAACAGATTTGTAACTACTTAATAGTGCTCCTACTCCTAGCTATCTTAAATATTTTCTAGTGACTTAATGTATTGCTCCTCTTTATTTCAAATAATGTGTGTTTTTCACTCTTTAGAGGGAGCTAAGTCACTAAAAAAAACTTAAGAGTTTCATAAATCATCAATAGTGAAAAATTAAGTCTGTTTGTAAAACTTTATAGTTTGTGAGGAGAGTTTGAAACTCCAGACATGCCCTTTGGGTTTTGAAGACAAGTAGGTGTCTGTCTTTAGACTTTCCCATCTCTCTCAGTATGAAATTCTGTTCTCTTTGCTAATTAATTTATATTGAACCAACCCATTTTTACCCCAAAAGAATTTTCCAGGCTGACAGCAGCATTATTATGAAAATACCTATGACTAAAAAGGAAAAGAACAGCAGAGGAACTACAGGCTGCCACTGAGAATGACCTAAAAGGCCTGGACTTATAGTCTAAGAAAAGCTCCCTTGCCGTTGTTTCTTTTTGAGTAGCCGATGCGTTATCTTTTGACCCTCATTGCTAAGACTTTCCAGTACCCCACAATAACAAAATACTATATAGTAAAGTAATATAGAGCAATTTAAGATAATTTTTCTTGTTACAGCTTAGCTTTACTTGTATTTTATGGATTTTTTGTGACCACAGCATACATATGTATATTTATGTTCACCTACACACCCAGCTGATAAGTAGAGCATAGATATTAAAACTTCAAACTTAGCTGGAACCAAATTATTTTTTCATATCATGCATTTTCCCAAAATTAACAAAGCTACATTATAGGAGTCATAGAGTGAACTAGAGCCTTCTATTACACTGCTAAAAGTGCCCATAGAATAGGTTGTGCCCTACATGTTAAAACAATTCTAGAGGATGATAGCATGGCAGGAGGACCAAATACACACTCATTCTTCAAGTGGCAATAACAGACAAGCTAAAGTTTAGAGTTCAGTATAGATAATAAACATTCACCTTTGCTTTTTCTACTCTCTCTTTTCTGTTTTTCTTCCCCCTCCCCCCAGCTTTATTGAGGTATAATTTTAAAATAAAATTATAAGATATTTAAAGTGTACAGTACGATGATTTGATATAAATTGTGAAGAGATTCCCCCATCAAGTTAATTAACACATCTATCACCTCACATATTTACCTTTTGTGTGTACATGTAAGAAAATTTAGCTTCTATTCTCTTAGCAAATTTCAATTATACAGTACAGTATTATCAAGTAGAGTCACCATGTTATACATTAGATCCTCAGACTTTTATTTATCTTATTACTGAAAGTTTATACCCTTTTACTGACCTCTCCCTATTTCCCCATACCTCCAGCCCCCAGCAACTACTTTTCTACTCCCTGTTTCTTGAGTGCAGCTTGCATTTTACTTATTTTTAGATTCCATATATAAAGTGATGCCATGCAATATTTATCTTTCTCTCTCTGGCTTAATTCACTTAGCATAATGCCCTGCATGTTCATACATTTTGTCACAAATGGCAAGACTTCTTTTTTAAGACTGAATAACGTGTGTGTGTGTGTGTGTGTGTGTGTGTGTGTGTATCTCACTTTTCTTTATCCATTCATCTGCCAATGGACACTTAGGTTTTTTCCATACTTTGGGTATTGTAATTAATGCCTCAGTGAACATGAGAGTACAGGTATATCTTTAAGATAATGCTTTTGTTGCCTTTGGGTGTATACCCAGCAGTGGGATTGCTGGATCATATGGTGGTTCTATTTTTTAAAAAATTTTTGAGGAAACTCCGTACTGTTTTCCATAGTGGCTATCCCAGTTTATATTCCCACCAGTAATATACAAGGGTTCCCTCTTTTCTTCACTTCCTCAACAGCATTTATCTCTTGCCTTTTTGATAATAGAAATCTTAACAGGTGTGAGGTGATGTCTTGTGATTTTGATTGACATTTCCCTGATGATTAGTGATGTTGGGCACTTTTTCCCATACCTGTTGGCCATATGTCTTTGGGAAAAGTCTATTCAGGTCCTTTACCCATTTTTTAATTGGATCATTTGGCTTTTTGCTACTGAGTTGTATGAATTCCTTATGTTTTAGATATTAACTCTTTCCCAGTACATGATTAACAAACCTTGTTTCCCATTCCATGGGTTGCCTTTCAATTCATTAGATAGTTTCCTTTGTTGTGCAGTAGCTTTTTAGTTTGCTGTAGTTCTGCTTGTTTATTTTTGATTTTCTCAAATGCAGAAACTCATCTCCTCAAGGTCAATGTCAAGGAGCTTACCCACTATGTTTTCTTCTAGTTTTACTGTTTCAGGTCTAACATTCAAGTCTTTAATCCATTTCAAGTTGATTTCTATGTATGGTGTAAAAGGGGTCCAGTTTCGTTCTTTGGCATAAGTATATCTACTTTTCCCATTTATTGAAGAAACTATCCTTTCCCCATTATATATTCTTGGCTTCTTTATTGAAAATTAATTGACAGTATATGCATGGGCTTTTTCTGGGTCTACTCTTTTGTTTCATTGATTTGTATGTCTGATTTTATGCCAGTAATTTTTTGATTACTGTAGCTCTATAATATAGTTTGGAATCAGGAAGTGTGATGCTTCCAGCTCTGTTCTGCTATCTCACGATGGCTTTGGCTATTCAGTGCCTTTTGTGGATCCATGCACATTTTAGGATTATTTGTTCTATTTCTGTGAAAAATGTCATTGGAATTTTGATCAGGATTGCGTTGAATCTGTGGATTACTTTAGATAGTATGAACATTTTAAAAATAATAACTCTTTCCATCTACAACATGAAATATCTTTCCATTTATTTGTCTTCTTCAGTTTCTTTCATCAGTGTCTTACAGCTTTCAGTGTACATATCTTTTACCTCCTTGGTTAAATTTATTCTTAAGTATTTTCTTCTTTTTGATGCTATTGTAAATGGGATTGTTTTCTTAATTTCTCTTTCTGATTCTTCAAAGCTGGGAGCACCAGATGTGCATACAAGTTCTTTCCAGGGAGAGACTGGCAACTTGGTTTTATTGTTTGAGTGGGTCAGAGAGAGAAGGCAGGGGAAAGTGTCTGCCAGCTCCCTAAGAATTGTAGCCAGCAACTAAATGTGTACTATAATTAGAAACCTGACTCTCAGGCAGCAGCTTGTGAAGTGTGCATTTGGTCCCTTTTCAGGGAAAGACTTTTTTTGGTGGTTTGGTTTTTGTTTTCGCCTGTTCTCTGTGTACTGAGCCCTGGGGGGATAGCTGCAGTGAGCGCTCATTGACCCAAGAAGAGCAGCTGCTTTGCTTGCTGTAGTCTTTGGGTCTCTTGGAAGCCAGTCCTGTTGGTTTTCAGAGCTAGATATTTTGGAGGCCCGTCCTTCAGGTGGGAGCCTTCAAAGCTGGGACCCTGGATGTGTAGTCCAAATCCTTCGCTCCTCAGGTAGGAGCTGAAAGTTGGGGATCTCTCCAGATTGTATGGTGCTATGCCAGGAATGATGGGATTTATGGTGAGAGTGCATCTCAGCCTTTCCTTCTCATTTCAGTGTGGTCATTTTCTCATTTACCTGATGTACAGAAGTCTCTTAGCTTGTTTCTGAATTCCTTTCATAGGGAATGCTCTATCTGTAGCTGTACCTTCAGTGTGGCTGTGGGAAGATGGAAGTTTAGGAACCTCCTGTGTCACCATCTTGGTCACCTGCCCTTATGTTTTCCATTGTGTAGTGTAAAATCAAAGTTCTGTTAGTGGTGTCAAGCAATATAAGAGATGAGCAGAGACCAGAACTAGAAATCGATCTGTTTTGATGCCAGGGTTCTGTTGTGTACATTAAGAAACTAACGGATACCAAATGGAAGTTAGTACTAGAGCAGAATGTAACTTAATGGTCTAGATTCATCTTGGCATTTTTTAAATGAGTAATTCGAAAGCTTTGTTTGAGTATTGGGGAGCTTAAGCAGAACTCTGAGAAAAGATGTTTCTTTAATCCAGGAGATTGGTTTGTGTGGCTTCACTTAGGATTGTTCAGTTTCTTTCTGTCTCTGAGAGACCCAAGGACTTCATTTGCTGACCATCTCCATTTACATTAGCATTTTAAAGGTTTAAGATTCACCTGCTGTGAGTTTCATTTCCTGCAACAAACACTTACCTTTAAAGCAGTATACCTCGCTTTTCCCCACTGCCTATCAATTGCAAAGCTGCTATTGTCTCCCTTCTTATAAAGGGTATGTTCCCTACCCCTGAAATAGGGATAGATTATCTTATTGGATGAGGAATACAGTAATATCTAGGAACATTTTGTTGTATAGTCCCAGCTTCACAGAACTACTTGTTTGAGTCTTCTGCACCCTCTCAGCTGAGGTACAGCCTCTTCCAGAATGCCATTTCTGACCACTTCCAGCCCAGATTAGATACTCTAGTGTGAATCCCATAACACATTACACGTTCTCTTTCGAATCTAGAGTTTTGTTTTTTTAAAGCTTTTTTAAGACAGAATCAGGAAAAGTAGCTATAGCTGGTTTTGAGAGTACGGACTAATGAGTTAGGATACTAGACCAGGTAATTTTGGCAACTTTAAGCTAAAATGGGTTCCTCAGTTTAGCACTTGGTGATAATAGGAAAAGATTTTAAAAATATCTTAACACATACAATCTAATAAAGCTCTAGCAGATTTTACTGACATCTTTCATGTAATGGTTTCTGATAGTTCCTCATTTGTCCAGTACAGCTTTGGGAAGTACTCTAGCTTTCTGTGGAATCTCAACCACATGTCTTGTTGCTATTTTTTCATACTGTGTCCACAAGTCGTCTTTTCATTTGAGGGATATTATTGCAATATCCTGGGATATGTGCCTCCTCAGCATAGCCTTCAAGAACAGAGCCCTTAAAAATTAATTTCCAAAATGGGTTTGATTCTCCAGTTTGCTCACCAAAATGCTGGTTATGCCTGTGTGGTGCTGCAGCTCCATCTGTTCTGACTGAAAGCTATGTCTGTGTCAGTGTTCTGTGTGGTGGCCATCCCCTTCCTTCAGACCAGCGTTCATTGGGATGCTGTGGCGAAAGGAAAGACCTCTCAGCAAAGAATTCCTTGTTCCACGGGCTCTAAACTGAAATCAAATACCCCTGTTTTCCAGAAATATGCTAACCATGTAATTTTCAGGATGATACTGTTAAATATGTCCCTAGAATCAGTGTATCCAGCTATTGTTTAAGAAGTTCATAACTTTTGTTGCATAGGCCACAGGAATCCACTAATCACACACTGTAGAATAGTCATCCCCAACTACTACATTGTAAGCTTCCCCCAAATAAGATCTAAGGTTCTATCTTTATATAGTCAGAACTCAAGCACTTAAGAGATGCTTCGCAATTCTTTTTAGATAAAAGATTAAGTTACTAAATGAAAAATCAGTGCCTCATGGTTCTCAATGCTATGAATTTCAAACTGATTCTCATCTCACTTTCTTCAGAAAACAGTTATTTACACACACTCACACACCTTTTTTTTTAATGAACAAATCAGCAACTCATTCTATGCTGTCTGGTGATTTTATATACCTTATGATAAGTTAACATATTAACCTGTCTTAATAGAATAGCAGAAAAAGATTTAGTGGGGAAGTGTTTCATCATCAATATGCAGAAGCATATTGGAAAAGCTGATAAGAGGAACTAAAATATAAGCACATCATATCTCTCAGCAATGTTCTTAAGATTCTAGAAGTATTATCTTGTTTGTGTATTCCAACAACCCTTTCAGAGAAGTATTACTGTATGTCCTTGATTCTAAGATGCCATCAATTGTAAGAGACATCATCAAATTCATAATAGCTTTTCGGTGACTGTCTGTTGAGGGTAGAGAGACTTCCACTTTAATGTACATGCCTATTTCATGACAGATAGTAATTTTATGTGTTAATTTAAACATTTAGAAAAGCTTATCTTAGCAGTGTCTTTAAGTACTTCAGAAATTGAGGTCCAAGCCACAAGATCCAGAATGCTGGCCTGAATCTACATGACAGTGACTGCATGTTGAGTGCTGCTTCTGAGACAGATAATGTTGAACTTGTGAGCTGACCTATAGAAACTGAACATCGTTAAACAATTTCATGAAACCTCTCATTAAATATGGCAGCCTGAACATACTCATTTATATCTGCTCCTCCTGAAACTCTACTATAATGAAAGTAAAGAATAAGAAATATATAAATTAATAATGACAAACAGAATGAGGAAGATGGCAGCAGATGAAAAATACAAATAAAAATTTTGAAGTTGGACAATAAATGAGCAGGTTAGAGAAACCAATAAGAAGCAGCTGATTGCACAATAGAATTCAAGAAAAGAATTAGAATATAGGGCATCTGTGAAGAAAAAGAGGAAGGGCTGAAAACTGGATTTGTTGCAGGTCTTTACATAGAGGAGGTAAACTTCTAGGTTGTTTCTCCTGCTCCTCACAGACAGGAGACAACCTCCAGAAGAAAACTGGAGCTGTATTTTTCAGGAAAATTGAACCAGAGAAGTTCTAGATGTGAATTGTATAGACAGAAAGATACTAGCTCCATCTGAAGATGAGGGAGGACTGACATGTCAAACCAAAAACAGGGTATTAAATGTCAATCTATGTAATTCATGCTAAGACTTCCCGCCCTTCCCTTGCTCTTATCCTGCTGGCAGCCAGAAAGATGATTAGAAGATTGCTCTGCAGAGAAACTATTAGTGCTAAGCTCTACAGATACTTATATTGGGGGGAATTATAGTAGTGAAGACCACCAAGCTGACAAGACTCACCTATGCACACAGAGTTTCCATTTGGAATTTTAGTGCCTGGATCCAAAATACAAATGAAAAATTAGGGATCAGCAATATTTAAAGAAAGCTTCTAATATGAAAGACACTGTAGAACAAATCACAGAAAATAGAGACAATGAGGGAGCAGGTGAAAAGAGATAAGAAAAAGAGTACAACCAAGAAACACACACTAGAAGCTCTAAAAAAGCATAGCCAATTGTTACTTAATTGAAAGTTTTAAATGTTCGAGTAGAAATTTTTTAAATGCAATATAGGAATTGGAAGAAAAAGTCAGTAAGTCCCCCAGAAAATAAAAGGACAAAGAGCTAAGAATTGGAGAAATGGAGACATATAACTAATAGGGGTCTCAGAAAGAGCAAAGAGAAAAAAATCAGAAGAGAAAAAAACTATCAAAATTTATTGCCAAAATTGAGCAACATAAGTTTCCAGACTGAAAGGATCTACCAAGTGTGCAGCCCCAACCCACCATATACAAAGGACGAAGAATTTGTATTGCCATAGGAAGCCCTATAGCAGTAGTAAAAGCCGTAAGACAGGAGAGCTATGCTTTTAAATTTCTAAGAGGAAATTAGTTCCAACCTAGAGTTCTGTGTCTGGCCAAACTATGAAATCAAATGTGAAGATAAAATAAATACCTTTCAGACATGCAAGATCTAAAAAAAATTTATCTCTACAAACCTCTTTTCAGGAAGCTACATAGTAAATATGTTCCACTAAAAACAAGGACAAGACATGGATTCCAGGAAACAAGCAGTTCAACGCAGTTCAAGTAGTGAAGGGAATTCCCAGGGTGATGTTGAAGAAAAGTTCCAGAGAAAACATTTTTAAGCTTCTCTATGTAAGCTGGCAAAGAAAAGTCCTTTTATTGTCACTGTTAGCTGACTTTGCTTTTTCAATCGAGAATAAATAGTAAGACAGACTAGTACCAAAAATTACATCAGCTACACTTGGACATTATAAAAGCAAAATGTTGTCTCAAAAAATGATCATATGTCCTTCCCACCTCTTCATTTCAATCCAAACCTATGTTTCTCCATGAAAGCTTTATTTTAGAATTCAGTATTAATCTTTTATACCATTTTTGAAACTAAAGATGAAGAATTTCTAAGTGATTTTAGTAGCAGAATCTGCTTCCCTCCGTCAAATAAAACCTTATGTGGGAAGACCATTAAAAAAAGGAGATAAGAATGAATCTGCTTTGGGTGGGGCCTGTCCCATACCCCTTTCTTCCTTTCTCCTGTTGTGGCCTCTGAGGTACCTTGGAGACTGCAGCAGTTTTATAACTATTGCTCTTGCTTAAAAAGCTCCAAACACATGGCTTTTTTCACTTTATTTCTCCAAATTATAACCTGAGTACCCATTAGTTTTATGAATTCAAGAAGCGGGACACTGTTGTGGCCTTGCTTGTGTGTTGAGTTTGTGTACCTGTGTCCATGCAAAATGCCACTAAAATCCGATCTTGACAAGTTTGCGCCTATCAGTCTCATGTAATGAAATGTCTTTGTCTCAGTTTCAAATGGAAGTTGGAACCTCCATTCTGTATATTCCTGACATTTTTAAGTTTGAAATCGGTAACTCATATTTCTTTTCCTTTTTCCAGTAAACATAAGCTGAGTCAAACGTGGAGCACCCAGATAGCACTAAATTAGGTGTGTGGGAGCCCGCATTTCAAGTGCTCCTTGTAATAAATACATCCTTTGTTTCTCTTAATGCTGTCCTTTCTTTTTCCCATGCCACTCCTGCAGAAGGAACTCTTGACAAATCTATAGTTTTAAATAACTTGCCAGATCCAGTCTTCCCTGATAAATAAAACTAAAATAAGAGATTAAATATATAACTTAATGTTATGAGAATTTGAGTTTTTGTATAGTGTGTCTGTCACATCAGAACTGAAATCTGCCTGCATACTATGAAAAGGTAAAACACACAATAGTAGAGCACGGCAATAATGTCTTAGTCTGGAAAATGGTTTATTGTTGGTGAATATTAAAAATGCCAAGTTTGTTGCCTTTATTACCTGTTTAGTTTCTGTGGGGAAGGATAGTCCCTAACCAGACATTTTATGAATTGGTTCAAGTTTGTAAGGCTTAGAAATATAATGAAGAAATAGATATAAATCATGTATGCTTTGTGCATCAAAGATTTAAGTTCATGTGGCTTTTCCCCTCACCTATTCCTTTTAGGTTCCCCAGCTAAATAATGTAGAAAACAGCTTATGAAATTAAAAGAGGAAAATAACATTTTAAAAACTCCACCTTTCATATCCCTGCCTGTAATTTTGAAAATTAAAACCTTGAGCAAGTGCTTATCTTGGGCAAATTATTTTAACCTGAAGTTTGACCAAAGTACAATTAGAAGGACACTCTGCATCATCGCTAGAGATACTATTAATTTTCTTACACTAAACCCAAAAAGTGGATGCACCAATTGCCATTTTAACAGAGGGTATGTTTTTTATCTTGAAGACCAATGAAAAGGAAGTTACATGTGAAAATTAACAGAGCAATCCATTGTTTTTGTCCTTCAGCCATTCTCCTAGGATATTTTTTGTGATACCTGTAAAAAAACAAAGTCATGGAGGTATATGTCCATGGTAGTAGGTAATAGGATGTACCCAAATTTAGCATGTTTGTGATGTCCTTATAGTCGACTGCAGCACAATGCTGGAGCAGAACTGTAGTGCTCCAGAAAAGCCCCTCCATCAGGAGCTACTTGGAAGTTCAGAGCATTAGTTAGACATACGTTCACGGAAAATTGTATCAACCTGGCAAGAAATTAGTAGTTGGAATGGCTTGAGGATTGTTTTCAGTTCTTTTTTTATCATGTACTGGTTTTCTACCTGTGGAGAGTTAAAAATATTTATCTGTTGTTATGTTTCTTCATTTTGTTTTAATTATATGAGGATCCTTTTCTTACCAAGAGTTGATAGACACCAGTAAATTCCTGCCAGCAGGAATACAGCAATTCAAAGCTCCAGGGGAGTCCATGTGACTATCACCTTGACTTAGGCAGTGCTCAGTAACTGTTTGTGGCCATTGGGTGGCCTTGCCTGCCAGCTTCATGTTATATAGCTTTTCATGCAAGATTCCTTACTTAAAGACTATCTGGATCATTCAGGGTTAAGCTTTCCTCTTACTCACTCCTGATAACAAAGTTCCCTGAATACTTGAGAACCATTGTTCATTTGATGGAAGTGTGATTGGCAGACATTTGAGTAAATTCAAGCTTTCACTTACCGTTTGTAATTTGGGAAAGTCATTTTGGTCCTATAGTTAAAATTCCACCCTGGACATTATTCTTAGTATGTCACTGTTTTAATACCCCAAAGTGATATGGATGATTTAAATCATGTTTTACTTGTACTAGTTTTGAAAAGTTTAGGATAAATCAGTATTCCACATGCTAAGAAGAACAGTGACATTAACAGTAATGCACTGTAGTAGGCAGTATAAAATTCATCACTCAGTCTTGATGCTCAGGTAACACAGGTAGTCAGGGTGATAATGTTTGAGCTTCTGTCTGCTAGAAAATGTTTTGATTTCTGTTTTCTAAGATGGCTCTTGATAGATTGTCTCTGTGTATGGATATAATGAAAATACCACTGTGACTTCAGTAGACCTTATATACACGAAGTCCACCTTTAGGATTTTGCTATATGCAAAGTTTGGTCTGTGCACAACTGTCTTGAATATATGAATTTCCCCGCCTCACGCCTTCATGTTGGTTTGCTGTTTAATAATATCATTCCAATATTTCATGCTAAGTGGTTGTAAAAGTTAGTTTGAGGTTGCTTTGCTTACAGTCATGTCACATCAGAACCCCACTTACCAGCTTCATTTGTCCTCTAGAATATAATCCAGGTGAGCTGGCACTTCAGGAATTAGGTACAAGTTACAACCACAAAGAGAGCATGTGCACCTGTAGAAGCTCATAAGGACACATGAGTTACAAGCCTCCTGAACCACTCACAGTAACTTCCACTTGAATTAGGTTGTAAATCATTTTTGTTGGCAAAAAAATTGTAGGTAATCCATAGTCACCAGATTCTCTGTTATACACCTCCATTATACATTCAGTAATCAGGTAATATAGTAATAATAGTAGTAATACTTAACACAGTGTAGTTGAGCACTTACTATTGCTAGACATAATAATAAGTACTTTCTAAGTAATCTAATTAAATACAACAACCCTGTGAGAATGGTTTATACTTAGTATAAAGTAATTTTCTCAATGTCTCACAGCTAACAGAAGAACCAAGATTTAAACCCAAGTGTAACTAAAAAGCCTATACCCTTAAATCCTAATTTCCTTGGATATCTGTTATATCTTTAGGATGGTTTTAAATGTTTTCAGTAAGTGGGGGTAGGGGGTGGACATTTTTGGGATAAGACAAAGGTACTGACAGTGGAAGATTTCCTTCAAAACCTTGAGGAAAATGAATTTTTTTAGCCTAGCATTATATGCCAAACCAAATTTCACAAGCATGAGAATTGAATAAAAGCATTTTCTAATATTCTAGAAGGGACTCAGCATGTACTGTTTTTTACAAAGTTACTTAAAGGTTGTATGCCAGCTAAACAAAGAAGTAGTTCAAGAAATAGGAAAACATGTAAACAATAGCAAAGGAAAGTCAGAAGGAGAACTGGGCTGCAGGTCTGGAAAGCATTTAGTCCCTATGGAACAGAAGAATGAAGGGTTGCAGGAGACAGGTGTTGGCGTAAAGGAGTAGGTATTATGATTGAGATGCCAGAGGAATCCAAATTTTAAAGAAGGAAGAGAATACTAGAAGTGTATGTGTTGGGTTATGAAGGTCATTAGCTAATATACATAAGTAGTCTTTTGTTGATTTTCAACTCTCAATCTATAGACAAAGCTTATTTATGGTTACAGAACAGAAGGTGTAAAAGTTATCAACACTAACAATAATAAAATTGAGAGGAGGAATGAGACAGAGAAGTACATTGAAGAAAATGACATTAATATTCTCATCTTACTAATAAGGAATCAAAATATATACTGTCTGCAGTTATTGGAACAAGAAATGGAGGCTAAGTTATATTGTTTAATGTTAGAAAGTGGAAAAGGGAAGGGGAGGTATAAATAATCTAAATATATATCTATCATAATAAGACATCAATAGGTAATGTCTGAAGTTGATAAATCAAGATTTAAAGATAGGCAGCCACCAGAAGAATTAAAATTAAAAAGGTGTTAGAAATTGTGATGTAAGTAGTGAAATGGGGGGAGGGAAGGAAGAGCAAGGTACAAATGGTTTTTTACACCCTATTCCTTCCTCATTTATTTTAGCTATGTACATGTACTATTTTAATTTAGAAAAACTAATTTTGATTTAAAGGAAAAAATGCTACCAAATCGTGAACCTACTCCACATTATCTTCATGTATTTCTAGGATGACTTGAAGTACCTTGACCAGAACAAAGCAAACCAATGAAAAGTTGGCAAGCTATTAATTTATCAGGGGTAACCCATGGAAAAGTTCAGCTTGCCTCCAGAGGTTTCCAGGATGAAATCTAATCCTCACTAAAGGAACAGATTGCAAAAGTTGCAACATGAATGATGAAGGAAATTATGAGAGCTGTGTAGGAAGTCCAGAAAGGGAAATCCATGGAGTAAACCTCCAAAGGAAGTAGAGAACACATCCAATGAGGGAAGATCAGAAAACTCTTCATGAAAGAGTTAACATTTTGGTGAACATTTGAAAGGTAAGTAGAGTTTTGTGAGGAGACTAAGGGAAAGAATGCATTTTAGGCAGAAGGAAGAGGCAGAGAAGGACGTGACTCAGTAAAGCCTGGGTATACACCAAGAAATGGATTGTGATGAGGAGTGTTTAGAGGTAAGGCTCTAAAGTTAGGTAAGGATTATTTTGTAAGGAGTCTACAGTATGCACATGGCTTGAAACTTGTCATTTACTAAGTTAAGTGCCAAAGAACTTACGAAAATTTGTTTAAGTGATATCAAAACTGTGATTTGGGAGAATTAATCTGGGAACAAAATTACAAGGGAAGACTGGGATAAAATAGAAAAAAGACAATGCAAATGAAATAAGAAAATAACGAGAGTAAATATCGACACTTATAAGAGTTGGTAAATTGATGAATAAAAAGAACTAAAAGTGAGGCATCAAAACTGACTCTAATGTTTTCAACCTGATGACTGGACAAATGATACTTCTATATCAACAAATATAAGAATATAGTAGTTAAATTTCTATTTGTTCAAAGTAAGAGAAACCAGCTAGAACTGACTTGAGCAAAAGCAGAGAAAGAATGTTATCAACATAGACTGTGATCTCATGGTACTAAGGAGTAGGTCTTTGGAAGGTCACCGGTGAGAAGGATTCCACAATCCTCAACATTAGGAATTATAACTGCTTTGCAGCCATGGGTGTGAACCAGCTACTCAAAACTCTTTGCCTAAGTCAGTTCCAAAAATCCCTGGAGAAAGAGTCTGATTGGGCCACTCTGAGTCATGTGGCTGCCCTTGAACTAATTAGCTATAACAGTGGGTGACAAGGTCATACCTTACAAATATGGCTGCTGGATGACTGATTTCAGGGGCATTTCCCAGAAAATAAGAAAATGTTATGAGTAGACCATATATAATTGATTAGATGTGTATTTTCTATTCTTTTTTCTTGAATGTATGGATTAGACACATACTTTTTTTTCCCATAGATATGTGAAACACAGTATCTTGTTCTTTAACAACTATAAAAGGACTATCTGTCCTTCCCAACTAAAGGTAACATCCACAAGTGATACTATGTGACTATTGTCTTACAAATCCATAATCTCCTAGTGATTCCCATTCTTTCTGTGATTCCATCATGATCCCATCTTGCCTGTAGCCTTGCAAGATGCTATAACCTAGGGATTAAATTACAAATTTAACTATCACCAGTATCTTCCACATATACAAAGTTAGGAAAATGAAGAAGGTAGAGGAAAAGCAAATGACAAAAAGGAGTATCATTTTAAAAGAGGGAAGAAGAAAGAAAAGGGATAGAATTTTTCATTAGTTACTCTAGCTATAAGCAAGAACAAAATGGTAGAGACAGTGGGGCCATAGTATTTATGACTGAGTTTCTGCACTGACACTTCATGTTCCTCTTTGCCTGAATTTCATCAGGTTAGAGTTTTTGTACTGTTGACATGATCCAAACCTTCATTCCTAAAGGATCTGATCTCTGAATGGAATTGTTGTTTAGTATTGTGATAGTCATCCATTAGTCCTAACCAGTGGTCATGGTAGTACAAGATGTTCTGCCCCAGAGGTTACCAGGGTTCCACTCATACATACCCTCCTTGACAGGCCTATCCCCTGCTTGCCAACACTATGATCCCTTCGCTTCCCTTCCCTTCCCTTCCCTTCCCTTCCCTTCCCTTCCCTTCCTTTCCCTTCCCTTCCCTTCCCTTCCCTCTCCCTCTCTCCCTCTCTCTTTCTACCTTTTTACCTTACTTCTTTCCTTCCTTCCTTCCTTTTCTTCCCTTTTTCCTTTCTTCCCCTCTTTTCCTTTCTTTTCTTGTAGTCCCTCAGTGAGAGAAGAAACTCAAAATGGCCAGATGGCAAACTCAGTTCCCACTTCATTTGAATCCTGTATCTGCAGTTAGAAGCAATCCTCCTTTTAAACTAAAACTTTAAGATGGAAAGAACCTCTTGTTAAGATGGAGAAGCAACAATTCTGAGACTGGGTCTTTAGATCTATTGTACCTCCATCCCTTAATTTCTATACCTTTATATTCTGGTTGTAAGAGTGCATACAGTGAGTCATCAGCTGATTGCTTTACTTGAAGTGAACATTGACTTTTACTGAAAATTACTAAGGCATTGCTCTTAGGATATGTCAGTTTGCAGGATGCCTTCACAGAGTCGGTGTATAATGGCCCTGGGCGAGCTTTGGAATTCAGGTAACACAAATACAAATCCAGAATAATTGTTTTTTTAGTGAGTAAAAAAAATCACTATGCCCTTCATAAAGGAAGGGGGCTTAATGTAAATGACTTACCTCTGCTATTGATTAATTCTCTGAAGGACTAACATTAGATCCATTTTTATTAATCAAGCCTCTGGTTACTTACCTGCTTTAAACCCTTCCCCTGGCAAGCATTGCACCAAAGGCCTCTCCAACCTCTGCAAACCTCGCCTGTGTTACCACTGTAGGCCTCTTAGTTTTTCCTTGAGTAACAGAATGGTGCTAGGTTCCCTGTACACCTGTTTTGTCTTTATATTTGTCTTTATGCTGTCCCTTCTTAGAATTTTCTACCGCTATTCAGCTAACTTCTGCTCCTCTTTGACTTAGGTGTTCTTGCTTTAGGAAATTTCTTGACCCATTTTCTTTAGGTTCCTTTTCTTAATTCTTCCAGAAAACTCTCCCTAGTATTGTACTTATCACATTGTATTATAAATTTATCTTTCTTCAACTAGACTGTGATTTCCTTAAGCAGTTAAGTAAGCAGCTGTTTAATTAATAAAAATTGACCCAGAAACCTAGTGTGAGCCCTTCTGCATAAGCTGAGCTCCTCCTTTTGAATACAGAAGTAGGTTTGGGAGATAGTGTGTTTTCTCTCACTGGAGTGGGAATGAGTCTTGGGTGCTATTTTGCCTTATGCAATTGCAGAATTGACAGGGATATAGACAGAGGATGTAGTCCGGTCCTGGGCTGGTGTGCCAGCTCGTCATTAACTTAGATTTATCCTCTTCAGCTACAATATTTAGTACAACCCCGCATCCATCCTGAGAGGGAGTCTGAGAATGATCCTCAAACAATACTTGGTTTGGTTTCACTACTGAAAGGTTACGTTTTAACTAAATGTTCTTGTTTAACTAACTTAACTAAATATCTCTTGTTATGGTATGAAGTGTAGACTTAAGATAAACATGACCAGTAGCCCAAATAAGAACCCACAGGAAGGAATATTAGGGCCTAAACTAAACCTGTATTAGCTCAGGATGGTGGAGTGAGGGTAGATTCCTAAAGCATTTAGGAAGCAAAACACGGATAAATTGGTTAGGAAGATAATAAAAGAATTGAGAGTGATTTGTAGGTAGCTGCTTTGGGCGATGATACTGCATCAATTGAGAGGAAAAGAATATAGTCCTGTTTGGGACACGTTTGATATAAAGGACCTCTGAATAATCTATGAAAAGAGGTCAGTAGGCGGTAGTTGAATATACAAATTAGGAGAAGAAACCAAGAGAATAAAGGAGATTGCACTATAGAATGTATAAAATGAGAAGCGTAATGGGTCCAGGGAAGGAAACCTGAGAACACCAAAATATAAAAGGTAAACACAAATATAAAAGGGAAACAACAGACATGATTGGAGAGAGATGGGTTCTAGAAGCCAGTGGGATAAAGAACATTACCAGGTGCACCCAGAAGTTTCAGGTCTGTTGGATTTAGCATATGCAGGTTATTGGTGACTTTGTAGACATCAACATCAGTGGAGTATGGGTGAAGACAGAAGTCAGACTGTGGAGAACTGAAGTGAAATGGAAAGTGAGATACTATTGTAGATATCTGATGAAAAAGGAGAGGGATTAGATTGATATCTAGAGAAATACAGGTGGAGGTAAGGACTAGGATGGGATATACAAGCATGTTTATAAGCTGAGGAGGAAGAAGAGAGAATGAAAATATCTAAAAGGAAAATGAAGGAGGCAATAACTAATGAAGGAAGGTCACAGAGGACTAGGGTCATGGGTACAAAGAAAGGTTTGCCTTCAGCTGAAGGAAAGGACCCCTCTTGCATTGTTGAGAAAGAAGTAAGGATGACGGACATAGATGATCTTAAAGAAAGAGGACTAGGAAGTTGAAGAAGGACTGGAAAGATTCAGTGATCTACAAGCCTCAACTTGACACAGTATTACTGAGTCCACGTATAATGAACTGTGGTAAGATTGAGCCTTGGCCTTATTATGCATAGTACAATACCTAGTAAAGTCTGACCCCTCTTTTTGAAAAATAATATATAGAAATTCAAACTTTAACAGTATAAACAAATTGAGTTTGAGGTATCTATAGATCATCCTAATAGAGTTGATCATCCAAACGTGTTTCATTTTGAGTTTCTCCCTATTCAATTGGAAATATGATCCATTATGTAAAATATGCATAAAGAGAAAGGAGAAACTCTTTATGTGTCGATGATTGTGTATTTACGGAAATTTTTTTTTACATAAATTAATACCATTTTCTCAATAAGAAAGTAAGATTGAATATCCTGAGGTGACAAATGACTCCTTAGTCTCCTGGCTTTACGTAATTACTGTCTAGGTTAGGTCCTGTCTGTGTTGGTGGTCTCTGTGCAACATTTTTGCCCTAGTTAAGCTTCTACTGTAGCTTTTTTCTCACTTTCTGACCTCCTTGCTAATCTGGTCTCATTTAGGTTCCTTTTCTTAATTCTAATCTGGTCTCATGCTCACTGTCACAAAGAATGACTAGTCTTGTTAGTTGTACCTCAGTGTAGTCTTAGGTGTCATCAGTTATTTTAATACTTCCCTTTTGTAGTGATCTGAGAACCATTTTCATTTTCCAGAAATAATGCCTTTGTGATATAGTGTTAAAGTTTCAGGATCTTAGAGAAAGTTGATCCAAAAAGACTGACAGTGCCTGGCCCTCAGTTTGTACTTGATGCATGTTCTATGAGTGAAGGGCTGAATGCAGGCCATTTCATTTCTGTGAAAGTTTACCATACTAAAAACCCTGTGATTTTCTCTGGAAAGAAGTAGTACACGTTCTTTTTGGAATATTTCAAACCATTGAATGTTAACTGTAGTAACAAATACTTTTTGAGTCCCAGGCACTCTCCAAGGCACTGGAGGTGAAGACACCTCACTCACTTCCTCTTACCTTGGATATGAGTTTTGATATTTAACAATAACAAGTTTGGATCAGTGCTGGTTTGGGCAAGGTTCAGATTAATTATATAAAAGATTATGTATTTTTTTAAAAACCCTATCATATCCTGTCACCCAGTTCTCAAATACAAGTGCTTTAGGCATTGATATAATCTGGACATGATAATTGTACTCCCCTCTAGAATAGTCCTTGTGTTTGGAGAGGCCTTCTGATAATGACAGGATGTCATTTTTTTTTTATGAAGGAACTTGAGGCAGGAATCTAGAATTATAATGAAGAACCATCTAGGTGATCTCACCAGAGTACTGGCAGCACTGTGATCTGAAACATTTTGGTCAAAGTGAAGTTTATTGAGGATCATAATTTTCATTAAGAAGAGGAATTGCAAAGTTGCTAGATGGGTTGGAATAAAAACAAAATTGATTTGCTGCATGATTGAGCACAATTATTGTTATCCCTCAAGTTGTGAAGACATATTAGTCTTCACATACAAGTGTGCTGGAAACAGTTTGTATTTTAATTGAAGTATGTTCACCTTGTCTCTGCTGTAGTTTTCTTCAGACAGACCCTTGGATAGTTGTCTTTTTTTGTTGTTGTTTTACACCCCCCTCCAGTTTCCACCATTCTTAGCATTGTGTGTTCTAATGTAAACAACCACAAACAGCCACACTCTGTGAAATACACCATTTCTACCCTTGAGTCTACAGATTTGCTTTTCTGGTAAATGGCTTTTGGGGGCTGCAGAAAGCAAACTGTGAGACCCCTGGAGGCAGTGTGTTTGAGTTTATAAGCAGTGTTTGCATGAAGTTCTGGTAGTCTCTTCTGTTTTTTGGGTTGTTTTTTCACACTGTCTGACCTACAACCTTTTTTTCATTATTTTAGTCTTTTGGAAGCCAGGAAAATAACCTGGATGGAAAGTAAAGTCCTGTAGCAATTTGGATTATATTCTTAGCTAACTCGTTTAATTGGCTTGTGCCTTAAATTTTGTTTATGAAACTGTAAAAGTATAAAACATGTAATAAATGCAGAAGTACTACACTGATGCTTTTTCTTGGGTATGTACACTCCTGAAATTAGTTATGTTTCCACATTAGGGTGAGTTGTATTCTGGTATTTTAAGGGGAAATTTTAAATCTTTGTATGTTTCTTAAATATATAGCACCTTACATCTTGAAGACAGTGAAATAGACCCCAGGATTTAGGACCATGGTAAAGAAATCTGAAATTTTATTGCCTTATTATTAAGTTCACTCTGCCTAATTTTTAAAGCTTCAACAAAAATGCATATAAAATTTATGTACAAATATTGGAAGTATAACAGAGATAACAGTGTGTGGAGTTACACAAACCTGGATTTGAGTCCAATCTCTGGCATTTACTAGCTCTGTGACCCTGAGCAGTTTTGTTATCATGTACTAGTTACAGTAAGTACTTACTTCCTAAAGTCATTGTGGAAATGAAATTATTACCTGAATATTTTGTCTCTAATATTAGCAAGCAGATAACTGACAAAATTTTTAAAAGATGTATGAGTCATATTCTTTTTTAACACGGATGCAGCAAAAAAAAAAAATCCTAGTATGACATTTAGGATGTTAAACCCAGAATAAACATCATGATGCAGAGTCTAGCAAATCTTTTTTTTTTTTTGGTATCATTAATATACAGTTACATGAACAACACTGTGGTTACTAGATTCCCCCCACTATCAAGTCCCCATCACATACCCCATTACAATCATTGTCCATCAGTGTAGTAAGATGCTATAGAATCACTGCTTGTCTTCTCTGTGTTATACTGTCTTCCCCATATCCCCACACACACATTATTTGTGCTAAACGTAATGCCCCCTTTTCCCCTCATCCTTCCCTTCCCACCCATCCTCCCCAATCCCTTTCCCTTTGGTAACTATTAGTCCATTCTTGGGTTCTGTGAGTCTCCTGCTGTTTTGTTCCTTCAGTTTTTGCTTTGTTCTTACACTCCACAGTGTATGAGTGAAATCATTTGATACTTGTCTTTCTCCACCTGGCTTATTTCACTGAGCATAATACCCTCTAGCTCCATCCATGTTGTTGCAAATGGTAGGATTTGTTTTCTTCTTATGGCTGAATAATATTCCGTTGTGTGTATGTACCACATCTTCCTTATCCATTCATCTACTGATGGACACTTAAGTTGCTTCCATTTCTTGGCTATTGTAAGTAGTGCTGCGATAAATATAGGGGTGCATCTGTCTTTTTCAAACTGGAGTGCTGCATTCTTAGGGTAAATTCCTAGGAGTAGAATTCCTGGGTCAAATGATATTTCTATTTTGAGCTTTTTGAGGAACCTCCATACTGCTTTCCACAATGGTTGAACTAGGTTACATTCCCACCAGCAGTGTAGGAGGGTTCCCCTTTCTCCACATCCTTGCCAACATTTGTTGTTATTTGTCTTTTGGATGTTGGCCATCCTAAATGGTGTGAGGTGATATCTCATTGTGGTTTTAATTTGCATTTCTCTGATGATTAGCGATGTGGAGCATCTTTTCATGTGTCTGTTGGCCATCTGAATTTCTTCTTTGGAGTAGTGTGTCTGTTCAGGTCTTCTGCCCATTTTTTAATTGGATTATTTGCTTTTTGTTTGTTGAGGCACGTGAACTCTTTATATATTTGGGGTGTCAACCCCTTATCAGATATGTCATTGATGAATATATTCTCCCATACTGTATGATGTCTTTTGTTCTACTGATGGTGTCCTTTGCTGTACAAAAGCTTTTTAGTTTGATATTGTCCCACTTGTTCATTTTTGCTTTTGTTTCTCTTGCCCAGTGAGATAGTGTCATGAAGAAGTTGTGCATTTTTATGTTCAAGAGAGTTTTGCCTGTGTTGTTTTCTAAGAGTTTTATGGTTTCATGACTTACATTCAGGTCTTTGATCCATTTTGAGTTTACTTTTGTGTATGGAGTTAGACAGTAATCCAGTTTCATTCTCTTACATGTCCATTTTTGCCAACACCAGCTGTTAAAGAGGCTATCATTTCCCCATTGTATATCCGTGACTCCTTTATTGTATATTAATTGACCATATATGCCTGGGTTAATATCTGTATCTGTACTCCCTATTCTGTTCCACAGGTCTATGGGTCTGTTCTTGTGCCAGTACCAAATTGTCTTGATTACTGAGGCTTTGTAATAGAGCTTAAAGGTGGGAAGCGAAATACCCCCTGCTTTATTCTTCCTTCTCAGGATTGCTTTGGCTATTGGGGTCTTCTTTGTTTCCATATGAATTTTAGAATCTAGAAAATGTTTAGTCTTGCTGGCTGCCAGTGAGAAGAGCAGTATCTTTAGGTCTTAGACAAATAAATGCACAGCAAGGAAGGGAACAATGCCATTGGCCAGTTGCTTAACCTTTGGGCCTCTATTTCTTTATACCTGTGTTGTATGAGTTGCTAATCAAACCGGAAAAGACATGGAGGAACCTTAAATACATATCACTGAGTGAAAGAAACCAATCCGAAAAGGCTACCTTCCACATGACTCCAGCTATTTGACATTCTGGAAAAGGCACTAGAGAAACAGTGAAAAGACAAGTGGTTGCCAGGAGTTAATGAGAGAGGGAGAGATGAATAGGCAGAACACAAATGATTTTTAGGGTAGTGAAACTATTCTGTAGGCTGCTGTAATGATGGATACATGTCATTAGATACTTGTCTAAGCCCATGGAATGTACACCACCAAGAATGAACTGTAATATAAACCTTGGACTTCGGGTGATCATGTTAGCATAGATTTAGCAATTGTTACAAATGTAGTGGTCTGGAGATTATGTTGACAGTGGAGAAAGCTGTTTGTGTGTTGATGCAAGGGGGTATCTGTACTTGGTGCTTAATTTTACTGTGCACCTAAAACTGCTCTAAATAAAAAGTCTATTAAAATACACCCACACACAGGATGGGAATAAATGAAGAAGAAGAAATTCAAAGGCTGCTTACTGAGCTTTTTTTTTTTCACATACTTGGCCTTCCTACCCTCTATGTACCTCCCTCTCCTCCAACCTCAGTTACTTCCATGTGGATGGTTAAGGCAGCTTTTTCCCCCACAGTGAGTTCCTAGAAACAGTGCCATAAAGCAGACCACCACAAAACAGATCAGTGTTGAAAGAATTCTGTTGCCTTATACAAACAATATTGTAATTGAGGATTGCATTCCTGACCCAAACTTGCCATCAAATGAAACAGTATGCTTCAAGTTTTATAAGACTGGCATGAGTATGCACTGCACATTGATTGAGATCCTGTATACCATGAGTGATTGGTCCATAAAAATACAACTCTGGAAATAATCATGCTTTACAACCGTTTTTGGATTTGTATTCCTTTTTAAACCATCCTTGGATCATTTTTACCCTTAGGATGCAACCTATCTGGACAAGCTTGGTCATGCAGCCTTCCCTGTGGCCAGAGGGGCAGGGCACTATGAGCAGCTTATCAAAGGGTTGGAATGGCTGAGGAGCATTCCCTAAAATAGAAGGAGGAAGAAGAGAGACAGAGAAGGGAAGAGAAAGCAGAAGAAGGCCATGTTTCCTCTATCAAAGTTGTGAGACACCTACCAGGATGTTTTATAAGATTTGCTCTTTTAACACAGAATGGGAAATTCCATGCTCATTCCATAGCAGAAATTTAATACATAAAAATTATTTTGCTTCACAAAAATTATAAACATAGATGCCTTGCACTTTTATATATTTCCTTAGTTTCTGTAAGTCTAAGTTAGATGCTCATAAAGTTTTTATCACCATGTGATCTGTAAAGCACATGTTCTACCAGAAAATCCTCCTAAGTCCCCAGCTCTCTGGTTTCCTTAGAGGTAATGATGGAAACTTATGTATAATTCCATACTAACATTATGCTGCAAAGAATGTTTATAAAATATTAAATTCTGATAAAGGGGATAATATTTTTAAATCATTCTTGATCCCTGAATATTATGACATATTAATAGTTATATAGCACTTGGCTTCAAAATTTCTTACTACATAAGCTTTGATTCCATATTAGTGTGAGTATCCTGCTGGAAAAGAATAGAAATGCTTGTCTTTTTATAGGGTTACAGAGAATCTGCTGTTCTTCCAAATAAATGCTCTCTACCATTACTACCATCTATTTGTTCATCTCCTGAAAAAAAGAAGAGCAGTTTTTCTTACCCAGAATCCCAAATGTGAGTCAAGCCCAGTTTTATAGGTATGTTCTTTATAACAGGGTCAGTGGACTACCATATGGGTCAAATATATCCCACATTCTTTTTTTTAAGTCCCATAAGCTAATTGTTTTACATTTTTGATTGAAGAAAATCAAAAGAGGAAAAATATATGAAATTCTAATTTGGTGTCCATAAAGTTTTATTGGAACATAGCCACACATTCATTTACACACTGCCTGTGGCTGCTTTCACTTTACAAGGGCAGATTTGAGTAGTTACAGGAGGGACTGGGTTCTCCACAAAGCCTAAAATGTTTGCTATCTGCCCCTCTATGGAATATATTTGCTGGCCCCAGATCTAAATAATTTTTTCACCATCTACCACTCTAACCACACACTTAGATTTATTTTCTCTCCCTCCTTCCTTTTCTCCCTCTCTGGCCTTCTCCCCTCCCTGTCTTACTTTTCACACACATACATCATTTTGAATTAGGCAATTACAGTTACAAAAAAATCAAATGGTGAGCCTACAGTTAAATGGTAAGCAGAAACATGTTTTAATTTCCCTTTGACTTGTCAGTCCTCTCCTCCCTGTCTGCTTTCTCTTTCCTCTCCTGCCTTTATATAGAATTTCTAAGGCAATGCCGTTTTCTTAGTATATTTAGTTTTTAAGGTGAGGGTTAGATCTTGATACATTATTTAACTTCCATGGAAAGTTCCCTGTTAGTATGTGGTCCCATTTTTAACCTATTTGCAGACACCCCCGATTATCTAAAATCACTTTCACATGGGGCTGAGGTTAAGCTTTATTTCTCTTGGCATGTCCCTGCCATAGCAGACACTTCCTCTTTGCCTTGAAAGGACAAAACGATGTTCAGCTGTCTGGACTTAGGCCCAGTGTTTGATTTATACATTATTTAATTTCCTCCTGAAAATTGGAAGCAGGACTTTCAGGAATGGAAGTCAGTATTTTTCATTTGTTTAAGAACACTTTTAGGTCTAATATAATCATCAGTAGTAGATGTCAGCATGATTAGGGAATGACTTAAGGTAAAGCAAATAAAATATGAATACAAAGGAAAGTTATTTGACAATGGAAGAGATCTGAAGTTTTTGAATAATCATTGTATGTGTTACTAGGTTTTTTGTGTGCTAGTCTTCATTCAACAAACTTTTCTATGCTGCATTTTGGGGTACCTGCCTTTACCCATTGGAGGAAAGACCTCTAACCAGTATGTTATAGTTGAAATTGTTGAGGGATTAGAAGTTTGAGGAGAATTTAATGTAACCATTCCAGTAATTTTACAGAGCATTTTTGGTTTCTTTCTGAGCTGCTACTGCATTTATCTCCACAATTAAGTTCATATGCATGCCAGGATATGAATGCCAAAATTGTTTGAAATTCTTTCAACAGTAACTCAGGAAATTAAAAATTAACTCTGAAAATACTATTTCTTATCTTAAATCCACTTGTGGGTAGTGTATTCCTTTGTAAACTACTTAGATCATTGTTACTCTTAGGTTATAATCTGTCTACTTTCTCCCACCAAAGTTCTTAAAGGTCTGGCGCATGTACTATCTCCACTTTCTCACTCCTAATTCACCTCTGCAACCATGGCAGCACCGCCTCTCCCTCCCTTCACCCACGCAGAGCTGGTCTCCCCAGCTGTTTCCTCATCTCCAGTCCTGTAACCAGCCATAAGTCCTCGCTTCCCTGGCTTTTCTGCCCTGTCTGCCAGAATTCATACCCTCTTCCTGACACCCTCCTCCAGTTCAGTGTGGACCGTTTCCTCTACTTCTTTTCTCTGACAGACTCCTTTCCTAGTGTCGAGCTAAGCTGAAGTGTTCCCAAAGTTGTTTCTTGGACCTCTTCTCTGTCTACACACAGCCTTTTCCTTCTCATCTTTCCTCAGAGCCCAACACACCTGGGGAGAATTTAGAGGGCTGCAAAGAACACAGTTTGAAAACCACCCAGTCCTGTGAGACTTCTTTTGAGTCCCAGAATACAGCACATCCTGTGCCCTCTCCATGCCTTGCTCAACAGAGTTCCTTCATGTGAAGTGCCTCACCACCAACCCACCTTTTCACAGTCTCACATCCCTTCAAGGCTCATTCCTAGAGGATCTACTCTTTGATGTTACTGAGCTCCCAGTAGATATTTTCTTTTCCTTATCTGAGCTACAGTGGGGACAGCCTGGTACAGTAAATAGAGCACAGGTACTAGAGTCAGGCAAATGTGGAATTAAATCTAGACCCACCACCTGTTTGCATGATGTTGGGCAAACTTACCTAAATGCTTTAAATGTCAATTTCTTCATCTGTACATGGTGAGAAGATTAGATTCAATATGTGATGGTTCGGAACACAGGAACAGTCGGTGGCGGTGGCAGCTGTATTAGCATCGTCAGCAGTATTATTTTTCTACACCAGCATTTTCCATTTGTCATATGGACTTCACTTCACCCTCTAAACAGGCACTTACATAGTTGTCTTACTCCCTCTTCTGAATCTAGGTTCTTAGAGGTTGTCTTTATATTCCCCTACTTCCGAAGAGCCTAGAACAATGCCTTGTACATAGTTTTTCGTCAGTGAGTTGAGTTAATAGAATAGCTCTTCCCTTCCCCTAAAAGAAATACTGGCTTCACAGTGTTCTCATGATTCGTAGCTGGGTCTTCATATTTCAGTCAAATATGAGCATACTAAAACATCTTTGTCTGCTGTTATATTTGTCACGTTGAATCTTGAAACTAGCCTTTAAAATTATTGCATTTTAATTCCTCAAAGACTAAGACATATATTTAGAACTCAATAGTCTGAAGTAATTCTTATTTTTGAAAAAAATCTTTGTATTTTATATATAAATTCTATCAGTAGTAACATTTAAAATAAGAAAATGTATATTTAAGGTTCTGACATTAAAATATGTCTTTTAATCAAACCCAACTGCAGTTTTTTTGGCTGAAATAACTAGCAATTTTTTATTTTCACATGTTTTTTCTTGCAAAATCCTTACTTTCTATCTCCAAACATATCTCTGGAAAGCAGATTTCCTGCTTCTCAGAGGTGTCACTTCTTCACAAGTCACACATTATCCTGGTTACAGTAACCTGTAACTGCTTTCTTTGTTGTTTGAGAGACCAGAAAGGTTGATAAGATTCTGCTGATGATTTTTGAAGGAGAAAGCAGGGAAAGAGTAGTTGATGGTCTGAGCATCTAATACTGGAGCTGGTAGATTTGACTGATAGCAGGCAGGCATTGAGGGGCCCTGGGAAAATAGTATAAATTCACATGTGTACTTTTAAAAAAGTGCCAGCACCCTGAAGTCACTAAGATATGCCCTGGTCAGGTATTCATCAGTCAGAAAGCCTTTTTGGAGCAGTAGTTTCGCAGAGCTATTTTAGCTGGTGTTCTCAGAGCTTTGAACCAGCCATTCTTCACCTGAGTGAAAGACACCTATGTAGTGAGCCCCAGGAAGGAGTGCACAAGGTCAGGACAGGAAGGGGTGGCCAGAGGATAGACTGAATTCACACTTCGAATTCTTCTGGAAATCATTTGTAACCACTCAGGTATACCAAATAGTATCACAGCTGACAGCTTTATTTAACATTCCATTTAGCTCTAATCTCTCCTTAATCTCTACTATTTCATTTGGTTAGTGAATATTCAGTGCAGCCCCATTTTGTGGAATGCTGGCCAAGAGCACACTTCAAGTCAATAGTAGCTCTTCAAATAAAATCAAAAGCCTAGCTAGCTGTACTGAACTAGGTGAGAACATGAGCATACAAGTTCTGAAGTTTGTGAGGTAGTTGTTTTTTTAGTTTTTGGTAAATCTTAACAACCTGCCTAAGCAGTATATATATGATGTAAAGCTAATGCAGTAACTAACCCAAGACATAAATTCCACATTTGATGAAAAATCAAATTGAATTCCTGAGCTTAGTTAACATTAAGTCAAGTATTAGACCTTGTTCTCTTTGTATATTCTCCTTTTTCATTCATTATCCTCATTCATCCATTCAACATGTATTTACTGAGCATATTCAATGTGCCAGGTAGGATTCTAGGCACTAGAGTATGCTAGCAAACCAGAGTTTAGAAAGTCAGTACTCTGTGTGCTTCGATTTTGTGGGAGGAAACAGACCATCAACAAAACAAGTAAAAATGTGATGTATTACATGGCAATAACAGAGGGGGAGCAAAATAAAACAGGGAAGGGGAAAAGTATTATGGGGAGGAGATAGCAGGTTTAAATAAGGTGACCAGGGAAAACCTCATTGAAAAGGTGACATTTGAGGAAAAACCTGAGGCAAATAAACTGTACAGTTAGTTACCTGTGGGAAGAGTGTTCCAGAAAAGGGAAGAAGTGCAAATGCTGTGAACAAGACTATGCTCTCCATTTTTAAGAATAGCCAGGAACAGAGAAAGACAAGTACCAAATGACTTCAGTCATTTGTGGAGTATAAAAACAAAGCAAAACGGAGGAACAAAATAGCAGCAGACTCACAGACTCCAAGAAGAAACTAGCGGTTACCAAAGGGAAGGGGTTGGGGAGGATGAGTGGGGGGGTTGGTAGAAGGGCATTAAGGGGCACTATAATTAGCAATCACAATATAGGGAGGTTACCGGGAAGGCAGTACAGCATGGAGAAGACAAGTAGTGACTCTATAGCATCTTACTATGCTGATGGACAGTGACTGAAATGGGGGGGTGAAGACTTGATAATAAGGGTGAATGTTGAAACCACAATGTTGTAAATGTGAAACCTTGCTTAAGATTGTGTATCAGTGACACTTCAATTTAAAAAAAGAACAGCCAGGAAGCCAGTGTAGCTGTAGTGAAGAGAGTGGAGGGGTGATGGGAATCAAATGCTACTGATAGATCAAGTAAATTAGAACTGAGTACTGACCATTGGATTATCACCTTGACAGCAATTCAGGGAAAGGTCCGAAGTCAAACCTATTTGAAAGGGTTTAAGTGAGAATGGGAGGAGAGGAAGTGGAGAATTGAAATAAGGACAACTCTTTCAAGGAGTTTTGTTGGTGGTGGCGTAAAGTAGATATGGAGACAAGGGAGGGATTATGCTTTTAATGTGAGTAATTGCAACATTTTTATGCTGGTGGAAAAAGTTGATTGTATGTGAGCAGCAAATTATAAGCAGCAAATCTTGACTTAGACGAAAGGGAATAAAGTCCAGTGCGTAAATAGGAAGACTGATCTTAGGAATGCAGATAATTCATCTAGTGAAACAGGAAAGAAAGTTAAGTATGCAGGTACAAATAAAGGGAAAGAAGTAGATTTAATGGCAGTAGCATATCGAGACTTCTTTTCTGCCATATAAACAAACTTTCTTGCCAGTGTTTGAATAAAATCTACTGTATCCTTGTCATGCAGTCATTTGCTCCCTGTCTCTAGAGCTGTCTCCTTATTTGGCCAGCTTATAAATTGTTGTTTCCCTTTTATTGAGCAAAGACCTGTCTCCTACAGCACTGGTCCAAGTTCTACTTTCCAGAGCCTCACAAGATCAACAGTTCCAGTCCTTCTCCATGATAGCCTTTCAAGTACTGGAGAGTTGACATGATTCCTCACTGTTGGCCTCACTCCTTCTGACTGTCACACCCACCCCTTCAGTGTTGCTGTTGAGTTGTGGTTTAAGCCTCTCTCACACTGGCCCCTGATCATTCCATCGCCTAAATTGGGCCAGACTTATTTGATCAGTTTCATTTGTTAATTGGGACTCATTTATCCTGGCCACTGTGGTCTTTTTTCTCATTGGCTTATTTTTTTCCCAACATACTCAGTGTTTCTAACAAATACATTTGACTAGCATGCCAACAAAGTTTTTATCTAATGTGTTTATCCTTAGGATGCAGCCATAGACAAAGCACAGCTATGAAGGAATTCCTTTTCCAACCTGACCTTTATCCATTAGTTCCCCATTCTGGAGAAGATAGTCATTTTTAAGTTTTCACATGACTCCAGATAAATCAATACCTAATCTAGGAGACATGGTCAGATTAAGTAGTATAGGGCAAAGAAAAAGGAATATATTATGAGCAGATCCAAGCCTAAATAACAGGAAAATGATGTATCCCTAAAAGTGAGTTTGTAAGGCAGGTAGTTTTCAGATCAAGATGATACATCTGATGAAACTTTGATCGATGTATGTAAATGCTCAGATAGATGCCTGAGCTGAAGATGAATATTTCAAAGGCATTTGCATAGGAGTGATATTTAAAGACATGAAAGTAGATTCATTCTTACAGAGGTGATAGGTAAAGACTAGAAACCAGGGGCTAACAGTAATATATCTATACTGGAAATGTCTGTGAGATGTAAGCATGTGATCCTCTGAGAATTAAAAGCTCATTTATCCTATTACCATGTACGATGAAAAATTGATGTGGGAGAGCCATGCTGGTTCTGGTTTGAATCACCAGGACAAATAAGAAAATCCTAATTTTCCTATTATCACGTCCCATGATTGCTGCTGTATCTGAGCTGGCCTTAGCACCACTACCGGCCCCATTAGCACTGCTACTGCTTTTACCATTCCCGCAGTAGCATTGGTAGTCACCAAAAGGCAGTGACCAAGTATGAGTCAGTGCCAGGAGCCAGGCTTCAGAGAAAAGCCCGGTCAGTTCTGTAGCATGAAGCCACTGGGAAATGTGGAGCAGTTAAGATGTGTGCCTAGAACTGGCAGAGGCTGGAGACTTTGAAAGGCTGGTTGGAGCAGAGCAAGGTGAAAATTGGAGGCAGAAGCAAGTAAAGAGCCAGAAAAATATGAATTTCTAAGACTCACCTTTTCTAAAATTTTGAATGAGCAATGGTTTTTAAAAAATTCTACAATCATACTCATGCTACAGTGAATAGAAGCATCTTACCAGGGTCTTTCTTCATTGCTAGAATTTTATTTCTGTCCTACTTGACTGTCTTTAGACTTTTATCAACCTGTAAATAAATCACAAAAGAGAACAAAAGACTGGAAACAGTTTAAATGTACATTACTTGTGACCTAGTTGAATAAACTATAAACTATGTAGCTCTAAGTGAAATGAGAAGTAGCTCTTTATAGAGCTATGAAGTGATTTCTAGAGTAAATTATTAAGTGAGAAAGACAAGGCAGAGAAAAGTGTGAATGGTATGCTGACATTTATCTAAGGTGGCAAAGGGATGGCAAAGCTTCCCTTTATAAATATGTCCCAGCCAATACATGAGGAAAAATAGCAGAAATAGGATAGCACCATTTTAAAATCCTTTATAAAGTAAAGAACTTAGGCAATCATAAGTGACTACTAAACCATAAAAAGAGGGACAACCACGTGACGGATCTCAACATCACCAATGAAGTATTTGTTCCAAACAAATCAAACCTGAATTCACTGAAGCCTCTAGATCTTATGAGTTTACAGGAAATACAGGAGACAGAGAAACATGTTAAATTACACCACAGAGATGCTGTCAGGAAAATAAAGAATGCAGGAAATTATAGGACATAGGACATATGATCCAGTTTCTTCAATATAAATTGTAAGGGAAAAGAGAGAATCCTTTAAATATGGGATATATTAACTGAATGCGATGTGTAGGTCTTATTTTGATCCCAATTCAAACAAAGTACTGTAGAATACACTTATAAGTAATTGGCAAAATTTTAATACTGACTGAATTGGTAATATACTGATAATAATATTAAGGAATTATTGCTATTTTTAATATGAAATAATGATGTAGTTATGCTTTTTTAAAGTGTACAACCTAGTTTTTTAACAATTATATCCATTACAAAATGTTCACCACAGTAAGTATAGTTACATCTGTCACCATACAAAGTTATTACAGTATTGTAAACTGTTTTCCCTATTCTGTGCATTTCATCCCCTTAACTTTCTTATTTTGTAACTGGTTATGCTTTTTTTTTTTTTTAACTCTTTTAGAACTCTATGCTGAAATAGTTATTAAATATTATGACTCTGGAATTTGGTTCAAAAAATTCAGTGCAGTCTTGGTGGTGAGGATTGAATTGTAGATAAAACAAGGTTGGCCATGAGTTGATCATTGTGAAAGCTGGGCAGTGGATGAATGAGAGTTCACTGAACATAATTCTCTCTTCTGTTGTACGTGTGAATTTTCTCTAGTTTAAAAAAAATTTTTTTTCTCTACCCAAATGCTCACTCAGGATTTCAATCTCTTGTATCTCCCCTTTCTCTTATACTCTTCTATATTCTTAGGAGAAAGAACTGGGCAAGTTTATAAAGTGGGGTGGAGCTGTGTGAAAAGACACTTCAAATCATTTTTCAGCCACTTAGAATGGTAGAATTAAGTCAGTTCTCCAAATTTGGAATGCTGTCCTTAAGCCTTTCGAACACATATTTCCAGTTACATGCACAATTTTAATTGAGATTAGTACTGTCTCCAAATAAAATTTCCATAAACTTTCAAATTGAACAACTCCAAACTTGGGCTTGTAATCTATTAGCTATTTAGGACCCCTCCCCTCCACAAAAAAAAAAATTTATTTGTTTTCTTTTCTGATTCTCATTGAGACTTCTCTAGTCGCTAAAGAGAATGGATTTAACACAAAGATAATTTTGACAATGACCCATCCTGGAATCATCATTCAAAAAGAATAGCTTTAATTTTTTTTGTAGATTGTATAATCATTTCCAAAGAAGGTAGCTGATAGCCCTTAAGGCTTTTCAACTTTATCGTATTTCAGATGATGCCTTTGGCCTGGAAATAAGTTGTAGATCCCAGAATGTTATCTGAACCGCGGATGAGCAGCATGGTCTAAGAAAATGGCAACTAGAAACAGCTGGCCCCATTGCAGCATGCTGAGCTGTGTTTTGGAAGTATGGTTGGTAGAGAGCAGAGGACAGTTGCGCCAGTGGGAGCAAGTTCCAAAGTGGTACCTTTTCAACAGCATTTTGAGATAATGCATTGCCAAGACAGCAGTTAAAAGGAAACAATGCATAAGCAACACAAGTTTACATATACCTGGAAAAGGATAGAGAGCACTTTTTCCATCCTCTTTCTCATTCCCTCAACCAACCATCAAAGATCTGCCTCAGATCACCTATTCCAGCCCTTGCAAGGATCCTCACCTCCTCCCCCCAAAAAACTAAAGTCACCATGTCATCAGTGTGACATCACACACACACACACACACACACACACACAGTGGATTTGGTGCAAATACCTCAGTTTGGCCCCCATCACAGTCCCCTTTCCCCAGATTCAGTGACTAGACTGCAGCCACTCAGACTTACCATGGGAGTTTTGATTACTGGAATTGAGGAAATGAGGACTTTCTGATGGCTAAGACTGTCATAGAAACTGTGAATTGCCATTTTTTTCTACCATGTGGAAAAAAACCACTCTGGGTGAGAAAGGAATAAAGCTAAACAAAGGAGAGAAGCAGAGATCAAAACTGTAGAGAGAGAGTCGTGATAGTATTCCAGTCCTTTGTCCCAGTTGTTCTGCTGAGGCCCAGCCATACTCTGTCCTTAAATTCTATTAGACTCAATCATATCGTTATAATAAATTCTGCCTTCTGATTCAAATTGGGTTTCTGTTCCTAGCAGTATAGTCCTAATATACAGCAGATGTCACAACTGATTGCATATATGTGGAGACATAAGAGAAGCTGAGGCAGAATTTAAGCCACCTTGCTCAGAGGCATTCACAAATGTAGTGTGAAACTACTCGTGAGTCCCCTTTGATTAAAGTTAGCCTGGTTGTGTTTGTTGCAGCAATTAAAGAATACATAGCCTAAGGTCTTTTCAGGACTTGCGTTTCTTATTAAAGAAAATGAATCAAAAGTGTTCATTAAAAGATTGACATAAAAATTTAATAATTATCAGGTTAACCAAGTACTTTGCATTATATTCCATAGGAACATTTGGGGATGTGGATGTGAATTTTCAGTTCCACAAATACGACTAAAATGAGCAACTGGCAGAAAAATGTTTTAAAATATTTAGTTTCAGCAAGTAAAATCTCATTTTATTACAGAATTCTTCTGTTAAAGGCACAGCTATGTTGGGTTGCTGCTAGAGTGATAGGATCTTAATAGGCCAAGTTAATTTTAAAAGATTCACAAATGATGGGCTTCAGAACTACTGATGGTAAAATATACTTCACATTTTAGTGTTAAAGTGCCCACCACATCTTGTGAATTTGCATTACATCTGCAGGTGTGTGTGTGTGTGTACTATATAGATACATACATATGAACGTAGATTTCTTTAAAGAGAACAGGGTTGGTTGGGAATATCAGGACGGACCTATAAAATAATTCAGAGTTTCTCCTGGCCCTCGCACTTTTTCAGTGTAATTGTTAAATGTGTACAGAAGCTATCTCCCAAACACACTATATCAGAGGTGCTATGGATTTATTTTTGGTTAGATGTCAGCAGGCCAATATGGAGGCCCTTGTTACCAAGGAATAGCCTATCTAAAGTTGAGTGATTAGATCTCCAAATGAAAAAGTATATAGCCTGTAAGAGGACATTCTTGGCACTTGCTTCCATTTTTCCCTTTTTACAACATTATAGGGTGTTTTTATGTGTATATTTTATCATTCATAGTGGAGACTACATTACCTAAGATTGAAAAATAGTTTCCATTGTATCATAATCCCCTTGTGTCCAGTGGACTCATCTCTTGAAAAAAATTTGTTCGGTTAGAAATATCTACTGATCTCTTTCGGGTGATACATTTTTTGATGGTTAGAAATCTGAGGAAAGTTCACATATGTTAAAATGTTGAATAAAATATATGGACACAGAAAAGATGCCGGCGTGAGAGGAGAGACAGAGGCTTCCTCTTAAAACTGGATACAATTAGAAAATTTAATTGGCGCAACTAATCCTGAGAGAGCAACAGGGAAGAGGACGGCGTCAGACTGCACACACCTGGAGAAAAGAGCAGACCTCACTGAAAGGGGTAACGTACCAGAGCTGTGGCTCCGCGGGACCCGAGCCCTTCCCCCCCCCCCCCCCCCAGCTCACCGGCGAGAGGAAGAGAAACGGAGCAGGGAGGGAGTGGAAGGCCTGGGACTGCTGAATACCTAGCTCCAGAGATCTGCTCTGGGAGCACAAACCTATATTTCACGGTGCTTTCATGAGACTCGCATGACTACCCGGTTGGAAAGTTCATACAGGCAGAGTTCAGGGGAGACTGGGATTCTGGCTGCTTGTGGAAAGCAGGGATCCATATCTGGCTGCTCTGGGACAAAAACTTATACCTGTGTGACCCGCCCACTGGCTCAGGCACTAGAGACAGGCACAGCAGCCAGGAGGCGGGGAACGGCTCTTTCCTCCCGCCAGGCACCAGTACCGCTCCCCTGCAACCCCCGACATTGCTTCAGGGGCTGAGCAGCTCCAGAATAGAGCTTCTGGACACTAGAGGGAGCCATATGCAAACATGAACCGCCAAAGGAACCTTGTCCAGAGTAAAATTATTAATACAACTCCCGAGAAAGATTTAAATGATATGGACCTCGTGACTCTTCCTGAAAGGGAGTTCAAAATAAAAATTATCAACATTCTAATGGAGGTACGGAAAGACATCCAAGAACTCAGGAATGAATTCAGGTCGGAGATCCAATCGTTGAAGAGCATGATGGAGGGTATTAAAAGCAGGTTGGATATGGTGGAGGAGATAATAAATGAAATAGAAACTAGAGAAGAGAAATACAAAGAAGCTGAGGCACAGAGAGAAAAAAGGATCTCTAAAAATGAAAGAATGTTGAGAGAACTATGTGACCAATACAAGCAGAGCAATATTCACATTATAGGGATACCAGAAGAAGAAGAGATAGAGAAAGGGATAGAAGAGATAAAGAAGGAGGTAGTTGCTGAAAACTTTCCCAATCTGGGGAAAGAGATAGTCTGTCAGGCCATGGAGATCCAGAGATCTTCCAACACAAGGGACCCAAGGAAGACAACACCAAGACACATAGTAATTAAAATGGGAAAGATCAAGGATAAAGACAGACTCTTAAAAGCAGCCAGAGACAGAAATAAGATCACATACAAAGGAAAGCCCATCAGGCTAACATCAGACTTCTCAGCAGAAACCTTACAGGCCAGAAGGAAGTGGCATGATGTTTTTAATGCCATGAAGCAGAAGGGCCTGGAACCAAGATTACTTTATCAGGCAAGATTATCATTTACATTTAAAGGAGGAATTAAACAATTTCCAGATAAGCAAAAGCTGAGAGAGTTTACCTCCCACAAACCATCTCTGCAGTCTATTTTGGAGGGACTGCTATAGATAGAAATGTTCCTAGGGTTGGATAGCTGTCACCAGAGGTAGTAAAACCACGGTAGGGAGTGTGGAGCAGCTGATTGCAAGGCAGATGCAAAACTAAATTGACTATCCCCAACATCAATCAAGGGATAGACAAAAAGTACAGAATTTGATACCTAATATATAAAGAATGAAGGAGGAAGAAAAAGAAGGAGAAATAGAAAAGAACCTTTAGATTGTGTTTGTAACAGCATACTAAGTGAGTTAAGTTAGACTCTTAGATAGTAAGGAAAGTAACCTGGAACCTTTGGTAACCACGAATCTAAAGCCTGAAATGTCAATAAGTACATACCTATCGATAATCACCCTAAATGTAAGTGGACTGAATGCACCAATCAAAAGACATAGAGTCACTGAATGGATAAAAAAAACAAGACCCATCTATATGGTGCTTACAAGAGACTCACCTCAAACCCAAAGACATGCACAGACTAAAAGTCAAGGGATGGAAAAAGATATTTCATGCAAACAATAGGGAGAAAAAAGCGGGTGTTGCAGTACTAGTATCAGACAAAGTAGACTTCAAAACAAAGAAAGTAGCAAGAGATAAAGAAGGACATTACATAATGATAAAGGGCTCAGTCCAACAAGAGGATATAACCATTATAAATATATATGCACCCAACACAGGAGCACCAGCATATGTGAAACAAATACTAACAGAACTAAAGGAGGAAATAGACTGCAATGCATTCAGTTTAGGAGACTTCAACACATCATTCACTCCAAAGGACAGATCCACCAGACAGAAAATAAGTAAGGACACAGAGGCACTGAACAACACACTAGAACAGATGGACCTAATAGACATCTATAGAACTCTACACCCAAAAGCAACAGGATACACATTCCTCTCAAGTGCACATGGAACATTTTCCAGAATAGACTACATACTAGGCCACAAAAAGAGCCTCAGTAAATTCAAAAAGATTGAAATCCTACCAACCAACTTTTCAGACAACAAAGGTATAAAACTAGAAATAAATTGTACAAAGGAAGCAAAAAGGCTCACAAACACATGGAGGCTTAACAGCATGTTCCTAAATAATCAAGGGATCAATGACCAAACTAAAATAGAGATCAAGCAATATATGGAAACAAATGACAACAACAACACAAATCCCCAACTTCTGTGGGATGCAGCAAAAGCAGTCTTAAGAGGAAAGTATATAGCAATCCAGGCATATTTAAAGAAGGAAGAACAATCACAAATGAATAGTCTAACATCACAATTATCGAAACTGGAAAAAGAAGAACAAATGAGGCCTAAAGTCAGCAGAAGGAAGAACATAGTAAAGATCAGAGAAGAAATAAACAAAACTGAGAAGAATAAAACAATAGAAAAAATCAATGAAATCAAGAGCCGGTTCTTTGAGAAAATAAACAAAATAGATAAGCCTCTAGCCAGACTTATTAAGAGAAAAAGAGAATCAACACACATCAACAGAATCAGAAACGAGAAAGGAAACATCACGACGGACCCAACAGAAATACAAAGAGTTATTAGAGACTACTATGAAAACCTATATGCTAAGAAGCTGGAAAACCTAGAAGAAATGGACAACTTCCTAGAAAAATACAACCGTCCAAGACTGACCAAGGAAGAAACACAAAATGTAAACAAACCAATTAGCAGCAAATAAATTGAAGCGGTAATCAAAAAACTACCCAAGAACAAAATCCCTGAGACAGATGGATTTACCTTGGAATTTTATCAGACATACAGAGAAGATATAACAACCAATCTCCTTAAAGTTTTCCAAAAAATAGAAGAGGACGGAATACTCCCAAACTCATTCTATGAAGCCAACATCACCCTAATACCAAAACCAGGCAAAGACCCCACCAAAAAAGAAAACTACAGACCAATATCCCTTATGAACGTAGATGCAAAAATACTCAACAAAATATTAGCAAACCGAATTCAAAAATACATCCAGAGATGTAATGTATAGCATAAGGAATATAGTCAAAATATTGTAACAACTTAGTATGGTGATAGCTGGTACCTAGAATTATCATGTATATAAATGTTGAATCACTGTGTTGTACACCTGAAACTAATGTAATACTGTGTGTCAACTACCCTTCAATAAAAAATAATTATCTAAAAAAAAAAAAATACATCCAAAGGATCATACACCATGACCAAGTGGGATTCATCCCAGGGATGCAAGGATGGTACAACATCCAAAAACCCATCAACATCATCCACCACATAAATAAGAAGGACAAAAACCACATGATCCTCTCCATAGATGCTGAAAAAGCATTCAACAAAATTCAGCATCCATTCATGATAAAAACTCTCAACAAAATCGGTATAGAGGGCAGGTACCTCAACATAATAAAGGCCATATATGATAAACCCACAGCCAACATCATACTGAACAGTGAAAAGCTGAGGGCTTTTCCTCTGAGATCGGGAACAAGACAGGGATGCCCACTCTCCCCACTGTTATTCAACATAGTATTGAAGGTCCTAGCCACAGCAATTAGACAAAACAAAGAAATACAAGGAATCCAGATTGGTAAAGAAGAAGTTAAACTGTCACTATTTGAAGATGACATGATATTGTACATAAAAAACCCTAAAGACCCCACTCCAAAACTACTAGAACTCATATCGGAATACAGCAAAGTTGCAGGATACAAACTTAACACACAGAAATCTGTGGCTTTCCTGTACACTAACAATGAACTAATAGAAAGAGAAATCAGGAAAACAATTCCATTCACAGTTGCATCAAAAAGAATAAAATACCTGGGAATAAACCTAACCAAGGAAGTGAAAGACCTATACCCTGAAAACTATAAGACACTCTTAAGAGAAATTAAAGAGGACACTAACAAATGGAAACTCATCCCATGCTCTTGGCTAGGAAGAATTAATATCATCAAAATGGCCATCCTGCCCAAAGCAATATACAGATTTGATGCAATCCCTATCAAATTATCAACAACATTCTTCAACAAACTAGAACAAATAGTTCAAAAATTCATATGGAAACACCAAAGACCCCGAATAGCCAAAGCAATCCTAAGAAGGAAGAATAAAGTAGTGGGGATCTCTCTCCCCAACTTCTAGCTCTACTACAAAGCCACAGTAATCAAGACAGTTTGGTACTGGCACAAGAACAGAGCCACAGACCAGTGGAACAGAATAGAGACCCCAGATATTAACCCAAACATATATGGTCAATTAATATATGATAAAGGAGCCATGGACATACAATGGGGAAATGACAGTCTCTTCAACAGATGGTGCTGGCAAAACTGGACAGCTACATGTAAGAGAATGAAACTGGATCACTGTCTAACCCCATATACAAAAGTAAATTTGAAATGGATCAAAGACCTGAATGTAAGTCATGAAACCATAAAACTCTTAGAAAAAACATAGGCAAAATCTCTTGGACATAAACAGAGCAACTTCTTCATGAACATATCTCCCTGGGCAAGGGAAACAAAAGCAAAAATGCACAAGTGGGACTATATCAAGTTGAAAAGCTTCTGTACAACAAAGGACACCATCAATAAAACAAAAAGGTACCCTACAGTATGGGAGAATGTATTCATAAATGACAGATCCGATAAAGGTTGACATCCAAAATATATAAAAAGCTCACGCACCTCAACAAACAAAAAGTGAACAATCCAATTAAAAAATGGGCAGAGGAGCTGAAGAGACAGTTCTCCAAAGAAGAAATTCAGATGGCCAACAGACACATGAAAAGATGCTCCACATTGCTTGTCATTGGAGAAATGCAAATTAAAACCACAATGAGATATCACCTCACACCAGTAAGGATCGCCACCATCCAAAAGACAAACAACAACAAATGTTGGCAAGGTTGCGGAGAAAGGGGAACCCTCCTTTACTGCTGGTGGGAATGCAAATTAGTTCAGCCATTGTGGAAAGCAGTATAGTGGTTCCTCAAAAAGCTCAAAATAGAAATACCATTTGACCCAGGAATTCCACTTCTAGGAATTTACTCTAAGAATGCAGCACTACAGTTTGAAAAAGACAGGTGCACCCTTATGTTTATCGCAGCCGTATTTACAATAGCCAAGAAATGGAAGCTACCTAAATGTCCATCAGTAGATGAATGGATAAAGAAGATGTGGTACATATACACAATGGAATATTACTCAGCCATAAGAAAAAAACAAATCCTACCATTTACAACAACATGGATGGAGCTAGAGGGTATTATGCTCAGTGAAATAAGCCAGGTGGAGAAAGACAAGTACCAAATGATTTCACTCATATGTGGAATATAAGAACAAAGAAAAACTCAAGGAGCAAAACAGCAGCAGAATCACAGAACCCAAGAATGGACTAATGGTTACCAAAGGGAAAGGGACTGGACAGGAGGGGTGGGAAGGGAAGGATAAGGGCTGGGGAAAAGAAAGGGGGCCTTACCATTAGCATGTATAATGTGGGGGGGGCGCATAGAGAGGGATGTGCAACACAGAGAAGACAAGTAGTGAGTCTACAGCATCTTACTACACTGATGGACAGTGACTGTAATGGGGTTTGTGGGGAGGGACTTGGTGAAGGGGGAGTCTAGTAACCATAATGTTCTTCATGTAATTGTAGATTAATGATAATAAAATGAATTTTAAAATATATATATGGACACAGCCCTGAGATTTACTAAATATACTTACTCAAATTCACTCAATTTTTATGTCTCTGAATTTTAAAATGCTTTAAAAACTTACCATTAGTTCTGTACATACATCAATTGCTGTATTTCTGATACCAAACCAGTACCACCAAGTGATAATTTAATAGACCTTTTAAATTAAAACATTTTTTAAACATAATTTCTTCATTATCAACAGTAGTTGCATCTACCTTCTTTTTCCACAACCCTTACATCTCTGTGGGTTGCTGTTCTGGCCTTTTCTCATAGTTTAGTTCAGTCTTTTCAAGTAGACATTTTCAACCTTTCCTTAGGAGACTTTCCTTGGTTTTTTTCATTGCTGAACTTGACACAAACCTTATTCTCTCATTAGAATTTTTTGCAAAGGAATTTGAGTAGTAGTAGTTAAGAAAGAATGTTTAGGTTTCATAGTCCATAATGGACTTAATGATCAGAAGGGAAAAACATATGAACATATGAATGTTTTGGTTAAAGCCTTCATAAACTGAATCCTTTTTATTCTTCACCTTGACCTGGACTGAGTAGCTATAATGAAAATAACCGTCCTATGAACATATGAATGTTTTGGTTAAAGCCTTCATAAACTGTATCCTCTTTATTCTTCACCTTGACCTGGACTGAGTAGCTGTAATGAAAATAACTGTCCTATGTGCCTTTTACCAGTAATTTCTTATAAGTTGTATCATATTCCTCTATCTGTCTTTATTTATTGTTAAAAGGCAAGAGCTGTATTAAACAACTGGCTTCCAAATCAGTAAAATCAGAGATTTCCATTTTTTTAAATTTTTAATGGACATAGAAGAAATAGAATTCAAAATGTGTCCCACTTATGACAGGCTGTAACTCTGGGGGAAAAAATCCCAGGGCAAAATACCTTTGAAACCGAAATAATTCAAAGGGAGAAATAAAGTAGGAGAAACCTGTTTATTTATACAAGCCATCCACTTCTGCTCCCCCATGTCTCTCGCAACCAGGCTGCCGAGGAAGAGACCCCCACCCAACCTTGCTCTTGTAATTACCAATTCATATGGGGATGGACTACTTCTCTCCACCCCTGAGAAACACCTACTGTATGGAGATACACTAAAGCCAGGTGAGAGATACTGGAAATACTGCAATTTTACCCACACAGGCTATATAATTTTTCAGATAAGAAAACAATTCCCTCAGTTTCTAAATACCCAGTATCAAAACCTACATGCATTTAAATTTAAAAATTCACCTAGGGGTTGACTAAAATTAAACATAGTTAATACATGCCGCTTGTAAATTCTAATCTTATGTTGGCAACTTAGGCTTTGCATTCCTTAACCAGTGTGCTTAAGTTTGCAGTCTTAGTGTCTTATTACCCTGGCATTTTTTTTTTACCAGTAGATGAAATAGCATACAGGTCTTTAGGTTCCTCTTGTTAGTGAAGACCTAAATAAGTTCATCTGGGGCAACTGCTGAATTTTTCTAGGGTAGAAGAGGAAGTCTAAAAAGAGTTAAATACTTGTATTTAACTTTATTTAACATTAGCTTGTATTTAACATTAGAGTTAAATACTTGTATTTACTATGATCATTATCACTAGTCTTTAAAATCTAAAGATGTAAAATTGAGTGAATTTGAATGTGTATATCATTAGTACATCTCAGGACAGTTACTATTGTAACTCCTGTACTCCCCAACTGTGATAATTCTAGCCAAATTGCATTCTGGCCTAAGTCACCTGGAAAGGAAATAATAGAGTATTAGGAAGCATTCATAGAATTTAAGAGGGTTTGAGGTATAGCTATTGTAGAGCACTGGTTCTCAACCCTTTTGTGGTTATATTTCCTTTTTAGAATATGATGAAAGCTTTGAACCCTTTCTCTAGAAAAATAGATACACATATTAAAGTTTTCATAGCTTTCCATATATTCTTAGGCCTACCAGCATACCCATGTACTCTATGTTATATGGCCAATAAGCACACAAAGCCTAATTGTTTTTTGAAAGTGAACCAGTTCATGTAATAAGACAATGTTGCTTTATTATTATTTGAATTTGAAACAAAATAATGTAATGTGAACTTCTGAATAAATGGTTTATAAACCACAGCATCAGTCAGAGGAAAGAGACCATTTAAAAAGGTAAAAATAGAGAAGATATGTGAATATATACTGAGTGTTTTGGAATATCTTATTTGATGATTATGTCACTTTTTTAAATTTATTTGGGTGCTAGAAGGAAAGAATAACTTGCCCTTCTTTCAGGACAATACTACTATTGGTAAGAACGCCATCCATTAACTAAATGCAAGATAAATAATCATACTGTCTTCTTGCTACCTGTCACATGCTAATGGTGTATCTAGGGTTTGCCCCGAGGACCTATCTTCAGATGCCTCTTAGCTAGTTACAAATTGTCAAATCATATTTTTCTGTTAACACAATCATTAACACCACACCATGAACCGAAAAAATAGTGATTTTAGGGATTCCACACAAGGCTGCTGGTTGGGCAGCACAGCCTACAGCTGCTCAAGAGAATTGGAGAGGGGAAAGGAGCTCATTAGAGTTTAAGACTGGGTGTATGGTGCATGAAGTGGGTGAAGGGGATCAAAAGGTGGACTTATAGTTATAAAAAAAATAAACCCTGGGATGTAATGTATAACATGATGACTATAATTAATAATACTGTATTGTGCATGGGAAAGTTGCTAAGAGAATAGATCTTAAACGTTCTCATCACAAAAAAAATTGTAACTGTGTGGTGATGGATGTTATATTGTAGTGATCGTTTCACAGTGTATACATATAGTCAATCATATTATGTTGTACACCTGAAACCAATACGTCAGTGACATCTCAAAAAAAAAAAAAAAGATTGGCTATAAAGGTGCAAAAGGCACTCCCAAATTCTCCATTTTGCGAGTGCTCAGACTTTCCAGAATCCCAGCTAGACAAGATCTAAAGAAGGCTACCCAGGACATCCCTGAAGCTACAGAGTGTCACAGAAGGCATTTTTATCTGTGTGTTGGTGGGGCAAGTTGTAGGGGCTCCCAGTGAAGATGGCTAGCCAGCAAATGGGGAAACATAGGATACATTAAAACTGGTCTAATCGCCCTGCCTGCACCCTTCCTTCAGCCACCTCCTCCCTAGCTCACACAACACTGGCAGGGAGGAGGAAGCCCACCACCTTGGACAAGAGCCCCAGATCCAGCTGATCTTTGCTTGGTCTGCTCTTCCATCCCTGGGTGCTTTCACCCCAAGTTTGGTGCCTCTTCCTGGGCTCCACTAGCTTTCTGCCCATAGCTTGGTCATCAGCCCTACAAGGGCTGACAAATACACACTTCGTTTAGCATGACCTACACTGTACCTGAGACTTGCCTTTTTAGTCCAAAGTAGATAATTTTCTTCTTCAGTTGTCACAGCAGGAGCTGCGTGCGTGTGTGTGTGTGTGTGTGTGTGTGCGTGTGTGTGTGTTAAGAAAAAGCACAAACTAGTGTACATCTCTGTTCATTAATGACCTCAGCAGGAAACTTTTCGGGAGACTCCCCAGAGTTCCAGAGTTCAAGGGACTTGTTAACCTGGTATGTTTGCAGAAATAGAGCAGGGCCAGGGCTAGAGAGCCTTCACAGGACTTCTAGTCCAGTGAGAGCGACATTTACCACCAATAACGTTACATCCTGACAGTTGTGATGTGACAGTAGTACAGGCTGCTATCAGACCATAAACCATGTGATAAACCGTAAACGCGCGGTCAGGCATGGGGGTAGTAAAGTTGCTGCAGCAAATGCCTCCCAATGGAACATTCACACTGAACCTTGAAGAGTAAGTAGGTTAGCCAGTATTTATCACATCTTGTCCCAGGAAAACAGGCCCTTGTTTTCTTCACTGCTGTATTCTGCAGGGCCTGGTAGCTTGCAGGAGGTCAATAAAGACTTCTTGACTACATGAATGAATAGGAGGTTCCCAATATCTGTGCACCCTCTCCTTCCCTTCGTATGGTTGCTCTTTTTTACATTTCCATACCTACTGGTACATGCTTCTCAAAGCTAAAAAATATTCCTTTTAATCTTGTTACAGTTTAGTTAACGTTAGAAACATTTGAAATTCCCATAGGTGTAGATGGTTGTAGAAACAGTAAGAATAAAAACTCCAGATCTTTTCAGCAACAAAGCTCTGCAGAGGTCACTTGTAAATTTAAAAAACGAACAATCATGGGCTTCTCCATACAATAATGAAAGGTTGTACACTGGATGTACATATGTATTTCACCTATATATTTTACAGACTTCAAATCAGCAAGATCAAGCAACTAAGGGGTTTCCCCCTTTCCCAATGTCATCAGGCTTTGAATATATCTTTACAGAAATTGCTTTTGACTCAGCATTACATATGGCATTCTAGGTAAAGTTTATTTTGCAGACAATCCAAGAGAATTTAGCCTGAGTTGGCAATTTCTTAAATCTGATATTTGTCCTCCAAAATCCTCACTTAGTCTATGTAGCTTTACCACTTAGGGCATTTTAAAGGACTTTTAGCAAAGTGCGGCCTGCTTCCCCCCAAATTCCTGTCTCTGTGTTACGCTGTGAGCTCCTATCTCAGCGTTTGGGGTACCTTCATCCTTCGTGCCTGTGACAGTTCGACTTACATCTGCTGCTCTGTGGCTGGGAGCCTGCTGCGCTCCCTTCAATCACATCTTTCCCGCGCGGCCATTCAGCCACCTTTCAGCACGTCTCAATAGGGCTGGCGAGAAAGGGCCCTGGGCATCCGCACAACACATAATCTCCCAGGTAGCCTCCTCCCTGAAGCACCTCCAGTGCTTGCTATTCGCAAACAGCAGGACACCACTCTCTACTGAGTTCTAATCCCTCAGACACACAGGGGAAGGAGGTCGCGGGGCTGTGAAAGTGAAAAGAAAAGCGAGGGGGCGGGGAGCGGCGCGCACACAATGTTCCCGCCCGCCGCCCGCGGCTGCGCCACAATCAGCGCCAGCTGCAGCCCAATTAAGCTCAACAGGTCACAGGTGTTCCAGACAGAAGATGCTTTTAACAAAACCACTTTCTTGAAAATACCTAAGACATTTTAAAGCACTGCAGCCCATTTCTTTTGGTGGATTCTTTAAAGTTATTTAGTACACTTGAAATACAAAGAAGCTGAAAAGCACATTTAGGCCTCACTGGAAGGCGCGCTTTCTTCATGCCAAACAGCGGGAGCGGCAGGCCCGAGGAAGAGCTCTGCCTCTGCGTGGATGCAGCGTCCAGCTGCCCGGGAAAAGACTTGGGGCGTCTCCCTTCTTGGCTGCGTCCTTCCAAATATTCTACTCTCTACTATGCAGCTCACCTACTCGTGCAAGAAGTAGCTACATGGCTATATCCTCCTAGTCTTAACGGTCAGGGATGCAGTTGTAGCTTCCCCGAGAAGTTTAAAGCAACCCTGCCGTGTGCTGATAAAAGTAGGTCTGTGAATTAGCTATCCAGAGCCACTTTTCTCAGCATCTAAGGTCACCCCATCCATAAGCCCCCTCTTCTGGCACATTTAAAATTGCTGACTTCTTTTTCTTTTGTCCACAAATCCGACACCGCGTGCAGGGTTTGGTGACGGGAACCGAACCAGGCAGAACCTCAGCTGGTTGTTTAAGCCACCTTCAGAACTTTGCTACCCTTCCAGCTTTCTTGGAGGGTACAGATAATCTCTGACGTAGTTAGAAGCTCATGGGTTACGTGAGAATGTCGGCATCCCTTTCCCAGCCTCACAGGCCACTCATGAGTGTGTTTTCATGTTGTCATCATGGTAAAATCTGTTTACAGTCAATTGAAAAGAAGTGTAGATGCTACCCAGGCTTTATCAGAAACAGAAGTGCTTGTGCTTAAATTTACTCTCGGACTCCTTATCTATCCATACACCAGAAAAGAATTGCGGGGCTACTGTGAAACTGAAAAGAACAGGAACAAGGGTAGAGCACAGGAGGGACAGAGTACCCAAGCTTTTCAGGTTTTCCTTCCTGTTGATTAGTTTTTGGTAAACTGTCTTTGCCCTGACTTACTTCTTTATCACATCATTTTAAAAAATGACTACTGTCTGCTTAGAAGCCATGTTGGTTTTAATTTTCACAATACACCTGTTTCTATTTTACTAAGCTGAGCCACCTGTTTAAACTCTTCTTGTCTCGTGGATTGGGGGAAAGAACTGTAGGCTATGTAGAAAAGGTTTCATTTTTTTTTTCCACAGTGAAGTAAGACATTGTTCTTATTCTTCATGGCATTCAGAGTTCTGCACAATTGCCTCTTTTGCCCTTTTGCATTTAAAAGTGAGGTAATTAGATTTCCCAAGGTTCAATGGTCAAGAGCCTTCTCACCCTGGGAAGTTGCTTCCCCGCACCCCTCCCCAGTGGAGTTGTCTCACATAATCCAGTTATTGCTGTATTGTTGTTCTAAAGGCACTGCTCTGTCAGAGGGCAAGCATATATGAAAACTCATACTCCTCTATTCCTTTGCTTTCATTGCTGAGTTACTTTTTTCCTGCATTTGAAAATAATTATTTTCTTCAGTGACTTTGAGAATTTCTGAACATTTTCATTAACAATCTATTCCTTTCTTACGTCTTAGGAACTCATCTCAGATATGCCTGAATCTTTCACAAAGAGCTCCTGCTTATTTTACATTGTTTTTAAGATTGGATAGATTATTAGTACTGCTGAACAAATGGAAAGAGAATTTGTGTGACATGGCACCAAATATATGCATGTCATGGCCACTGTAACAACAACATGTCCAGTCTAGCTCTGACAGGGAGATCTTGGGCCTCCTTTGCTCGTCTCTTGTTTTCTCATTTCCCCACACAGATACTACTTTCACCTTTGCATCAAGGCACATAACATATTTTAAAAGTTTGGGTATCAATTTTTAGTCAGAAATGAAAGAGCACACAATACCTACTCTCAGCATTACAGAGCCGGCCACAACAGTTTTGCTCTAACAGCCTAATGGCAAAAGCAACCTGTGAGGGAAAAGGACAAGATGGTGAAGGGATTAGTGGAAAGCTTCCAAAATCCTTTTTTGCCAAAGGTATTAAGGCTCTCAAGTGCCAAGAGTTTTCTTTTTAAATGGGTTAATGTTTCAAATAGTCTGTGATTCAGATATGTCTGTTCATCCATAGTTCTCAGTGAGGTTCTTCTGTGGCCTCATGGGAAAAATTCAGCTGAATTCCCTCATCACTGAAACAGTCCCAGACTCTGTCTGGTTTTGAATGTGATGCCAACAGAATGGTGAGCCCCTCTATGTACTTAGAGACGTGTACATACCTACACTTATATCTCACTGGATTTTCTTGCAAACTTTAGAGATAGTTAGGAGGAAGGTCCTGGTTTAAAATGAAGGCCCTTCTCAGTTTCTATAGTATTACTCATTCCCCAAAATGATGTATATTTTGGAATTTTTCTGAAAAGACCTCAGCTTTCCAGATCTCAGTACAGAAGAGGAAATCCCTCAGCAATTAATTGATGCCAGGTTACGTTCATCAAGTGAGACAATAAATCACCAATTGTACATTTTTCTTTAAGAAAGCTTCTGTTTCAGTCCTATAAACCAGTATATAACACTGCATTGTCAGAAATTTGGGGGGAATCTTCCTCAGTTACATCCTTCAGAATAACACAGGCATACCTGTATTCTTGCTAAGATTTCTAATTTATATTGCTACTTAGGAAAGAACTAGATTCAAAGTAGTGCCCTAGACTGAAACATTGCTTAAGATGAACAGATACCACAGAGTTAAACAATTTGTGTTACTGGCTTTACCATTCCAAAAATTTAAGTTATATCTGACAAAGTCTGTGTCTTATGAAACAGAACTAAATATATTCTAGGATATTGGCCAAATATAAGAAAGATGCATATAGCCACACTTTTTGAAAATGTGTTTATAATTAAGGGGCTGTTCAGTTCAATTCAACAAACTTGTATCGACTATTTATGTCTTGAGAGCACAAGTGTATGCTCTGGCTGCTGCCCCCTGACCCCTTCAAACACCCTGCGCCTCCTCCCGTCTCTTCTGGTCAGCTTGCTTAGCCCTTTCCCTTTTCCCCTGCGCTGGAATAGGGGAGAGCAAAAAGAAAAAGAATATGACAGGTGAGAGACATATTGTCCCTTAATTGAGTTGTTTGGTGTAGGTCAGCACCCCCAAGAGTGTGGGCTGGAATCACCAGTAACCCTAAAGATAGCCATTTATAGGTGTTCTGCCAGAAACAGAGCAGGCAGAGAGTTGTGTGGGAAACACTGGGGTAAAGAAAATTAAACAGGTCATCATTGCGAGCCTTCACAAAAGTCTTTACAATTCTACTCTACATCATGGGAAATAGTATATCAACTCTTACCTAAAACTTATTTGATCATGAAATACTTCTTCCTCTGGAAAGACACTAATATGTTGGGAACGCTAGCACTGGGCGTGAGCACAAGCTGGCAAGCTGTACTTTGCTTGGGAAGTATGGTGTCTGGGAACTCCTGCCAAAGCAAGTGGCCCCAGAGCAAGCAGCAGCAACCCTCGTCACATGGCCTTCTAAGAATACTTCTGTTTTCCAGCCTGTCTTTTAATTTGGGTTAGGAGAGAAGCACTTAATAATCCAGTGTGTGATTTTCCTTTGAAATTTCTACTAAGAAGCACTTCCATGTGGGAAAATTTTTAAAAGGAACCTTTAGGAGTTAGGGCCTATCAGTTGCTTGTGAATTGGGTTTAGTGCTTTAGAGATGACTGTCATTGACTAGCCTTCACTGTCATTATGGCCCATGTGACTTCTGAAAACTCACTATTATTTTTAGTGACACTTTGTTGATAGAATTGCTCTTTTTTTTATTTGAATTCTCCATTTTGGCTGCTGAGGCTAGATCACTGTGACTCCTGGTCTCTTCTTACCCCCTTGCTGTTGCTTTGCTCACTGTATTCCTTCTGTCGTAACACCCTTTTCTTTCCTGTGTATATATGTAAATTATGTCTTTCCCACTTTGGTTTATGAAGCAGTAATTTTTTTCCTTCTTCCATATCAAAGCATTTTTCCCTTTGTCTTGCTGACAGTACCTCTAATACCCTGGCACACATGGCAGTTAACTGGTGTCCATCTCCTGCTGGTCCGGGGGCTCCCATAGGCAGGCACCATGTCTCTGGTATCCCTTGGTCTTCCCCCTGGCCTCCTCTAGTTGTTGCACAGAGTAGCCATTCGTCAGGTGCTGATGGATGAAAGAGTGACTGGTTAGGTAGTAGTAGGATCCTATTTTGTCTCAGTTACTAGTTGTATATTCCTAAGCAGTTACGATAGGAAAATAAAAAGTGTCAGAAAGGATTGCCTAATTGGCTGGTTTCTTCAGCGTATCATTTACAAATAAAAAGAAGCAGGATAACCTTCAGCAAATCAAATGTTAAATTTAGGCAGTCCTTCTTCCACCCTGGAAGTGCAGACAATTGCACCCCTTCTGCATGGAGGAAGGCACCTCCCTCCAGGTGCTTGAGTACCAGTATTCATTCAGCTGCTCGGTTCCCTTAGCCATTGTCTCTTAAAGGCTCTACAGATCATCTCTATCTAATCCAAACACTTCTCTGTGCTCTAGTCAAAACTCTGTCCAAGTTTCCTATATCTCACGATTTTATTCTCCAGGTTAGATGGAATTGTTGTCATACCAATACTAAGTATAGGAGGGGAATTACTCTCAAATGTAAACATACTAGAGGCCCCGCATTACAAACATGCTGTCAAGTGGCTGTTACTGCTCTGGCCACATCTCATCCCCAAGTGCCCCCTCTATTGCTGCTGGTGGAACCTACCACACAAGGCCAAAAAATAATTTATAGCTTAGAGAAAAATCTACAGATGCAGATATGAAGGAAAGAAAGTTAATCTTCAAAGAGGAATTGCTCAGGAAAGCTCCCCTTAAGGACAGCCTTCAAAGCCTCAGTGACCTGTCACTGGCCGCGATCTGTATGTCTCTGCCTTGCTGCAGTAGGCTGCCTGAGACCTCAGTGTTGGAGGAGTGTCATCATCTCTTCTTCTCCCACTTGGTTACTGGGGACTGAGAGATGAGACGCACTGGACTTTTGGTTCACTTTCTCCAATGTGTTGGCATGATTGGCCACCTACCTACCATCTGGCCATGTCGAACCAAATCCAGGCAGCTTTGAGAGAGTCCAACAGCCTTGCCATTGCCTCTCCATAATCCCACCCACTGCCTGCCACCACTTTACACATGCTCATCTGACCACTTCGTTTGCCACGCGCCCTTCAGACTTTGCACTGTCCCCTATTAGCAGGATGACCACATTGTACAGAACCTGGGGGCACCTGTCAGTAAATAACTGCTGGCATTCTGCACTGGGTCCATTCTCTGAGGAAAGTCTCAGTTATGAAATGGGCAAGGCATGACACTGGCTCAAGTGTGGTGACTTCTCTACCCCACTCAGCCTGAGGAAGGAGCCACACATCGGAAATATTCCCTGTACTGCCAGAGGGAGAGCTAGGCTAGCAGGAAGCTGAGTCCTCTCTGCCCCTTCCAGTGATTCTTCTTCAAACTTTTTAGCCTTGCTACCATTGCTTCAAATTCTTATACAGATCAAAGAAGTGCTGCTCAGATGGAGGGAAGGGAAGAGCTGAAGCTGTCCCTGCATGGTTCCTTCACCTGCCTGCACAGAGGTCCCCAAGATCCCTTCGGAACACGCTGGATAGCTAGTTTGTCGTGTTGGCATTTCATGTGCTTTTACTTTGCTTATTAATTATCACATCTTGTTTCAGACTGACTCTTTTTGCACCAGAATATGTGATGAATTTGTGTTACTCATTCCTACAAGTTTTGTTTTTTCCTTCACCAAGCTGGTAGCCATTCTTTTTGGAAAGCATTAACATGCATAACCACTGTAGTCAACTCCACGGCTCATTAATGCAGCCCAGAATTAATAGTTACATTGTCGTAAATTGACAAAGCCATCTCAATCTATGCGTGTTTTTTTTAAAGCTCCCTAAACATGCTGCTAAATCCCCTAAAAAGCTACTAAACTGCTTTGGCAGCCATTAGCCCAGCATAAGCAGAGGAACTCTTTTCAGTAAGTGAACAAACAGAGAAAATATGCTGAATGGCTGGACAAATGTGTTTCAGCTGGCCCTTTCATTTACCGATAGAAAGGTGCAGTCGGTATCAGTCACTGTTTTTTCCCTGTTGCCCTGAAAATCACAATATCTCTTTTCATCCCACAAGCTCTTTTCACCACATAATGTGTCTTTAGAATGACACTGGCATCAGCCTGCTTCCGCTGTCTGAAGTCCAAAGAGCTTAAAAACACATTTCAATATTCAAGACTTGAACCTTCCTCCCCTTCCGTGTTTCCTACCACCAGTCCCACCTCCTTCCCTCTGCATCCACTCCATTCTCACCCCAGGTCCTTTTCAATTCTTCCAGCTTTCCTCGCTGAGTAAATAGAATTCAGTTCTCTGTTCTAATGCAGCTCCCCAAAGTAAACGGAGACAACTCTATCTGATAGTCCCAAGATTTAAGAACTCATTAAAGAGATGCACGTACAGAAATGCTTTTACATGTCAGTAATACATCAAAGGTTGAAAGGAATGTGGAAATTCTATGCTGTGACAAGGTGTGCTGATGAGCAGGACCTCACTCTCTATCAGAGTAATAGCCTCTGCACCCCCATCACATGGTTCCCACCTGCCCCCACCGCACATACACGCGCCCCCTTTGTCGTCCTGCGTTAGAATAGGAGTGTGTAGCTGCACGTCTGTTCTGCCTTTACAATTGTAAGCTCCTTAAGGGCAAATGCCATGTCTTACATATCTTTTTGGTACTCTGGGTTCTGAGTACTTAAGATGTTGTTTTGGAATGAAGGTGATTACTTTTTATCCTTTTAAAAACTTAAGTGGAAAAACTCGTGAAGATAAAGTGTGCTTATAGTTAAAGAACTTACCATGGATGAATGTTTGAAATACTACAGTTCAAAAAAAACAATTGTTTTCTCACTCCTCTTTTCTTTTTTGTTTTGTGTTTTGTTTTCATCTGCTTGTTTTGTTTCAGATTACAGCTGTTTGTAAAGAGGCAGCCCTTCTGGCTCTGGAAGAGGACATTCAAGCCAAATGCATTATGAGAAAACATTTTACTCAAGCCTTAAGCACTGTGACACCCAGAATTCCTGAGTCGTTGAGATGTTTCTATGAAGATTATCAGGAGAAGAGTGGACTACATACACTCTGAGAAGATACGTATTCGTTATGCTAAAATAGCTTTCTAGCAAAGACTTCTTGTTTTTTGTTTTTTGTTTTTTGTTTTGTCTTGAGAGTGTAAAAAAATTAATAAGCAAAATACCTGAAATATGTTGATGGGAATTGAGGGGCTTCAGTGCTTCTAGGCATTTAAAATCATATGAATACTGGAAAATATCCATGAAAATCTCTAGACAGGAGTTTAAATCAGTTTATCTGGAAATGTGTGTTGTTTTAAAAAGCAAACTTTTTGCTTTTTGTTTTTGACCTGGATCATTCATCCCATGAAATGCTTTTCTCAACACAGAATCCATCTCAGTGCATTCCTAACTGCTCAACCTGTGAGCATTAGTTTTATGCAAGAACATAGAAAATGAACATGGATGAATGCATGGTAAAAAGAAAAACTTACAAATCTTTATTTTTGAAGGCTAGCCAATAAAATGACCAAATGTGCCAGCCAGGCTTATGGGCCTTGTTTCCAGATATGTATTTGTTTTCATTTTCTAATTCACACTTACATTTTTGCTTTAGCCTTCTTAACCTGTGCTTAAGGCAATTTAAAAAAAAGAAGAGTTATTTCGTATACTGTAATGCCCTTTGAAAGTTTAAAAATTTGGAAATATAAGCCCAGACCAGGCCCAGAATGGTAGACTTACTTTCTTTATTTTTTTTTTTTTAATGCTCTAAGTAAATCACATGAAGCTCAAGTTTTAACTTGTACACATTTTCAGGTTACCAATAAAGTTTTTCAGTTCCAAGATAAGCCAAATTGTACTCTTACTCATACTCCTATTGTCTTACGTTGCATTCTAAAACATGTATTTATGCTCTTAATTTATTTACTCTTGGAAATTCTTGACACTTTCATACTCTCTAAGTATCCTTGAAAAAGCTGTTAGAGATTGATTATCTGACTTCCATTTCAGAAGCTGGCAATGGAAAGAATGTGTGCTTAAACCTGCTCACCATAGATCTTAGAAAATTCCCAGAAAGACAAGTCAGGCAAGAAATACCTGATTATTCAAAATAACAGGGCTATACAGTTTTGTGGTGGCAGATAATCTGAAGTCATTTATCAACTATTTCACCCTTTGACTGTCAGAAGTGGATTTGCCAGGCTTTTCTTCCCAGACTACATTGGTTTATTAAATACATAAAACCACCCAAGGATGAAGAATAGTACTACTGTTTAGAACTGTGCTGTCAAATATGTGGCTATTTAAGTTTAAATTTTAATTAATGAAAACTATATGATATTAAAAATATAATCCTTAAGGCATTAGCCACATTTCAAGGGTTTAATAGCCACATGTGACAAGTGCCTGCCATATTAGAATAGATAGTAGAACTTTTCCTTCACTCAGAAAGTTCTGATAAGACGCTGCCGATTTAGAAAATAAGGCTTACGTATTGAAAAAACTTGAGCCCCAGAATTACTTTTGTGCCTTCCGTTTTCCCTTTTGTTGTCAGAAGACTGTAACTTCTTCCCTGTAAGTGCTGAAAGCACAAGAAAATAAGAGGCCTAAGCAGAAAAATTAAAGAAACCCCATTTCCAGTAAAATAAAAACCAGAACAGTAAGCTTGAACTGACTGTTCAGGCTGGGCACTGGATGGTGGGGAGGGGGAGGAGGGTGACAGTCGCAGTCAAGGAATTTAGATGTTCAGGCCCATATGACATAGGACATTATAACTGAGCCTCAGACATAATGTCCAAATCATAAAGACCAAGACCTTGAAGTGTAAGCACAATAGAAAAATTCTCACCCTGGCTGGGGAGACCTCAAGGAGTCTCTGTTGATTTGGTCCGTCCTTCAGGTTAAAAGAAAAAAGAGGCCCCTCTGAGAATTCTGTGCACTTACCCAACCCGACCATGGCTTCAGAGTTTGAATTCACACGACCTTTGTTAGACAGTAGCTCAAAATGTAGAAATTAACATAAAAGCATGGATCCAAGCTAGAAATATCCTTGAGGTGATGTGGTTGCTGTAGTTGGAGGGAAATAATGTTACTCCAGCCATTAAATTGGTGCAGCCACTTTGGAAAGTAACTAACATACCTAGTAACATTGAAGACCCTGTAATCCAACAGTTCTCCTTAGTATGTATCTCAGCAAAAGTTTTTTTCAAATGAGATAGTAAGGAAATCATAGCTCTGTTGTTTCTAATTAGTAAGAAACTTGAAACAACCTCAGTGTCAGCAAGAGAATGGATTTCTATGGGATACTCATGCAATGCAGTACTTATGGCAGTAAAAATACAGCTACAGGTAAAACAGATGAATGTCAAAAGCAAAAACATTTCAAAAGAATCCTTACAATATTTAAAGTACACCATGAAAAATAATATATGTTGCTTATGGGGACGTGTATGGTAAAAGCTATATGAATGGAAGTGAAAAGCAACAAATAACTGAATTTCCTCAAAGGAGAAATATTGAAATGTTCCCTATCTTCAGCTGGGTGATGGGAATGCAGGTGTTACTGTGGTACAGTCCACACCTTTTGTCTGCCTGAGTATTTCATGATCACGTTGAAAAGATAAGCCTTAACGACACATTACCATGCAAGGGTGACATGCATCTGCAGCCGTGTTCCATTCATGGACTTCAGCTAGAGTCCGCAGTGCCCACAACCACCTGTGTCTTGAAAATCCGGAGTATGGTATGATGGCATACAGTGTAAGATGGCAGATAAGATATCAGGCTTTTAGAACCCGGGAAACAAGTTGGGAGAAATTTTTTGATGCAAGTATTTAGAGTGATACATGTCTTGCAGTGGGGTGGGAGAAACGGAAGCTGGGAGTCAGACATCTGTTTCCATGGCACTGTGATGGTACAAGGAGTTGGGAGTTAAGAATTTAAAGAGATTTTAGAGTACTGCATCTTTAGTCTGTCACAAACCAATTATTTTTTACATCTTTAGGTAGCTAATTATTCCCATTAAAGAAGGCAACAATATTCCTTTATTTGAAGATTGTGCCCTTTATACAACAGTACCAGTAAAAATCTGATTTACATAAAAGAGCAGGTCAGGTGTCACTAATAACACTTCAGCCCAGCTTCATCTCCATGAGGGTTTTCTGATTCCAGAGTCTCATGTTTATGGACTTAAAACAGTCTGTGTAGTCCTATTATTTGGGTTTACTTATCATTGAATCCACAGTACAGTTCATGGAAAACTTAAGTGCAGCAAAGAAAGAAAATGCTTAGGGTCCTGTCCTTTGCTTTTTTGGCATCTATTTGGTCAAAAGTTAGTTTTGATCTGGATTTTTTGAGGGTTTCAGGGATATTCACATTGACTTTTTTAGCGTTCCAAGAGATGTTAGTTTGAACAGTGGAATTAATATTTCCTTTTAACATCAAAGCATAGAATGGCTTCTAACTTTTCCTTCTTCATGACCAAGAAAGTGTATTTATAAACTTAATACTGACAACCCTGACTGAGCTTGATTCTGTGTTAATATTTATTTTAATGTGTTAAACAGGTTTTAAAAATAATGTATAGGTTTTCTACTTAGGAAAAAATAGTTACAGAATTTATAGTGAAACCAAACTTGACTGTATATTTAATTTATCCTAATCAGGAGAAAGCTACAGAAAAGTTGCTGTAAAAATAGAATAAGGTGATTTGCCTGGCCTTTGTTACTTAAGTTTCTGAATGTGAATTTGTTAGAGTCTTGGTCCATTTTGTCATGTTTCTGAGCACTTCCTTGAAGGATGAACACCAACTAAGGCACCCTTTGAAATGATACATGGATTGACTTGACAGTAGTTTCCAAATACAGCCCACATAGAAATTCAATGTTCTAAATTGATTTGCTTTCCTTCCATCAAGTTTTCATGGTAGCAGTTGTGAGCATGGGCAGGCTTTTAACCTAATGTCTGTGTCAAATAATATGCCCAATAGCCCATATATTTTGGGGAACAGAATTCACTCCATATATTTAGACAGAAAGAGATATGTTACAGGGTTTTAAATGGCTTATAAAATCATTGGAAAATTTGCAGACACCTCTTTCAAGGTTTAGGGGTAAACATTTCTGGAAAAATGGTTAGTGTCAGACTTACACACTATACAACAAAACCTAAAGAGAAGACAAGAAAACAAAAATAGAAAAATAGAATTCATCTAGCTGTAACTAGAACAGATCAACCCCATGTTAAAACATTTCAAAGGCTCCAAAGGCCTGTGTCAGGTACATACATTTTAGACAAACTTAAAAAGAATCCAGAAAGTTCAGCACATACTTTGCTTGAGAACACATGTGATGTGATAGGAAATACAAGACACCGTAAGTTATAAGACTACTAATTTTAAAACATCTACTTTTGGGAAAAAGATAAATTACTGTGATCTCAATATTATTAAATCTGATTCCAGAAACATTAAAATGTGAAAAGCATGCATATTTAAAGTCAGTCAAATACAGTGAAGTGAGAAGGGAACTGATATATAATATGTTTATACATTTATCATAAGCCCACAACAATTAAAATACTATTTGCACCAGCATAATCCTAATAGTAAAAATGTTAGTTGGGGGCCAGGAATAATCACAGATTGAAATATGCCAGATGCAAATAGAAGGGAAGCTATGCCAAAAATCTGGGGAGAAGTGTTGGGAGTGTGGAGAAACAAAGTCCCAAAATACAAAACTGCACCTGGTGGAGGAACAGTCCTGAGGATAGAGAAGAAAATGTTAGACCATAACTGCTTTGAAGTCTTTGTTAAGAAAATACAGGCAGTGTGATTCAGGAGACAATAAAACAATTGAATAAGATTCAAGGGAAACAGAGCTAAGGAAAAGGATTTATTTATAATTTATTCCACATATATATTCCCACAGATAGAAAATGGCATATTATTTACTATATAATAGTAAAGTGGCCATTACAACCTTATTGTAAGAGCTAATATTGATAGAACAATTCTATCAATTGATAGAAAAAATCTATCAATAGGGATTAGTTAAATTATGATCCATCCATACACTGGATATTACAATGCTGTAAAAAACAAAGAAGCTCTTTATAAACTGATCCAGTAATTATCTCCAAGATATAGAGAATCTAAATAACTTAGATATATACTACACAGAATGCACATTGTTTCATGCTCTTATTATGCAATGTACATATAGAGATTATATAATGCATAAATACAAACACAACTACAATATATTTGCAAAGGAATGGTGCAGAATATCCTCTATAACCACCATGTGACAAACTAAAAATAAGAAATATAGAAATGACAATAAAAATGAAAACTGCTTAGAAGTTCAAAATTCAGTTTGAAATAATATCAAAGAGGAAATCAAAATATATGGGATATAATTAACACTCCACATAGAGGATAATTTATAGACCTACACACTTTGATTAACAGAATAAGACTAACCAAATTAAGCATTCTCTCAAAAAGTAAAAAACTCTAAAATTAACCTCAAGAAAATATAAAAGGTAAAATTAAAACGAGAAATGATTGATCCAACAGCTCATTCTTTGGAGAACAAAATCCAAAACAAATATTTCGTGAAGTGAACAGAATAAATGCTTCCCTTCCCCGCAGCACACACAAAGATGTCCTCATCCTCATCTTCAGAAACTGTAAACATCATGTTACCTTATGTGGCAACAGATGTTGCAGATGTGATTAAGGTTCCGGGGATGAGAGTATCCTGGGTTTTCTGAGTAGTCCCAATGTAATCATAAGGGCCCTTAAGAAGGAAAGGGAAGTGGGAGAATCAGAGAAGGAGAGGTCACAGAAATTTGAAAATGCTGCACTGCTGGCTTTGAAGATGGAGGAACAGGCCAGGAGTCCAGGAACACAGGCAGTCTCTGGAAGCTAGAAAAGTCAAGGAGTTAATCCATCAGAGTTACATCCTTTTATCACATACCCAACTCATATCCTTTTATTATAAACCAGTGACCTAGTAAGTAAAATGTGTGCTGGGTTCTGTGAACTGTTCTAGCATAGTAATCAAAACCCAAGGAGGGGGTTTGGGAACCTCTGATCTGTAGCTGGTCAGAAGCACAGATAACAAACTGGACTTTGCACCTGAAGTTGGGGGTACAAAAGGTAGTCTGATAGGACTGAGCCCTTAACCTGTGGGATCTATCTCCAGGTAGACAGTGTCAGAATTGAATTAAATTGAGTTAATTGCTTGGTATTTGGGGGAAAAAACCTGCGCATCAGAATTAGTATCAGAATCCTATTTGATCTTTCCCGTACTTCAGAAAAAGATTGTCAGATAAATTCCAACCACATTATCTGTATGACTGCCATAATTATTACTGGTGGTGATTTTAATATAGAAAAAATATATATTCCCATTTATTATAGGAAAGTACTTTTTTCCTGAATCTCATCAGTTATTCAAATACTGTCTTTAAAATGCATATGGTCAAAATCTTTTCTGGAGGTTCTCATGACATGAACAAATAAATAAAAATAAACTCAGCAATAGCAAGATCTGAAAATAAGTTGTATAACCTGGCTCCACCATAATTGTACAACTTTGTTTTCCACCATTCCCAAACAATGCTTCTACATTTGCCCAACAGCTTTTATCATTGCAATGGGAAGCCAGAAGGGTGTTCTGAGTGTGATGGTCTGCAGAGCTTCCCTCATTTTTAATCTTTTGGAATTCCTTTAGCCAAAAGTATTTCTGCTCTCACTCTCTCTCCCTCTCTAGGATGTCCACCAGCAGTTTGGTATTTGCCTGAAATGTCCTAAATACTGTGGAATGTACTTGGCTGATTGTCTGAAGAGGTCCCAATGGTGGTCTTGGTTTAATAAGGTTAAGATGCCAGAGCTTCCCTGTCATAATAAACACAAGGAGTCTAGCTCGAGATCCAGACCTGAATCTGTGGCAGAGCCAGGAAAGATTGCAGGACCAGGGCTTGGGGCAGGTTTGGCCTCGCATAAGACTATCCAAAGGTCCTCTGTGGTTACAGAGGGAAAGGCAAAGTACATGGTTCTGGACAGCTGATGGAGAAATTTGGTAGAAGCCTAGAACACTTTTTCCTAATGAAATAAAACTCTCCGCTCTCAGATGAGTGTGGGGACGGAGGAGGAGGCTTTGCAGGTCTAAAAAGCAGGAGTAAATAGCCTATTGAAATGTAGAAGATGGCAGGGCACCACTGAGGTCAGTGGTCAAGAAATTAATGTACAATTTCCTGCCATTGATCAAATTCTTACATGTTCTTTCAAATTTAGATCATTTTTATAGTTTCACTCAATTTTATTTTACTGTGTAAAAGCCTAAAACCAGTTCAAATTTAATCCCCAATTTCTACTGTAAGTGAAGGAGAATCATTTGGCTTCTGTGTCAAATTAAGAAAAATAACATCCTTTTTTATTTACATATTTCCACAGAAATGTTTTTGAGGCCTCTGTGCTTTGCCCCCTCCCTGTAACTTCTCATTAAGAATTCTCCAGAAAACTTGATGAGAGTGGTTGAATGAAAGCAAGAGAGCCTGCTGCTGAGCAGTGAAGGCCAATCATTAGCCATTTCAACTGTTCCTACGAAGCTTTCCGAGGTTCAGTCACGAGACAAATCTGGTCCCATGTCTCCTGGGCTTCCCTTTCACAATTCACCACTTCATTCCTCCACACAGCTCCCATTTTAGTAATAAAATAACTGGTAAATGTGAGAAGTTGGGGGAATCATTCAAGTAGGTAAAGAAATATTAACACACATTTTCAAGCATTTTGTAAGTTACCCAGACCCACACTTTTGTAAAATGTTGAGGGTTTTGGTAGGTTTTCTTACAAAATGTTGGTATACCTGCAACAACATAGCAGTGAAGTTTTAGTCCAGAGCCAGGTTGTACTAACCCAAAAGGAACAGTAGGGAGTTTTCCCATGGCTTCCTAGGTGACTGGTACTTTCCACTTCTCAGGGTGGGTCAGAGCTCCTCATCACAGAGCTTGCCAGCCCTGGAAATGGCCCAGCAGCTCAGGAGGGTCACAGAAAGTTGTCTGTCACTGTCACCCAGTGTCAGGTGCTTGCCTGGCCTCAGTGAGAAGATCCATGTGCCCTTGTCACCTCTCCCGCTCCTGGTGCATCAGAGCAGGTGGGAACTGGGGAGGACTTCACACTCCCTGCCCCATGCTGGCCAGCCAACTGTATGCCTCAGTCCACGTCCTTCTCTGGTATTTCCTTGGGCTGCCAGTTGGTTCCTGTACTTTGGACTGAACTGGCCAGCCCCCGTGAACTCAGGGTGAATGCCATTAGGAAGCACATGGTGGGGAGAAGGCAAAAGAATTCTGGCAAAAAATCACAAAATGTGGACAATAATATATCGTTTGGGATGAATACTCGCCCATCTCACAGGGGTGCTGTGAGAACTAATTAATGTTTGTAAAGGCCTTTGGGCTCCTTGAAGAGAAGCTGCCACCAGAGGGCTATGCGTTATTGTGAAGGGATTATGGGCACAAACACAACACCAGGAGCCAGGATATTACTAAAAATAAAGCAGAACTTTCTGTGAGGAAGGTAAGGAAGGAAATGCCTCACTGAAAAAAGCTTAACTGTCTTAATACAAATGCTTAGGCCACTGGGTAATGGAACAGCAAATCTGAGCTTCTATTCTAAGTACAGGATTATGTTTTCTCGGCATTGTCAAGGTGCTGTGGAACAAAACAAAATGCCTGCTTTGCTCAGGGAAGGCTACAGTCTTTGAAAAAGAGATTAGGAGGATGTTTGGCAATTGCACTGTGCAGTCCATCCACGAGGAAGAAAGCAACAGTAAAGCAAATGTTTGTTTTCATTTGAAGGGAAGGGGTTTAAATAATTGGAAGAAAGGAGACTGCTCTAAGTTCAAATAGTTATTGATTGGTGCACCCAATAAATCTAGTGATGAAGGGTCAAACTTGTTAGGAAACAAGCACATCCTTCATTTGCTTCTCACTTCCCACAAGTGCTTTAAACCTGAAATTTGAAACAGCAGAAGTAATATATTCTTGCTTGTGTGTTTTCAGAGAATGATCACATTAACCATGTAAAAGAAACAAAACCCAATCAAAATCAAACAACCGCAAATCCTCTACTTTGTCCATATTGTTAGTGACACATGCTGTATGTATGGAATAGATTCTGTAGCATTTTAGGAGTCCTCCTAGGCCTTGGCCTAAAAAAACTTAAAGTAGAAATGGGAAATGAAAACTTTCTTCTTTCTGATCCTTTCCTTCTCCTCCACCTGCTTGTTTTGTAACAAGGCCTCTGGAATCTGAAGCAGATTAGCAAACAAATAAATCCTTTCATGTCATGGAATACTTTCACCACCGTAAGTGGGATTAATCGACCAACCAAGCAAATTCTACATTTCAAATACCTCCACTAAATAATGAACCGTTTCTGCCAAACCCCTAATGTATGGCACATAAAAGGTCATTTTATGTTCATGTTTGCAACGGTTGGACTTTCTTCTTCCACTCTTTCTTCCCGCTCCATCTCCAACTCCCTCGGTTTTCTACCTTTGAAAATGTGCTGTACATAGCACTTAGAAAAGTATCAAGAAGCACAAATAATAACCTGTGGTTCCCAGAGAAGCCAGAAGAGCGAAAGAATGTGGAACAGGAACTGCCTTCCCCCAGGAGATCCATCCCCAGAAGCTCCTGCGGCAGCTCCAGTGCGGCTCTGATCATGCAGCTCTGGGTGTGGGGACTGAGCCCATGACCAAACATGGGTGCTATGCAGCGACCAGTCCTTGTTTCCCCAAAATTGTACTCTAGTAGGAAACATCAGGCTGGTTCCATAGGCCCTACTTAGAAATTTTAAAAACTAAAGATGGGTTTAGTTTTATATGAATAGAGAAGGTAGGCAGAAGGGTCTGTGATCTTAGCATTGAAAGGTATCTCTAAGCACCATTTAATTTAGTGACTTGTCCAAGGTCACAAAGTAAGAGGTAGGGACAGGTCTTCTGCCTGCTGGAGCCATCCTGTTCCTGCTAAACCACACCACTTCCCTAAGGAAAGTATTGCCATACTGCTGTCATTCAGGAACCTGAGGGGGAAAAAGACTATTTTGGGGTTATTTACTCAAAACGATTGGGTAAATTCTGACTCACATTAACATTTCCCTTTACTCACCCTTTGAAATCATGAGTCACTGAACTATTCTATCCTCTCAGTCAATGACCAAAGGGAAGTGCTTCATTTTAAGAAATAGGTCCTCATGGCTATTGTGGATCAATTTTTGAAAGTCACAATGAACAAAGATATGATGAATAATGAGGCCGGAAGATCCTTGCAGCTGTGAGCCCCCCAAATGCTCATGGCATGTGACCTGAGAAACTCCTTCCTGAAGTACATGGTCTCTGTCAGGCCTCCAAGATACAATAGTAGGAACAATGGGGTAAGGAAGGGTGAGAATATAAACACATTTCTAAAGAGTAGTCGTGATATCAGGACATTTCATTACAAAACAGCGAAGTAACATAACAAATGAGGTACGGTAACATGCAGCAAGATAGATAATCTTAGCAATATGTAGTGGGTAAAAAAGAAAGTTCCAAAATTTTGTATGCTACATGATATATCCTTTGTGTGGCTTATAGCAACTACAACTTTTCAAATATGCACGGTTTAGGAAAACAGTAAAACTATATAGAAAGGAAAGCAAGGAAATGATGCGTTCAGGATTCCAGATGATAGTGGGGAGGACAGGGTACTGTCGGTGGGAAGCATGTGATAAGGTGTGAGTTATTTTCTTGTCCTAGTTTTGGTTTGGGGCATGGGTTCAGAGATGTCAATTACGTTATTAAAAATAAATAAATAACTCAATTTAAGCTGAACATTCACAGCCCAATAATGACAATGTGTCATGAATCAAGGATCTTGATTAATCCAGTTAACACACAGCACATTGAAACAAACATGACCCATATATCAGTTTCCTTGGGGTCACCCCGCGGGTGACTGGAACAACAGACACCCCAGGCCTCGGAGTCCTGGAGGCCGGTAATCCCAGGTGAGGGTGTCAGCGGAGCCCATTCCTTCTGGTGCTCTGCAAGGGAAGCATCAGCCCCAGGCCTCTCTGCTGGCCGTGGAGACACTGTCTTTTCCGTGTCTCTTCACATCGTCTTCTATGCTGCCTCTGTGACAACCTTTCCCCTTGTTATAAGATACTGGTCATCTTGGACAGAGAACCACTTTAATGCCTTAATTTGAACTTGATTATCTCTCTCAAGCCCCTTGCTCCAAATGAGGTCACATTCTGAGGTACTGGAGGATAGAATTCCAACATGGCTTTTTTGGGAGGACACAATTCCATACCATGCTTGACTGTTAACATCCACAGCATTTGGAAGAGAAGATTGTTATTTTAATTGTGCACGTAGAGTGCACAGTTCTCAAAGTTTTTTATTCGTTTTGGCTTTGCTGGCTTAACCATTGTACATGAAAGAAAGCATAGAAAGATCATTGGAACTCTCCAGAAGAGTTACACAGGCTGGGGAGTGCGGGGTAGACTGCATTCTTTGAAAGTCTTTTTATTTGATTACAAATACAATATTGATTACAGATCTTTAAACCAACTTTGATTCATTCTCCTCTTTAAAGCAGCTGCTCAATTCTATATATCCTTTCTATCATGCAACATCTATCAACAGTCAAAATGTGTCAGCCTCTCTCTTTCTGGAATCTATAACATGAGTTTTTAAAAGCTAGAGGTACAAAGCTGCTTATGGCAACATTGTTTGTACTAGCAAAAAACAGTAACAACAAAAAACTAGAAGCATCCTGAAGGTAGATCAGTTAGGGAATGGCTGAGTAAATTATGGTATATCTATGCTGTGTGAACATTTAAAAAGAACACGATAGAGTTACATACTAATAGCCAGGCAGTGATTGAGTGTTCCCTCTGTGCAAACCCTATTCTAAGTGCATGTATACAGATTGTCCAATTTCTTTTCAATAAGGCAGATTATTTGCCCATGTACAGCTGGGGAAAGTGAAATCAAAGAGACTCCAAAAGCGAAATAACTAACACAGCTAGTTTCCTAGCAGAGCTAGGATTCAAACGAAGGAAGTGTTATGAATGACAAAAAGAGTTTTGGAAAATATATACCAAGGTGTGAACAGCAGTTATCACTCTCAAGTGGTGGATCTTGGACCGTTTTTTTTTTAATTTTGGTATCATTAATCTACAATTACATGAGGAACATTATGTTTACTAGACTCCCCCTTTCACCAAGTCCCCCCACAAACCCCATTACAATCACTGTCTTGGACCATTTTTATTTTAAAAAAAAACAAAGTTTTGTGTCTCTTGGGCCATTCCTTCCATCCTTTCTATTCCCTCTGCTTCTGGCTGAGCCCAGTTTCTGTCATCCCGGGTTTAGCCAGCACCCTGGCCTCCCTGCCTCTGGTCCTCCCCTGCACATGATCTGGAGTCTGTAGTCACCTCCAGTGGGTACCCTGCCTTCCAAGAAAGTCCAGGTCTTCAGGCTGGAATCACCTGGCCGCTTCCTAACAATCCACACTCTTCCAGCGTGCCCAGCACTGCAACAAGAAGGCTCATCTTTGTCCTGCCCCTCACATTCCATGTTTCTGCCACCACAGTGTCCTTGCAGTCACCGTGCCCCTCTGTCCTGCTCTGCTGAGCTAAAGCCTTCAGCACCCAGCACAAACCCCGCCTGAAACTGTTCTCACTCTGCCACCCTTCAGTGCCCTCTGCTTTCCATGACCTCCTGTGTAATCTATACCATCCGTTTGGGCACTTACCACATGTCCTTGCATTGTCATTCTACTGTTTAATTTGTGCTTTCTTCCTGGTTGAGTGGCAGCTCCCACAGAGCACCTATTTTCCTTTTTTGAAAGTGCCTGTTCTTGGATTTTGGACAGGTTTAAACCTTTAGTTAATTGCATACTGCCCGGTGCTGAGCTCGCCCAGAGATGTATTTTAGTAATACCAAAGAGTGCTATGTTTGAAAGAACAACATTATAGATATTGCTCATAAACAAAATAATAACTACCTTACATAAGGTAAAATGTAAGGATAAATATTGCCACCAGAGTAAACCTTATCCTGGCAATGGTTTCTGACATAATAATCTACTGTGCTCTCACTCCTGTAATCCTCTAAATTTTATGTCTCACCTAACTGAGGTTCACACCTCTAAGTTCCCAGCCCAGTCTTTGAGTAGATGGAACAGTTAGGACTCTGGGTTAGCAGTTCTAATCGGTATATTGTGTTGACATTCATCCCTTTTCTTATGACTAGGTCCCCCTCTTTTCCAAGGGACTCAATTCCTGCTCGTTACCCTGATCTCTCAATGATTGGCTTTCCCATCCTTCAACTGAGTGCTCCCCCTGGCTGAGGCCCTGTGCCAGCTGCCAGATTCCCTATGCCACCATCTACCTGGCTGGACTTCCCCAGGGGTTTCTACCTAGGCCTGTTCTTGGATTTTGGACAGGTTTAAACCTTTAGTTAATTGCATTTATAGCCTTTCCTTATATGGATTTATCTCCTAGTTTCATACTAATTTGGGATTCATGGCTGAGGATTATTGGAATCTCAAGTAGCAAAATTCTGTCCTTCCTCCCATATCCAGCATTTGAACCTGTCCTCTGTGAGTACACCCAAAAAATGACCCCAGCTGTTCACAGCCTGGTCTTCATAGCAGCTGACCCATACTGGATAGTTATAGCTGGAAACCAGACCATTGCTTCCATTATACTGCAGAGGGAATGGAACAACACAAAGGTTTTGAAGATTGGAAAAAAGATTGCTACAGAGTCTTGAAAAAGACAGATAAAAGAAATCTACCCAATACAGAATGAGATGGGTATCAGATGGGCAGGGCTTGGCAAAAGAGAGTTTATTTTGCTGTATGAGGCAGTCTTGACCTTTATGTGATGAGCAGCCACTCCCAAAATTAAATTGCACACTAACTTGTTTATTCAGCGTCACATCTAGTCATTCAATAGCAGTTTTCATAATGCCTCTGTGTGTAGGCTTAGGATTATATAAGATCTTTTCTTGACAAAGATTACCCTGATCATTGGGGGGAAATGATCAGAGTTAGGTCAGGTGACATTGTGGTGGGAACAGAAATGATGAGAAGGGAGCAAAGGCCAGGCCCTAGTCTCGAGCCTGCAGCACCACGACACTGGCATACTCGTGGGAGCAGCCCTCAGCTCGGTGACCTTGGCTCTCAGCCTTCTAGGCCTGCCCAGAGCATCCTTGAGAGTCCATAGCATGTGAAGATAATACTATCCAAGTAGGAGGACCAAATTCTCTACGCAGCACCAAAGGCACTCCTGTCCCCTAATCCAAACATTCACTATCAAAGTTATCCTGCTGGGGAGGAGGTAGGCAGCAGTGGAGTAGAGAGCTTAGACTCACATTCTGACAGTTCTGAGTTTGAACCCCAGTTCTATTATCCACACGCTGTAATCCCTGGCAAGCCACCCAACCTCTCCAATATAAATTTCTTCATCTGTCCTAGTAAGTCCTGTTTTTACCCACAGAATATTTCTGACACCAAATGTGAAACCCAGCAATTCTCTGCTGATACCAACAGAGTGTCTATGAGTCAACTAAATTCTGACACTATCAGGAGTTACAAATCCTACAGTTCAAGGGTTCTTCCCATTAGATTGTCCCCCACTTCAGATGCCAACTGCAAAGTCTGGGTCGCTTGAATTTCTGACTGACTCTACAAATCAGAGGTACCCACAACCCCCTCTTCAGATTCGATAATTTGCTAAAATAGCTCACAGAACTCAGGAAGGCACTTTACTTAACTATAACTGGTTTATTATAAAGGATACAACTCAGGAACAGACAAATGGAAGAGGTGCACAGGGCGAGGAATGGGGAAGCAGCCCGGATCTTCTATGCTCTCTCCCGGTGAGCCACCCTCCTGGTACCTGTGTAGGCTCCCCTGAATTCCATTGAAGCTCTCTGAATTCCATCATTTTGGGGGTTTATGGAGGTAATGGAGGTACCATTATGTAGACATGATTGACTAAACCATTGGCCATTGCTGATTAACTCCATTTCCAGCCTCTTTCTACTCCCCAGAGGCCCCGGATCGGAGCTGAAAAGTTCTGACCTGCTAATTACACAGTAGGTTTCTCTGGTTACCAGCGCGCATTCTGAAGCTGTCTGAGGGCCACCAGGACTCACCTCATTAGCATAAATTCAGGTATGTTTGAAGGGGCTCATTATGAATAACAAAAGCTGCTCAGGAAGTTACCAGAGTTTTAGGAGCTATTGTCCAAGAACCAGGAACAATGACCAAATACATATTTTTTTATCATGTCACAATATCACACTTTGAAACACAAAACTCGTAAGTCCACCTTTTGGGCTGTGAAGGATGAAATGAAATAATATATGTGAAGTGTGACCCAGGCCTCATCCCTAAGGAGAGCACATTGGCCTGCCCTTCCCACCTCTCTCCCAGTCTGGACCGTGAGCACAGGGCATGCCCTCCCTGAGCATACATCCTTAGGCCTTTTACACACATCCTGTGGAAATGTGAACAATTCAGAGAAGTTTCTCTGTGGCAGCCGCCACCTGCTCTTTTTCACAGGAGTCGTTTGGGAATGTTTGACCTGACACAGTGGTGTTTTTTGCTTTGGGGTTTTTTTTTCAGAATTTTCCTTTCTTGTGAATCATATTTTTGGCCAATGGGAGCATACCTATCATTTTTCTAAACTTTCTAAAGCCTGTTTTCCAAAGTCCAGGACTCACGTCAGCTCAGCCTAATCGTCCCTTTCCTCTGTTTGACCCAGAATGACGCAGTCATTTTTTCTCTAGTTTCCTGGAAATTACACAATAGCCATCGAGTTCTTTTTCGTCAGGATTAAGTCAAGAATAGAAGTTCCTTTGTTGTTTCCTCTGTCTTTTTGGTGATGAGAGTTTCATGAAAGCTGGCAAGGACTGATTACATAGTTTACTTTTAACAGAACAAAACTTCTAGTAAAATATGAACTTTTGAATCTGATCCCCATCCCCCACATAATTTGCCTGTTTATTATCAAGTATTGGTAAAGCATTTTTCTGCATCACCTTTAGAATAATAAAACAGTAACAGCTTACATTCGTTGTGCATTTTCAATGTGTATACCAGGCACTTGCTAAGCACAGTTAGTGATCATAATATTTAAACTTAAAAACAAATCCACAGATACATACATACAATGGAGTGCTATTCAGTCTTTAGAAAGGGGGGAAATCCTGCCATTTGTAATTACATGGATGAATCTCGAGGGCATTATGCTAAAATAAGCCAGACAGAGATAAATACTGCATGATATCACTTACATATGGAATCTTAAAAATCAAAATCAAGTTTATAGAAACAGGAAGTAGAAAGGTAGTTGCTAGGGGCTGGGGGTAGGAGAAAAAGGGAGAGGTTGGTAAAAGGGGGCAAACTTTCAGTTATAAGATGAATAAGGTCTGAGAATCTACTGCATAATAAGGTGACTACAGTTGTTAACACTGTTGTATAGCTGAATTTGATGGGAGTAGAACTTTAGTGTTCTCACACACACACACACACACAAAGGCAGATGTGTGAAGTGATGAATGAGTTAATGAACTTGAGGGAGAGAATCCATTCACAATGTATATGTGTATCAAGGCACCATATTTGACATTTTAAATATATCACCATTTTGTCAATTATACTTATAAGCTGGCGGGGGAAACACCCCCCTAAGGTAATTACTATTATTAGTTCCCATTTTACAGATATGGAAACTAAGCACAGAGAGATTATGTAATATGCCTTGGCTGGCAAGTATGACAGTCAGGCCTCTAACCCCAGAAGCTGCCTGCAAACCACTGCTCCCTATTGTTTCTCATGCTTGGTCTCTAAGGCCAGCTCCCTAACTTAACCAGCTTTCCGACCTGAGGAAGTGGCTTAACATCTGTCTCTTGATTTCCTTACTTGCAAAAACGGGAATTACACTATCACAGGGATTGGTATGGAAATGAAATGAGAGAACGTGTGGGCGGCAGCGGGCGCGGCGCTGTCAGGAGCCGGAGCATCGTTCCGGTTCAGCCACCATCACATCTCCTCTGCCCAGGAGCTGCTCCTTTTCTGCACATGTTTGTATCTCCCAAGTCAGATTCCATCTTACAGTCACTGCATACACTTGAGGCGTTTAGCTGAAACCTCAGAAATTATTACTTGATAGTTTGTCTTTCCATAAATGGCATCTATGAATCAGAGAAACATATCATTCCCATGTGTATTTGTTTTATCTGTCTAGCCAGTTTATTGATAACTTAAGGGTAAGAGGTATATCAAATTTTTCTGAGTTCTCTCCACACCCAGTACCGAGCCTCACCCCCTCTAGTCAGTAGCTATAGGGTCCATAAGGTTTGTCAAAAGTGATTCAGCTGCTCTGTGCTGTGCTGAGGAAAAGATGCCTTTTTTCCCCTCCTACTCCGGGTTTTTCCCCCTAGCCTAGGGGAGGCGGCAGGGTGGAAGCTCCTGGGACTGGAGAAAACAGCCGCCCTCAGCCTCGGTCTCTGCAGGCCCTTCCCACTCCTGGACTTCACGGGAGATGTGGAGCATTGCAGCCAAGGAGCTGGAGTGGCTACAGGAAGAACACGGATTTGTCTGGGCCACTGTGCTGAGCTCCAAACTCTGTGGAGTCCCCAGGAAGAGGAGAAAGGCAGACTTGGTTCTGTTCTCCTAGGTGGGGGTACATGTATGTGCTGGCGCTTTCCCACCCTGCCAGCGATGAGGACATGCTGATGCAAACGTTCCAGTAGGACTTTATAAGATAAGTTAATGCGTTCAGGAAGCAGGCCTTGCTAAGAGAGTGCAGCTGTCTGGCCCAGGTACAGGCCCAGTTTAGGCAGGAATTCTTAGAAACAAAGCACGTGGGTGGTGTCTTCTGGCTCCATCAGCAGTTTTCTTGTCCAGCCTTTTCAAGACTTTTATAAGTACTGCTAGAGAGCAAACAAATAAATAAAAATTAACTACTCTGAAAATGGTTGGCTAAACCTTGAGTTGGAGATAATATATTTTTTTCTGATATCAAGAGTTTCTCAATTACTGATCTATAAATGAGTCAAATGGTGTCCGGGCTCTGGGGGAATTTTTACTTGCACTGTAATGGTTTCAAAATTAGAAAGTGCAGATTGCTGAGTTGGATCTTCTCCCAGGATTATTTCCTTGTCTTTATTAAAAAGGTGACTGAAACATTTGTATGAAACAAACTTCTATAGCATATATACTGGCTTATAAATATTCTAAAGAATTTCACTAATCGGATTTTGAAGAAGATCAACAGTTGTCCAGCATCTGTTGTGTACACTGAATCTTCCCTTTGGGTTTACAGGGGGGTTTCCTTTGAGTTTTCTTCTTCAGTTTCTCTTTTGATTGACATGGCCGAGTGCTGGAGTTGTTTTTGGTAGGAAACCTACACTACTTTTCTTTGTGTATTTACAGAAGTTAAAACACACTTCTCAATGAGCTCTACTCTTCTAATAAAAGGGGATATAGTCCTGCTTATTAACGTCACTCAGTTCATGTTAGGTGCAGAAGCAGCCTAGGCAGTCCACACCTTGGGAATGACTGGGGAGGGGCCGAAGGAGGTGACACCCTCAATCACTTAGGGATTGTTTGGCTTGGTAATTAACAAAAGAGGCTTTTTCTGCATTTTTTGCCAAAAATTTACATTTACATCTCTTATCAAATATTTATTTCAGCTCTTTCTCGTCCTTTCCACAGGGTGACTGTATTGCCAACTCCAGGGGCACATTCCCTCTGGGTCGCACACATGCTGTGTCTCTGGGCTGTTTGGCCCCTGCAGGGAGCCCAGTGGTACTGGGAGCAATTGCCTTTCTTCCCACCCCCCACACACACACCTCTTCTTCCCTCCCCTCTCTTTAACTTTGCTGCTTCCACTGCAGGCTTCCCTGAGGCCTAGCTTTACTTGGATGAGATCCTTGGATGAGACATCATGACAGACTTTGAAAAAGTATTAAAGGGTCATGTTTTCCAGAATGTCTACCTTGGGACATTAGTTCTGAGAAATGCTTCTCAATAAAAGGGGTTTCTGGTCATTTTGGAAAAAGCTTCATAACATAACTCACTTTTGGACAGTCAATTAACATTGTTAGTCAAAGTTAAAATAAGTCTGGGAGAAGTTCTGTGCTTTAAAAACCAACCAACCAACCACAGGGAAAATAAATGCAGTATCACTTTGTTTAACCTGGAATTTCCCAGATGATTCGTGCTCATTTGTTTCATGATACTAGTGCCCTCCAGAAACAGGTCTGAAAACTGCTCTCCTAGAGCTTCTGGCCATCTTCTGGGCCCAAGGAGGTCATAGCAATTTAGCTGAACTGTTTAATTAAGCTCCAGGGAGCTGTGTGTGATCTGTACTATGTTTAACTTTTACACTGTTGTCCTAATATAGATGCTATCTAGAAATCAAGTTGGATTATTATTCTTCAAGCCCCATTATGCAGAGACCATCCTGTCAGAACACATAAATGATAATTGCTGCAATGGACCAAATCTAGGTGGTGAGACTAGAAAGAGACAACCTAGAAATATAGAATAAGCAAACCCAAGAATGGCTCCTTAATGAAGCAATACCCTGATCTGGTAAAGAAACCTGATTTGGTTAATACACTCAGAGATGATCAGGCTCAAAGCAATTGACTCCCATTAAGGAACCTCGCTTCACACACACCTAATACTGGTGAGGATGTGGAGCAACAGAAACTGTTATTCATGATTGATGGAAATGTAAAATGCTACAGTCACTTTGTAAAAGTCACACAGTTTCTTTTTTTTTGTTTGTTTGTTTTTTGTTTTTTGTTTTTTGTTTTTTTTTATTTAAATAATTATTTTTTATTGAAGGGTAGTTGATGCACAGTATTACATTACATTAGTTTCAAGTGTACAACACAGTGGTACTATATTCCTTATGCTATACATTACATCCCGGTTACTTATTTATTTTACCATTGGAAGTCTGTCCTTTTTTATTTATTTATTTATTTATTTATTTATTTTTGTGAGGGCATCTCTCATATTTATTGATCAAATGGTTGTTAACGACAATAAAATTCTGTATAGGGGAGTCAATGCTCAATGCACAATCATTAATCCACCCCAAGCCTAATTTTCGTCAGTCTCCAATCTTCTCAGGCATAACAAACAAGTTCTTACATGTAGAACAAATTCTTACATAATGAATAAGTTACATGGTGAACAGTACAAGGGCAGTCATCACAGAAACTTTCGGTTTTGCTCATGCATTATGAACTCTAAACAGTCAGTTCAAATATGAATACTCATTTGGTTTTTATACTTGATTTATATGTGGATACCACATTTTTCTCTTTATTATTATTATTTTTAATAAAATGCTGAAGTGGTAGGTAGATACAAGATAAAGGTAGAAAACATAGTTTAGTGTTGTAAGAGAGCACATGTAGATGATCAGGTGTGTGCCTGTAGACTATGTGTTAATCCAAGCTAGACAAGGGCAATAAAACATCCACGTATGCAGAAGATTTCTCTCAGAACAGGGGGGGTGAGGTTCTAAGCCTCACCTCTGTTGATCCCCAATTTCTCACCTGATGGCCCCCCTGCGACTGTGCCTGTCTTAGGTTGTTCCTCCCTTGAGGAATCTTACCCGTCTCTGGCTAACCAGTCATCTTCCGGGGCCATACAGGGAAATGTAGAGTTGGTAAGTGAGAGAGAAGCCTTATTGTTTGAAAAGGTTAGCTTTTTACTTCTTTGCATATTTATGCCCTGTAGCTTCTATGCCCAGCATTTGTCTTGAGGTATCTTTACCACTTGGAGGAGTTATGATACTCGGTAAATTTGATATGAGGCACGAATTCTATTTAAGGGTTGTAATTAGGAAGGAAGAAGAAAAGCTATAGAAGTAGCAGGCGGAAGAAAACATGGGAAGATTGATTATTTCTTTGACATATCTTCTTGTAGAGTAACTTCAGCGTATATAGGTTTTAAGCTACTACTTAAATTGCGCACACACATTAACATAATAGGAGTATAGTTACATAACCAAAGCATATCTGTAATTACCAGCCATCTCCAGTGAAACCAAGAAAACCATTAAGGCACCTTAGGCATTTGTGAAAACTTATCTATGATATGGTGGATATTGTCCAACTGAACTTGAACAGTCTGAGAGAAATCAGACAAATTAAAACAACCCATTCCTGGGGACTGTTCACATGCCATATGTTCTTTTAACAGTAAATAGTCTGTAGTTGTAAGAGTTTGGAGTGCTACAATTTGCACTTCTCCAAATTCTTGGTTGAGTTCCAACAGTATAGATCCAGTCAAATTTGTTGTTTTACTGTATGCACAGGCCAGCTTAGATATCTCCTTCCTCATTCCCATGGCAAGTCCAGGAACTGGTGGGATGAGTGCATCTACTGCTGTAGCAGTGCGTGGATCTTTGTTGGGGTTTTTTGATGATCATCTTCTGGCATGAGTCTTCCAGAGAGTGCAGATGTTGGAAGTTCTTTTTCATATCGTATCTTAGTTCATTTTCGGGGTAGCCCAATTAGGCTTTGATCCTCTGTATAAACCCAAACAGACCCTTTGCCTACACTTTTATATGCCCTTTATACCCTTGTGTAGAACTCATTGGAGGTTACCACACAGGAACTGCCCTTTTTTTTTTTTTTTTGCTTTGTTTTTGGTATCACTAATCTACACTTACATGACGAATATTATGTTTACTAGGCTCTCCCCTATACCAGGTCTCCCCTATAAACCCCTTTACAGTCACTGTCCATCAGCATAGCAAAATGTTGTAGAATCACTACTTGCCTTCTCTGTGTTGTACAGCCCTCCCTTTTCTCCTACCCCCCCATGTATGTTAATCTTAATACCCCCCTACTTCTCCCCCCCTTATCCCTCCCTACCCACCCATCCTCCCCAGTCCCTTTCCCTTTGGTACCTGTTAGTCCATTGTTGAGTTCTGTGATTCTGGTGCTGTTTTGTTCCTTCAGTTTTTAAGTCACACAGTTTCTTAAAAAATGAAACACATTCTCACACTATGATCCAGTAATCTCACTTCTTGGTATTTAACCAAAGATGTTGAAAACCTATGTCCACACAAAAATCTGCACACAGATTATTTATAACAGCCTTATTCGTAACTGCCAAAACTCGGAAACAACCAAGATGTCCTTCAGTAAGTGAATAAACTGTGGCACATCCAGATAATGGAATACTATTTGATGCCAACAAGAAAGCAACTATCAAGCTATAGAATGACAGAGGAAATTTATATGCATATTGCTAAGTGAAATAAGCCAGTCTAAAAAGGCTACATATTGTATGATTCCTATATGATATTCTGGAAAAGGCAAAAGTATGGAGAGAGTAAAAAGATCTGTGGTTGCCAGGGTTTGGGGCTGGGGGATAAACAGATGGGACACAGGAGTTTTAGGCCAGTGGAAGTATTCTGCATGGTACGCTAATGTTGAATACATGTTATTACCCATTTGTCCGAACTCATAGAACTTACAATAGCAAAAGTGAACCCTAAGGTGAACTTAGGCTTTTGGGTGATTATGATGAGTTAAGGTAGGTTCTTCAATTGTAATGTATGTACCACTCTGGTGAGGGACGTTGATAATGGGCAAAGTCATGCATGAATTGGGGCAGGGTGTATAGGGGAAATCTCTGTGTCTTCCTTTCAATTTTGCTGTGAACTCAAAACTGCCCTAAAACATTTCATTAAAAAATAAACCAACCAACCAACACAACCAACCACAGCAAAAATAAATGCAGTGTAACTTTGTTTTACCCGGAATTTCCCAGATGATTTGTGCTCGTTGTTTCATGATGCTAGTGCCCTCCAGAAACAGGCATGAAATGAATGCAACTCAGAAAAGAAAAGAAACTTCACACAAGATTGATATATAAAGCAGAATGCTGATGATCGCTGTTTAGTAAGGATATGCTACAGATCGCCCCATGGTCACACTGACTGATCAATACACTCTCTTCCTATGGGAAACCTGCATAGAAGCCAGAAATTATCATCATAAGGTTGTGAGCAAGAAATCCAAGCAAGGGAATTTCGTGGGATAGAGATGTTCACTGGAGGGGTAGACCTGCCACATGGGAGAATAAATCCTGTTGGCAGGTCCACGCAGGCCTCTCCCAGGAGAAGCAACGGAGCAGTCGTCCTGTGATAGACCCTCGTTTACAATGCTCTAAAGACTCCTTCGTTCAAGAGAAGAGAAAGAAAGTCTCCAAATTAGATTCCATGCCTGGCTTCCAGCCCCTGCGCTCTAGTTGTCTGGGGTGTGCTTGCTGCTTTTCTTGATTATCTTGATTTGGCATTTCCAGATGATCTCTAATGCTTGTCTTCTACAGACGGCTGCTATCCAGCACTACCCTCGCTTTCAGAGATTATTTCCACATTTGGGCCACCTTAGCCCATGTGTCCTGACTGCTCTATGGTCCAGCCTGGCTGTCTAGGGTGGTCTACCTTTAGTAGAGGCATGAGCAGAGATGCCAACCCCTTCTCTTTTCTTAGGTCTCAGCTTAGTATCACATTCTCAGAGGGACCCTCTCTGGCTACAATACCTAAGTGTTCCTTAGAGCAAAACACCTAAGCTCTAAGTGGCATTTTCTATGTCCAATGGCCTTTTCTAATTTTTTGTTTATTTCCTTTCCAGGATTTTAAAACTCATAATAATAGTAATAATAATCAGTTTACTTGTTTTTATCATTCTCCTCCACCTGAATATAAACTCAGGAAGACAGACACTGTGTCATTTTGTCCATCATTGAACCCCCACTTTATCCATAAGAATCTTTCCACGAATATTTGTTGAATAAATGAATGAATGTGTGAAAGCTCATGAGATGACTCTTGGTGGGCCTCTAGATAGCTTCATGGTGGGGCTACTTTCCAGAGGAAACTACCATGCTTTTAGAACTTAGAACTTTCAGCTCCACCCCTTACCTCTGGAGAGTACAGAGGGGCTGGAGATGGAGTTATCCCCAGGGGATCCATTCTTTTCCTAGATGAGATGCACTCAGTTCCTTCAAGTATTCTTCACATGCCATTGTATTTCCTGGGCACGGTGTAATTTTTGTATATTGTCCTTCAAATGCAACATTCCAGGTGTGATGGAACTTGAACAGAATGCATGGGATTGTCTATCCATGCTGGACCCAAAGGATTAGCTTTTCTTAGGGGGAGGTGGTTAAATGAGTTAATAAACTGCCCTCACTGTCCATATAGTCACCTTAGATTTCACCTAGACTCCTGCTCAGTGGTGCACTAGTTAATATTTAATGACCAGCTGTCTTCACTTCCAGCCACAAAAGCACGACATGTAGTGCTGCCCTTTCAGTGGTCTAAGTACTCTGACTGTGGCTGATTTCAAGCTCCCAAGCAAGGTCATGGGACTTGGGGAGAGCTTCTAACCACCCTGGAGCTGGCTCCAGCACCCCACTGCCACTTCTCCAGCTCCTGCCTCGCCCACACACCTCCACTCCCACACAGACATACCACCTCCCATGCTGAGAAGCATCACCTCAGAGAACCACACATCTGCGGACAGCAAACACTGAGTGTCTCTGTGAAACCCGAGCTCCGTACAGACCAGGAGGAAAGGCAATCAGAAGGGAGGGAAGGAAAGTATTAAGTCCCTCTCAGGTCTACTGCTCACATCTCATTAGGCCTTTGGGCATGTGCACATGTACCTATTTCCATGGCTTCCCTAAAACATGTCGACTTATTAAAATTCCTTGTTTTCTTTTCCGACCAAAACTAGTGGGCAAAAGAGAAGCTGTTTTTTGTTGTTATTGTTGTTTTGGTTTCTTTTATTTAACTACTGCCACTTCTTTCTCTCCCCTCAACTCTCACCACAAGTGGTATGACTTAAAAAGATGCAATTCAATATCAAGCCAGCCAGGGAATATGTGGCATCCCACTCAAAGGGCTGTGATGTTGCCTGAGCACCAGGTTGTGTGTGTTTGTGTTTTTAAGAGTGTGTTTCAGAACTGATTTATTTACCATGTTTTTATTTGGGTCAGTGGGAAAGGACTGGCAATTATTTTGGCCAAGTTTCAGTTATGCCTGTAAAAGAAACACAGACTTAACATGTTATATAATCACTCTTAAACCACCTCTGGGAAGCTCTCCAAGTGCTGTGTGTCAGTCTCCATTGTGCATGTCTGGACACAACTTCTACAAGAATTTCTGTTTTGTGAAGCAGGGTAAGGAAATGCTGTGAGACAGTTAGAATTGAGTTTGATTGTGAGGTTGACTTGTTATAGGAAAACTAAAAGGAAGAGCTTATCTTGCCCTGAAATCCACACATTAATCCCTAGGCAGTGCTGGGGTGTGGACTGTCTTCCAGACCACTGGACTCTATGCTGTACAATAATTTTACTTCAGAATCTGATTGTGCCTGTAGACGATTTTTCCTTTTTGTGTCGTGAACTTTTTACTTAAGGGCACCATGCATACAAAAAAATAGCACAAATAATAAATATACAATGCAAACCATCACAAAGTGAATATACTCATGTAACCACTTCCAGAGCAAGAAATCGACACTCCCAGAAGCTCTCCTGTGCTCCCCCAGGTGCTGCCTTCCCCCTCTTCCCCAAAGGCGGCCATAAACACTTCTTGGAAAGAGCCAGATAATTGAAATCTGTGCAGAGATCAGGGTCGACCCTAGGTACACAGGCAGCTGGGCATACCTTTTTGGCAAGTGTCCCCTCTCCATAAACAATGTAATGAAAAACATACTACAAAATTCATGGTGCCATATGAGGTATAGTGGTTTATCATAAAGATGTATGACAATGGCTAGAGAAGAGGGACTTGACTGTTTATTGTCTAGTCGGTGCACCTGGGCAGTCTTAGTTCTGTCCAGGCAACAGCGCTTCCTCTTCAGATTCAGGAAATATCTCTTCCTGCTTTTTTGGTCAAATGCCTTGTTTCTGGCTAATTTCACATCTCTTACCACAAGAAAAGATAGCAATGCTGCTGTTTCTCACAGATTGCCATGGCTTTTCTGAACCAAGAAACAACAGAACAAACAACTCTTGTCTGTTCCTAATTGCATTTATTTGATGCTGGCTGTACCCTTGCTCATGATGTTGCATTCCCACGATGTCTCGGTGATGCCACAGTTCCTGTGCTCTGCTGATGGCACCCACCAGTGCAAGTCGTACTCAGAGTGTGCAGGACTGTGAACGACGGTGTGTTTATTGGTCATGTTACATTTACCATTAGGAATTTTACAGCATCCACCTAGAACAACACATCCTCCAGTCATGTTTCGTCCAACTCTTTAAGGCCATACTCAGCCCATTTGTAGTGCTCTCTTCAACGTGCTTTCACGTTGACTGCCCTTCTGCCTCCTAGACATGCCCCCCAGCAGGGAGGGTAGGGCAAGGGCCCGTGAACAGAGAGAGGAGAATGGCCCCACTTTCAAGGCCTTCAGGTGCTACAGAGCAGAGGCTGTGCCACAGCTGGAACCTGGATGGGCAAGAGCCAGGGCACAGCAATGGACCCTCGCTAGCCTGGAGTCCCAAACTTTTCCTGTGTCTGACCAGTGAGTCATCTAAAATCAGGGTATCAGTTCTATTCTTCTGAACCAAGAGTGCGTGATTCCATAATTAAATGCCCTATCAACTATGGGCCCCCAAATGATGCCACAGATGTGGTCCCAAAGCTCCTTGGGGTGTCTGGTCAACCCCTAGAATAAGACAGAGGATCAGAGAATGCCTAAAGGGAAGGGCGAAGCACATGAGTGTTCAGTCCCGAGCTTGGGTGTCTGCTGCTGAATGGTTCTGCAGGCCCTGGCTAGTCCTAGGCACCACAGTCTTAGAAACTTTCAGTAAAGGCGCTTTAGAGTGTGGAGGCCCCTGCGGCTGTGGCCAGTAGGGGAGCCCAGCTTCCTAGCTGGGGGGGTCACGGGTGTTGATGAGATCAGGAAGGCGGGGACCTGCTCACAGCCTCATTGCTCTCAGGGCCTTCTCCCTCGCTCCCTGTTCCTTAAAAGATCTGCTAGGACACCAAGAAAGGAAAAAAAAAAGGGTGTGCTTGTGTTTTTGTTTAGTAGAGAAGTATGACATTGTAGGAACTGCCTCTGTCTTAAGATCGGTCTTGACTATTTGCTACATGTATGTCTTTGGCTGGGTTACCTGGTTACTTTATCTATAAAATGGGCATAAGAATAACACACATAAAACTCACAAGATATTAGCATAGATAATATGAGGTGATGTATGTAAAAAATATTTTGCCGAGTGGTAAGGATTATCCAAACATAGGTTTGTGTTTTTTTAGGGTTGTGTTTTTAAAAAAAAGGATTTGGGTTTTTTAAATGTTTGCATTTAAAACAGCCCAGCTGAGTTTTTTGAATTCACTCTCTGTTGAGTTACAATTCAGCATTTATGCTATTACATAATTTGAAATGTGTGTCCTGAGTCTAGTAAGAAGTACCATGGCCCCTACTTTTGTTTCCCTTTACTCTTCTTGGACAGATCCTTGACTTTGAATCCCTTATTCTGGTTTGCTCCAAGCAGTAACCTATGTGTTTTATTGTCCTTTATGGAGATAAAATATGTATATATGATCAAATCTATCAATCTTGACAATGAGACACACTCACCTATAAAACCAAGGTAACTAAAAAGAAATGAATGATGAGTGAGGGCACCCTGGGCACAGCCTCAAATATAGCCCTGAACCTGCAGCAGGCAGGAGAGAAGGAGTCCAAAGGACAGAGTTTTCAAGTCAGGGAAGGGGGGAAGCAGCCTCTAAGATGGCCCGCAACAATGTCCCCCCTCTTAATATTCACAACTTTGTTCAATCCCCTCTCCTTGAGGGTGGACTAGTCTACTGGCTTGCCCCTAATGAACAGAGTACAGAAAAGGGGATGGAATGTCACCTCTGTAATTAGACTACCTAAGACCGAAACTTTTCTCTCTCTAAACTTGCTCCCTTTTGGGCTTTGATAAGGCAAGCGGCCATGTTGGAGAGGCCCGTGTGGCTAGGAACTGAGGACAGTCAACAGTCTGCAAGAAACGGAGTCCTACTGACAACCTGGAGGTGGTAAATCCTCTGATGGGACCCCAGTCCCAGTCAACACTTTGAGTACAGCCATCTGAGGGACCCTCAAGTAGAAGACCCACCTATGCAAGTCTGTGAGAAACTGCAGAGAAACAAATAGGTGTTGCTTCAAGGTGCTAATCATTATTCCTGGAGCTTAGAAATATTTCTAAGTTTATTAGAAGAGTGAAAACTACATTCTTACATAGTCTAATCATGGAATTAACATCCCATCTCTTTTTCTGCACTCTACTCATTAGGAACAAGCCAGGAGGCCAGCCCACCTCAAGGGGAGGAGATTAGACAAGGGTCTGAATACTAAGAGGTGGGGACTACTGGAGGTGTTCAAGGTGTTAATTTCCTATGCAACAATAGATACTTAATGCATAAAATAAAACCAAAAGTCTAAGAATTTGTAAATATAAACTTTGAAAACAGTCCCCTACTCAAGAAGACTAGATCCTTATTAGCTGTAAAACAGTATTCTGTTATAATAAATGCTGTCACAAATACATTTAGAAAATTATCCCAGAAATTCATTTAAAAAATATTTCTAAGCTCCCAGAATAATCATTTCTCGATCAAATATATCAACACATCTAACACGAATTCACTGTCTGCCTTCCAAACTGATTCCCCTGCTCAACTCTCTTACTTCTGTCAGAGACAATATTATTCTGAATTCGCCTTAGAGAATATTCATCTGTCCACTTTGCAGTTGAAGTGAACTGAAATTCACAAGAGACTGAGCAACTCACCTAAAGCCACACCACTCATTAAGGTAAGAATAACACCTAGCATAGAGTAAGCACTCAATTCATATTTGAATTAATAAATGCAATTCCACTTGCTCTATGAAGTTCTCCTTCACACTGTTGTCTTTTTTTTTCTAGAAATATGTAAACATTTGGTCTCGTTAGCACTGAGTCAGGCTTTAATTAGTTCATGTGTTCTATTTTGTTTCTCTGAGTTGTAGGATTATTTGTGGATGTTTGTTTGCATATGTCCAACCCCCCTTCATCCCCACTTATTCTAGAACTATACCTGCCGTGCCATTCCACCTCAATCCACAGAAGTGGACACAAAGCCCAGACGGGGTCAATTCTCTGGGCCATGGAGAACGGTCAAGGAATGGGTGTCAGACCCATGCAAAGGAAATTGGAGTTCTTCCTATGGCATCAATATTCAGGTTTCTGTAGCTTTTCCTTCAATTCCACAAGCAACCCTTCCAATAAATTACCCTTTTTGCTTAAATTCTGTCACATGCAACTCAAAGTCCTTCTTTGAGCTTCTCCTCCTTTGTGCTTCTCACTGCCATTGGTCAGAGTTTGTCCACAAGCAGCTACTCCCTGCACTTCCAGGACACATGACCGGCCCTCTCTGCCCACTGACACAGGAGACCTAAGAGTGTAGTCCTTGTCTTGCATTTTTCTTACATTTTTCAACTTGCAGACCAGTATGTGCACTGGGTTTTGTACAGGCTTCTATATTCTGAATTACAGGTAATTCGGTACAATGTCTTTCCCCCTTGTTATGCAAATAGTGAATGATCACAGAGAAAAAGTGTATCATTTACTTGATTACATGGTCCAGCATAATCTACATGAGAGACATAAAAACAATGGCAATAATGATGTAGGGAAAAAAATAAATGCAAAAGGCAACTTTTAAGACTATACTTCATATGGTTCCATTTTCTGGCTGGAAGAATCTGAACTCAAAGAAAGCAAATATAAGGTCTGGTTCTGTAGGTGCTTGTCACAGTTTTCTGTAGTGATGGACCTGAGTGAGTTCTGCTTCAGCTTTTTAATAGCTTGGCTAAATTATTTACCACCAATATTCTCATTTTTGTCATCTGAATAAATAAATAAATAAATCCTTATTTCTCAGGATTGTTTGAGGACTTTTTTGAGTTAATATATACAAATGATTTAGCCTAGTTTCCCTAAGAAGCAAAGCTTGAGGCAAAAACTTATGTGCTAAGATTTTTATGCAGGATACAATCCCCAGACAGCATGAGTGAGGGTTAAAGGGCCGAGAGACTGGGAAGGAAGGAGACAAACCTGCAGAATGCATTACCAGGAGGCCTTCGCTTTGTACCATGCACAGCTGATGCTTATGCTCAGGATTCTGCTTTTGAACAGTCTGCAATTCTTGGTACTGTCTGTCTGGGTGGAGGGAGGGAGAAGAAATCATGTGCTTCTCACTGCCATTGGTCAGAGTTTGTCCACAAGCAGCTACTCCCTGCACTTCCAGGACACATGACCTGCCCTCTCTGGCCACTGACACAGGAGACCTAAGAGTGTAGGCTAGAGTCACCACATTCCACTTGCCTGTCTGCCCTCTGCAGCCTGACGGGGCAGCCAAGGGAGCTGCTGCGAGGACATGGGCCCCAAGGGCCCTCACAGAATCTCCCCACTCAGTGGCAATGAGAAGTCCCAGGGGAGGAACCAAAGGGGTTCATGCAGTGTGAGGCCCAGTGGCTGAGCAGGTGGAATGCCCTGCCAGGAGCCTGCCAGGAAGGTGGCAACTCGCCTTCCTCCTAGTAAGATCAAAGCGCTCCCTCCATAACCTACAGGAAAGTGCCTGGTGCCGGGACCTCTTGATTAAGAGGAGGAACCCGTGACTAAGCAGTTCCCTGGAGCCTCCTGCCCTGGGCCCTGATAGTGACTCTGTGTGGTGTGGAGCTGACACTGGATGAGGCTCCCTAATGTGAGTTTCCATCCTTCCTTAGGGATTCAGGCATCTCCTGGAATGTCTGTAGCTCTGACATCTTAAAAATGAAATTCCATTAAGGACAAATGATGCAAGATGGCTAAAGCTGACTACAGTGGACATTAGCTTTAATACTGTGAAGATCAGTGGAAGCATATTAGTGCAGTACTCTGGAACCCACAGGATAAAAAGACCCCAGCATGTAAGTGTATGTGTTATCATTCTCTTCCTGTTTTTCCCAGTCAGTGATAGGTGAGCCAGCCTTTTGGTTGAGATGCATATTATTGACAACATACTTGTCAAAATTCCCCTTTTCTAAATGCAACCAATGGTGTCTAAGATTTTGTGCCTATCTGAGCAAAAAATGTCTCAGTTTCTTAGATATTCAGCTCTTTGGGGTGAGGGCCTGAGGCATCAACACCTTTCTAATTTCTGTAATATCCTAGGGGCTTTTTGACTTCTTTTTCCCTGTTGAAATCTCTGCCAGAGTTGGCCACTTCAAGAAAGGACTCCAGTAGGCTGCTAGTTAGACTCTGGCTATCAAAACACCTAGAGTTTAAACACCACCTCAGGGACCTGATTAAGAGATAAGGCAGTCCAAAAACAGGTATGGCACTTGCAAGCTAGGTGACCCCATAAGATGTTTTTACCATGAATTTGGCAATTCCTCATGTAGATGTTTAATCTCTCAAAATTTCACACAAGATTTCCCACATCTGGCCAAGTAGTGTGAGTTCCAAGCTTTTTCCTTACCTTGGAATCATTTCTGGCAGTTCTAAAGGCTGCCTCAAATTGTGAGTTTCCTTGGACTAAAAGAAAAAAATAGGACTTAAAAGTTCCAACTGTCTGAACATTTTCTACTTAAAAAAAAAAAGAAATAGACAGGAAGATAATGGTACATGACTCATGGTAAACAAACACCAAACACATGTTATCTTAATGATCCTGTACAAAATCAGGAAATTGTAGACTCTAAAAAGGAGTTACGCAAAAAAGAAAAATGAATGCTATCCAGAAGACAAATTTGAAGGTTTTATTTTTTCAAGTTGTCAATTTGTGTCACTTCAAACAACCACATAGATCAGAATCAATCAAAATGTAGATATAAGAACATCAAGATATCTTGAGATCTACCCATTCACCAAACTAGGTTTTAGTTAATGAAGTGTGTATTTATAATGAACTGTTAACTTTTTGCAATCTTACCCTATTTCGAAAATTCAGAATAACAATCCGTTCTCCTAAGGAACATCATTGAAATCTACTGAGTGCTGAGGATCATGCATTCCGCTGGATGATCTATCCTATAAGATATATAACTTATCCTTGCCTTAAAAACAGAGTTTTGATCTAGTTAAGTGAGTTGGTATTATGTGAGAATTTCATGTTGCATTAAACTGTTGGGAGCTTGCTTGGAACAGAGAGGGAATTCTTCTACACAAGGCAATGGGGCATACTGCTCCCTGGAGACAAGTCACGTAGCCAACAGGACACGGGCAGCAAGTTACTTAAAGCTATAGAAATTATTAATTTTATTAATATATATCTATATGTATTCCTCCCTGAAGAATGTGGCATAAAATATCAAAAGCACATACATTTAGAGTGAAATAAGACAGGCCCAAAATTAGAACCAGGAATTAAATGAAAGCACAAATGTATATTTAATGATGTTAAAGAAGGATGACAAATTTGATCTTAAGCTTTCTATCAGTTATTATGCAAAAGGTAAAGCCAAAATGTTATGCAATTCACAATGTGTATGAGCTAAAAACATACCAATTCAGTTGCTTAGGAGAAGTGAAACTCTTCTTGAGAAGAAGAGTGAAGAGGAATTTCTTCCCGGGTTGCTGATAAAGGAGGCAGCAAGCGAGGTCATGAGCAATGCCCTTTAGCAGGATTATTAGAGTAGAAACAAAGTGAGCTTTCTGGGCCTGTTTTCTTGTATTGCCCTCTCAGTATATGTCAATGGCATCCCACAAGCCCTTCAGGAAGCAGTTAGTTCCACAGGTGCGTGGGCGTCAAGGAGGAGGAGGGCAGAGTGGAAAAGTGAGGGAGATGGCATCCAGGGTGCACAAGCAGGCATTCCACACAGCTGGCTTGGCCTGGGCTGATTTTAAAAATTTTTAGAGCCTTGTGAGTCAATATCAGGTCCTCAGACTAGCAGCATCGGCATTTCCTGGGTGCCTGTTGGAAATGGGGACTCGCAGGTCCCACCCCAGGCCTGAACCAGAATCTGCCTTTTAACAAAGGTCCCAGGTGATTATAGGCACAGTAATGTTTGAAAGTCACCGTATATGCTTTTGGAATACTGTTTTTCTTACCTAAGTGTTCGAGAAATAATATTTTGACTCATTCACAATTACACCTTGTGTCTAGTTCACTACCTGGCATATATTATATACTTCTTAAATAAATGTATGTCAAATTGCTAATCATTTGACCAATACAGTTGCAGTTAGAAAAAATTTAAGGCAAATGTAATTAAATACACTTTATCTTAGCTGTTAAAAATAAATTAGATGCATCTACCTACCACTTAAGCATTTTATTTAAAAATAATAATAATAATAAGGGAGAAATGTAGGATTCACATATAAATCAAGTCTAAAAATCAAATGAATAATCATATTTGACCTGATTGTTTATAGTTCATGATGCGTGATCAAAACCGAAGTATCTGTGGTATGACTGCCCTTGCACTGTTCACCATGTAAGAACTTGTTCACCATGTAAGAACTTGTTCACCATGTAAGAACTTGTTTGTTATGCTTTAGAAGATTGGAGACTGTTGAGAATTAGGCTTGGGGTTGATTAATGATTGTGCATTGAGTCCCCTATACAGAATTTTATTGTTGTTAACAACCATCTGATCAATAAATATGAGAGATGTCCTCTCAAAAAAAAATAAATAAATAAAAAATAAAAAATAAATTAGAATCTACCTGGTCCCTACCTCCTAATCCAGGACAATTTGCCAAGATGTCCGCTTTCTGTAACCTGTGTGCTCTTAAATGTGAAAGAGGACAAAGTGTGTTTCCGATGCCACAGGTATGTGGAACACAGCTGAACAAAACACCAAGGGAGAGAAAGGGCCCCAGACTTCCCTTGAGCACCACTCCCTTCAACCCAGTTCATGGAACTCTTTGACCCTTGACCTAATTCACATTACTTAATAAACTCACATGTCTATTTGAATATGCCCAAGGCTGCTGAAAGCTCTCCCCTCCAAGCCTTTTGAATTTCAGGACTTGGGAGGGAAAAAGAGATGCAGAACTCCCCAAACTCTCCTTCTCCTTTCCCCCCTGTGTCTGTGACCCTGTGGCCATTCCTGCCCCAGGGCCTTCCTCACAGTCCAGAAGCACCAGCTCACTTGGCCATCATCCCTTCTGGACCATGAGCTGCATCAAGATTCACTGACAGATAAATGTGCTTTACCTGACTCCGTAAAACTCACCCATTACATTTTAAACTTCTGTAAAGTTAGTTAGAAACTATCACTCTGAATTTATTTTAATTATGTTTTTATTCAATATAAATGTTTCAATTATAGCTGATGTGCACCATAAAATGTAAATATTTAAACATAAACTTTCCAAACTATCATAAAAGACATTGTCATAATCTTAAAGCCAAGGTTTGTGTCTTATTCATTTTTGTATCCCTCACACCTAGTACAGAAGATAGTAAGCACTGAGTAAATATTTCTGGAGTGAATGGATAAATGAGCAAGCTGAGTGAAGGGACTGCTCAGTACCTCATGACAGGCGCTCTCCTTACAGCCCTGAGCTTGGCAGCCTCTAGGTCCCACCAAAATATGTGAATGGAAATCAACAGAGAATCAAGAAGCCAAAGGTATTACAGAGCATTTTTAATGTCACTTGTGTGGAACTCATTAAACTCCTGATAATCAGAAATGATCAAAGGGTAAATGAATGATGTCTTAGCAAGATTCATTGATTTATGCATTTGCATTCCTGATAATAAGAGATTCTGAAATAGATTTTATATGGCTGCAAAGTGTACCTTTTATATTTGTAATTAGCTGGAGCAAGTGTGACTGAGGAATTCTTACCTCTCTCTGTGCTTGTACTTAGAAGAGTAACGTGCAGCCCTCCAGGACACACATACCTAAATATTCAGAATAGAGCCTCCACAGGTCTAAGTCACCAAGTCTGGTACCTGGATGTTGCCCCCCCTGGTAGCATAACATGAGATTAACCTGGAGGAGAACTAGGGTACTCTGACAGTTTCTGGAAATTAAGGAGCATCTTTTGCATGTGGGCCACTGAAGGCTACGGGGAGGGAATCCAGGGCAGGGATGGCTTTTATGCATTCAGAGTGTGCAGGTAGTGACAGAGGCAGACGCCTAACAAGAGGACGACTTCTCTGCAGCAAGTCCTAAGGGATGTGACTCCTCAGGGTGGTAGAAACCAGCAGATGCAGAAGTAGAGAGTTGCAAAAAAGCAGGGATGACAGACTTAAAAGGAGGCCTTGTCTTATCAGAATCATGTAAAGGAAACAGCCTTTGGTAAATATTAGGGAAAGAGATGGGGGTGGGAGGCTTTGCTGATGGGTATAATTCCCACCCAGCTGTGTAGCTCAGGAAGCACTCCTAAGACTTCCTATAAAGCACTAAACCAAGGAAGGAATCTGGAAGCAGCAATGGTGGATCAAAAGGTCATAAAAACTAAGTGTGACCCCTGAGGCCACAGAGAAACCCAGCAGACGGCGGGGCAGAGCTTGCCTCCTTCCTGGGAGATGGCCCACTACACTCTGATGGAGCAGCTCCTCCATTTCAGGGCTAAAAGTCCATGAGGATTCCGTCTGAACTCAGCATTTCCCCCAGCCTGTGAGGGGCTCTTGGGACACAAATCAACTTCGATTGCTGTCATTTTTCCTGCACACAAAATCAAAGGCGGTGAGTTTGCTTCTCTTGTAGTAAAACCATCCTTGGCCCCACTGTAAACATTATGTTTGCAAGTGGGGGAATCTGGGCCAGGTACTTAGTGTAATCTTCAGGGAGACAATTTTATAGTTCTCTCACCAAGGGCCAGAGTCTACAAGCTGCCCCATCCTTGTAAAGGCCCCTGGTCCTCCAGTGGCATTTTTGTGCAATATTCTTCATAGTATGATCAATGTCTCTGAAATTGCTAGCATGACTAAAGGTACTGATATAAACCCTATTTCTTTCTCTAGGTGTCTAGGTCACACACAGGTGGCCCATGGGTCAAGTGTTCTGTGTGGCAAGCACACTATTTTGAAAAATGAAATTAACATTTATAAATCAGAGGTTATTTTACAATTCTTTACTTACATTTTTTTTTTCTGTAAAACTTGGAAGAGCTGCCCACACTGGGCTCATATTCCCCCACAGTGGCATTTGGCTGGAGTTGTGTAGCAGCTGCTTCTTTTAAAAGGGGCATGCATATCTCAGTCCATCACAGGCCCTATCACTCCGGATTAGGTAGCTGACCTTGGGCCCAGCTGGGGCTGTCATTTATCACAATGCTTGTACTGTTTCTCTTAGAGTAGAGAAAGTTCTTGACACCCATAGCTCTATGAAAAAAAAGAAAGCAAAAGCAGATTGAGAGGGCCCATGACTTCCTTACCCCAGTACCCACCCCGCACCCCACGTGCGCCACCTGCCTAGGCCCTGTGCCCTCAGATGTCCTCATGACATTTTTCCCATTCAATATTTTTATTAGTATCAGCAATATCCTGCTTCTCGTTCCTCACCTCTCCTCCTCCACTCCGGAAAAATGCCTAATTATTACAAAAATGTATTTATTTACCAAGTGACATATTCTATGGTTCCTACATATTAAAAGATCTGAATGAGTGGGACAGATTATTTATGCCAGTTGGCGAATCTGCAATCTGAGAGAAGGAAACATATTTGCATTATCAAAGCTTGGCACCTTCAGCTTATCTCAGTGAAAAGTGATTTAACAAAAGTCCAGAGTTCCCAGGATATGCGAGAGCAGGAATGAGAGACAATGCATCAAACCATCTTCTTTGCCACATCTGTGGCATAATATTCATATTCATGATCTGCTGGTCACAATTTCCTATGTTTTCATGTCCTGAGGATCTTTTTTAGTGAGTTGATTGTTGCAAAATGATTAAAACCATGTAAGAAATCTGGACCCATCAGTGGCTTTACTGGGCTCCAAAGTTTGTCTGTAAAGATGAGCCAGAAATAAAGATATGTCAACCTCTCTTTCCATTCTCAAAAAAAAAAGTGTTTATTTTTAATACCTGTCTATTTGTGGTTGTAGTGGGAGACAAAGAGTCACTGGGGAAATTAGGCACAGGATAAAAATTTGTTAATTGAATGAATGAGTGAATATCAGGGGTATTATCTAGAAGACTCACTCACAGCTTGGAGCATATTGGCGGTTAAGGCTGAGTGGCAGAGGATGGGGCTATGAAAGGTGTACAGGTGTTATGCTGGCCCAGGTGAACAAGGCAAACTTGGTGGCATCAGTTACTTACCAAAGCTGGAGGTGGGGGACTTGGGAGGAGAGAAAAGAAATAAGGGAAAGAGAGACAAATAACTGACTTCGTGCTGGTGGTCATTTTACCTGGATATTTTGCAGAATTGCTATAGAGCAATCACAGAACAATAGCATCTCTGCCCTAATAAAGGTAGAGAAAATAAATTTAATACTAATCTTTTTAGAAATCTGATGGTGACTCCCAGCTCAAGCATACCGAGAGCTCAGTTTATGCCAGGCCTTGTCATAAGCAGAGAGTTCATGTAATTTTCCTAAAGGAGCTTTAGAGAAATAAGCATAGTTTCTTTAGTACTGAAACTAACATTTAAAAGGAGGCAATGGCCAGCTAAATTTTTATTAAGTTATTATTGATATACACTCTTATGAGGGTTTCACATGAAAAATGATGTGGTTACTACATTCACCCATATTATTGAGTTCCCCCCATACCCCACTGCGGTCACTGTCCATCAGTGTAGTAAAATATGGCCAGCTAAATTTAAGTGCTTCCATGTTATTGAGCAATGGAAACAAAAAATGTACATGCAGCCTTAGGTAACCTAATTTAAGTTTAGTTAAGTACATATTTTAAATGTCTTAACTTTTGGCAAAAGTAAGATGTGCTGCCAGAAATAACGAGTGTTCGTAAATGTGACATTATTAAATAATGCATTAAATTAACCCACTGTAAAATGAAGATCTGTGAAAGATAGGTGGCTAAGGCTAGAAAATGGAATATGAAAGCACCCTTTGTCCTAGAATCAAATGAGCAAAAGGAACTGGAAGCTGTTAACAAACCTTTCTTGCTCCTTTTGGGTAGAATGAACTATTCCATTCCACTGGGTGAAGATTTATTTCATCTGTCACTTTATTGGTCACACAGGACTCCTATTCTAAATTTAAGAAATAGAAAGGGAGCCTTTCTGTTTAAATTTAAAAAGAAATAGCATACATCTCAATAATTTAGTCTTCTAATTTCTATAAATAATGTCTGAAATTATAAATACAGTTAGTGAATATGGAAAAATTACCAAGTAATTATGTCTCATGGATTTGCAGGGCAGTACATATTACTGTATTTATGTATTATGATTTCTGATGTGATTTCTTGTTTTTCTGCCTAAAATTTAAGAATTTTGGTTCAAAAGACTGGGAAAGAACACTGCACTGGGAGTTAGGAACCTGGATTCTCATTACACCTTTTGTACTGATTAGCTGGATAACTTTGGGAAAGTTGTTTGTTTCTGTTTTGCTAAGGAAGGAAAAGAGAATTGATTGAACACCTATAGTATTTCAGATAATTCACTCATATGTCTCATTTAAATCTGAGAACAACATAGTGATGTAATTACATTTTGCATTTTATAAACAAAGCCACCAAGGTCCAGAAAGATATGCCATTTGTCAAGATTACTCAGGTAGTGGATGACAGAAGTGTTCTGAAATCTTGTTCTGATCTTTCTGACCCTAGAAGTATCCCATGTGGAATCTCACGGATTATGTGTCCTTACCTGTAAAAACCAAGAGATTGATAAACTCAACATATGAATGATCCAGTTTCCTTATATCCCTGTCAGCATTTGTTGATATCACTATTTTTTATTTTAGTCATTCTGATAAGTGTGTAGTGACTCGCTTATTGTGGTTTTAATTTGCATATCCCTGACGGTTAATGACACTGAACATTTTGTCACATGCTTATTTGCCATCTGTGTATCCTCTTTAGTGAAATGACAGTTCATGCAAATTTGACCATTTTCAACTTGGATTTTTTTTTGCTATTAATATTTGAGAGTTCTTTTTGTATTCTAGATACTAGTCCTTTGTCAGAGACGTGGTTTGCAAATACTTTCTCCCTGTGTATAGCTTGTCTTTTCTTCTTCTTAGTTTTTGCCTATCAATGTCCAATTGCTTCAACACCATTTGTTTAAAAGGTTATATTTCCTTTATTGAATTGCTTTTGCACCCTCATCAAGCTGAGCATATTTGTATGGGACTGTTTTTGGAATCTTTATTTTTTTCCATTGATCTGTGTATCTATCCCTCAACCAATATCACACTGTCTTGATTACTATCATTATACAGTACACCGTAATATCAATTAGAGTTATTCCTTTCCAAATTCTTCAATCTATTTTAGGACCTGAGCCTTTCCATATATATTTTAGACTGTTTATACTGACAAAACTCTTTTTTAAGAATTTGATAGGAACTGTTTTAAACCTGCAGATCAATTTGGGAAGATTTTTCATCTTCACTATGTTGAGTCTTTCAGTCCATGAACATGGTGTATATTTTCATTTATTTAGGTCCTATTTGATGTCTTTCATCAGCATTTTGTTATTTTTAACATATAGATCCCATACATATTTTAAGATTATATCTAAACCTTCATTTTCTTTGGAATAATCACAAATAGTATTGTGCTTCAAATTTTGCTTTGCACATATTATTTTAGATATATAAAAATACAATTGGTTTTTTTTTGTGTTGACCTCATGTTCTGTCCTGCAATTCTGCTGAACTCATATGTTAGTTCTAGGCATTTATTTGTGGCTCTTTTGGGATTTTCTATGTAGACAATCATGTCATCTCAAATAGGACAATTTTATTTCTTCCTTTCCAATCTATATGACTTTTATCTTTTTCTTACCTTTTTTGTAGTGGCTAGAACTTTCAGTACTATGCTATATAAGAGTAGTAAGAGTTGAACATTCTTGCTTTGTTTTAAATCTTAGAGGAACAACTTTCAGTTTTTACTACAAAGTATGAGGTTAACTATAGTTTTTTGGTAGATGCTCTTTATGAAGTTGGGTCAGTTCTTATTCCTAACTTGCTGAGAGTTTTCATTTTGGTTTGGTTTTGCTTTTATTTATTTATTTACTTTGCTATAAATGAGTGTTGGATTTTGTCAAATGATTTTTCTGAATGAATTAATATGATGATGTAATTTTTCTTCTTTAACCTGTATCATACTGATAGATTTTCAAATGTTAAACAGTCTTGCAAACCTCGAATAAATCCCACTTGGTCACAGTGTATTATTCTTTTTGTACATTGCTGGATTGCATTTGCTCATCTCTCTTGATTAGCCTGCATCTGAGTTTATAAGAGATATTGGTCTGTAGTTTTGCTTTTTGTGACTATTTTTGGTTTTGGTATGAGAGTAATACTAGCCTCATAAAATGAGTTCTCTCCTTTTCTAGTTTCTGGAAGAGATAGTTTAATTAGTGTTAATTCTTCTTTAAATGTTTCTTAGAATTCTCTGAGCATGGAAACATCTTTTTCTGGAGCTTTTAAATTATAAATTCAATTTATTTGATGGTATAAGATAATTATGATTATTCATCTTGGTTTATTAGTTTCACATTTTTCGAAACTGATCTGTTTCTTCTAAATTGTCTAATTTATAAGCATATTCTTCTTTTAAAGGCTGCAGGATCTATTGTATCTTCTGTTTAATTTCTAATATTGGTGATTTATATCTTTTCTTTTTCTCTTCATTTTTGAATACCTCTTTAATTTTAATTCCATTGTCCTTAAAACAAGATGATAATATTACTTTCCAATTGCTGCCATAACAATTAGCACAAATTTAGTGGCTTAAAACAGCACAAGTTTATTATTTTGTAACACCTTTACATGGGGAGGAAGTCAGAAGTCCAAAATAAATCTCACAAAACTAAAATCAAGGTGTCAACCAGGACTGTGTTAATTTCTGGAGGCTCCAGGGGAGAATCTGTTTTCTTACCGTTCTTAACTTTTCCAGCTTCTAGAGGCTTCCCACCTTCCTTGGCTCATTGCTCTTTGTGTCTTCAAAGCCAACAATAGCTGGTTGAGTCTTTCCCACACTGCATGCCTCTGACCTACTCTACATTTAATTACTGTAATAATCCAGAATAATCTCCTTATGTTAGGGTCCACTGATAACAGCCTTAATTCTGTCTACAACCCTAACTCCCCCTTTCCATGTAACATGACATATTCACAGGTTCCAGGGATTAGGACATGGACATCATTAGGGGGACATTAGTCTATCTACCAAAATAACATAAGATTGTTTCACAAATTTTAATGCATTCATTTAATATTTTCTTATATGGCAGGTCCTATGCAAGATACTGACCTCAGTTAAGTTTTCTCTGCTGCGACTAAGCACTGCAGTTGACTCCGTGAGCTTTTTCATTCTTGACAGAAAGTCTCACATTTCCTTTCACAAGCAGTACTGGGCTATTAGAGGTCTCCAAATCCGTCAGGCTTTTCCAGACTTTCATGACTTAGAACATGTTTGTTTTTCCTAGACTGTCACTTCCTGGTCCCTTTGTCTGTTTAATTGGGAAAGCCTGCTTCTCTCTCCTTTCCTCCTCAACCCCTTTACTCCAAGCCTCTGATTGTACACGCCTGGATCACCTATAATACCCTTCAAACACCACGACTTTAACATTTCCACACTGTGTTGTTACCTATGATTTATTGTCCAACATCTCCACTAGATCTCTAAGGTATATGAAAGCAGCTGCTGAGTTTTTATTTTCTTTATATCCCAGTGCTTAGCACAATGCTTGGAACAAAGTAGGCAGTATAATAATATAATAATATTTTGCTGAATATATGAACAACCCCTAAATCCTAAAGTTTTCCATTCAACTTTTTTTCTGTTCTTTTCTTTTTTCTCTCCCTTAGGGATTCTCTCCACATATTCATGTACCTGCTCTGTGATGAGACTTAAATATCTAGGTTCATATGTTACTGCTTTCATACGTTTTTGGTGTCTGCTGGATGGAATTCTCCAAATAACTTCAAACTCACCATGTCCAAAGTATAATTTATTATTTTTGCCAGGTAAGTGCTATTTAAAATACAGTTTAAGGCCATTTCTACCTCCTACTGGCTTAAAAGATTCATGTTGCCTTTCTCTCCCTCTCAAATCACAGGTCCAATCTGTTGCAAAGTCCCATGAATTGGGCCTCTCCCCATGCCCCTCTATTTTATTTCTTCTGGAGGTTTAGGCTTCATCACCCCATACATGGCTACTCCAATAGCCTCCTAACAAGTCTCCTCTGGCCACTATTTCTTTTAATTCAGCCTATATACTACAGGACATGCTTCCTAAATCATAATAACAATCAAACCGTTGTCTTGCTTATAAAACTTCTAATGCCTTTCTGTTGCCTTCTGCCGCATGGGTCTAGCGTGTCCATAAAATATACCCCTAGGCTACTTTCCTACCATATTTACATGTCCCTGCCCTCTCCTTAAACAGGATAATAATGGTAGGCAGAATCATGTCCCCTTCCCTTCAAAATGTTCATGACCTATTTCCTAGAATCCACGAACATGCTATCTTACATGGCAAAAAGGATTTTGGAGATGTGATTAAGTTAAAGAATTTGAGATGGAGGGATTATTCTGGATATTCCAAGCAGGCCCAATGTAATCACAAGGGTCCTTCTGAGTCAGAGGAGATGTTATAGAAGCAGAAGTTGGAATGCTGGGGGCCCATGAATCAAGGCAGGCAGGCAGCCTCCAGAGGCTGAAAAAGGAAGGAATGCAGAGTGGCCGGAAAGAATGTAGTCCAGCTGACACACTGCAGACTTCTGACCTCCAGAACTGTGTGATAATAAATTTGTTTGTTTTAAGCTATGAAGTTTGTGCTAAATTGTTACAACAGCAATAGGAAACTAATACAACTAACTACTTACCTGCTTTCCTTATGCTGTGATATGATTCTGGTTACTTAGTTCGCATGTCTCCTTCTCATGTTTCCAATATATTGAGTCTATTCAACTCAAGGTTCATCTCAAATGCTGCTGCTTCTTCCTTGAAACCTTCCTGGAACCTGATCAGGGGGCATATCATTCAGGGACATATTGTCATATTGTCATTTACCCCACCAACTACAATAACTTCCAGTTAATCCCCTCCAATCCAGCCTTCATACCTCTGCCTAAGATGCACCTCATCACCCCTACCTGGAATCAGCCAAACTTGAGGTTCAGGGCACAGTCTTTCAGACTGTCAAGTCTGCCTGAGACTTGTGACACTTTTCAAAAGTTGCAGGGAGGTCCCCAGAGCCACCCTTACTTCATACTGGCTGACTACCAATTCAGGGGTCCACATAACCCCCTCAGGTTTGATGAATTGCTAGGATGACTCACAGACCTGGTAGAAGTGCTATACTTAAAATTACAGTTTTATTATAATGTAACGATGCAAGTCACAACCAACCAAAGAGAGGATACACAGGGTAGAATCTGGGACTGAAGAGATCCAGATGTCAACTTACTGCCCTGGCATCCATGCGTGACACTGCATACATAGACTGTAGCTAACCCCGGAAGCTCACCTGGTCTTTGGTGGTCAGAGCCTTTACTGAGGCTTCCCTAAGTGGGATTGATTGAATCAGTGGCCCTGTAGTTGAGCTCAATTTCCAGCCTTACCCCCTCTCCTCGGAGGTTGGGAGGCCGGGCTGATGCCACCTGGCTCTCAGCACCAAGACTCTCGTCACGTGATCGGTCTTTCTGGCCCGGCCCGGCCCACCCCTTACTCTAAGACGCTGGGTGTGGCTGGCCTTACCCTGACTCAGGGAGCTAGCACGAACTATCAAGTGCCCACTGTGAGCCACCTCATTAACATAAACTATCAGATGTGGTCAGAGGGGCCCACATCTGAATAACAAAGACACTCCTATCACTCCGGAAATCCAAGGGTTTAGAGGCTACCTCCCAGGAACTGGCAACAAAGGTCAGCCAAATTCTTTATTACACACCACCTGATTAGAATTCTTCACTGGCTCCCTTACTTTGAAAATAAAAGGCAAACTACTTAACAGGATATTCCAGGCCCTTCATGAGAAGTAGCCTGATAAAATAGGCATAAAATAACTTTTTTGTAAAGAACAGAAGCTTTCATGCTCACTACCTGGCACATCGTATAAATTCTTTTAAAATTAATTATTGACTGAACAGACAGAAGGAAAAGGATAAAACAAACAAAAAGATTAATGGCTTAGTCTAAACACCAATTTACCAGAGTACTAAGAAAATACAAATTTTGCAGATGAGGTATTGGGGAGAGAAAAATAAAAATAATGTTTATAAACTAAAAAGGTACAAAGAGCTTTCCAAGAAAAGGAAGGAAAAATAATAAAACTTTGGTCTTTTTTGCCAAGTTTGACTCTTGGAAATTGATGTTTCAAAAGTTTGTTCTGGTGTCTGGATTTAGCTTAGAGTCTAAAGATTTTGTCTCCTCATTTCTAGACCAAGACAAGTTAATCTCTCCTTTTTTTTTTGTCTTTTTATGAAACTGCTATATCTAAATAGTATGAAGTATCGTATTATAAAATATTAAATAGAAATTGATTCTTGGAATAGACATTATCCAGGGTGTCCAATAGAGACAGGAATTAGAAATGTGTATTCATGAACACATTGCTAATTTGATATTCTGGATTCCCTCCCAAGATACAAGAATCATGTACATATTGTCTAATAAAGCTTTCAGAGGATACTGTCTCTGCAAAAGAATTTTAAGTACAATTCATTTTCTTTTATTACTTTAAACACAAACAGGAAGATGTCAACTTACTAGTTTTACTACAATCAAAGTTATATTGTTAGGTTCTATACTTTTGTGTAGAATAAAAAGATATAACTATGGAACATGTGACAGTAAAAGAGAATATGTACCTCTTTGTGTGATTTTGCCTCTAGAGAAAATAAAACTAGGAAGAACAGCCTCAGATTTTTCTTCCTCTGGAAATAACCTGTTACTTGACAAGAGGAAATTATATGGCACAGATGTTATAACATGAAGAATACAGTTTATTATTTTCTCCGATCTTACAGTTAAGGGATTTTTATTTTTAAAGTGAATATAATTAATAGTTTAAAGAAAATAATTTTCATAGTTTAACAAAGATTTAAGAAATTCCTTATAACTAAGATCTATCTAGGGTAACTACAAATATATACCATGCATAGATTTGATAAAATTACCTCTTCCTATCTTAATACTGGAAGAAGACACAGGACAGGGAACAGGCCTTGTTGGCAGATGGAAATGAAGGAGATGGAACAGATTCCTTCTATGTATTATACCATTTCCCCCATCAGAGCTCCATACATCTCCTTCCAAAGCATGTAAACCTGATGTCAAAATAACATAATATGATCCGATTTGTGCAAATGATTGCAACTACTTTATAATTAAACATCCAGGGAATTATATATGTGAAATAGATATCTCTGTACATACCACAGATTTAATTACATCCTGGATTTAAAAAAATTTTGACCCAAGATTGAAAACAGATGGTCAATCACCTCATGTCCCAATGGTTGCTTTGTGAGCAAGTGACACTGGATTCTGTGCTTTCAAGAACATTTTTCCCCACCTCATTGTTTTTGCCAAATACTCATTAAAGAACAAACACAAAGAACTCCACTGTTGGATTTCTCCTGGGTTTCTTGAATGTTAGAAATCAACAGGATTAGCAATGTTTGTTTGGAAAATTGTCTTAAGCGTTTACCCTCGTGATTTGTCTCTAATCTGGAAGGAAACAACTGATTTATTAAATCATCATGTTATGTCTTATTCTTCCTACTTGTGAAAATCCCAAGTCTGGCATATAGATTGTGGTTTTATTCATTTTCTACCTTCATATTTTTAACTTTATGCAAATGAGCAAGTAATGTGAGATGGAGATATATTAGATATTCTCTGTATTTTATTGATGGTATGATGAACCTCTCCCCACCAAAGACACAAAAATGTACTTGAATAGAGAAATACACAAAGAACTTTAATAGTTTATTGATTAGATTGTTAGAGAAAACAGAAGTAATTTGAATTCCCCTCCTCAGTCAATGAATTAGGTTTTTTCTGTAAGAGGGAGATTCTTTGTTTAATTGCACAATATACATGGATTGAACCTCAGGCACTATATGGGTGCTGGGCATCTAATGGTGAACACAACAGACATATAATGGGCTCTCCCAGGGTAGAAGGAAAGACAGATTTTAAACAAATTATTCAAAATAAAGAAATAATTATAATTGTGCAAAATTGTGCAAAGAAGTACAATATGTTGGAGTAACATGCAACTGAGGGAAAGATAATGTGCAAAGCTTCTGTGGCTAGAAAAACCCTTGGCATGTTCAAGGAACTGAAAGAATACCCGTGTGGCTGCAGCACTGAGGACCAGGGTGGGTTGAAGACAGAGGCAAAGCCCAGATCACAGAGTGACAGGATACCATGTTACAAGTTGAAATTGGAGCCTGTGGCCAGTGAGAGGCAATTGAAAGTTTTATGTAAAAAAAGTGATCAGATTTATCTTCTAGGAAGATCACACAGGCAGCAGCATAGAGGATAGTTCCCAGATAAGGGTTGATAGACCTTGTTTTGGGGTAGCACTGGTACTGGGGAAGAAGGGAGGGGAGGGAAGTGGGGGGCTCAAGAGAGGTATAGGAAGTAGAAGTGCCAGAACTTTGTGATTCATTGCATAGAGTTGGAAGGAAAAGGCTTTTGATTTGAGCAAGTGGATGCATAGAGCTTGTTTTGTGGATATTGGAAATGCTAGAAAAGAAGTAAATTTGAATGAGAGTGAGAAGAGAGGATATCGCTTTTTCTTTTGGAGTTACTGAGTTACAGATGCCTGTAAGATATCCAAGTAAAGTAACACTTTCTCTATATGAGCTTAGTGCTCAAAAATGAAGTCCATGCTGGAGCAATTTGTCCATACTTAGGACAAATATGATAAATAAGCTGCCTGAGTGGTTGAGATCACTTAGGGAGAGAGTGTGGAGTGAGAGAAGACAGCTTGGGAATGGAAAGACCACACATCGCAGTTTGCCCGGGACAGTCCCAGTTAGCACCCACTGTACCCCTTTCACTCTCAAAATGACCCAGTTTGGACAATAAACATAAAGTCACTCTTTTTAAGGCAGAACCAGAGGAATGCCAACATTCAAAACTTGAGTGAAGCAAAGCCATGAATGCAGTCAAAAGAAAGTAAACCAGGAGCAGCAGCTGATACCACTGAAGCCAAGGGAAGACAATGTCTCAAAAAATTTAGCATATGGAATTGCACAGGTTTTGCCCCTGGGTTCCATAGTAATGGAACGGCATGACATTCGCAGCCTGTTAGATCAGTGGAGCGCAACAAAGGTTAGCTCAGGAGTTCAGAGGAGGGGGCAGTGGTGATCGGTTCTGAGCAAGAGAAGTGCCACACGTACTGAAGAAATAGAGACAGCTTAGATGCTAAAAATACAAAATAGTTTTCTCATCTTGGCAAATATACTGGGGAGGCTGTTAGACATGTTAATGTCAGCTAACTGGAATGATACAAAACTACTTTTAATTCCTCATTCAAGCCATGCCTTTTCTTGTCTCCCTAACTTTGTTTTGATTTTCTCCCAGCCTTAAAATCTCTTTCCCTCTATCTTCTTTACCCTCAACATAAAGTTCTGGTGTCACCTTCTCCAGGGACTTTCCTTACCTGGCACTTCTCTGAGAATGGGTTCCCTCCTCTGGCCCAGCACTGTTCCCAGCTGTACTGTCCCACAGCTCTACTAAGGCTCCTGCTGTTTTACAGTGAAATTTATTTGTCTCTCTCTTGCACCAGATTTTAAATTCTCCTTTTTGGACTTTAAGTTCCTTAATGTCAGGGAAAATGTCTTATTCTTATTTATCTTTGTATCCTTCACTACTACATTGGGGTTTTGCATGTAATAAATTTTGAGTTGAATTAAAGAAAAATGTAGGAGAGAAGTCAGAATCATTTTCTTTCTATTGAACATTTATATACATACCGTAAAATGCATGGACCATAAATGTGCATTGACTGAGTCTTGATAAACGTAATTCAGTGTAACTTCTATCCTGATACATAGCCCATTTCTATCATCCCAGAAGGTTTCCCCATACCCTTTTCCAGTCAGTCCCTACTCCCTATCCACAGCAATCACTATTCTGATTTCTGTTCTTATAGATTAGCTTTTGCCTGTCCTAGAACTTCATAAAAATAGAATCATATGGTATGTACTCTTTTGTATTTGGCTTATTTTGTTTACTACTATGTTTGTGAAATTGATCGATTTTGATGTGTGTATCAATAGTCCTTCCATTTTATTGTTGAGTAGTATTTAACTATGTGAACATTCCACAATTTATTCATACATTCTTCTGTTGATGGACATTTGGGTGGTTTTCAGTTTGGGGCTATTTGACTAAAGTTGTTATGAATCATCATGCAGGAATTTTTTGTGGATATCTGTTTTCATTCTTAGGAAAATACCTGGAAGGAAATTTGTTGGGTCATAGGATATATGTGTGCATGTGTGTATGTAACAAATTGCTAAAATGTTTTCCAAAGTAGTTGTACCATTTTTTTATTTCTACTGGCAGTATATGGGTATTCTAATTGCTCCACTTCCTGAGCACCATTTGGTATTGTCAGTCTTTTATAACTTTAGCCATTTTGGCAGGTTGAGAAATGATATCTTTTCGTGGCTTTTATCTCCATTTTCCTGATGAGTAAATGATGTTGAGCAGCTTTTTGTGAGCTTATTAGCCATTCATATATATATATATGTGTGTATATATACATATATACACACACATATATATATATACACACTATACACACACACACACGTATCTATATATATTTATTTTATTTATTTACATACAGTGTGTGATATATTTAAGTTTTTTTGCTTACTTAAAAATGTACTTCCTTGTCTTTTTGTTATAGATTAATAGACTTTTATATATTCGGAATATAAGTCCTTGGTTGGATATATGCATTTCACACTCTTCTCCCAGTCTGTGTCTTGCCTTTTTATTTTCTTCATAGTGTCTTTTGATAAGACGTTTTTAATTTTGATGAAGTCCTATCTACCTTTTTATGTTATTAGTGCTTGTTGTGTCCCCTCTATGCAATCATTTCTTTCCTCAAGATCATAAAGATAGTCTGTTTTCTTCTAGAGGCTTTATAGTGTTAACTTTTATATTTAGGTCTTTGATACATCTTGTTAAAATTGGAGTTGGAGACATTTTTAATAATTTTAAAAGTGCAGTGGAATCACACTCCATGTGGTTGACCTTTGGAAAAAAGGTTATTCTCTTGTAAAGAGACTTTGGTCATCCTTTTGAATATTGTGTGGGCCTGATATTAATAAAATATAATTTATCTACTTTGAAAGAACATTAAAATACCTGGGCACATAAGCAGCAGACCAGAGACACAATCACTGTGTTTTTTCCTAAACTTTTGTGTGAGTTAGGACTCCCTGAATTCACCTTGATTTTTGTGTCTCAGTTTTCAAGTAAAATGTGTTGGTATAATCAGCTTCCTTCATAGCACTGGAATGAAAATATAAAACAATAATAAAACTTTTCTAAAATATCAAGTTATAAATCTGCATCAGGTAACAATGATGATAAATTGTGAACTGTTGAACAGTTGCTTATTAAGTTATAGACTTTGTCCATAAATGAAAAAAAAAAAGTTTTGTTCTTGATATCTCTTAGGACTCCAATAAAGATGAAACTTAAATCTTTTAAAAGAACATAACTGCATAAACTTTCAGTGGCACTGGTACATAATGAATAGTTTCAACCCATAGTCTTCACTAGGGAATAAGGATCACTGCAGTGATGTACGGTCATGATCTCTACTGTCACCATGAGCTGAGAGGAAGCCTGCTGAGTGGTGTTTGCATGGGGCCTCATAAAAATACACCCATCAAATGGCACATTGTCATCGAGTGCAGGGCCACTCTTTAATAAACTCCTACCCCAGGATCAAATTCCCTGTATAGTATAAAAAATCTCATTAATCTCATTAATTCAGAACCTACTTTGACACTTGTAATAATTCAGACATGGTATATGTAATTCTTATTCAGTAGAAAGTTCACAGTTCAAAATAGAAGGTGGAACTCAGAATGACTGTATTAAATAATTATGGGACAATAAACTCCTGTAAGTTTAACTTTACTCTTTTTGGATATTTAGTTTTAAATATGTAGCACACAAGGCATACGCCTGCATTTATTTATTTATTTAATTTATTTTTAAAGTGTTCCCAAGATCATTCATTGTTGCATTCTTTTAATACAGAATTGGATCCTTCCCTAAATAATTCCCCATTCATAAAAAGGAAATCAATGTCGCTGTGGAAGAAAACATTTAGCAACTGCCCTATGTAGCACTGTGACAAGGTGGTCAGGACATAGTGCTAAGCAGAACTGCATTTTAACGATTTAAAAGTCCACTGATGAAAAAGAGGATAGTAGGGCATCTTTCGTGCAGAGAAATGAGCGGAGTAAACATCAGCGTCTGTAGTTGCATACGTCTACCTACATTTCTGATGGATGCCTAGGACCCTTAATATGAATGTTGCTCTTGTGTGTTTCAGGCAGAGTTTAAGGGGAACCAGTGGTGTCTTCATGTAGGTGTAATTGAGGAGAGCTGAATATAAAAAGTTCCAGTAAAGCGTTCTGGAAGCTTACTGACCTTTCCCTGGAAGGTATATTCCCCCAAAACAAAATGAAGATATCCACAGGGTGGGCAGAGCTGAAGACGACACGTCCTGTGACTCGAGTTTTCCAGACAACGCTGTCTTCACACAGATTTGCTGTCTTGGACGTAAGCTGCCCTCAAGTAAACATACTGGAAATCCCTTATTCCTTCTTTAACTTGCTTTGCAGTTTTCCCACAGATTCTTCTATAATATGTGGTATCAGAATTGTTATTCTGACTTACCCTGTAGCAAATGCAGGCTAATGCTGTATTTATGTTATTTCTTACAGCCATACCATAACTGTATGTTAATTGTGGTTCTTTTTGTTTATTCTGTATTCTTATCATTATTTTGTATGAAATATGGTTCTTAGCATTTTCTACGAAGCTCGTAACAGCCTGCAATGTTAATGATTCACATGACCGTGATCAAATCTCTTGAAGAATAGTCGGTGTTAGCACGACTGCCTTTTCCTCGTTCCATCTGAACGCTGGAAGTTCAGTACTAAATAAACACTAGAGAACAATTTCTTGCCTACATTTATTTTTAAATGTCATTTACCATTTAGACTTTTTACCAGTTAGGACACCCCTTGCCCTCTTCCTGCAATTCTTTTTCCCTCCCTCACTTCTTTCCCCTTCAAACCCAAAGCCCCAGAGGCACGTGACCACACAGACTCCCCTGTACTCTGAGGGGAAGAAAAGTAATGTGACAAGAAAGTTAATCCACACTGTCTCAAGGAGGTTTTCTGTATAGAATTAAAGGTAAAGATGAGCTGAAAGGTAAAGATCTTGAGTGAGATGCAAATACATGTTAAGAAGCAAAACCACACACTCATTTAAAAAACATTTCCTGACCCTTGCGCTTTCCTCATTTTTGATGAACATTTTGCTTGGTAAAGCTTTTATTGTTCAACCTAAATCCTTTAGAGGCAGGAAGTGCTTCTTGCTTGACAAATCATATAAAACATTTCAAGACTAACGAAATGGTTCTGAATGCTTAATGATTTTGCTTCGGTGAGAATGCAGGCAGTTAAAGATGAGGGAGGGAAGGTTTATATCACAGGGGATAATGGATATTCCACTTTTTTTGGTCTTCATAAAGACACGTCTTTGTAAGGACTCCACTAGTGGAGTACACCAGAGAAAGGGCTTATATAATGTACCTTTTAGTCAGAAAAAAACCACAGATCTCTTACGCGTTTTAGTGCCACATGGAAAAAAAATTTAAAGCAGCTAATCACCACATTTGCTTATTGTCATGCCTTCTTGGTTCTGTCTGTTAAATGGTGAGAGGGAAAGTAAATAATAACCAGAGGGAAGAAAACATTCCAGGAACTGCATCCAATTTTCAGGTAAATTTCACTTATTTCTGATTTAGATTTCATATCATCTACTCAGGAGCTATATTTCCTGTATCTGATTATCAATGCTGTCCTGATTTTCATGCTTAACCTTTGTGAGTGTGTTTGCAGGGGGGTAGTTAATAAGGGGAAGAACGCCTTTCTTTTTACTTCCATGTGTCCCTTGATCGAAGCCTTCTGATTATTTCCTGTACTGAGTCTCACAAAAATAGTATTGAATTTAAATGTAAACTTGGGACTTCAGGGGTAGTATTTCCACCACTAACAGGCACGTGCACACAATGGGCCCTGAACAGGAATGAGGCATCTTCAGAAGTGTGGTTGTGCTTGTGATCTACCTCACAAGTATACTGCATATGAAATTCTCTGAAAATTCCCTATGATGGGCAAGGGAAAAGAAAGAGGTAGACAGGAAAACCCAGAGGAGCCGAAGCCCAGGGCACATGGTCTTTGATGTGAGACATTTGCTATTCCCTGTGACGTCATTGTTCCACTACATGTGGCTTAGCTCACAGGGCTGGGAGTGGTACCTGGCATGATAGTGAAAGTCATCTCAAGAAATCTTGATATCCTAGTACCATGGAACTCTGTGCTTTTTCTTCTTAGAATCTGGAATGAGAATATTTAAGTAAATATCAGCATTTATTTAAATAATGTTTTAGGGGGTTTTTAAAATAATAGACCAAAACCTGGTGTTCTGCAGTCAGATCTGTTTTCAAATCTTAGCTTTGTCCCATGCAAGTTGAGTAGCTTTGGATATCGTTTAATTCCTCAGAGCGTCAGTGTTTTGCTCTATAATTTCAATACTTAACTATTATGGTTTCTGTATGGAGTAAAAGAGATGATGCATATAAAATTCTTAGAGGGACCGGGACATAGTAAACTTACATATTATGTATACATAATCTATAAGGTATTATAGATTATCATATTTTATAACATGAATATAGCAGGAAACAAGCTTACCTAACCATTATCATCTCATTATATAAACACATCAGAAAATGTATGCAGAAAAAAAAAGGCATCTACCATCACTCTCTCTCCCCAATTCCATTTTGTGTATAACTAATTGTACTTTGTTTTCTCAGATATTTGTGAGGTTGTCTGCTGTTCAACATCCCTCTTCAGCTGAACTTCACTTGCAACCTAACCCTAAGACATGGCATTCCTCATTTCTCAGTCTTTCCCCTGGATGGCTGTGGTGTCTTCCTAGCGACAGAGAACAGTGGTGCATTCTCTCCTGCCACCATCTTACTACTGCTCAGATGATTGTTCTCACGTTAGTCCTCTGGTTGTGCATTTTTAGCTCTAGAAATGGATTTAAAGCTGTGTTGTATGGACCTGCCTTTGGAGGGTCCCCTCCCCACACTCCAGCCTTGCTTCTTTGGTGCAGTGCCACCTCATCTCTGACATATTTTAGATATAACAAGTTTGAAAACTGCTCTTCTATAGGATGGGATACAACTTTACATGGCATAGAATCGCCATGTGTTCTCACCCCTGCTTTCCTAACCAGCCTCCCCTTTATGTCTTCCATCTCCTTACTTTCTCATTCAACAACTTTGAATTTCTTCAGATATTCCCTAGATATGCCATGATTATTCTGCCCTTTTACCTGTACACATTGGGCTTTTCTAGAATGTTCTCCCTCTGTCTCCTCCAATTTTGTCTGCCATTCAACAAATCTAAGCTCAGTGTGCCCTTCTCTGCATGATATTTCCAATTCTCCTAGGCAGATTTCCAAACTTATATTTATTAGGAGTATTGACTATAAGGAGCAGAGATTGAGTCAGGCCACCCCAAGCAGATACAGTAAAAAAAGAGAAGAATCTCATGGGAATCCAAGAAAAGAAACCATGGTATGGCTGAGCTACTTTAAGAGCCATGGGGTTTTGGGGACATCAACAGTAGGCTGGTGGCAGAACCTCAGTGAAATACCCTGTTATCACAGCAATTCAGCTATCCTTTTCCGTCCACTTTTCTTTCTACCAACTAATTTCCTCACCTTTGCTCTATATACCTGGGCTCAAATCCTTGTTTTACCACTTGCCAGCTATAGAATCTTGGGCAAATTGCTCAAGCTTTTTATGCATCGTATGTACAAAGGTTAGATAAGGAAAGCATAAGATCATAAGATCATGAGAAGGATGAAATGCTAGTCACTTATTTAATTAATTCCAAGATGCACATTTTCATACCTCTGAAATTGGGTTGCATCTTACAGTTACTATTTGCCAGACAGGAGTCGAATCATGAGGTAGTTATTGCCTGCCCATGTGCTACTTGGTTTTTATTCCTGGCTGCATGATTGGACAACTGCAACATTTCCAGGTTTGACTGGAGAAGCTATTTAAGGACCATTTGAGACAGTACTATGAGTCTTTGCTTTTGTCTGAAAACCTTCTATTGGCATTTGTTGACAAGATAAAAAGTGCTCCAGTATCAAAACTTGCAGAGTGTTAGTGGTTTGGAAGAAATCCTGAAAACAATGGTGGAGCACTCTTTTAAGAATTGCTGCCTAATGCTTTTGATGACCAGAGCATTATGTTGTGTAGAAAAACCCTGGCATTGACAACTGAATGAAAAAGTGATTCAGAAGAATTAAACCGTGTGAAGAAGTTTTAGGAAAACTAATCAAGTTATTCTGCCTATACTTTCCTTTACATGTGTACACAAGAATGATATATGATAAAATTTATGTATAAACCAGCATTAAAAGCCCTTTCAGTAAGAATAAAGTGAAGCTCTAAGTGGTAAGAAAACATTTTGTCACAGATTCATTAGCAGCATTTTTTTCTTTCATAGCAGTCCATAAAATACAAGTGTATTGTACAAGTAATGACATTTTAGATTTGATAAAATGTGATAGTTTATTATTACCTAATAATATTTGTTTACTCATAAATTTTACTCACTCATGGTCTCTCATTCCCCTTTTCTTCATGACTCTGTAGCTCTTTCATAAAACAGCAGACTTATTTTCCACGTAATTACCAGACTGGCTCAGCTCATTCTTTCTTCTTATTTTTTTTTCCAAGCAGGACACCCTTAAGGCCACAGCTCACCCTAATCCTTTCACCTGGGGGTGGATGGGTAGAGCTCTGTGGCAGAGGACACGACTGTAGGGCTTCCCCAGGAATCTGTTGTCTTTGTTTCTCCAGCACTCAGCACAGTTCCAAGTGCAATACTAATACATATTTGTTAAATGAATAGATGAACTAAAATGATCTTACAAAAGAGGGAAGTCCTTGACTCATATATCACATATGGTTCAACAATGAATTATGACATTTTAAGAGGTTTTTAAAAAAATCACAATAGCATCTCTTCCTTCCTGTTATACCTACTTGATCTCGGTTTTCTATAAAGATGGTATTTGAAATCTCCTGTAAATTAAGTTTTTCTAGTGTGACAATACTCTCCTGACTTGGGGAATTTTCCAGGAACCATTTCTGTGTCCTGAAGGATTAACTCTATAATGGATATGGCAGCATAATATAATCAATATTCTATTCCTTGGGTTGGCTAGATATACTTATAAATATTAGTGGTCTCTTATGAAGACATTCTCCCTGAAAATGTTTTTCTCCTTTTATTTATTTCAAAATTGAAAAGAAGGAAATGGAAGAGATGAGAACATAAAAGAGATGAGTACACAATACCTCTCTCTAGCTTTTCTAATGAGTTTTGGATTCCTTCTTTTACTCCGAAGGTCCATTAGATTAAGTTCTATAAACATTATGTGCTCAAGTCTCCTTAGACGGCTAGTTTATTTCCAGAGTAAATGTCCTTAGCGTGATTGACCAAATTAGGCATATTTTACCATTCTTTAAGGTTTTGTTAAAGCTTTGTGGGCAAAACTTCAATCTGTTGTCATCACATCATTTAATGAATAAGCATTCAATGAACGCTCTACGCTGCCATGCTGGACCTCCTTCCATGAATGTTCATATTACATTGGATCTGGTCCTTTGTCTCTTTTTCCACTGCTACCCTGATCCGATTATCCCTCTCACTCACTGGATTACCATACTCATCTCTCAGGCTGTTCTCTGACACCAGTCTCTTCTTGCTGCAATCCACATGCTCAGATGAATCTTCTAGAAAGAGAATCTTTTATAGGGTAACTTCTCTGCTCTACAACTTTGTTTTCCTTGGGATCAAGCCCAAATCCTCATTGTGGCATTAAAGTCCCTCTGTAATTTGTCCTTACTTTATTTACCCAATTTTGACAATTCTGATTTTACAAAATAAGCTTTCCTTTCCAGTGATTCTAGTCTTATAAATCATGATGTGATCATGATGTGCTTGTTGCCTATTTCCACCCTGTGGTGTTTCCTTGTGCCATGCCCTAAAGGTAGGTTGTCTTTTTCTTTTTCTCTCCTATGAATCCTACTTGTTTTTGAATGAGATTCAAGTTCTTCTTCCTATAATAATTAATACCTTCTATTTTATAGCAAGATATATATACTTTATGCTACTTGTCAACATAATTATTTCCTTTCATTGTTAATTCTCCCCATAGCAGCCAGTGATCTTTTGATATTTTTGAATAGTTTTGTTGTTTTTATTTTGACCCATTGATTTTCTTCCCAGATTTTTACTCAGCTTGAGCACTCATCTTACTCAATACATATGGCTCCTACTGATTTACAAATCAACAAAGTCCAAATCCATCTTCAAAAGAGAAATATTTTTCTAATATTGATATTATTTATATTATATACACTATACCATGTATGATATGATATATAAGATTGAGATTATTCCAAAGAATGTGATATTTAGGGCCAGATGGGAATTCTAATCAAGAATTTTAAGTAAAGACTTATCTAATTGTGGCATTGCTGGAATAAGTATATACCTTTTCTAAGTAACTTTGAGTGGGAAAACACTTTTTTGGATGTACGAGTTCTGACATGTTAGTTAAAAGGCAATATCACTATTTTATTATCTTCACTGATATTATTTCAGATAGGCAGTTTTTATGTCTTTTAGATTCCTCAAAAAAGCATCCGGTGTAAAAATGGATTTTTTTGCAATTTTATTGAAAATTAACACCCTAAATCATATCACAGTATTGTTATCTAAGGGGGAAAAAAAGGTTGTAAAACACTGACCAATATGTATACCCAGTTCCTGGAGTCAGAGCGCATTTTTCAAATTCTGATTGAAATTTGAAATGACTTATTTTCAACAATAGGTGGCGCTTCACAGGTTTCTTTTGTTGTTAAAATGCATTGGCTGTATGACATCTCTCTTGAGACCGATTTTAAAAATATTTCAAACATTAAGACTCATACAGTACTTGGTAATGTTAGAAACTCTATCTGCCATCATATCTGCATATTTATTATAAAAATCAACTTCTAAGAGATTAAGGAAAAGCAGCAGCAGTAAATTACTTTTTGAAAATATGTAGAAGGATCATTTGTTTTTTTCTTTCAAGTTATTTTTAACTTTTTAATGTTATTCAATTACTTTTTTTTGGACATGTATTTCATTTATTTACTCTTAATGATCACAAAGAGTTTACCAATTTTATAGAAGGGATTTTTAATATTTGTCATGATCTTTTTCCTAACCTGAAGTAAAATGTAAATGATTAAAAATTTCAGATAAATGTTAAGGTGGTCAAGACACATTAAGTTCCTTAATCTGGAATCAGTAGCAGATAGCTGCTCCAAAATCCTAGTTACAATACACACACACACATCCCAATATAATTTTTAAATCTAAGATTTCAGCCTTAGAGAAACAAAAATAAAACCAAATTAACTGGACACAATTACAAGTAAACTCATTATTTGGGGAAGGAGCCCCTAGAAAGAGGGGACCTGAAACATTTCTTCATCAGTATATTTGAGACAATGATAACATAAGAATTTACATAGAGCTTTAAAGCTTACAAAGCAATGCATACATAGTAAGTCAGAGAAGCCCTAATATTTGGGAAGGCAAAGTATTGTTACTAACTTCAGATATTGATGAGAAAGCTGTCTAAGAGAAATTAAGTGAGGGTCAACAAGCTAGGAAGTGGCAAAGCTGGGACTTGAACTTCATATCATCTGACCCTACATCAGATGCTCTTTCCTCAATACCATGCCATTTTCATAGTTGTAATACTGAACATGGGGACATTATGGGAAAATATGGCATATTCGCTAAAGCTATAGACCATCATATAGAAGAATGGTATAGTCAAAACTCTTATTTTCAATACATGTATCCTAGCAATTATTATAGAGCATGTGAAATGTTTTTATCAATGGAATTATTTAAAATGCTCCAAGACAATTGCACATCAAAGAAAACTCTAAGTATAAACTTTAAAAAAAAAAACTTTTCTTAAGTTTTTTTGTATTCTGTTTTCAGTATTTGGCATTCTTACAGGAGGCATGCCTAGAGTCAGTTAATCAAATATTTTACTTTTATTTTCCTAGCTAAATGATGAACTATAGCCTTTGGCATAGATTATTTCAATAGGAAATAAAGACTAAAGCAGGCAAGCCCTAGGAGATGTTTTGTTTTCATTTTAATGAAGACATGATTTTGTTTTCTTACTGTTCTATCTTTGGGGCAGGTACAAGTTTAAACTGCCTAGGTTCTTACTCACTTGTCTCTGAAGATGAGAATAGCAGTAGATAATTACAGAAATGAAAGATTATTAACTTTTGCTGACCAGAATTAAAGATGACACCAGGTGATCATTATAAGGGCCATTCCACTTCTTGTTTCAGAAATCCAATCAGCAGAAGAGATGGCTAATCTTGTTTCCTTGTGACAATTAAGAACAAGTCAAGGCTCAGAAGGGAACTTCTTATATTATGGAACAGCACAGAAGACAGGATTTATCCTTCAACTGGTTAGACAAGAAATGAAGACTATGGGTAGCGGGGCAAAGATGTTTCCCTATACAACCTTACCATACGGACAGATTTAGTAAAATTAGGAGTGATGCCGTTTGTCCTAACTCTTGTCATTTTGATTCTCTGTGAAGGAATACAACAGTTAAAGAGTGAAGGACACCAATTCAGAGCCCTTCCACGTGTATTTCTTTCTTTTCTTACAACTGTAGAAAAACAGAATCACTTGTGACAAAGTACACAAATGGTTATTTGTAGAATTCTAGAGCTGACAGAAACTCTACAAATCATTTAGTGTAATTTACTCAATGTACTGTTTGATTTTCCCATTTCCAGAATTTGAAACCAGTACAGAACATTAGTATTTCAAATACGGCAGAAAGATGAGAATTATGCTTTATGAAAATGAAGAGAATGTTTATGGAAAATTTACAGAATGGGTTGGTCTATTTCTGACAACTATAAAGATTGTTTACAGAAGGAAACTGAAAATAAAATGGCCTTTCCTTGCTAGCTTTTTTTTTGGGAAATATAGTAGTATAGTGACTATTGCCCTAAAAGGAAAGTGGAGACTTAGCTTCCATTCCTGGTACTGCATTGATTTACTAGATCCTTATAGGCCAGCTCACCAACTTCTGTATTTATTTTGTTTGTTTCTCAACAGGATAAAATTATTACTTTTATTATCATGACTTCACAGAAACATTCAGATAATTAGTAAGGAGAATTAGTATTTTCAAGAGCTTGGAACTCATTATAGTTCTATTTTGGCAAATAAAGTAGTTAAATGAATAAGTTAAGCCTCTCAGTACTGCACCTTTCTTAAAAAAAATCACTAGCAGGTGCGAGGAGTTAGCAGACTTTTTTTTCATTTTCTTTATTCTTTAAAAAAAAATCAAGCTGGCAGAAGAGATAGCTAATCTTGTTTCACATAAAAATGAAGAACAAGTCAGGGCTTACTTTCCATTCCACTTTATTCTTGTAGACATATCTAAATATAGTAAACTGAAAATTATTGTAAGATTTTTCCCATGGATATTTACATTGTTTTTCCTTTTCAGGAAAACTTCATACTCCAGCTATCCATTTCTAGCCAGGGTACATTGTAGTTAAACTTATAAAATAAAGAGCTAAACATTTTAAGCTAAAATTTTAGAATTTCTACGAAGTCTTATAGTTGTAGGCAATCAAATGGAGAGGTAGGTTTTATTAAATGTCTTCTAGACCCAGGGTAGCAAGGCTATACAGTATGCACTAAAGCAGTATTAGAGAAAAACATATTGATGTATTTTAGTGCTAGTTGACATAAAGGGTCATTGGTCAACTTTGTGCAGTATATTTGATTTCTAAACAGAACATGACCAGTGATGATGGTGTTTCACAGATTTTATTTATGACTACAATTGGAAAATGCTTAATCTCTTGCAGATTGTAATTTAATACATCTGTGGTTGAAATAAAGTTTATTTGCAATAGAAATCTTTCAAATATATTTTTGTAGGATTTATGGAAGTAGAATGTTCAGTGCTCCCTCTCCTGGTTTTATCTTAATGGTGAACTGACTTCTCATCCCCAAATTGGGGAAATAGCTGAGAAGACAATTTTGAAGAATGAAACAAGATACTCTGATGTGGTGTTTTTTTTTCTGAGTTGTCTATTCCAAATCTATTCATAATGGTCAAGAAAACTATCTGTGCCTAAGTTCAGGTATAATGAGATCTAGGAAAAAATGGAATATATATGTATACACACACACACACACATATACAATAATATTGATTTTATCATTTTAAATAGCTTTTTAAAATACAGTTTATAATATTAAGAGTGAATATGTAACTTCTTGGCTTCATTCTTGTTTTATGTTATTTTCTAGTGATGCTTTTTTCTTTTTGATGGTTTTAGCAATGGCCTAGGTTTCATAGAGGGAAAATTCCAACCACAACTTTAATTTTTTAAAGTGCTCGAACATTTCAAAATCTAGTTTAGAAAAAAAGTTTCAACAGGGTCACTTGTAATTATAATGAAGGAGAGTTAAAAAATTACTTTGAACTCAAATTTCCATACTCAAATTTATATTTGATTTAGATTTTGGAGTTTTGTTTGCTTTATTTTGTCAAAAAAACTTCAAGCTACTTCTGATAAGTAGCACCTGGGAAAAATATTCCTTTGCATTTATTATATGTTTTTGGTTTTTATGTAACTCTTAAGAGTCTCTGTGGAACTTTAAATTTCACATAGAGCTATCCTCACTGCAGCATGAAGTACACAATTTTGGTAATAAATGCCTAATATTGTACAGTTTGTAAGGAAGCAAAAAGCAGGTTTCCTGCCGGTTAAAATGCTCTTTTTTTTCAGTGACACATGATGTGTCATTAAGAATGATAAAACTTCTTCGTAAATTATTTGTTTTAATTGTAATTTAGTCGATTAAAAAGATATATTGGTTTTCCTTTGCAAAGTTATTCAAATTACATTACAAAGTTTAAGGGTTTTTAAAATTTGATTGATTTTTGTGAAATTGTATCACAAACCAAGATAAAAAATTGCTATAAATCTACAGCAGGAAATTTCACCTTTATAACCCATTGTTATATATATATTTGCAGGAAGGAGAGCCACCTTAGACCTTTCAGATTTCACATACATACTCTGAACTCTGCTCTAATGTTTTATTATCATCTTTTTTATAGCAATATACATTTCCTTTTTAGCTGATCATAAGTGAAGGCTTGGCAAGCAACTTTTAAGTCTTTTATTCTTCAAAGTTATTTTCGAATTCAACTTTAAGGGGAGACAACCACCAATTCTTCTGCTGAGACGGATAACTAAACCGTTGATAACTAAATTTAAAGGTATTCTTTTATAACAAGCTGCATTTGCAGGATTTTAGAGGCAATCTCGAATTTTTAGAGGATGTTAATTACAACAGTGTGCAGGGCAGCATTTCCAAGTTGGTACACAGCAACGAAAAAGGAAAGGACGGTTGGAGAAATCCTGTTCCAGGTTTTCAGGCAGCCTGTGTGATTGACACATGATATCACTGGAGGCGTGTCCTGGAGTGGAGGTGGAGGTGGAGGCGAGTTGCTGAAATTCTGCGGAGCGGGAGAGGAACTGCTCTGTTAGGCACGCAGTGGTTTGCAGAGTGTTAGCAGCCTATAGAGCTTTCTGCCCTGGATAAGGAGCAGCTGCAGTCGCTGTAAATGTGCCTGAAAAGCAATTTTCAATCTTTGCGTTAGGTAAGAACCGTTTCCTTCCTTTCCTTCCGTAGATGTTTTAGGAAAGATTAGGTGAGAAATGTTGGCTTTTGCAAGGAAATGGTTATTTCTTTGAGCTCGCTTTAAATCTAAGACTACTGGTTGCGTTACAAATAACCAGCAGCATTCCCACTGCTAAAACGAGCACTCTTAGAAGTAAATGCTGCCACTGAAAGAAGCAGCAAGGTCCTTTTCAAGTTTTTCCTTATCCGAAAAGTAACAAGTTTAAAGTCTGAAACTCGGATGTGTGAAAAACAGGGTGGCTTATGCCTAAGAAGGGCTGGTAGTCGGTGTATGGACCAATGCTTGTTTGTTTAGGCATTGTTGGCGACCGAATCCCGAGCGAAGCAATTGTTAAAAACCTGAATTTCCCGTCTGTGTGTATTGATTTTTGGTGCGCAGAGGCGTTGCTTGAACGTTATTTGAACTCCTAGACATTCCAAGGGGCAAAAGCACTTTGGAAAAACGTGCAAGACTGCATGTTACTTTGGTTCTCTGCTGACACGCCGAGTCAGTTCTCTGACTGTGCGCCGGCCTGTCAATCACCGGGAGCCGCAACAGCCAGCACATGGCAGAGGGTGGCGGGCGTGCTGGCCAGCGGCCCGCCCCGCTCCACTCTCCGCCCGGCGGCTGAGCGCGCTATGCGTCCCAGTGCCTGGAAAGAAAGGCAAATTAATGTGTTTTTTCTCTCTAATCGTCTGTAGCAGGCATTTCGGCGGAGCAGGAGGGTCAGAGAACTGGGAGTGAGCGCTGCCCGGGAGAGGCTGACCTGCCAGGACCGGAGTTCCGGGGACGCCGTGCCCCCTCTTGCCCAGCGTGCGGGATCGGGAAGGGGTTTCGATCTGCGCGGGGGTCAAGGGACGACGCCCCGTCTCTTCCCATGAGAAGGACCCCCAAACCTCGCTCCCTACACCATCACCCTTAAAAAAGCGGGTTAAAAAAACCCACCCCCACCCCCCGGGAGCTGCGGCCTCCGCCTCGCTGGCGAGTGCTCCCGTCCTCGCCGCGGCCTGCCCCGCTCCTTGACCGGCCCGTAGACACCGGTTCGAGCCCTTTCCCGGGCGCCGAGGAGTCTCGAACGTCCGTGACGTGGATTTTCACTCGTCGGGAGGCCGCTTCTGCTAACCTTCCGGCGAGGAGCGATTGGAACCCAAGTACTCTCGTCGGAGCCGCTGGCCTTTCACGCGCTCCCCCCACCCCCGCCGCTCCCGGCTCGCTTTCAGAGCCCTCTCGAAGGGATTTATTCTTTCTGGTTCTCGGAAGGGGGCCGCCGGAGAAAAGCCCCAGAGGCGGATGTTACTGAGCGGCGCGGCGAGCGCGAGCCGTGAGAGGTGTGCGCCCGGCCGCGCGGAGTCCCCGGGGGGCTGTCCCCTGCAGCCGGAAGGGGGCCGCGGGGAGCGCTCCTGCGCTGCCGCGGCGGAGGCCGCGGGCCGGCTTGCCGCGGGTCGGGCCATGTCTCCGCGCCCTGCCCGCCGCGGTTGATGCGGCGCGCGCACGCTGCTGCCGCACCGGGACCCGGGCCGGGCCGCGCGCCGGGACCCCACGCCGCCGCTCCAGCTTAGGTGAGTGTCGGGCGGCCGCTCTGGGCGCGCGGGCGGGGCTCGCTCGGCGCAGCAGGTGGGGGAGGCGGGGGCGCCCCGCGTGCGGCGCCGCCCCCGCGCCGGGCACTCGGGGCTGGGGAACCGAGGGCACGACCTTCCGCCCCTGCGAGGACGTTGGGACAGTGTCTCCCGCCCCCGTTTTCCTGGAGCGGGGGCGCTGTGGCCCGGGTCGCTCTCTCGGAGGACCCCTCTTCGCGAAAGATGGGTTCGAGGAAGCTTTGGGGTGTCCCCGGAGGGTCCCGAGGAGCTTCTTGACTCGTGCCAACCGCAGGCTTTCCGCGGAGGAGTTTCTCTCACACGCAGGACGGCGAAGGCCGTGTGAGCGCGTGCGCGCGTGTGCAGGCAGGCGGACCCCGGGGATCGCCGGTGAGGCCCCCCCCCCCGGCAGCGTCAGGCTGCTGCGCGGCGAGCTTCAGCCTCGCGCTCGCGCGGACGCCAGGGGACCGGCGCGGGGAGGGCAGGGAAGAGGGCGCTGCCACTTTAAAAATGGGAAGTCCGCCCTCCTGAGGTAATGGTAACCTCAGCCTCCTCCCCTCCGCCTGCCCGGGAGTGAGGGGGAGAGAGAGAGAGAGAACTTGTTTTCATTCATAACTTTTTCCTTTTCCTTCCTCTCCGTCAACTATTTATTCACCGCTCCTCTCGGCTCGGATTGCAGAGGGCGCAGCTCCACCGTCTTAACTGGCAATGGGGCGACGCTCCTCTGCAGCCCCTGCCCCCGGCTCCGTGCTTCCCGGAGCCTTAGGAACCCAGCTCTCCCTTTAACGTAGGGGCAGACCTTTATAACCACTCCTGCCGGGCGATTGCTTTTGGCGCCTCTGTCAGCTCTGAAGGCTCTTCCCGATCTGTAAGAAATCGTGGTGGGATACGCAAAAATGTTTTGGAAATCCACGGTGATCCTTAGGATGTGATGAGATTGTCCGAAAAGGTATTCAACTTCGATTCGTGTTTCCTTGGGGGGAAACAGTTTGCCGTGGGCGTGTGAGCGTATTTGGATGTAGATCGAGGACTGTCAGAGCTTGAAAAGGGGCTTTGCTTTCAAATAAGAGGTGGCTAATTTTGTATTTATCTGGTAATCTAATTTACCCGACAGCATGAATTTTGTCAGGACTATCATAAATGCAGGTTAAAGTTGTGCCTGGTGTTTTTACTGCACTTTTCAAATCCTTCTCTGTTTTTTCTTCCCTGTGGAATCTGAGTTAGTTTTAGATACTCAAAGCACTGGATTAAAAACTTCTTTGCGAGGAATGATATTGTGCAGAGTAACGATGGAGTATTTTTAACAATCTTTAAGGATTCGAGGACTTAACACCAGCAGGTTATGACTGTACTTCTCAGGTGCAGAAAAGTAGAACCTTGGGAGATCTGAGTTGGATGAGGAAGGGGGAACTCCAAAAAGTTAAGACATAATATGTGAACATTCAATTCAGTGAATAGATGAAATAGGCTACTTTTTGCTTTATTCCTTTAACTAGTTTTTTGGTTCAAGGTGGGAGTGGAGAATGGGCATTTTTTTCTTTTCATTCTTGAATTGGTTTGAATATGTAGACTTTGGAGGGAATTTGTATGAAAAATATTTTAGTTTACCACTGACAGAAAACAGAAACGTTTTTATGTTTGGTAGTTTGTGAAGAATACATTATAAATTAGAAATAATTTACTATTGGTATGAAAACATAAATGCTATCTTTATTGGGATATTACCGTACTTATTTTATTACAGAAAGCACATTGATTCAGAGTTGACAGTAGTGCTTCTGAAAATCACGATCTGTCATGCACATACAAATTTTTAAGTTAAAGGAAATACAGGTAATTAAAATGGCCAGGATTTCCCTGTGCTGCTTTAAAGGCCTAACACTTACTTGCTCATGAAAGTTATCTCATTATGGGAGTGAGCCCTTATTTAAACCTTTAAAAAAGTCATCCTTTCACTATTTCAAATGTGAATACTCTTTTTAACATTCACAAAACTATATATTGAGTTTTGGGTATGTGCCATAGTGGCTCTAAAACACCAAAAACTGTTGTTGTATGTGTTTATGTATTAATTTTTGCATCTTGTAGATAAATAATGTGCTAGGTTTAAAGTCTTGGTTTCCACTGAAAATGACCTCTTCCATTTTAGTTTGAAATTCCTTTAGCTTTTTTTTTTTTTAACACGTGAAGTATATACCTTGACTAATTTCCTCATCATTAATCTAATGCTTATAACAGCAAACAACAAAAAGGCAATAGCACCAAAGCCATTCATTTTTTAAAAGGGTTTTTTTTTCCTTTATGGAAAACACCTATGAATTGATACTGAGCTTTCTTTAGATAAGAGCTATTGCAGTGTTTACACTCAGTATATCTTTTAAGGGCATACTCCTTTCTATTTATTTCTTAGATTCACAAACAGAAAGGCATCACCTCTTTTTGATTCTGCTTTTTAAAAGTTGAAAGAACTTGTTTTTATGGTATGGGGTCTCTTGCTTACATTCTTCTTCTATGATGTGGTCCTCAGCCTTTCTTGGAATTGGACTTTGGCCAGGACCCCAGCATCAATCTAATCTGCTGATGAAGGAGATCATTACCAGGTGGTTTAGGCAATTTGTGATTTGACAGGATCTCCCCCTCCCCTTCAAAAAGCTTCCTGTCCTTTATTTTATCTGTGTGTTTTTTTTCATCTTTGATTTCCTTTTAGGATTTCAGATGAATGCCAGGTTTCCACTGATCGCCAGAATTCGAGATCACTCCACATGGATCCCCAAAATCAACATGGCAGTGGCAGTTCATTAGTTGTGATCCAGCAGCCTGCAGATAGCCGCCAGAGGTTGGACTATGAGAGAGAGATTCAGCCTGCTGCTATTTTGTCCTTAGACCAGATCAAGGCCATCAGAGGCAGCAATGAATATACAGAAGGGCCGTCAGTGGTGAGAAGACCTGCTCCTCGAACAGCACCAAGACAAGAAAAGCATGAAAGAACTCATGAAATCATACCAATTAATGTGAATAACAACTATGAGCATAGACCTACAAGCCACCTGGGACATGCAGGACTCCCAAATAATGCCAGAGGCCCCATTTTGAGCAGATCGACCAGTACCGGCAGTGCAGCCAGTTCTGGGAGCAATAGCAGTGCCTCTTCTGAGCAGGGACTCTTAGGAAGGTCCCCAGCAGCCAGGCCGGGCCCTGGTCATAGATCTGAAAGGGCAGTCCGGACCCAGCCCAAGCAACTGATCGGGGATGACTTGAAGGGTTCCTTTAAAGAGGACCGGACACAGCATAAGTTCATTTGTGAACAGTGTGGGAAGTGCAAGTGCGGAGAATGCACAGCTCCCAGGACCCTGCCATCTTGTCTGGCCTGTAACCGTCAGTGCCTTTGCTCTGCTGAGAGCATGGTGGAGTATGGAACCTGCATGTGCTTAGTGAAGGGCATCTTCTACCACTGCTCCAATGACGATGAAGGGGATTCCTACTCGGATAATCCTTGCTCCTGTTCACAGTCACACTGCTGCTCTAGGTACCTGTGTATGGGAGCCATGTCTCTGTTTTTACCTTGCTTGCTCTGCTATCCTCCTGCTAAGGGATGCCTGAAGCTGTGCAAGGGGTGTTATGACTGGATCCATCGCCCAGGGTGCAGATGTAAGAACTCCAACACTGTCTATTGTAAGCTGGAGAGCTGCCCCTCCCGGGGCCAGGGCAAACCATCATGATTTTGGGAGGTGGGTTGGACCTCCTGAACTTTTAGCTTTCAAGCTGTGGCTGTTATAAAAAGATCCTCTTGGTTACTTGTTTTATTTTCTTTACAGTTTTTCCTGACTTTCTTCCCCAATTTCCAAGGTTTGACTCACGGATTTTATACTCTTTAAATGGATGATCTCCAGTGAGAGTGGACCATGAAACTGAGCTGGCTCTCACGTGTGACAGGAGCTTTTGCCACCCACTCGAGAGGGTCTTGAAAGCCAGTGGGCTTCTGTATAGCCTTTGTGTTCTGCAGGCAACTTTTCAAAGTTGTGCACATGAACATACCCAGACACACACACCCAGACTACAGTGATTTTAGAGCTGTTTTTGATTTGGGAACTCTGGGAGTACCAAAATTGAGTTTCAAAGAAGCACCATTTAATTGCTTAAAGCTATGTATTAACTCTTTCTCCAATTAGGGCTATCTTCATAGCATTGGACCCTTACGTAGCATGGAGGATGTGTTTTTGTTATAAAAATTTTTCTTTAGCCACTTCCCTCCCCTTCTTGCCCCTCGGTGTCTGCTCCCCTCAGTTTTGGCATCATCTTATTCTAGAGGTGCCAGGTTTTGGTTTTTTTCCTGTGTAATTTTAGGTTTGCTTGATGATGTAAATCTTCACATTGGAGATATATTAATAGTATCTTGCTCATCTTTATTCTAGCTTTCCTGTTTGTGAAGGATTCAACTACTTTCCTTCCACGCCCCATACTTTTCACCAGACTTCTCTTGTTATTTGAGGGCACTTGGATATCTGAAGTTGGTATTTGTAGCTGATCAGTCTATAGGTGCCAAGAACTATGCTGCCGAAGGTGATCTTGGCTCCTTAATGGCCCTTCTGGCCCCTTGGATAGTTAACAGCTATGTAATTCTAATCTTTTCTGTGTTTTCATTGCCTTAACCACAAATTGTGGTGCTTTTTGTATATTTTATGTATAAATCACAAAGTTGAATTCTGACTATTTTTAAGACAAAAGTCTGTTAAACTTTTTTATTGTAAAGAATATTTATTATGCGAATCTATTATTTTATGATATTTATTGCAAAAGACTGTTGAAATGTACTCGTCTGAATATAACAAAATATCAATACGTAACAGAAAATAAGGTGACACGAAGAAAGTACATATGTTAACTATAATGCAGAAAATATATCAATTAATGAAACTGTCTCTTGATTTCTTCATTTATTAGTCTGTACTATTACGGTGATTTTTGTCATTTGCTTTGCCTCTTCATGCACACCCGTTTCTTGCATATACCAAATCTAGACAGATGAGCTCAAATTTTGAATTAGATGTGTCCTGGAAAATGCATTAATCAAAATTTTGTAATCCAAATTCTGTTTGAACAAATACCCATGTGAATCCATTTTATAGTAAAAATTTTTGTAATCAATATTAACTCTCCTTACTTTGGCTATTTTGTAAGTAAAAAGTTTTGTGTGTATCATAGTTTCTTGGGATAGAGCATATCAGGTTTTTAAAAATGTTTTAACTGTCTTGGGTTAATCTGAAATTAGTCTTCATCACAAGACTTAGTTCTGTAGACATGCTAGGAGTTTCTGGCATAGTCACTTTAATAAAACTATTCTAGAGAGTGTAGCAAGAAAATAGCTCACAACACCAAAGAGATGTTTTAAAAACATTCCTGTCCCTATACGTTTTCATTTCCTTTAGTAAGTCTTTCCTGTGACCTGATCAAACTACATTTCATCATGTCTTGTACAGTAAGAAATCTGAGGGACTGAAACTTTGTATAGAAGTTAATATTTTTATTTTCTAGTCTGCTGAAACCACTACATAGGTAGAATCTTTGGGTCTGATAAAATTTTGTTGATATGAATCTTCAGATTCAGCTTTACTAATTCTCCTTATGCCTAAGTGATATGTCCAACCTAAATAATAATCTTCAATTGAGAATAAGGTGTTGACAATTTGAACTCAGGATTTAGGCTATCAGAAGTCTTGTTGAGCTTTTCAACTTTGGTTGTTATCTCTTAGATAATTTGGCTACTAATTTGGGGGATATTTATTCTTTGTAAATAGGCTTTGAATTTGTTTTAAACAGACAAGGGGTAAGTGATAACTTTTTATTGCTTTCTCATCAAGCCACTAAACCTGTTAATTAGCATTGTGACATTTTATATAATCAAACATTTTCTCTATGCTCTGAAAGCAGGTATGTTTTTTAAAATGAATATTTATTTATGTTTTGGAGGTCATTTAATGCATGGTATTTCAAAGTGTGAACTTATTTCCTCTTGTACTCAAGCTATGTGTATTATCACTGGTCTCTTAAAATTCAGTATTTCATTGAGATTTGGATCCTTAATGAAGTGTATGAACACAGACTCCTTCAGAATACTGTGTAATTTTTTTCTGTTATTATTCAGACTCTTGGTATCATTAGGAGTTGGTATAAGAGCTGTCTGTTGCTATAATACCCAGACTCAGAAATTCTAATTTTTATTTAAAGAAATTCATGACTTATGTGAGAATGAAGTATGCTGTGGACTTTTAATTTTTAACTTCAGGCTACATGCAGAATACATGACGATTAAAATCTTAAGATGGTGGTCTCTGCAGCTGCTAGGGCCCTAGCCGTTCTCTGGTATCAAGTCAGGCCCGTATTTGGAAGTAGCAATAAATAGGTCAGAGGGCCAAACTTCTAACAGGCTTGTCAAGTGGCAGAGCATCACCCCTTTAATTCAAAACTTCCTCCTTTATGATGGTTTAAACCTAGAAGGAAAAAATGTGAGGGTGTGTCCTCATAAGTGCTTGTGGGTCCTAAAACTGATCATTTTAAAGTGCTCAGGTTGTGAAACCACCAACCACGCTAAAATTTCTTAGAGCTCCACTGCTGTGTACTTGATACTGCTAAATGGAGAAGAGCCTACCAAGTAGGTGGGCTTTCTTCTTCTTAATTCCACAATTTTGTCCCTCTTCCTTAACTGCTGCAGCTTGGTCGAATGAATGTTTTTGTTACAGAGTTCTTTGCCAGCATATTTCCTGACTGCCAGTTTTTTTGTTTTCAAATAAGTTCTATTGAGATAATTTAATTGTGAATAAAATCAATACAGGATTTTGGTAATTGAGTAGTTTCTTATTACAGAGCTTATAAAATGTAACCCAGCAGAAAAATGAAATGTGAACAAGTAGATAAAGCTGCTTTTGGCGAAGGCCTAAGGTGAATCCTTAAATTGTAGTCTGCATATATGGTTTAAAAATCTAAACCACTGAACAATGTCTTTAAATAAGTGGAAGGACATGAGTTAAAAGCTAATCACGTTTTTACTGTAAAATTGATATTGGAACCAAATCAGAGGATTTGTTTCTGGAAGATTGATTTAATTTTTAAAAGTGTCTCCTAAATCTTTCCTTGCTTTACAGAGTGATATATTTCATGGCAGTTTTTATGTATAGTTCGTTAGAAAAAAGTACTATCCCTTTTTGAAACATTGAAAACTGAAACACAAAAAAAAGAGAGTGTCTAGACAGTTCTCATCTTAAACTCTACCCTACCTTTCACCGTATGTGTGTGTGTGTTTCTTAATTGCAAGGGAGAATTTGATGTTTTTAAATATCTCAAAAACAAAACTTTAAATCCTCATTGTGGCCAATTAGTTGGAGGACTGCTTTTTCCAATATTTCACTGATTAGATATAATCAAAGTAGACATGTAGTTAATTGACAAGTTATTGATTCTTCTAATATTCTCTTGGACTAATACCAGTCCATTTTGCTACGTTCACTGAACACCTACTATGTTCACTATTCTATATGCAGAATTAAAGAGCTAGAAATAGAGCTCAAAGTATATCTGGCTTCTCTGAGATCTATTCAGAACTACTCTATCAGAAGACTTTCCAGGGTAGGACTTGATATTCTGTATTTTTAAAAGCTGTTTGGGTGATTTTATCAGTTTTGAAACTGCTTTTTAAGCTCTGTGTTTTCATTTTGAGGATATAGAAACCAAGGCAAAGTTAAGAATAACTATTCATGGTAGCTAGTATAGAGTCAGAACTCTCATTGGATACTGGATTTTCTTAATTTTTATCAGCAATTCTAGTACCTTTCTGCCTTTACCATTCTGTTCTCTTTAACAGAAAGTGTTAATTTTTAATTAGTATATTTGACCATAATATAGTAAATGAAATGTTTTCCTGCATAGAGTAGTTGCACACTTAGCTATCAGGAATAAGTAGAAAATGAAAATGAATTCATTGCCTTGATTATTTTTCATATGTTAATGTTAAAGTTAACTTCATTTGGAAACAGCATGTTTACTTCCTCCTGCCAGGTTTATATGGTAATAATAGAACAAATTGATTCAAGTTTATAAATCATTATGATTACAGTGATTAAAAAGCAGATTAAAATGTTCCATTTTGCATTTTTACCAAATAAGAGTAATAATTCTAATTGCAAAAGCAACAGAGAACCTAGAATTTTTTTTGAACTGGGTAATTTGGGTAAATATACTGGAAACTTCCATCATTCCCCAGTAGTCCAAGAGCTTGTTTTGATTTTAAAAATCACAGAATCCTAATTTTAGTGCTAGAAAGAAACTCCGAGGTTATCTAATTCATTTTCATTAATTTAGAGATGAGAAAGCCAGGTTCAGAGAGGTTACCTAAAGTCATGATCTAGTTGTGAAAACAAAATAAACTCTATAAAGAACGACTGGATGTATATGTACACGTACATGGTTGAAAGAAAGGAGAGGTTGGTTGGAGGGGTGGGTTTGAAAAAAGTTTCAGGTTAATTTATAAGTTAAAAAATTAAACAAGTTTGTTAAAACAACGGACTAATTGTAATCCAAAGCAGAGAAATAAGCTCCATTAAAAGGGAGTTAGAAAAAAGGAGCTAAATAAATTTGATTTAATAAAAAATAAGGTTTGCACTTGAGAAAACTGAATTCTAGTTTAACTAGCAGTGGTTCTCAACTTCAGCAGTACATTTAAGTCACCTGAGAGTAAAAACCAGTAACAACAAACAAAACCTGGGCCTAGGCACTGCCCCGGGCTAGTTCAATCAGAATTTCTCTGGGTGGGGCTTGGCTTTTGTTTGTCTTAAAAGCACCGTGGATGATACTAAGGCCCAGCCACTGTTAAGAGCTTCCGCACTGGATTGCAGGTATGTGTAGGGGAATTGTGGGAGATTAAAATGGCAGATACTAATGTAAGGAAGTCAGTTTAGAAAAAGAAAGCCACAGATGTTAAGGGTTAGAAGTAGCTTCAGTGTTAGGAGGAACGGAAAGAAGGGGTCAATGTGAGTATTACAAATAGTAAATCTGTAGGTCTGTGCAGTTATTCGTATATGGTTTTGAGATGGAGGAAGAAATTGAAAATGATATTGAGGTTTTAGATGTAGGTGAATAGGTAAATGGTAGTTCTGTTAAAAGAGATGCGTGGAAAAAAAGAAATGGGTGGGATTAGTTCAGGTGGAATTATGGGGTGGGAAAAGTTATGAAAGCGCAGGTGAGTTGCTGGCAGGCAGGTCACTGGGAAAAACGTCTAACGTTTAAGGGAGGTGGATGATGGCTCATCATCCACGTGGGGGAAGATAGGGAATCTGAAACACATGTTTAAGGGAAAGAATGGCATTACCACATGTACATAGGCAACAAGTAGTGTTTATATAAAGTTTATTTTGGTGACTAGATCATGCCAAGTTACAAAACTTTGAGGAACATACTTACGGTTAGGAGGCATATAGAGCAAACAGATAGGGGGTGGTCAAAGAAAGGTAGGCACTATGAAATGGGTATGTTTTAGAATCTAAAGGAGACTTTCAAGATGGAAATTAGTAATTAAATGTCAAAATCTATGGAGACTCCTAAATAAATTTGGTGGGTGGTATTTAAGTGAAACTTGTAATAACCTGGTGGCATGGGATTTGGAAACAAGTGGGTATTGAGTACATGCAGATAACTGCCATACACTATTCCTTCTGGAAATTTTGAGATGATGGGAAAATAGCCAGAGGCTGGTAACAGCTGAGGAGAATTTTTAGAGTAATAGAAACCTGAACTTTTTTGCAGGATGGAGAGCAAGGGCAGTTGAGAGATGGGGCAGAGGAAATAGTTGAAGCACAATTCTAAAGAGGAGGAGACATAGGAGAGAGATTACAAAAGCGTGATTAAACCTTGGCAAGAATAAGGTTCTTCTGGAGTAAAGAATAAAAGAAGAGAAGAAAAAGATAAAACAGAATTTTAAGAGGGTAGTTGTAGAAATGCACCCTGATTGGGTAAGCAGATGATGGTCTCTGTTAATAGTTGAACTGCATCAGGGACTGAAACTGGTTCTTGAGAGCTAAGGTTTCAAATGGTTAGATAGAGGGGGTGTGAATGCATAGTCAACAAAACTGATGAAGTTAAGAGCAGTGCAGAGAGCGCTCAGCTACACTGAACACAGACTTTTTGGGTTGGGGGGCTACAAATGGTTTTCAGATTTTATCTAGACATTCCTTGCAGCTGGTTAGAGAGGCAGTTAAAGCAGAGGAAAAGGGGCCAATAAGAAATGGTGAATTTGAAACAACTCGGGAATTTTAGGGCAGTTGTCAAGAGTATTTGCTCAAATGATTGGCCAGAAGAATTGGATGAAGGTTTCTATGAGGGTGAAAAACAGGTTTACAGAGAGTATGGAAATAGGAAAGGTAGACAGATGAGGACAGAGGAGAATTTTCAAGTCAAGATCTTACAGATGGGCCATTTTCAAATGCTGAGGAAATCTGGGGTTTCTCTGTGTTGGTGGGTGGCTGAGACAAGATTTTTGAAGCTAAAGATGAAGAGGAGGAGAAAACAGAGGCCAGCTATGAGAAGGATTGTTAATTTAGGTGTTCAAATGCCAGGGGTAGAGGTAAAGAAGAAAATTTAGAACCTGGTGTTTATGTTTGGAAAGGATGTTTTTAGACAATTGAACTTGTAATTATGAAATATCTGATAAAAATGTAAGGTTTCTTAATAAGAAATGAACTAGTAGAGTAAAATTTCAAATGGGATGTGCTCCATTTATAGCACAAAGGGTCTGTTAACAAAATCTGCTATTAAATGAAGAAAATATCTTTATGGAAATTGATTGACCAAGTCAATTCAGTCAAAATAATACACAGAGGCAAAAGACCTTCTGCTTGCCACATTCCCTTCTTTAAGCTTTAGGGCACTTCAGAAAGCAAAGGGATTGGTCCAAGATCTTAGTCCTGTCTACTTCACAGTTGGCATGTTGCAGATTGGCAATAGAAGCTGTGAGTGAATTTGATTCCTTAACAGAAGTACACGTTATTCTCTGGGCCACCCAGAATCTTCCTGCTACTGCAAATGTAGAGAGGCCTAACTTTATAAAGAAAACTTATGGTGTCAGAGTTATTTACAGGGTATTTGGAATTCTAACTGGTTACTTTGTGGTTTATAAACCTGCTCTTGAAATTACCTATAATTTTCTCTTTGTATCTGCCTTTGGTGGCTTTTGCCCTTTAGTACCAGAAACACAACACCATTAGGGAGGATAAAATAAAGATGAAACTAAAATTTATTGGCTTAACTTCTTACTATCTAACACCTGCAACAATGCTTATTATAATAGAATGGAAGCTCAATAAATATTTGGCATTGATTGCCTTGCTAGATTCTTAAAAGCCTCAGAATAGGAATAGATACTGAGATTAATGACCAAATTGAAGTTTTTTGTTTTTGCAGGGTTTTTGATAACTCTTTCTAAGGTCACAATATTGGCAATTTTGACAGAAACTAAGAATTTCTTGGCTCTGTCAACCATTTAATAGTTTATTCAACAACAGATCTGAGGTGCTAAGGAGCCCAGTTTTAGACTTGTAATTCAGGACAGATTATAAATAAAGTGGCATGACCACATTAGAGAGATTCTTCAGGCAGCCCTTAGAGGATAGACTGGAGTGGTAGAGGGACACCAGCTAGATAGTTAAGATAATGGCCAAGGTGAATAATATGAGAGGGAGAATGAAGACGGAAAGGAAGGTATGGGTGTGAATGACTGGTTGAGTAAGATGAGGGAGCAGGAATCTAGGTGACTCAACACTGGATCGACTCATCTCTGGTAACATACGGCAGAGAGAACATTTCTATACATGAAATGTACAAGGAGACCAAAATTTTCTCCAATGAACATTCAACTAATTGTGCAGATGTAAGAATCTTTTTTCTGCCGGAGCCCATATCTTCCCCAGAACAGTTAATGAGTAATGAAGTGAACTGAAGGCAGGAAGCAAGAGGGCACAGAAGAGAATCAAAGGCTTTGAAAACCAAACAGAAACTAATTTATTCTTTCTTTCACCTAGCTCCCCAGTTTCATTGTATATCACTCAGAAAAATGAATTCTGTATCTGAGCTTTGTTGTCAAAAATACCAAATTGCAGAACTGGAAATTTCAGCAAGCCAACCATTTTCTCCTGATTGACTAGAAACATTAAACCCCCCACCCCACCCGTGCCCCCAACTCCCTCTGTACAACCTCCCCTCAGTCCCCTGCATTACATTTAGAATCGCTGGAGTATCTTAAAAACAATGTTGGCAACTTCAGTGTCCAGATTCTTCTTGCCTCGATTTTTCTGTTTGCTTTTCAGTCAGAAATGGTGGCAACAATGACAGAGAAAGGAAAGAGATAGTGTGGAGTATGTCTATTAGGTGATTGGGAATTAGGATACGTGAGCAGTTTGAAGCCACTCAAAATCACACCTGGGAAGGGCCTTAAAGGCTACTTAGTTCCTTTCCTTCATTTTAAAGCAAAGTTCAACTTCAGAGAGATGAAATGACTTACTTCAGGATAAAGAGAACCAGCTGAATGAAAAAAAGATACGAGAACTACTTTTAAAGGGCCTGTACTATTTCCCTAATGTAGACCTTGTCTATATTTGAAGCTCTGTCAATCATTTAATAATTTATTCAACAACAGTATCTTAGGTTGTAACTGCAAATACAATTTCTAAGTATTTGCAATTTCTGCAAATTGACAATTTACAATTTCTAAATAAGAGTACATTGTCACAGGCTGATGCAGTAAAACCCAAGTTCTTGCAGAAGTTATATAAAATAAAGGACAAAATAATTTTGGGATTGGAACTGGTCATTTTTTTTTCTTGTAGTTTGAAATGCTTAAAAATGACAATATTGGAGTTAAACTTCTACATTTTAAAGGTGGTATGTGGCACATGTAGAGACTTGGAAATGCTTGTTTGAGATCATTATAAAGCAGAGTAACTTGAATCTGAGGGAAGCTGGTATAGCTTGATTTCAAAAGTTTAGTAAAAAAAAAAAAGTCAAGTGTAAAAGTCCACATTTCTGTGTGTCCTATGTAGATAATGGGATTTTTTTTTTTTCTCCTTGGCACTGAAATAGGTACCACATGGTCCCTTAATTTCTTAAGTAAAAAATTTTAATTGGGAGAGTCTCTTAATCCTTAGGGAAAATATACTTCGTATGGATTGTAAAATCTGGCAAATTTTGGAAAGAAGAAAAACAGGCAGTATTCTTGGAAAAAAGAGAGTGGTCTGCTTGAACTTGCCTTTCTTGAAAAAAAAAAGCCAAAAAAAAAAAAAAAAAACAAAACCCAACATTCTTTCATGAAGCATTTTTTTTCAAAAGTATTTGCCCTTGAGCATTTTTTCCTACTTACCCATGCTTATCTTTCAAAACAAACATTTATTCCTTTCTACTATAGAGTGTGAGGAAGTTCCTTTGAGGTTATGCCCTACAGACGTATCCAGGCAGTAACTGTCACCTCCTTCCTATGGCACAACAAATGACTAACTCAACCGCAGGCCGCGCTGAGCACAGGGCGGTGACTGCGTGATGGGGGCTGTTCACGTGTTACCTATGGGACAGTTTCTTAAGGGGAAAAAACACAGAACTGTATTTTCGTGTGCAAATAAAATTTTGGGTCCTTGACCCAGTGGAAAATGTGTGTCTGCTGGTGGCTGCTGAGTTGGAATATGATGATTTACACTTGGAAACATTTGTGTCATTTATCATATGATGTTACTGGCCTACAGCATGACTGCATAACAACCATATTAAAAAATTAATCTTTTCCAGTTCATCAGACTGTATGTCTTTTTGAACCCCCTTTTTGCCTTTTCTCTTTCCTTCTTGCCTATCTTTTCCTGCAGTCACCCTTTACATTAACTGTAGGATTAAGCTCCAATGCCTGCATTAGGTATCCATGGCTATTCATTTCAGACCCCAACTCTCCTTTCCCTCTTCTCCCTGCTTTTCTAAGACGTAAGTCTTCTATCCAGCAGAATTGGTTCCCTCTCTGTCCCTGAAACACACCTTCCAATTCTGACCTTAGGGACTGCCTTTACCTTTTTAATTTTATTCTTTTATAGCTAGGTGTAAGTCCTGTTTCTCTGACTGAAGCGTGCAAAATAATTTCTCCCAGAAATTGTTTAGTAGCAGCATTGTGGAAACTGCTTATTACTTTTAATGTTGCAGTGGAGGTAAAACTTTGCTGCTACCCCTCTTAAGGTCTCTGGCTGGTCCTGAGAATGAAATTGGCATAAAATGGATGAACAGAAGAAAAGCATATAGATTTTTGCATGTACAGCAGATCCCCATAGAAAAGTGAAGACCTCAAAGAGTGGCTAGACCTAAATATTTATATACTAGGTTAAACAAAGAGAGTTAATTGTGGAAAAGCAATTAAAATATATGGACAGACCAAAGGAAGTAAAGAATTGTTTTAAGAAGGTCTGTCTGTACAGATTTCTCTTGGCCTCCACTGGCTATCTCTGGAATTAGGAATGTTTGTTCCTTTCCTCCTGGCACTTGGAGGGCATTTTTCACAGGGGAGTTTTATCTCCTTCGAAAAGAAAAGGGGAGGTCAGAGTCCTTTCCTTACACCTGCTGTTTTTTAGTGCCTTTAGCTCAAAATTCTTACGCTGAAGTGGCTTATTTTAGGGTGGCATTTTCTGCTACTTTTCAAAGTTTGTGTCTTGTCCCTCCTTTTATATTTAATTCTTTGAGACTGAGATTGTGTTGTAGATTTACCTGCACCCCAAAGGTGTTTTGCCCTTAGCAGGCTCTCAAAAAGATCCAAATGTGGGCTTTTATGACTCATTTTTTACAATCGAGTCATAAAAGCCCACATTTGGATCTTGTTTTTCTGACTGGAGGGACATTTACTATATTAATAAAGTATTTATTCTGATATGATCTGTACTTGCTTTAAGTCATTTTCATCTTACATATACTTATAATTAGAGGTCTAAAAAAATTACGTAGAATAGAACCAACAACATGGGGGTTAAAGGCACCAGCCCCCATGCAGTTGAAAATCCATGTAGAATTTTTGACTCCCTAAAAACTTAACTTCTAATTGCCTGCTGTTGGCTGGAAGCCTTACCAGTAACAAAAAGTTAATTAACACACATTTTGTATGTTATATGTATTATGTACTGTGGTTCTTAAAATAATGTAAGCTAGAGACAAAAAATGTTTTTTCAAATTATTGCAAATCTCTCCCACATTTTTCAATGTATTTATTGAAAAAAATCTACTTATAAGTGGACTTACAGAGTTTAAACCCGTGTTGCTCAAGAGTCAACTGTAAGCAATTACTGCAGAGAATTTTAGTAATATCAATTATCATGGTGAGGTTTCCAGAAGAGAATAGTTTTAAGAATTGAAACGGTAATATTTTGGCCCTGGAGAAGAATTTAGAGGTCACTAAATCATCTGAACTTTCAGCCACTGAATTCATGTATCCTCTCTGTAACATCCTAGATAGGTCTGACATGGAAGTGTCTGGAATTACTGTTTCATTTTACTAAGCTATTCTTCGTCATTCATAATGTAAATCATTTGATCTTTTCCATTGAGAGTCAAAAGTATCCTTAAGGGTGACTAATACTGAGTTGGCCTGGGAGTCCTGGAGAATGTGCTAGAGCCCTTCTCAGCTTCTTAGATGCCCTTTCTCTTGGATGCTAAACTATTGTTTACTGTGCTTGTGAAGTTGGCATAGGCACAAAACTCTTCAAAATGACCCATTTTTCAAATATACAATGGCTATACGAGCTTTTGAATGCACTTTGGATAGAGCTATGGTAACATATCATCACTCAAAGCATTATCGTTAGTCCAGTAATATCTCAAATTGTATATTACACAAAACATTTCTGTAAGTACCTAGGTTTATAAAATGTTGGTATTTCAGTGAACTAGTCAGTTAAGAAGGGGTGAAGTTATTAACCTAGTTTTACAGATAAGGACTTTAACACTGGGAGGAAATTTGATTTTCCCATTTATTGGTAAAGTTAGAACTAGAATCTAAATTCCCTGATTCTGTTAGCTCATTCTGCTGTCTTTTCCATGCTCACTGTGTAAGAACAAGTGGGCATGCCGCGCCAGCTAGTGAGGCATCGGTGTTCTTCTGCTCATGCCTTTTGCTCTGATGAAGCATTCAGTTGAAAAAACAGTCCTTATTTTCATACTTAGATTTTACAGGAAGTTTCATTTGAAATTGGTTTGAATGAAAGATAATCTAGCCAAATGGTTAGAAACAATGTTGTTGCATTTATAAGGAATATATATAGCCCAAATATACAAAAGCAAATTCAAATTGTGTTGGATTTTGATTATTTTAGTATGCTAGTTTATCATAACTCAGCTATCTGTAGAGAACAGTTGGCCTCTTATTATAGTGCCCCCTCCAGCTCCATCTCTGCTAAAATTAAGTGGAAAGGATTCTAATTTATATATATAGTCTTGTTTTGGGGAAAATTGGGAAGGCAAGGTAGAAATCTAAATGATGCATGTTACTCTCAGAGCTAGGAAACTAGAGCCAGGTCTCATGGCACTCTAATTAAAACTTTTATTTCTGCAGATTTATTCTGTGGTCCTTACTGAACAGATCTGCCTTGGGTTTCTGCTGGTGAGTTTTTCAGCAGGAATGCGGGCTTTGTTTCTTTGAATAGTTGAGTGCAGATTAGTGGTATGCCAATTTCCTGTGGCCTTTCAGAGCTGCAATTTGAGCCCTGTTTGCTCCTGGCCCTTGCACAATTGAAAACAATGGGTGACTTCTTTAAGGTTTCACTTCAGGGCTCTTGGAAACAGGGGAAGTGGCTAAAGCCCTACTTTACAGGTAATTAACAATAGATAATGTTTGCTCTGCATTTTCAGAGCCGATAAAAGGTAGAAGAACATATTCAGCTCCTGATTTAGACACTGTGCAGTGGTTTTATGGATACAATAGCTGTCTTACCATTAGCAAGGTGGCATTGAATATCTGGGTCACATATATGAGTTCAAAACCTTTAAAGCACAGAAAGAGAAAAGAATATTAAAACACTGACGGGTAATAAAAAAAAGCACAACTTTTAGGGATGCTAGATAAACTGTGTCACTTTAAGCTGTGCATTTGGGTTCAGGGTGCATTTATTATATCTATATATGCTTTATGAAGTGAGTTTTCATAACTTGATACTTATTTAATATATTTTTTTATGTTCTTAAATTCAACTCTAGAATCTACCTGTTCATTACAATAATTCCAGCTTAAGTTATTATTTGCCATATCTAGTTATTAGCTATAAATATTCTTATGAAGTGGTCTTATATAGTTAACATGTGGGAAATAGTGTATCTTGTCCTTTTATTGTTTATTTGGTAGTGATGGGGTTTTTGTTTTAATACTGTGAATAAAGAATATTTTTTTAGACTCCCTTTCTCTCTGAAACATACTATATCCACTTTGGGATAAGGTAGGAGGTTTGTAGCAGAACTCACAGACTAATTGATTTATTCAGTGTTCAACAATTATAAAATACTCTGTCCCACATAGTGATCAAAGCACTAAGGACAGAAAGGTGAAGAGGGCCCTGTCCTTAAGGAGATTATGGCAATCTTTCACAGCACTGTTGTCAGAAAAGGTGGAAGCTTCTCTGGAAAAAAGGTAATCTCCGTTTTAATACTTGAACTTTACATCTACAACTCTGATGTGTAGGCAGCACTCTTGATAAAAATCTAAAGGCTGGGTCAGGTCTGAGATCCCCAAATAACTTATTTTTAGAGTGAACATATTCTAAACCAAAAGTTAGTGGCTTTTTGTTCCAAGCCACTTCTAACTAGGAACATGAAAATGTCACCTTACTCATCAGCTCTTAAAGGATGATGAACATAACAAAGTTGCTTTAGTAGGGAATTTATGTAACATTTAAAACCAGAGCAGCCCTAAGTGAGGTTAGACACCTTCGAGAGCAGTGTTTTAAGTACAGTGGTGTACAGGAGTGAAGCGGCCCTACATCAACTAATTAGTTCAGACTTGCCGAATCCCCGAACATGTTCAGCACTGTGCCAGTGGTGTGGTTTTAGGGAAAAAGTTTAAGCTCTTGATCTCCACTCAGAGCTGGATCAGGAGGTTGACCTGATAACTGGAAATACGAAAGCACTTAAATCCTCTTTTCTGCTGATGAAAGTAACGTGTTTATTGTAATATTGTTTTCGAAAATTTAGAAAAAGCATGAGGAAAAGAATAAAAATCACACATAATCCTATTACCCATTTCTTAGTTACCGAGGGACTTAAACAATTTGGTTATTCTTTTGATCTATAACCCAGTTTCTTTACCTTCTAAAGTAAAAATTTAGAAGTAGAAACATTACTTCTATTGTGTCTTTATTATTTTCTCTAACTCATTGAGACTCTTAGAATAGAGGCGCTGTTTCCAAAATATGGCATAGACCACAGTGAACTTTCAGAAAACAGCCACTCTGAAAACAATGAAAATTTTAATTTAATTTCATTTATTTCTCTTCTGTCTTCTTAATAAAGTAGAGCTCTCTTCATGTTGAGAAGGAGAAAACTCAACTTGTCCTTTCCAGCTTCCCCGTACTTACTCAGCTCAGCATATTTATCGCAGGGAAACTAAGACACTTGCAAAGAAAAAGAGAACTAGGAAAACTAGGATGATCAGTGGCAACAATATATGATTTTTATTTAAAAGAAACCATAATTATTTGATATCGCCAACAATGATAGCAAAACAGTCCTATAAAGAGAAGACTTAAAAAATATGTCAACCTCAGCTTTGCTGTGACGGCTGGGCAACTGTTCCTTCTCTTCCCCACTCTCCTCTTTTTATGTTAACCACGTTATTAGTGCGACTAATAATAATTTCCCTGAAGAAACTTTGCCTCTAAAGAATAATGCCCTTCGTTTTCCCCACGTTGATTTGCATGGAATTACGAAACCAACTTTATTATCACAGTCATTAAAATCAGTGTATATTTCATTCTGCTTGTACAGGAAGTGACTATTTGAAGTATCCATTTGAAAGATGACTTAATGTTTAGATAGTGAACTCCTATGTTTATCATGTCAAAACCTCAGAGAAATATTTTGTTTTCCTAAAGTGCTCTAAATGGCTGCTCAGTTGCACACAGTTGTGATTAGCTATGTGTATGTATATCCACAAAGTTATTGATATTAAAATAACACTATTATAATGATACAATTAGAATGTTTGAATTCTATTCTTCTTTTGTTCCACGGATTACAGACACTTTTTGAGTCGTAAGTGAAGTAACTTCTTCAGAGTACAGCATTCCCCCACGAAAACTCTGGCATTTTTCTTCTTTGCCGATGAAAGAACTCATTTGCTGAAACAACTGATGCACTTGGGAAGAAGTGACAACCCTATTTTGATTTCATTTAACTGACCTTTTACAATGACTCCTAGATAGGTAGGTGTTCTGCCAACTATTAAGGTATTTGAAAGCAGCAATGAGCTCACTTAATTTCTCTATTTTAAACAGAGTGCTTTTGATGGTTTACTAGACACGACATCACAGTTTCCTGTTTCATATTTGAGTTAAGCAGGGTTGGAGAAACCCATTTGCCCTAAGGTTTGAAACTCTAGGGACAAAAAGCCCCTGACTAGAAGCTTCAGAAGCACAGTAGTTTTTTTAAGTTGTGAAAGAGAATTAAAACCATACTACTGATGTACTAAACAAATATACAACCTCCTTCCTGCTGTCCCCACAAAAGAAAGGTAAAAGCTAATAACAGGAGATTAAATGATGGAAATGATTATTGAAGCTTTTCACTTTTACAGGCTCACAGGTTTTGTTTTCTGTTGTTGTTTTTCCTTCTCCCTGATCACAGCTAGCCTGGCGCTCTGTATCTTGGCAAAATTGTTTTGTGTTCATAACTGAGAAAGGGAAATTTAACATAAAGTCAAGATTTCAGACCAAGTATGTTTAATGGTATGTTAAGTAAAACATACTGAATCTCACCTGTAATCCTTGGGGAATAAAAAACACATTGAGTATTATGTATTTCTCTTGTGTGTGCCTACTTATTTTATTACATTAAAAAAACAACAAAACAACAAACTGCTCTGCAGAAAACGAGACTCTTCTGAAACCTGTGTAAACCACTGATTAAGATTCCTGGAGAGGAAGTTCTAATATGTGACAAATTACAATGATAAAGTATGATAATTTTTAAAGATGGAATATAATAATTTTAAATAATCAAGCAATTCAGCAAAAATCACTCTACACAGTGTACACACTAATTCTAATAAACAATCAGAATGCACTAAACTCTCTTAGAAAAGCAAACTAACATACTGAGTCTTTGGAGAAACAAGCGATTATTTCCTGGTAGGGGTGAGGGAGTGGCACCCGGTTCTGAGCATATGGGGGTCACCAAGGCAGACATATTGTTTCTAGTTTGGTATCTTCTTTCCTCCTCTTAATTACAGGAGTAGAATTTTCTTTTAAGCCCTTGTAATTTCAGTAGTCCTACCCTTCTAGTTCTGTATTCCAGATACTGCCACTCTTGAGAGATGAATATTCTGTTTCCATTCCGAGATTTATTCTATGAAACTAAAATTAAACAAATCAAAACATAACCCAAAAAAACCCCTAGCCATTTCCCCTTTCTTTATATAGAAGCTCAGGTCACAAAGTAGTGGAGCCATCAGCTGGGGTCCCCATCACTGCAGTTATTGCCACATATGGCATTTGGACTCTTTGCTTATTTTGTAGTTGGTCCTTCCTCAACAAAGGCTACAATAAATTGCTCCTGTGATCTCCATTTCCTGAATTTTTAGTTTGGAAGCTGTCCATTTTTTCTTATACAGGTTAAAACTTATTCCTGTATCATTTATTTGTGGTTGGTTTTTCTTATTATATAGAAAATTCCTCCAAAGGATAGGTCCCTCTATTTATATCCTTTTGTTATATTCATAGCTCAAATTTATTGAGTGCTTACTGTATTTGTGGGTAGCTGGGTGCTCTTCTAAGAACTTTACATGAATTAATTTATTTGATCTTCTCAACAATTGTATGGGGTAGGCAGGCATCATTTTTAGATGAAGAAACCCAGGGACAGAGAGGTGAAGCAACTAGCCCAGGTTTCCACAGCTAAAATTGGGGGAATTAGGACTTGAACCGGTTATCTGACTCCAAAGCTGGTGTATAATATGTGAGTTTAAGATCTACCTTTGATTGTTTTAAGCACAGATTTCTAAAAGAGTGACTATTCCTTAGAAATAGAAACCCAGTGCTATGGGCTGAATATTTGTATTCCCCCAAATCCATATATTACATCTTAATGCCCAATAGAATGATATTTGAAGGTAGGGCTTTTGGGAGAAGATAGTGTCAGGAGGGTGAAACTCTCATAAATGGGATTAATGCCCAGAGAACTCCTTTGCTCCTTCCACCAACTGACAACACAGGAAGAAGATGGTCATCTGTAAACTAGGAAGTGGGCTCTTACCAAACATCCAGTCTGCTGGTGCCTTTATTTTGGACATCCCAGTCTCCAGAACTGTAAGAAATAAATTTCTGTTGCTTATAAGCCATCTAGTCTATGGTATTTTGTTATACTAGTCCAGAAAGACTAAGATACCAAGAAACCAAGATCAAATCTTAAGGAAGAAGAAAATAACTGTATCTTTTATTTAAGAATGAATTTTCTTTTCTTTCTTTTTCTCAACCTTTAATCAATATAGATGTGTTTTGTACTTTGACTTGTATATCCTTGGTTTGGGGATGAAGATGGGTGGGTATGTGGGAATCTCTAAGTTTTAAAGTTTCTTTCTTTACAAATGCATAATATACTAACTTCATCAACACAAAACCTTACTATATTTAATAAGATTGTAAAATTATGTTGGGAGTTAGAGCCTACTCTGATGGATGATAGGAAATTAGGGTGGTCAATACCTGATCTTTTTAGCCAAGCAGTGACCATGAGAGGGCTTATTCTGATTCATGATTTAAGTTTGTACTGTACTATATTGTATGGTTGTTACATGGGTCATTTGCCTTTACCTTATTAAATTGCCAACCCCAACTTTAGGCAAGTATCTAAGATCATGCTAATGGTTGGCCAGTCTATACATAACACTGAATTTCCTTCATTCATATGGTGAACACTGTTATCAGGAACAGTGGAGAGTCAACTGTTAGATGATAAGCTTCATGAAAATAGGAATCTTCCAAGAAAAAGAAAAACCAGAGATTAAAGCTAGCAGCGTGAGAGGTGAAAAAGAGAACTCCTCCCAAAACCACATATAATAGGAAAACCTAGTTAATACAACTAAACCTAAAAGTACAACAGGAAAGAAGGCTGCACCAGACTGCATACACATGGAAAACAGAGCAGACCTCATGAAAGAGGATAATGTACCAAAGCCTTGATCTGGCAGGACCCAAGCCCTTCCCCCACCTCAGCTCACTGGCAGGAGGAAGAGAAATGGAGCAGGGAGGGAGTGGAAGCCTAGGACTGCTGAATACCCAGCCCTGGAGATCTTCTTTGGGGGCACAAACCTACATTGCATGGTGCTCTGGAGATTAGTGGGGTTGGAAAGCTAAGACAGGCAGAATACTTGGAGAGACTGATTCCAGCCATTTGTGGATGACAGGGATCCACATCCAGCTGCTCTGGGAGAAAGGAAAGGTGGGTGCTCTGAGAGGTTTCCTAAGAGTGAGAGGTCTCCTGAAGGGGTGGGGATTGCATGGAACTTGCTGCTTGGGAGAAGGGATAGGTGGACAAGTTTGTCTGGGTGCACTCTGCCCAGCAGGTTGGGAACTTTCAGGAGCTTCAGATGCTTCATACCCCTGGCTGCCTACTCAACTCTGAGGCCACCCACTGTGATACCCAGCCTGCTGAATCTTACTCCTGCCCTGCCTGCACCAGTTTGCAAACTGGCAGTCCCTGCCCCAGCATCAGGCTAGCCAGAGGGAGGCCCTGCCTATGGCAGCTACAAACAAAAAGCACAGAGGCTTACACCTGTGTGCTCAGTCTACTGGTTCTGACAGTGCAGAAAGGCACTGCAGCCGGGAAGCAGGAAACAGCTCTTTTCTTCCCCCAGGCACTAGTGCTGCTCTCCTGCAACACCCGACCGACATCACACCAGGGGCTGAGCAACTCCAAGACCAGAGTTTCTGGGCACTAGATGGCGCTTCACATACAAATATGAAACATCAAAGGAACCTGGTTCAGACGAAAATCTCACAAACACCAGAAAAAGGGACAACTGAAATGGAACTTGCCAATCTTCCTGAGAGTTCAAAATAAAAATCATAAACATGCTCACAGAGGTACAGAAAAATATACAAGAACTCATGGATGAATTTAGGACAGAGATTCAATCATAAAGAAATTCCATACCTGAAATGAAACATACAATGGAGGGATTTAAAAGCAGATTAGATGTATAAGAAGAGATGGTAAATGGAATAGAAATTAGAGAAGAGGAATACAAAGAAGCTGAGGCACAGAGAGAAAAAAGGATATCTAGCAATGAAAAAATATTCACTCACACAGGAGAGAACTGTGTGACCAACCCAAACGGAACAATATTAGCATTATAGGGGTACCAGAAGAAGAAGAAGAGAGAAAAGGGGAAAGAAAGTGTCATTGAGGAGGTAATTGCTTGAAACGTCTCCAATCTGGAGAAGGAGATAGTCTCTCAGGCCATGGAGGTAGACAAATCTCCCAACACAAGGGACACAAGGAAGACAACACTAAAACATATAATTATTAAAATGGCAAAGATCAAGGATAAGGAAAGACTTCTAAAAGCAGCTAGAGAGAGAAAAAAGATCACACACAAAGGAAAGCCCATCAGGTTATCATCAGACTTCTCAGCAGAAACCTTGCAGGCCAGAGGGAGTGGCATAATGTATTTAATGCAATGAAGGAGAAGGGCCTTGAACCAAGAATACTCTATCCAGCAAGATTATCATTTAAGTTTGAAGGAAGGATTAAACAATTTTCAGATAAGACAAAGCTGAGAGAATTTATCGCCCACAAAAAACCTCTACAGTGCATTTTGGAGGGACTGGTATAGATGGAAGTATTGCTAAGGCTACATAGCTGTCACCAGGGGAAATAAAACCACAGCAAAGTAAAACAATTACTAAGCAGATGCAAAATCAAATCAACTATCTCCAAAGTCAATCAAGGGAAAGATAAAGAGTACAGAATATGATACCTAATATATGAAGAATGGAGGAGGAAGAAAACAAGAACCTTTAGGTTGTACATGCAATAGCATACTAAGTGAGTTAAATCAGACTGTTAGATAGTCACATAATTACCCTTGAGCCTTTGGTAACCACAAATCTAAAGCCTGCAATGGCAATAAATACGTACCTATTGATCATCACCCTAAATGTAAATGGTCTGAATGCACAAATCAAAAGACATAGAGTCACTGAATGGATAAAAAAACAAGACCCATCTATATGCTGCCTACAAGAGACTCACTTCAGACCCAAAGACATACACAGACTGAAAGTAAAGGGATGGAAAAAGATATTTCATGCAACCAATAGGGAGAAAAAAACAGGAATTGCAGTACCTGTATCACACAAAATAGACTTCAAAACAAAGAAAGTAACAAGAGATAAAGAAGGACATTACATAATGATAAAGGGGTCAGTCCAACAAGAGGATAGAACCATTATAAATGTCTATGCACCCAACAAAGGAGCACCTACATATGTGAAACAAATATTAACAGAATTAAAGGGGAAATAGAATGCAATGCATTCATTTTAGGAGACTTCAACACACCAATCACTCCAAAGGACAGACGAACCAGACAGAAAATAAGTAAGGAGACAGAGGCACTGAAAAACACATTAGAACAGAGGGACCTAACAGACATCTACAGAACATTCCACCCAAAAGCAGACGGATACACATTCTTCTCAAGTGCATATGAAATATTTTCAAGAATAGATCATATACTAGGCCACCAAAAGAGCTTCAGTAATATCAGAATGATTGAAATTGTGCCAACCAGCTTCTCAGACCACAAAAGTATGAAACTAGAAATAAATTATACAAACAAAACAAAAAGCCCACAAACACATGGAGGCTTAATAACATGCTCCTAAATAACCAATGGATCAATGACCAAATACAAACAGAGATCAAGCAATATATAGAGACAAATGACAACAATAATTCAACACCGCAAAATCTGTGGGATGCCGCAAAGGCCATGCTAAGAGGGAAGTATATTACAATACAGGCCTAACTCAGGAAAGAAGAAAAATCCAATATGAACAGTCTAAACTCACAATTAACAAAACTAGAAAAAGAAGAACAAATGAGGCCCAAAGTCAGTAGAAGGAGAGACACAATAATGATTAAAGCAGATATAAATAAAATCGAGAAGAAGAAAACAATAGAAAGTATCAGTGAAGGCAGGAGCTGGTTCTTCGAGAAAATAAACAAAATACATAAACCCCTAGCCAGACTTATCAAGAAAAAAAGAGTCTACACACATAAACAGAATCAGAAATGAGAAAGGAAAAATCACTACAGACACCAGAGAAATACAAAGAGTTATGGTAGAATATGGTGAAAAATTATATGCTAAACAACTGAGTAAACTAGAAGAAATGGACAACTTTCTAGAAAAATACAACCTTCCAAGCCTGACCCAGGAAGAAACAGAAAATCTGAATAGACCAATTACCAGCAACAAAATTGAATTTGTAATCCAAAAACTACCTAAGAAGAAAACCACTGGACCAGATGGTTTCACTGCTGAATTTTATCAAACATTTAGTGAAGATCTAATACCCATCCTTCTTAAAGTTTTCCAAAAAGTAGAGGAAAGGGAATACTTCCAAATGCATTCTATGAGACCAGCATCACTCTAATACCAAAACCAGGCAAAGACATCACAAAAAAAGAAAATTACAGACCAATATCCCTGATGAACATATATGCAAAAATACTCAACAAAATATTGGCAAACCAAATTCAAAAATACATCAAAAAGATAATCTATAATGATCAAGTAGGATTTATTCCAGGGATGCAAGGATGGTACAACATTAAAAAATCCATCAACATCATCTACCACATAAACAAAAAGAAGGACAAAAACCACATGATCATCTTCATAGATGCTGAAAGGGCATTCAACAAAATTCAACATCAATTCATGATAAAAACTCTAAACAAAATGGATATTGAGGGCAGGTACCTCAACATAATAAAGGCCATATGTGACAAACCCACAGCCAACATCATACTTAACAGTGAGAAGCTGAAAGCTTTTCCTTTAAGACTGGGAAAATGACAAGGATGCCCACTCTCCCCACTTTAATTCAACATAGTTCTGGAGGTCCTAGCCACAGCAATCAGACAAAACAAAGAAATAAAAGGCATCCAGGTTGGCAAGGAAGAAGTTAAACTGTCCCTGTTTGCAGATAACATGATATTGTACATAAAAAACCCTAAAGAATCCGCTCCAAAACTACTAGATCTAATATCTGAATTCAGCAAAGTTTCAGGATAGAAAATTTATATGCAGAAATCTGTGGCAGTCCTATACACTAATGATGAACTAGCAAAGAGAGAAATCAGGAAAACAAATCCATTCACAGTTGCATCAAAAAGAATAAAATACCTAGGAATAAACCTAACCAAGGAAGTGAGAAACCTATACTCTGAAAACTACAAGACACTTATGAGAGAAATTAAAGAAAATACCAGTAGATGGAAACACATCCCATGCTCATGGATAGGAAGAATTAATATTGTCAAAATGGCCATCCTGCCTAAAGCAATCTACAGATTCAATGCAATTCCTATCAAAATACCAACAGCATTCTTCAACAAACTAGAGAAAATAGTTGTAAAATTCATATGGATCCTAAAAAATCAATGGACCAATGACCAAATTAAAATGGAGATCCAGCAATATATGGAAACAAATGACAACAACAACACAAAGCCGCAACTACTGTGGGATGCAGCGAAAGCAGTCTTAAGAGGAAGGTATATAGCAATCCAGGCATATTTAAAGAAGGAAGAACAATCACAAATGAATAGTCAAATGTCACAATTATTGAAATTGGAAAAGGAAGAACAAATGAGGCCTAAGGTCAGCAGAGGGAGGGACATAATAAAGATCAGAGAAGAAATAAATGAAATTGAGAAGAATAAAACAATAGAAAAAATCAATGAAACCAAGAGCTGGTTCTTCAAGAGAATAAACAAAATAGATAAGCCTCTAGCCAGACTTATTAAGAGAAAAAGAGAATCAAGACACATCAACAGAATCAGAAACGAAAAAGGAAAAATCATGACGGACTCCATAGAAATACAAAGAATTATTAGAGAATACTATGAAAACCTATATGCTAACAAGCTGGAAAACCTAGGAGAAATGGACAACTTCCTAGAAAAATACAACCTTCCAAGACTGAACCAGAAAGAAACAGAAAATCTAAGCAGACCAATTACCAACAACGAAATTGAAGCAGTAATCAAAAAATGACCCAAGAACAAAACCCCCAGGCCAGATGGATTTACCTTGGTATTTTATCAGACATACAGGGAAGACATAATACCCACTCTCCTTAAAGTTTTTCAAAAAGTAGAAGAGCGAATACTGCCAAACTCATTCTATGAAGCCAACATCACCCTAATACCAAAACCAGGCAAAGACCCCACCAAAAAAGAAAACTACAGACCAATATCCCTGATGAACGTAGATGCAAAAATACTCAACAAAATATTAGCAAACCGAATTCAAAAATACATCAAAAGGATCATACACCATGACCAAGTGGGATTCATCCCAGGGATGCAAGGATGGTACAACATTCAAAAATCCATCAACATCATCCACCACATCAACAAAAAGAAAGACAAAAACCACATGATCATCTCCATAGATGCTGAAAAAGCATTCGACAAAATTCAGCATCCATTCATGATAAAAACTCTCAACAAAATGGGCATAGAGGGCAAGTACCTCAACATAATAAAGGCCATATATGATAAACCCACAGCTAACATCATGCTGAATAGTGAGAGGCTGAAAGCTTTTCCTCTGAGATCGGGAACAAGACTGTGATGCCCACTATCCCCACTGTTATTCAACATAGTACTGGAGGTCCTAGCTATGGCAATTAGACAAAACAAAGAAATACAAGGAAACCAGATTGGTAAAGAAGAAGTTAAGTTGTCACTATTTGCAGATGACATGATAACGACTCCACTCCAAAATTACTAGAACTAATATCAGAATTCAGCAAAGTTGCAGGATACAAAATTAACACACAGAAATCTGTGCTTTCCTGTACACTAACAATGAACTAATAGAGAAATCAGGAAAACAATTCCATTCACAATTGCATCAAAAAGAATAAAATACTTAGGAATAAACCTAACCAAGGAAGTGAAAGACCTATACCCTGAAAACTGTAAGACACTCTTAAGAGAAATTGAAGAGGTCACTAACAAATGGAAACTCATCCCATGCTCCTGGCTAGGAAGAATTAATATTGTCAGAATGACCATCCTGCCCAAAACAATATACCAATTCGATGCAATACCTATCAAATTACCAACAGCATTCTTCAATGAACTGGAACAAATAGTTCAAAAATTCATATGGAAACACCAAAGACCCTGAATAGCCAAAGCAATCCTGAGAAGGAAGAATAAAGCAGTGGTGGGATTATGCTCCCTGACTTCAAGCTCTACTTCAAAGCCACAGTAATCAAGACAGTTTGGTACTGGTACGAGAACAGACCCATAGACCAATGGAACACACTAGAGAGCCCAGATATAAACCCAACTATGTATGTCAATTACTATACGATAAATGAGCCATGGATATACAATGGGGAAATGACAGCCTCTTCAACAGCTGGTGTTGGCAAAACTGGACAGCTACATGCAAGTGAATGAAACTGGATTATTGTCTAACCCCATACACTAAAGTAAACTCAAAGTGGATCGAAGACGTGAATGTAAGTTATAAAACCATAAAACTCTTAGAAGAAAACATAGGTAAAAATCTCTTGAATATAAACATGAGCTACTTTTGCCTGTACGTATCTCCTCGGGCAAGGGAAACACAATAAAAAATGGACAAATGGGACTACATCAAGCTTAAAAGCTTCTGTACAGCAAAGGACAGCATCAGCAGAACAAGAAAGCATCATACAGTATGGGAGAATATATTCATAAATGACATATCTGATAAGGGGGTGACATCCAAAATATATAAAGAGCTCACACGCCTCAACAAACAAAAAGCAAATAATCCAATTAAAAAATGGGCAGATGACCTGAACAGACATTTCTCCAAAGAAGAAATTTAGATGGCCAACAAGCACATGAAAAGATGCTCCACATCACTAATTATCAGAGAAATGCAAATTAAAACCACAATGGGGTATCACCTCACACCAGTAAGGATGGCCAACATAGAAAATACTAGGAACAATAAATGCTAGTGAGGATGTGGAGAAAGGGGAATGCTCTTACACTGCTGGTGGGAATGTAAACTATTTCAGCCATTGTGGAAAGCAATGTGGAGGTCCCTCAAAAAACTAAAAATAGAAATACCATTTGGCACAGGAATTCCACTCCTAGGAACTTACCCAAAGTAAGAAAGATCTCAGATTCGAAAAGGCATATGTAGCCCTGTGTTTATTGCAGCACTATTTACAATAGCCAAGAAATGGAAGCAACCTAAGTGTCCATCAGTAGGTGAATGGATAAGGAAGATGTGGTACATATACACAATGGAATACTATTTAGCTGCCATAAGAAAGAAACAAATCCTACCATTTGCAACAACATGAATGGAGTTGGATTATATTATGCTCAGTGAAATAAGCCAGGCGGAAAAAGACAAGTGCCAAATGATTTCCCTCATTTGTGGAGTATAACAACGAAGCAAAACTGAAGGGACAAAATAGCAGCAGGCCCAGAGACTCCAAAAAGGGACTAGTGGCTACCAAAGGGGAGGGGTGGGGGAGAGTGGGTGGGGAGGAAGGGAGAAGGGGATTGTGGGGTATCATGATTGGTGCACATGGTGTGTGTGGGGTCATGGGGAAGACAGTGTAGCTCAGAGAAGACAGGGACTCTGTGGCATCTTACTACACTGATGGACAGTGACTGCAATAGGGTATGGAGGGGACTCAATAGTAAGGGTGAATGTAATAACTACATTGTTTTTCTTGTGAAACCTTCATAGGAGTGTATATCGATGATACCTTAATAAAGAAAAAGAAAATAGGAACTTCCTCATTCACTTTTGAATCTCCAACATTGAGAGCTGTTATTGGCTTTTAGCATTGTTGGCCCTCAATATGTTATCAACCAAATGAACAGACAGTGCTCTTAAGGAGCCTTCACTCTAATTGAATGAGATAAGCCAATATAAAGATGGCAACCAATAACTGCTATAGTGTGACATTTAATGAAGTGTTCTTTTAAAACAAATCTCCCCAGGTAATTCTTTTGAAAAGCCAAGTTTAGATTCCCTGGTCCAGTTCAGAGGTTCTCAAATGTAATTTCTGATAGGAAATTTTTTGAACAAATAATATTACCTGAAAGTGAGTATATAAGAGAGATTCATATGTAGCTACTCCACCTGAACAGAGAGAGGTGGTAGGGGGCCATTCTTCCTCCCCACATCCGTAGCCTTTCCTTTCCTCCTCCTAGAACCTACCTAGAATAGTTTAAAAATCATGAATTTAATGACCAGATGAACAGTCATCCATGGAGAGCCCTCAGGGCACCTATAAACTTTTGAAATTACATGCAAATTTGTGTGTGTGTGTGTGTGTGTGTGTGTGTGGTGTGTGTGTGATTCTTCCTTGGGGAAGAGACCAGGGTTAATTCAGATTTATCAAATGATATCTGCCCTAAAAAAGGGGTAAGACCAACCACCCCAACTGGAGAAGGTACTTTATTTTCAATGCATAACCTGTTTTTTGAGGCAATTAGTGGAGATGGAATAATTTATAACAAATATAAGCATAAGGTTTTTAATGCTGCCCTTTATTAATTGGAAACTACAGGGGGACCATTAAATGATAATATCTGGATTATTATCACATAGCAGTCAAATGCTAATAACCTCACCATCTTTTCTGTGGCTGAATTTGGTCCAGAATTTTTTAAAAAATGTAATTTATATTGTATATAATAAAATAAGTATAATACACTATTAGTTTCAGGTGCACACCATAGTGATTCAATATTTTATTATGAATGATCCTTGTGATAAGTCTAATTATCATCTGTCACTATAAAAACCTATTACAATATTATTCACTACATTCTCTATGCTGTATATTACACCCCCAAGATTTACTTATTTTATAATTGGAAGTTTTTGCCTCTTAATCACCTATTTCATTCACTCCCCCAGGCCCTGCCTCCTATGATAACCAACAGTTTGTTTTCTGTGTCTAAGAGTGTGTTTTTGTTTTGTTTTGCTTGTTTAGTTGGTTATTTAGATTACCAACTAATTTATGTAAGTAAAATCAAATGGTAGTTTTCTTTTTCTGTCTTATTTTGCTTAGCATAATACCCTCTAGGTCCATCCATGGTGCCCAAATGGGAAGATTTCATTCTTTTTTTATGGCTGAGTAATATTTCATTGTGTGTGTATATATTTCATTTATATACTGTGTGTGTGTGTTTATGTATATATGTCCATTCATCAATTGATGGACTCTTAGGTGCGTCCATATCTTTGCTATTATAAATAACTCTGCAATGAACATAGAGGTGCACGTATTTCTTAGAAGTGGTGTTTTTGTTTTCTTTGGATAAATACTCAGATGTAGATTTGCTGGATCATATGGTAGTTGTATTTTTAATATTGTGAGGGATTGCCATACTGTTTTCCATAGTGCTTGCACCAATTTACTCTGAACAGTGTGTGAGGGCTCCCTTCTTTTCTCTACATCCTCACCAACACTTGTTATTTTTAGTCTTTTTTGTAATAGCCAATCTGACAGGTGTGAGATGATATCTCATTGTGGTTTTAATTTGCATTTTCCTGATGACTAGTGATGTTGAGCATCTTTCCATGTGCCTGTTGACCATCTGTATGTCTTCGTTAGAGAAATATCTATTCAAGACCTCTGCCCATTATTAATTGGATTGGTTTTATTTTTTGTGTGTGATGTGTAAATTTTTTGCTTATTTTGGGTATAAACTTCTTATTTGATGTATGATTTGCAAATATCTTCTCCCATTCAGTAGATTGCCTTTTCATTTTTGATGGTTTCCCTGGTTGTGCAAAAGCTTTTAGTTTGGTGTAATCCCATTTGTTTGCTTTAGCTTTTGTTGCCCTTGCCTGATAAGATTGGTCCAAAAAATATACTGCTAAGACCCATAGCAAAGAGTTTACTGCCTATGTGTTCTTCTTGGAGTTTTATAGTTTCAGGTCTTACATTCAAGTTTTTAATCTATTTGGAATTTATATTTATATACGTTGTGAGACAGTGGTTCCTTTTCCTTCTTTTGCACATAGCTGTTCAGTTTTCTCAGTACTGTTTATTGAAGAGACTGTCTTTTCCCCAGTGTATACTTGCCTCCTTTGTCACAGGGTAATTGACATATATGTGTGTTTATTTCTGGGCTCTCTAGTCTATTCCATTTATCTATGTGCCTGTTTCATGCCAGTACCATACTATTTTGATTACTGTAGCATTGTAGTATAGTTTGCAATTAGGACATGTGATTACTCTAGCTTTATCCTTCTGTCTCAAGATTACCTTGGCTATGTGGGGTCTTTTGTGGTTCCATATATTTTTAGGATTCTTTGTTCTAGTTCTGTGAAAAATACCACTGGTATTTTGATGGGGATTGCATTGAAAATATAGATTGCTTTGGGTAATATGGACATTTTAACATTATTAGTCCTTCAACCCATGAGCATTATATATCTTTCCTATGTCTTCAGTTTCTTTCATTGACTTCTTATAGTTTTCAGTATATAGACATTTTACCTCCTTGGTTAAATTTATTCCTAGGTATTTTATCTATTTGATGCAATTGTAAATGAGATTGTTTCCTTAATTTCTCTTTCTTATAGCTGGTTATTAGTATACAGAAACACAACCAACTTCTGTATACTAATTTTGATCCTGAGATTTTAATGAATTCATTTATTAGTTCTAATAGTTTTCTGGTGGAGTCTCTAGGGTTTTCTAAATGTATTGTCATGTCATCGGCAAATAGTGTCAGTTTTACTTCTTCCTTTCCAATTTAGATGCCTTTTATTTCTTTTTCTTGCCTAATTGCTGTGGCCAGGTCTTCCAATACCATATTGAATGAAAGTGGTGAGAGTGGACATCTTTGTTATGTATGAATATGATGTTAGTTGTGGGTTTGTCATATATGGCCTTTATTATGTTGAGGTATTTTCCTTGTATACCTACTTTGTTGAGAGTTCTTATTATAAATGGATGTTGAATTTTGTCATGCCTTTTCTACATCCATTGAGATGATCATATGATTTGTGTCCTTTTTGTTAATGTGATATATAATATTGATTTGCAGATATTGAGCTATCCTTGCATCCCTGGAATAAATCCCACTTGATTGTGTTGTTGGACTTGATTTGCTAATACAGTTGACCCTGAACAACATGGTTTTGAATTGCATGGGTCCACTTATGCACAATTTATTTTCAATAATTATACTGGAAAATTTCTTTGGAGATTTGTGATAATTTGAAAAAAATTTTCTTTTTTTCTGTAAGAATACGGTACATAATACATGTACAAAATGTGTTAATCAACTGGTTATGTTTTTGGTAAGGCTTTTAGTCTAGTAGTCTATTAGTTAAGTTTTTAGGGACTCAGTAGTTATGTGTGGATTTTCAACTGTGTATAGGTAGCACCCCTAATCCCTGCATTGTTCAAGTGTCAACTGTATTGTGTTGAGGATTTTTGCGTCTGTGTTTATCAAGCATACTGACCTGTAATTTTCATTTTTTATTATGTCTTTGCCTGGTTTTGGCATGAACGTAATGCTGGCCTTGTAAAATTAGTTTGGAACTATGCCATTATCTTCAATTTTTTAAATTAATGTGAGAAGAGTACATACTAACTATTCTTTAAATATTTGGCAGAATTCACCTGTGACACCATCTGGTCCTGGAATTTAGATTTTTGGGTGTTTTAAAATTTCTAATTCAGTTTCATTGCTTGTAATTGGTTTATTCAGATTTGTCTATTTCTTCATGATTCAGTCTTAGAAGGTTGTTTGGTTCTCAGAATTTATTGGTTTCTTCTAGGTTTTCCATTTTGTAACTGTATGATTGTTCATAATAGTCTCTTATGATCGTTTGTGTTTCTGTGTTGTCAGCTGTAACTTCTTTTTTATTTCTTCTTCTGTTTATTTGTGCCCTTTCTTTTTTTTTGTGGTTAGTCTACCTAAAGGTTTGTCAATTTTGTTTATCTTTTCAAAGAACAAGCTCTTGGTTTCATTGACCTTTTCTATTTTTTTAGTTTCTATTTCATTTACTTCCAGTCTGATCTTTATTATTTCTTTCCTTCTATGAACTTTGGGCTTTGTTTGTTTTTCTTTTTCTAGTGGCTCTAGGTGTAAATTTAGTTAGTTTATTTGGATTTTTCTTGTTTCTTGAGATGTCCCTGCACTGTTGTGAACTTCCCTTTTAGAATTGCTTTTGCTGTGTCCCATAGATTTTGGAATATTGTATTTCCATCTTCATTTATCTCAAGGTATTTTAGATTTCTTCTTTGATTTCTTTGTTGACTCATTCATTGTTTAGTCCAGAATTTTTGTTCCAGAGCTATCTCAATCTCTAGTTACCTTACTACTGAAAATGAAATACAATTTCAAGACTTAATGTTAAGTACAAGATATTCTTGCATACTCATACAGCTGTGCCTTATTTAAAAGTTGACATTGCCTATGTTTTTTTCTTAATGTCCCTATCAAAATTTATATACTTTTTTAAAAGCTTCATATAGTACGATGCTCAGAAATTGCTTAACTGAGTCATGGGTTTGCCCTATTGCCAGATCAAGATATACTGGGAATATACTAAGTATATATAATTTGCTTCTTTCTTTCCAGGATTCCATTTCTTTTTTTGAAAGCTATTGCAAAATTAATATAAATATGTAGATTAATTTAGTACACTTCTTACCCCTAGTACTGAATCACTACATTAAATAGGGATCACTAGCTTTCTCTGAAGGATAGTAAGTTGATGATATACTTATTTATAAAATATTCACTTAGGTTACTATAGTGAGTGGAGGCAAATGGAAATGGGATATACAGATGTTCTAGCCACTTTTTCATGTATGGTGTTTCCCTCATCATGTAAGTTTGTAATGAGTCATTCAATTCAACAAATTTATAGAGTTTTTGCTAGAGTTTTGGTGATGCATCAGTGAACAGGACAGCTATGGTCCTTTCCATCACAGAGATAAATCTCTTAATAAGAGACATAGACAATTCTAAATTGGCAATGCAAATATGTTTTAATAAGTGCCATTGTGCAGTGGAAGTACAGTGTGGGATGTGAGCATGCTAAACAGATGAACCATAGTTCTTTCATATTGGCTTTCCTGTCATGACATGGAAAAATTAATTGCTATATGATTTTAGTCCATTTGAGTTTATATAAAAATGCCATAAACTGGGTGGCTTATAAATAACAGAAATGTATTTCTTTTTTACAATTTTGGAGACTAGGAAGTCCAAGATCAAGGTGCTGGTAGATTCAGTTCTGGTGAGAATCTTCTTCCTGGTTCAGAGAAGGCTATCTTTTCACTGTTTCCTCACATGGTGGGAAGGGTAAGGAATCTCTTGATAGTATAAGAACACTAATCCCATTCATGAGTATTCAACCCTCATGATCTAATCACCTCTCAAAGGCCTTACCTCCAATTATCGTGACATTGGAGATTAGGCTTCAATATATAAATTTTGGGGATACACAAATATTTAATGCTCAACAGTAAGTACATATTTAACTTTATAAGGAACTTCCAAACTTTTCAAAGTTCTATATCATTTTTTCATTTCCACCAGCAATAATTGAGAATTCTAATTGCTTTGCATCCTTGGCAGCATTTGGTATTCTGCTAATAGTACTCTTTCTTGTTTTCTAATAAGCTTTAGGAATTATTTCTTATCATACTATCTTTCCTATTCTTTCAGAGGGTTTTAGATAGGGAAAGTAGATGCTTGTATTCAGTTTCCATCTTGATCTAATTTTCCATATACAGGGTTTAGCCTAGTGTTTCTCACCTACTTTGTGAAAACTTATTTTTCCAGAAACTGCCTATTACTCACCTATCAGAATGTAAGTTGCTTTACTTAGTTTCTTCCCCCTTATTCAGTTGAGACCATAATACAAGGCAGGGTGTTTATGATGTCTGTCATATTTGTGAAGAATTTCAGGAAGACGTTACTCAATTTTTTGTGTTAGTTTTCTTTTTTTTCAGCCGTTCAAACAGCATATTGTTTTCTGACATCCATATGTGATTGATAGATCTTAAATATTATCATAACACATATTGCTGCTATTTTGTAAAGACATTCTCTAGGCTTTTACACAACATGTGTAAAACATTTGTACAACAGAGTGCAACATGTTATTCCAATGCAGTATTGTTGTACCATGAAAAAAATAACTAAATATTTTAGTCTCTGATTTCTTTCACTGCTCTTTTCATAAACCCCCTTTCTAGAAACTACAGTTTCTTTCTAAAACTGGAAAAACTCAGCTTTCCCTATGTATTCTAGCAGAGAAAGGCCTTGTGGTCATATCCCACACATGTGTACACTCAGAAAGGACATCTGTCCTTTTCCTCCTGCTTCATTTATTAAGTCTTTAAACTGCACTGTCCGGTAGTATAGTACCTTTTATAGCCATCTAATGCAGAAAAGAGTGGGCTCGCATCAATAACGGGGTACACCTTACTTCCTAGCAACTACTACTAGCTAAGATGATGATTCACTTTAAAAACTACCAGTGTGAAATCTAATTTGCATACAATGGCTCAGAATCATCCATTTACTTTGTTGGAAGCTTTGTCTTCCACTTTTAAATGAGTTTTGTTGCTTTTAAGGTTTTATTTTCATATTCATTGCTAGATATTCATTTTCCTGGGTATAGTGAATAAAAACTTAAGTGGCAATCAAGATTCTCTTTTTTGGTGGCTACTCTTTTTTAAAAAAAAAATTCTAGGTATTTTTTTTCACAGAAATCAATAGCTGCCTTCTAATTTTTAAATATCTGGTTTAATCTTGTGAAGATAGTTATAATGCCAGAGATTCACTTTAATTTGTTTAGACACTATTTCTTTCATGAAAAGGTGATTTTGAGCTAGATAAAATACCTATTAAAATAGATATTACTAAAAAAGAAATAAGAGAATAAGTATGAGAAGCTAAAAATGTAAGAAGATGATTGTAAATATAAGCAGTTATTAAATGTGCTCTGTTTAAGCTTCCAATATGATCCAAAATTTTTTGCAAGACTTGAAAAAAACAAACTATTTTAGTGTGAAGCTCTTGGCATTTTTAGGAATTATAGAAACTTCTGATGGAAAATAATTTTTCCCCTGACACTAAATTCTAAAAGGAGAATTATCATACAGAGCTTATGTAGATGAAATTAAATATTGAGAATTGGCAGTATCCTCAGAAAAGGTAAAAATAGTTCATGTGATTCTTTTTTTTCTCCTTTATTTTATTTTTATTTTGGTATCATTAATATACAATTATATGAGCAACATTATGGTTACTAGACTTCCCCCATTATCAAGTTCCCACCACATACCCCATTAGTCACTCATGTGATTATTTCTTGTAGTAAGCTTCAATAAAAGTCAAAGATAAAATACTAAAGAAAATTTCTGTGAAGGGAACTGATTTTTTTCCAAGGGAATTTACAAGGGCCTTAACTTTGTGGCCCGATATCATAATCTCCTGGTATCCTTAGTCTTCCATAAATCTCTCAACTTAAGGTATGTATTGTGGACAGAATTGTAGTCCTCCAAAATTCATATGTGGGAGCCCTAACCCCTAATCTGGCTATATTTGAAGAAAAGGCCTATAAGGAGGTAATGAAGTGAAGTGGTAAGGGTGGGTTTTAATCCAATAGGACTGATGTCTTTATAAAAAGAGGCAAAGATAAAAGAGCTCTCTTTCTGTCTCTATTTCTCTCAGCCAGCACAGAAGAAAGGCCATGTAGGGACACAGTGAAAAGGTGGTCACTGACAAACCGGGAAAAGAGGTCTCACCTGAAACCAACTTTTCCAGCATCTTGATCTTGGACTTCTAATGTCCATAACTCCGAGAACATAAATTTCTGTTTGAGCCACCCAGTCTATGGTGATTTTTTTACGGCAGCTCCAGCTGACTAATATAGTATGGCTTCTAGATGGAAAATAATCCTTCTAACATTACATTAAGGATTCCTCAGTCTGTAGTTACTTTAGTGATTTACCTGCATTCAGAGGTGGGCAATGGCTTTGTATCAGTCATCCCATTGGCAGCGACTCAGCACTCATAAGAGGTTGTCAGCCCTACCAACGCTCGAGGCTCCACCATGGATGAATCGCCTTCATTTGATAAAGCAATCCTCACTATAGGTTAGTTTCAATTCCCTAACTGGTTTATAAGTTCCTCACCAGTGGCTTTGGGCCACAGGTAACAAAACTTTACCTTGCTAGATAACTCTTCTTTAGTATTTGCAGGAGAAAGATTGTTGAGTTACATGTTTTCTATGTTGCTAAAGTACTAAAATGGTGAATAATACATTTTTCCTTCCATATTTTCATCAGTGTAAGTAGTTAGAGAGACTGAAGAGATGAAGGCAGTAAAAGGAAGCCTGTGGGCCAAAGGACTTCAGTCCTCTTAATCCTTCTGTAATATTCTGAATAACAGACTCAATGAAATAACAGTATACAATAAATTTCTTTTATTAAATTGTTTTAATCTTATAATTTGCTGTAGCCTTTACTATTTTACATTGCAAATATTGGCAGTGGGGTAAATGTTCCCAAGTTTACCTGAAATAGAGGAATTTGTGTCCATATATATATAAATCTGAAACCAAAATTGTGTTATTTCTGGCAAAATTTAGACAAACTCAAGAATGCCAGGGAAAAAAAATCATGAAATAGACATATTTGGGTACTTTAGATACTAATTTATTAACTTTGTGAATGTCAGATATGCACCTTTCCATATAGTAGCTATTTTAAATGTTCAGCTTATAAATATTTGATCTGATAGGCAAAGATGAAAGATTTAGGAGTGGAAGATTATACTCTAAATCTCATGGTGACCAAATGCACACTGATCAGCTATGTCTGCCTGCCTGTCTATCTATCTATCATCTATCTGTCTGTCTATCTATCTATCTATCTATCTATCTATCTATCTATCTATCTATCTATCTATCTATCATCTGTCTGTCTATCTATCTCTATCGTCTATCTTTGTTTTAATCTGCAAAATTCTTGTTCCTCACTGTGAGAGGTCTGGTCTAAAGTACTTGTGCAGTAGTAAAATGGTCTGCAACTTATGCATCTAGAGTAGCATGAACTGAATATACAGAAAACATAACAAAAGTCCTCCAAACTCTCTGGACTAGAACCAATTATCAGTGAGATAGACAGGTTACGGAAAGGGAAAGGTGATTAGGTAAGCCCTTAAAATAAGTATCAGGCCTCCATCGATTGCTAATGAGTTTTGTGGTTTATAGCAAAACACTTTTTTTTTCTGGATGTTGTAAATTATTTGGTGGCTCTGCATTGACGTGGCTTCATTTGATTTTACAGGTTAGTTGGTGCCTGACTAGGTGGATTCAAGCAGAGAAGATATAAACCAGAAAATAATGATATGCTTGCCTTGTGTTACGGAATGAGAGTAATAGCACTGGCCCATGCCAGAACCATGCCTCTTTTTCTAGACTCATTATAAGTTGTGAAGTGGCATGATGCAATGTGAATGTCTGGACAAGTATCCCTTTTGTTGTTCTCAAGGAGGTTATGTCCTGGATTTGTTCCTTTGCAAACTCTTTGCAGTTTACATAGCTGGAGAGTCTTAACGCCTTGGCAGGGGTGCAGGCTTTATCTGTGGGTTTACCCTCCTAAAATGGCAGGCAGTCAGTGTAGGTAGGAATCACATTCTTTTTGCCTGTAGTTATCGTGACATTTTATCGCCCATTTCTTCTTTTAATCACATGAGAAAATAATATTTTATATGCCCACTAGGCTTTCTGAAAGAGGAAACGAGGAAGAGGGCTCGTCTACATTTCTCCTATCCTCTATGATCTTTTCTTCAACTCACAGTTTTTTGTTAATAATATACAATCACTAATTTGGTTAAATTCTGGAAGTATTCAAGCACTGGAGCTACTGAAAGTAGGCCATGTACTTTATTTATGTGTGAGGGATGATAAAATCATAAAATATTTCTCAGAGTTGTGAAACAAGAGAGCACATATTTCTTCAGGCCTCTGGGTCATTTTTCTCTTTGACACATTGTTGCCACACCACCAATGCTCTGAATAGCAGAATCACAGTCACACTGAAGAGAAATTATAGAAATCATTTAAGTATCAGTAAGGATTACTGTATTGGCTGTAAGAGATTTCTCTGATTCAGTAGCTACTTTGTCAGTCACTTTAATGATCTTGGAGTCAAGATTGTCTCAATTTGATTGATAGTTCATCCCAAAACCTAGCTGAGATATTTGGTAACCAATATATCCTGAGCCAAATAAGTTTGCTTTGCAAATATTTAACATATTTCTTCTGAATTCTCATTATATATCCAAACCTCACAGTCTAAAGCTTGATATTCTCTATGCAGTTAATTTTCACACAGTGTGCTTCAATAACTAGGTTAGAAAGTCTCAGTGCTTCAGCCATAAGGCTTAATACTTCTTGACTCCATATTTTGAAGTACCTGGATCTCAGGCAGCAGCTACTTTCCAAAACACTTTAGTGAACCTGAAGGACTATTCTTGAGCACCTATAATAATTCTTTGGATCAAAGTCAATATACTTTTTTCATATTAAATAAACCCTGAAAGTCGTAATTTACTCACAGTCACTAATTATCTGGATGTTCAATACTAAGCAATCAGAAGCAGGATGATGGATGATATGAGGGAAGGGATTTTTTTGAAGCAGAAAAATGAAAATAGGGAGAACTAACAACTGTTGATCTAAAGATGCCTTCTGGGTCTTAGAGTGAAGGATGAGAGCAGTTCTAAGTACTAAAGTTGTTCTTGATAGTGTTGATATATTACAATACAAGTCATAAAAAGAATATAATATTTTAGATAAAGTTCAAAATAAAAGTGTTAATATTGAGAGTAAATTTCAATGATTTTGGAAAATCATCCTGTATGTAGTAATTTATTTATGACAGTGTTAATCAATGAGTGACGTGAATCAATTACTTCAAAACAATACAAAATGCATATTTCCTAGATAAAACAATAATTTCTCTGCTCAGATATCTAAGATGGCTTCTGTTTGTCTTCTTTATAAATCCTAGCTTATCATTTCCTGAGTTGGCCACAATGGTTACCCAGTAAGGTGGCTCCTTGGTTCACATCTACTCTCTAGGCTGTCTCCATCCTCTCTCTTTAATTGGTGCTTTCTCACTGCCTCACTTTTGTAGCCTAGCCACAGTGATTGGTCCAGGGGATGGGGATGTGACCAAGGACAGCCCAATCAGAGTCTTTTCCCAGGAATTTTTCCAACAGGACCAAAGAAAGAACTCTTTTTTTCTGTCTAGTTGTGAAGGTACATGAATGTGTGCCTGGAATCCCATTAGTCATATACTCTAGCTGTTAGAGAAGCCGCCACGTAGAGATGACAGGTCAGATGAAGAGAATGGTCACATGGCTATTAAGTGGCAGAGATGGTTGTTAAAGCCAGTCCTGTTGACTTTGAAGCACACCTTTTTTTGTTTGCTTAAATTTTATCATAGTACATTTTTTACTGTATAACGTATATAATATAAAACTTACCATTTCAATCATGTTGAAGTGTACAATCCAGTGGCATTAAGCACATTCACATTGTTGTGCCATTGTCACCACTATCTTTTCCCAGAAATTTTTCATCATTCCAAACTGAAATTCTATACCCATTAAATAGCAATTTCCCACTACTCTCTTCCCCAGCCCTTAGTAACCATTATTCTACTTTCTGCCTCTATGAATTTGACAATTTTAGGTATTTCATGTAAGTGGAATCAGATATTTGTCCTTCTGTGTCTGGCTTATTTCACTTAGCATAATGTCTTCAAAGTCCATCTATATTGTAGCATGTGGCAGAATTTCTTTCCCTTTTAAGAATGAATAATATTCCATTGTCTATATATACTATGTTTTGTTTATCCACTTATCTGTTGGTGGATCTTTGGGGTGTTTTCCACCTTTGGCTGTTGTGAACAATGCTGCTTTGACATGGATGTGCAGCGTTCTGTCCAAGTCTTTACTTTCAATTCCTTTGAGTTTATACCCAGAAGTGGAATAGCTAGATCGTATGGTAATTCTACACCAATTTTTTTGAGAAACCATCATACTTTTTCTGTAGTGGCTGCACCATTTTACATTCCCACCAATAGTGCACAGGAGTTCCAATTTCTCCATATTGTCACCAGAACTTGTTATTTTCTGTGTTTAAAAAAAAATAGTATCTACCTTAATGGGTGTGTTGTGGTTTTGATTTGCATTTGAAGCTCACGTTTTTTTTTTATTGAAGTATTATTGATATGTACAACTTCAAATGTACAACACAGTGGTTCAACAGTTGCCCATATTATTCAATCCTCACCCCTTCTAGTGTGGTTACTCTCTGTCAATGTGGAAAGATATTACAGAGTCATTGACTATATTCTCCACACTGTACTACCATCCAACTTACATTGTGATTGCAAATTATTGTGCACCATTATCTCCCTCCCCCTCCCCTCATCCCACCCCAACCCCTCCCCCTTGGTAACTACTGGTCCCTTCTCAGTGTCTGTGAGTCTACTGCTGTTTTGTTCCTTCTCTTTTGCTTTGTTTTTATATTCCACAAATAAGTGAAGTAATTTGGTATTTGTCTTTCTCAGCCTGGCTTATTTCACTGAGTATAATACCCTCTAGATCCATCCATGTTGTTGGAAATAGCAGGAATTCTTTTCTTTTTATGGCTGAATATTATTCCTCTGTGTATATGTACCACATCGAAGCTCATGATTTTTAAACTATAACACGTATATGCTACTCTTCTCCAGCAGGCCCTGGCTCTGTGAACTATCCTCATTTATTGTATCTCTTTAGTTCAGAGCATCAAGTCCAATTGACCAGATTTTGTCATTTCACCTTTAAGCTTCCTCAGCTAGAAAAGACCAATGTCTTCTTTGCTCTGCTGAAGTACTTGTCTACCCTTTAACATTCTGTTTGAAATTTATCTCACCACTAAATTCTTTCCCAAAGGAACCGGACCTAACCCAGAGTGTATCTTCATCCAATATTCCTTAAGCATTAAGGAACAATTATTATGGGCTTATCTACATGTTCCTTTGCATGTTTTCCGAGTTTATCTCATCCATTTTTAGATTATAAGCTCTTTGAGGGAATGGATGCTGGGTATCTTTCTATGGCAGTCCCATTATATCTGCTCTTTCAAGATCAATGTGCAGTGGACATGTAATAAAAGGTGTTAACCACAACCATCATTAATATTATTTATGCACAAATGGCATTTAAATTTTCCTATAGTATTCTTGAGAGGATCTCATAATGTAATACATACATCTTTGTGTTGTAATTTTTTATAATGTGATATCATTATTTTTCTCCTGTAATATTTTTTTCTTGCTTATAAGGATGTCAAAAAGCAAGTTCCAATTTTCTTATCTACATTTCTGTCCACTACTTAAATGAAATTTCCTCTGGAGAACAGTTTTTCAGTGTGTTCTACTAGGACAAAGGTTTAGTTGTCCTAGGGGAAGTAGACATTTAAATGCTCTATTTCCTTTCTAGTTATACTGCTGGAGCGGTTGGCAGATATTTATTCCAAATCCCAATTCTTGGACTCGGCCATTTTTTTTAAAGATGTTCATATTTAGCAATATGAATATAATACTGTGGCTCACCCTGAACTGTCTCAGATCAGCTGGTCTGTTACACATGCTTTTCCTCTCCTAAAAAAAAAAGGTTGAAAATGATTAGGCTTCATGTCCTGTGGATTTTGAATTACTGTAATAAGGATCTCATGTTTGCAGCCACCCAGCCAGCAGCGTTGTCCCAACCTGGGCACTTTCTATTGCAGTTGGTAATTTACTGAGTGGTTAAAAAAAAAAAATCATAGATGAGGGAATTGAGGACATAGTTTACTTGGTACGGACTCTTTTGGTGCGGCGGGGGTGGGGGGAGAGTGGAAATAGGATGCACTGTCTGTAATTCTAGCTTTTCTCCGATCGAGGCATCTAGGCGGAATGTGGTATGTCCCTGGACTTGCTTTGCACCCCTTCCAAGGTGCTTCCACAAGCAAGTGAGGAGACTGCAGAAGGAGAGGCCTGGGGAGCGGGGAGGGGAGTAGGAAGGGCAGCGGAAGAAGTTAGTTGTCTTGGGAAGACAGAGGAAGAAGTTAGGACGGCTGCATAATTCAAAAAGGATTTATATTCTTTCAAAAATTGTGTGTCTGTGTGTGTTTTAACTTAAGGTTAACTTCAAATTATACTTAAACCCCAGTTGCTGGATCATCTACTTAGTACTTATCAAAAGTTTGTTTACTAATCTGATGAATTAAAAAACCAAAGCATCTTCTAGTTAGCATTTGCTAAGACATCTATTTGGACAAAGATTTCTCCCCTTCCTCCCTCTCTTTCTCTGATTTTTCTATGCCTGGGAAAGCTGGTTTTATATTATAAGAAAGTTTGAATCGCACAGCCCAGCGTCACTGGCCCCTTTAAATGGGGCCTTCTCTCTCTCTTGTCTGAAGAACAGACCTCAGGACTGACGGAGCCAGATGGTTCCCGTCTGCTGCCTTGAGTCAATGCATTTCCTCCCACAGACGGGAGCCCTTTTGCTCTCCTCCCTCCCCAACCCCTCCCCACTTTCCACCCCCCACTTCTGGGCCTCTCTGTTTTGTCGCTAGAAATAATCTTTTATTGCCCAGTTGTTCGGAAGTGACCTTTTGCCCTTGATTAGATAGCACCAGGCTCTATCACCGGACTGCTTTTGAGCTGGCAGTTGCTTTTTTGTATCCGCTGATCCCGTGTCAGGAAGAACAATGCGAGGCTTTGCAAAATTTTAGTATAGCTCAGGCCTGTGTGCAATAGATGGGGGTGGGGAGTTTGGGGGTTATATAAAGCAGCCTGGTGGATCCCAGTTGCAAAAATATCTTTTCTTTAATAAACTGAAAAACAAATGGTATATTTTAAAATTCATTTCTGAATATGTAAGTCACTTTTATTTAACAACCATGCATTTCAGAAGACTAGGACGTTACTTCAGGATTTCAGTATATTAATATACTCTTAAACTGACCTGAGTGTATAGTCTTACATTAAAATAGTAACCGAATGGACTATTGAATTTCTCAGAGGGCAATTTTCCAGAAGGTCCCAATTATTCTAAATAACAAGTGTAATAAACCATATAATAGGGACTGTGCTTAATCACTAAAAGCTAACTCATTTTTTATTTTAAAAATTAGGGGAAATAAAAAAAATTAGGAGAAATATCCATGACTTTGCTTCCTGGATTGAATGAAGAATTTTATGATTTTGTATCTTTCATAAAAGTTCTCAAATGCTTTTGATTTCAGATTGCCAGGAATATTTGCTAGAACTAGTAGAGTGGATAAGTTTGAAATTTTTGTTTTGAAACTCAATTTTACTCTAGAAGTGAATATTATGCTATATTTTGGGATTTTTTTTGAAATTAATTAACATATCATTAACACTTAAACTCTGGTTTCCTAGCCCCCACCCGGACGGGGGAAAATGCCTTCATTCCCCCAACTCTTACCTTCTCAACTTCTCAACTCATGCAACCCTAAATTTTTATTGTAGGTGATTTTTAATGCTAATGGCCATACTGTTTCTAAATTTCTGGCCCACCAGTTGTGGTGGCTTAATGTGAATGCCACCTTTCTGCTTTATTTCAGGTGGTCTGCTCCACTTCTTATTTCAGAGATTTCTAATGATGGGTGATAACCTGAGAGGTTACTGTGAATGTTTCCCAATGTTACATAGAGTGTATCTTTGCTACACAGTGTGGAAATATGTATATCAGTCTACACCACAAAGGAAGTTGAAGATGTAAATTGCTGAGTGAGTATTACCAGTTCCATTTTATAGACAAAGCAGCAGGAACTCACAGTCCTGTACATGTTCTAGAAGGACTCAGACCATCTCCAAGGTTCCTAACTGTCTTGTTCACATGCTGTAAAGAATGGTTGTTTTCAAAACCGAAAGCTTCTGTGATGACTGCCCTTGCACTGTTCACCATGTAACTTATTCACTATGTAAGAATTTGTACTCCATGTAAGAACTTGTTCGTTATGCATCAGAAGATTGGAGACTGACGAAAATTAGACTTGGGGTGGATTAATGATTGTGCATTGAGTATTGACCCCCCTATACAGAAATTTATTGTTGTTAACAACTATTTGATCAATAAATATGAGAGATGCCCTCACAAAAAAATATATATATATAAACAGACTTCCAATTGTAAAATAAATAAGTAACCGGGATGTAATGTATAGCATAAGGAATATAGTCAAAATATTGTAACAACTTGGTATGGTGATAGCTGGTACCTAGAATTATCATGTATATAAATGTTGAATCACTGTGTTGTACACCTGAAACTAATGTAATGTAATACTGTGTGTCAACTACCCTTCAATAAAAAAAAACAAAAAACAAAAAAAAAAGAATGGTTGTTTTCATAAATATTGTGTGTATGGATGTCACCAAGAAAAATGATCAATGTGTTCTACCTTTTTTATTTTTTGTTATTTGTGCTTTCCTGGTTAAATATATTTCTCTCAAAAAATCAACATGAAACATGCAAAACTTACCAATGAATAAGTTTGAGAATATTGTGATACATATGTGTGTATGTATATGCATATGTCTATAAATACCTGTTTTTAAAAGAACAACAAATATTGTTATTTAATTTAATTAGCAGACAGGATAAATAGCTTGCCACATAAACTTGCTATTTGATGAGTTTCCTGGTTGAACCTAGGAAAGTGGTAAGTGACCAAGGAAAGATGGATGTTGAGACATCATTGTGTGAAACGAAAACATGCTATTCACATGTTTGTAGATTTCTTTTGGTTTCAATCATCTGCCTAATAGCAGTGGCAGACCTCTGTATGTCTAGAGGGGTGATGTTAGGTTTGAGTTGTAGCATTTGAGTTTTTAAAAAGAACGAGGAGATAGTTCTGGGTTCTTCAACTTTTTTTTTCAAAGAAGAGGTCCTTGTCTCTGGTACTCTTCTGAGAATTGGTCCCACTGCGTGGATGACAGGGGAAAAAAAGTGGAAGTTCCCTTAAGGGGCTTTGGGTGGGTAGCAAGGGAAATGCTGAGTTTATTTATAAGTATGGATTACAGACAACAGCAAATTGGGTCATAGTACTTAATCACATTTTATTTTTTTAAACTCCTCTCTGATATAAGGTTACTTCTCTTTTTATTTCATGGTGATGTTATAGAAACCAATGTTTTCATAAATAGAATAGTATATTCTTTATGACATGAATATAGCTTAAATATGAACTTGAAAAAAAATAGACTAGGATTCAGGAGACCAAGATTCTTCTGTTGGTCATCTTTAAATGAGACAAAAAACTTTCCCCTTATTTACTCTATTATTAATGTAATGAGCAAGGTGTATATGATATTCCTGACAACTACTCTCATAGCAATGAAAAGACAGAAACAAATAAACAAGCCAACAAAAAAACTATGTAGTCATAGTGTCCAAGTTAAAATTTATTAATTATCTCAATATAAGTATATTAGTATAGCAATACTACAAAAAGTTTAAATATATGTTAAAGTGCTAAACTATATTCTCTTTTTGTCATGCCCAGAAAGCTGATCTTCTGCATACTGAACATAGCAATATGTACTTTTGACTTTTATAGGGAATAATATAAATGCAAAGATGAAATTATACTAGCACTGACAAAAGTAATGTAACTAGCAAATTGTTGATGGTAACCTTAAGGACGGCAGAGCGGCTTGTTAATAAATGGCAGAGAAGCTTGGTAATAAAGGCCACAGAGCGTATTTGCTGATTATTGTGTATCAGCATCAAAAAGTCATTAAAGCCAAGGAGAATCTTTTGACTAGGAAGAAAATTAAAATCCTTTCCAATAAATTATTGAAAGTAAAAGGATGACTTAGAAATAAAGTGATGGTAAAATATATAGACACAATGGCCTTTAGTCAATTAATGGATATTAATTTTGTCATGAAATAATCAAGACATTTGTTAAATTATTATAATTGCCAATATTTCCTCATATTTAATTTCACCCAGGCCACTCTACAAAGTGTTTCATTGCTTTCACTCAACTGGGTCTCTGAAATTCTTGGAAATCCTTTTGCTAGTGCGGTTCTAGACCTCTCCACCTTTACCCCTTTGACCATGGTTTTAGGGATACCAGGGTCTCTGCTTCTTTATATGACTCAGCCCACACATTCACAGGGGTCTTTCTTCAATATTGCACTTTTTATCATCTTATTAAAAGAATCAGTCATTTACTAAGTCAAGCTGGTCAGCAACTTAATTGGTCCAAATTAGTGAGGCTTTATTTTTGCCACACATATATTCCCTTGGTATCCGAGTTATGCCTTAATAATAAGTGAGGCATTTAAGATGTTAAATATACTTTGATAGTATTAGGTAGCTAAATTTTAGATAGTCACAGGGAAAATGGAGTTTTATTTTTGTTTCTTTAGTCTGATATTAACAAGTGGCAAATTTTGAGAGATTAAAGTTGATTTTAAATTTCACTGATTTCAAAGAAATCCTTAGTGACTGCCCATTGCAAATCAGATGGCACTGGAGAGAGACGATGAGCAATACAGTATTCCTTCTCCCAGGGAGAGAAGATAAGAGGCTGCTCCTTCATAATGTCCCTTCTTTTAGATGTGGATACTCTCCAATGGAGAAAAACCCTGTCTTTAAATTTTAATTCTAATGATTTGGGGGAAGAAAATGAGGTATCACTATTAGTAAGAGTGTACAAAGAATTTTAAAAGATTCAAAATCCTCAGCCTAATATAAATAAATTTGAACTGTAAAATACGTCACATAAATTGTTAAACTATTTATTTAGAGAAGTAACATTGATCTTTAAGAAAATATTTCAATTTTATTCACCTGTGTTTTTTTTCTTTCTGATTATTTTGGATTAGAATGACATTTTTTAGAAAAGGAAGGAAAAAACCTGCAAATTTATAATTTCTAAATTCTCTTAAATTGAAAAATAACTTATTAAGGAATGCATGTATAGTTAGGTAGAAAAAATTCAGATGAAAGTAACTGCATAAATGACATTTTTATAAAAACAATTTCTACTATGCATTTACTTCGTAAACAATTTTCATTTTTTATTTGTTTTAAATCTTCGAAGTAGGTAAATTCTAAATGGAACTTTTGAAGGTCTTTAAAACTAAGCAATTCCAAATCTTCCCATGGGTTAGGTTTTTGATGTCCTGGGCTACTTGAATTCTTTAAATCAACCAAGAGCAAAATAAAACCATTCATAATGGAACAGACTGTCTGATGAAATGATAATTTGCTAAATTGAAAAAAAAGTTTTGCTGCATCATGTAGTTGGCGACATGTACTGCTGCCTATCAAATAGAGGACACCCATGTGCCATTCCGGCAGTTGCCAAAGCTGCTGTCACCACTGGTAGCTAGAAAAGGCATGATTAAAATATTTGCTCATAGTGTTGCTCATCATTAGTAGTTTGTATATCCTGTAACTAGACTTAAGCAAAAGCTCTCTTATTGTTATTTTGTCCTCCTCCATTCTCTCTGATCCCCTTAGCTTCTCTTGCATCTCCTCAAAGGTGTGCCGCTCTGTTGGAGCTGGTATTTCAATCTTTGCAGGCATTTCTGGGTGCTTCATGTAAGCACACATGCGCTGGGCTCACCCACTCCTCCCAACTATTTAAGCTAAAACAAACAAAAGACTACCTCTGGCATCTATCACAATCTCCAGTTGTCCCCAATTAAAATTTTTTTTTTTAGGATTTAAAAAAAAATTTGGTATCATTAATCTACAATTACATGAGGAACATTATGTTTACTACACTCCCCCCTTCACCAAGTCCCCGCCACATCCCCATTAGTCACTGTCTATCAGCATGGTAAGATGCTGTAGAATCACTACTTGTCTTCTCTGTGTTGCACAGCCCTCCCCGTCCCAATTAAAATTTATAATATACTTTATGTGTTATAATGTGTTCTTCTGTCATAAGATAGGTGGAGGGGCAAAGATGGCCTCTATGAAAAGGTCAGATCAGCTGATAGCGGCAAACACTGCCCTTGCACAGGTTAGCAGAAGAGAGCAATATTTTATGAGTAAATTGAGAGGAAAGGTCCACAAAAAGGAAAACAGCTTTGTTAAAAAATGAGAGTGAAGAAATTGAGATGACTTCAGAATGGTGAAAGTACAGAATGGCATTTTTTAAAGGCATCTGGATGAAAATGTAAGAAAAAACTGACTTATTGAAGGAAAGAGGGAAAAAGTTAAGTGAACACAGGCTGAAGAAGGAATCCAGTTTATACACAGCTTTGAAGATGAGGACCTGAGCTAATGAACCATTCATTGTTACAAGGAAAATGCTATGTGACGCACCAGGGAACTGCTGTTAGTCACAAAAGAGAAATTATGGTACATCTTTCAGGCTCTGAAGGTCCTGCTGCAGGCCGTTAGCTCTGTGCCAGGCTCCCTTGTGAGAGGCAGATTCTAAACCTATTTAGAATCATTTTTGCTGTGAGAAATTGGCCCTGCGGGACAAGGAATTCCTGTGCCTCCTAGGCTCCCTGGAGATTTATAAGGAAACATTGCATGGCAGGGTAGCACCCTTGTGTTTCTATTTTAAGTTGTATTTCTGACAAATTGTAATGGGGACACCTCTGAGTTCACCTAAAATCTTTGTTCCTAGGGGGGACTCTGAAATGGGTTAAAAAAGTCTAACTAATAAAAGTAGATTCAGTAGCTTAATTTTCTTCTTCCATAAAATAATGCAAGAAGTTGAAGAGGTTTTCTATACTTTAACTTCTTTTTTAACTTCAAGAAGTTTGAAGTCCTTTTGAGAACACCACAGTCCATCATTTGAAATCACTGTACTTCTATAATGCATGTAGGTTAAAGAGATAAGTAATAAAGGTGGAAAACATGAGTTTAGGATTGGAAAAATACAGGTTAAAGGCCAGGTGCTGCCACTTGCAGGAGACATACCTACTTTCCAATATTGCCCATATACCTGGACACCCAGGCCTTATCCTGGCACACTGCTCCTCTCCACTTCAGAGGCCCCTGCTCTGTCCTGTCCCTGCCCCCATCTCCCATGTGGCTAGGAGTCTGAGTCCAAGGGGATATGTCCACTCTCCCAGAGCCTGTGCCTCCCCGGATTCTGGGTACTCTGGACCCCAGACTTCTGGTCCCTGTAGGGTCTGCCTTCAGGCAACAATAGGACCCTTTTCTCAGGTCTGTCTTCACAGGGTAGACAATTGTGCCATAATGCTGCCATCAGGGGAAGGGGTCAGCAGAAGGGGATGGGAATAGACGGAGCTGGGACATAGGTGCTTCAGGGTCCATACACATGTGTGAGATGCCTGTGACATGGGACAGAGCTGGGTGTGAGGAAAGAAGACTCCTCCATGTATTCTGGACCCTAACTGAAGATGTTAGAAATGGGCCTGCTCATCCAATAAAGTTATGTGATGTTTGAATGAACTAATGCCCCCGCCTGGGGCAAATTCCTTATGAAACTGCTGAAACCAAAATAAGTCAAGGGAAGGATAGGTTGGGAGGAACCATTTTTGTTGCTCACAGCTTGCTTGAATCAGCCAGCTAGGCACGGTGCCGTGTGTCTCCTCTGGCTGCTGCTCACGCTCTGCCCTCAGAGAGGGTGCCCTCTACTGTGTGCCCATCCCTTCTGGGAGGAACTCCATTGGCAGGTCCTTGGTGACTGGCCGACCCAGATCAATTACACAAGAGGAATGGAGGGGAGGAGAGAATGGCCATTATCTCTACACCCCTTGCCCTGGAGGCTGCAGAAAACTGCAGCAGTAAACATCTATTGATACATAAATGGACTAAGGCTAGGTGGGAGATTCTGGAAATTCTGCAGTTTTCCCCACATGTATGTAAAGTGCTCAATGCAGACATGTGTAGATGTGCCTTCTGTTTGTTTTTGTGCTGGGATGGTTTCTGTTTTAAATTAAACCTGATAGCCTTTTTTAAATTCCCATGAAAAACATGTATGTAGAGGCCCAAATAAAAGGACATATCTATAGCAATACTGAAAAATAAGACTAATAATTATCCTATTATCAGAATTTGGAGTAATTTACAAATAATGTAAAACCTATGGGGCAAATGGGTGTTTGGGGACATTTTACAATGATAAAAAGCACAACCCACACTATGGAACAAGAAGTCATAAACCTGCATAAACTGAATTATATAGGTATTATAATAGGAATCAAAATCAGTATATAAAATAAAAAATACTAGAAATACATAAAACAATAGACACAGATACAATTATTGTGAAAGGCAATATACATTTTGTCAACTTTGACAAACCAAGTAGGTAATACAGACTAGAAACTTTGAAGAGTTGAATTTGCAGTTAATCATTGAATGTATAATTTAAAGAATGCACTGCTTTTTAAATGTATGTGAAATATTTTAGTAAGTTGATTATATTGTGCCATAGAGAAAAATCTTAGTGAATGCATCCTAAGTAGAAAGTGAATGGGCCAATATTGTCTGACCTTAATGCCATGAAGCTAAAAAGGAATAACAAAAGATTAAATACAATGATTAATTGTCCTGGAAATTAAATATAACATTTTTGTGACAGTAAGACACCTTTGATTGTCAGACACGTCTCAATCTGAGTTATAGAATGTCCAAAAAAATGTGTTTTAGAATTAGTGAAATGTTTTACCTTCTGGGTCAAAGGGAAAATGGAAAATTTACCAAAGAAACAAAGTCACTAGTATGATTATGGTATATGACTAAAGCTATACAGTGAGGCACATTCATAACCTTAGACTATTTTGTTACAAACAAGAAAGAAAATCAATGAACTAAATGTTTTTTTCAAGAGTAGTTTCATTTTTTAGTGGAACCATAGTCCCCTTTCCCAAGACTGTTAGTAATCTAGCCACTGTCTCCAACTTCCCTCTTTGTGAGTTTCCTTTATTTCAGGAGCCCCACTGTCAACCTTAAGATTGATTTCTGTCATTTAACCTTTCCTCTTCCAATCATTTCCTTCAGTCATGTTTTATATGGTTAGCCTGAATTAAATGAAAGGTTTAGATTTTTTAAAATGAGGCTTCTAGGCCTGATATGAATCATATTATGTGGCTGGATACCATCGTGGAGTGAATATTGCTTAACACTATATGACAACTTATCCGAGTTTCAATCTTAATTCTGTAGAAACCCTTAGTGAAAATGTCCATCTCAAACCAAAAGTTAAAGTAAAATTTAACAATGGAACAGTAGAGGCAAGATCAGGAAAAAAGACGAAGATGTTTCTAATATTCATTATTTAGTATTTTTCTGTCTGAAGTAGAAATGGGAAGTATAACTTATAGACACCAAAGAGGCCACCAAATGATTTTATTTATTTATGATGATGTATTTCTAGAAAAATATGAGGGAATCAACTTTGAAACAGTATAGGAAATTTCCATAATAGATGTGGCCAGATAATGTATCAATAATGAATAATTTGCAAGATAAATGTCTGAAAAATAGCTTTCCTTTTAGCAGAAAAAAAAATCACCCAAGAAGATATAATGGGGAAAAACATTTAATCAATAATAATAACAATAATAATAATAATAATAATAATAATCTTTACTAGAACATTAGGGAAACATAAAGATTTGCCTTTGCTTCTGGATGGAAAAACTGAATATGATAAATTCTATAGTTATTTCCAAATTAACATATAGATCTAATGCATTCCTAATCATGAGACCAATAATTTCCTTTAGAAATGTTATTCTAAACATTATTATTATTCTAAACATATTATTCTAAAGTTTATCTAAAAGACTTAATGTGAAAATATCCATGACTTATTTTTTTTTTTAAAAGAGTGATTTATGACTATCTTTCCTAAGATAAGTGACAAAAATTAATAGCATGGAACCAAAGCAAGAATAGACAAGCCAATAGTAGAATCGAGTTCTGGAAGAGTTCCTCTTATTTATAATGAAAGTTCATGGTTTAAAAATAAAGTTTTAACTAAAGGACAACTCAGTTGGAGGGCCAGACCAAGAATTTGGAGAAAAAAAGTTTCACTCTTTTATTATACATTATAATAAATGTTAGATGGATTAAAACTATAAAAATCCTAGAACAAAACATATGTATTTACCTAATTTTGAGACAAGGACTGACTAAGCATAAAACAATGTAGTAAATGCAGTGAAATAAATTATAAAGGGAAAAACTTTTAAAAAGCATAAGTGAAATGATGAAATGGAGAAAATGTTTGCAAAAAGCATTGCCATCACAGGTTAGTCAAAAACATAAGCAAGAAGGGCTATTATAAATCAAAAAGAAAACCGTGACTACTCTACCAACCAAAAAATGCCAACCTTATTAGTAATCAAAGAAATACAGAGTACAGCAATAATGATCTGTTCAAAATATATATGTATATGTTATCTATATATCTAAATATATAAAAAGTGATAGTTTATATTAGCAAGATAGATGCATTGCCTGTGGCAGCATACATAGATAATCCTTTTGGAAAGGAATTGTACTTTAGGTAGTTTATATATAAAATATGTAAACAAGTGTTTATATATTTTAACCTAGTAATTTCTCCTTTAACAATCCCTAGGCTATAACTGGGGTGGATTGGAAAGTGCATGGGAGTGTAAGCAGTATACTACCTCCTTTAACATAAACACTTACATTTATTTATTCATGTATACATATGCATAATAAAAGCCTGAAACAGGAGTTATTTATGGATGTTAGGATTTTAAGTTTTATATCTTTCAAATTTTGTATAATCAGCATGTATTGCCTTTATAAATTGTAAAAACAATTGGATTTTAGATTTAAAAGTTTAAAATTTTCTTTCCATGAAATCTAAGAGCTGTGACTAAGTGATCTATCTGTTTTTCTGGTCTCTCACCTTATCTCCCAAGATACATTTTTCATTTTTTTCATGAAGTCCTATTGCTTTTTAGTAAAGAAAAATAAATAATATTCCTGTAATTATGAATTTTTGCTTTAACTACTTTAAATAATATGATCATCCAAGAGCTCCCCACTCACATTTCCATTTAATGTTGTCTTCAGCTAAACACTTCACTGCTCCTGGCATGATAGCCATAAACACTTAGGTGAGATTATTTGGGCAAACGCCCAAAGGTAAAATTAGATATTGCTATTAGAATATTTCTAAAGGTAATTTACACAGATTCTTTCTCTAGACTGGTAGACCACAATAAATGCAGTGAGGAAGAAGCAGCTTTCCAAAACTCACCTTAATTGAAGTTCTGTTTTTCACTTTCTTTATGATCTCCATGACAGTTAATATCCATAGAGGCTGAATATCATATGTGGTTTTAAAAAAGCTCTTGGTTGCAACTATGACCTTCAAGAAAAAATATTTCCCTTTATGACCGGTTCTTGGATTTCATTATGGATAGAGGGGCAGTTTAGACTGTTAGGCTTAACCCGTGAGGTGAGAACGTGGTAAGGCATGTTCCAGGCAAATTCAGCCAAACTTGATGGGTGCTGCTTCTGTTTATGGAAGCTCTCTTAGGTTGAGATATGGGGTTCCTAGATTCCTAGGAGCTGAACTAGGTATTTATGACAGTCCTTGATTTATCTTTATAATTTCAAATAACTTAATGGAATCATACAATTTCCCATGGGAAGTTTGTTTTCTTTCTTTTTTCCCTGCTTTTGCTTTCAGTTGAAACTCAATGTTTTTAACCCAGGTTATCTTATACCAGTTAGACCCCGTGGCAGCTCTGTGTAACTTTGACTAATAAAAACCTGCAAGTTTCATCGTTTCAGTGTGATCGACCATTTCAAAACCTGTGGTCACTGGACAAGAGTGGAGTCTGGCCCTGCTAATTTACCCCTTCTCCTGTATCCTACTGTACTGGGTTAGGACAGTTCTTCACCTAAAGTGTTTTATTTTCTCTGTGGTAGAATTGACTTAGTGTCTTTCATAGTCAAAATTCAGGAACCTTAACAAACAATTCATGTATAGATGAATCTCCATATGTAACATTCAAATCTGAATCTACATTGCATATACATTTTTCTTGGGCTGCCTTTTGGTGACTGTATTTGTGTAGCCCTCTAGAATTTACTTACTCCTCCAAGAATTCTTTGTATTAGGAATAAATCTATGTTGGTCTGGCTTACTCTGGGGCCATTGTTAATGGGCATACATGTCTTAGTTGTACCAAGGAAGGCATACATTTTCGAAGCTGGAAGGTTCACAAGTTTTTTTTTGAATCATGCAATGAGTTATATGGGCAATCTCTTTCTTTTAATGAATGATGTGAAAGTCTTTAATTGTTTTTGGGAGATCTTGAAGCAGCTGGAGACAAATTTCCTCCTCTAGATGCCTCCAAATTTTACTTGGTATGGATGTTTTGGCTAGCTACTTTTGAATATACAAACAGAACATTGAGAGAGAAAGAAAAGGGATGTTAATCTATCATCAGTTATGCAGGAGACAAATGTGATAATTTACAGGTAGAAATGGGGTCCATGTGATTAGAGACTAAATTTCTAAAAATACTTTAAATGCATTTGAATGCAACATAATCAAGTTTCCAAATCATTTTCCTCATCAACTCCACCCTTACTTTTCTTCTGATGACAAAGACTGAACCCTTAAAAATACCAAATAAGTAAACAAGAAAAAAATCCTTAAGTGAGCCTTTTGACTCATGTTTGTTATTATTGGGCCTTGTTTCCAGTAGTTGTTGGTTTTGAGCTTTTACAGACACAATCCATTGAAAGTTATCATTTTTCTCTTGAACCTGTCCAAAATTGTGTGTGTGTGTGTGTGTGTGTGTGTGTGTGTGTGTGTGTGTGTGTGTGTGTGTGTGAAAAATGTTCCTAGGATCAGCTCTATTTGCATTGGTATTTCCAGTGGAAATGTCAAGTGTGACCTTTTTCTTGTTTGGGTGTCTAATCCTATTTTAAAGCCCTGTCACGCCCCTGCTGAGGGTCAGTGCCCTCGTGAATAGAACTTCTGCACCTGCTCCCCCTTTCTTCTCCTCTTCCCCTCTGCATGGAACTGGAGGATGTTCCGGATGGCAAACAAAACCATACTATGCTTCAATGACTGCAGTGACAGAAAATAATTCCAGACTTGGGAGCTGGGTAGACTAGGTTTTGAAACCATGAGAAAATAAACAGAAAAATAAACAAACTGGAAAAGAAGAAAAGAAAAAACTGTGCAGGAACATCACATTTCTGTGCTACAAATATCAGGGCTAACATACCCTTGAACTTTTCGATTGATAAGATAGAGGCTCTGAAAAAAGATCAGCTCTTGCAAATACAGGATGCTAAAATCAGTGTCACTGACATTTTTATCATTTAGGAAAAAAAAATTAATGTGAATGATCTGTGGGAAATATAACCGTGAAAGTCCAAATTACCATGGTGACTGGATTGGGTTTGCCTGTTTCCCCAAGTAGAATTTGAGTAATTGTACTTAGCGAAGCTGAATTAAACAGTAAATGAGTGTAGATGATTTGAATAGTAAAAAGATTGTATCTTCAGGCTTATTATCATTTAAGGATAGTGTTCTGTGAAAATCAGCTTTGTTTGCCAGTACTTGGGATGGATCATAATATCTCATCACAGAAATTATTAGGGAATTAACAAATAATTTCTTGTTGAATCTTAACCAACTCTAATTATGTAATTTGTCTTAAAGCTAACAGTGAGGGAAAAAGCAGAATTCACACTGAAATGCTGCTGAAACTATAAAGTTCAGGAGCAATAGTTTTATCTGATTAATACTTTTACCACAAAATGCCTAAGTGAATCAAATTAATGTTCTCATTATTTCCAAAGATTATGCTATTTTCTACTTTTTCCTGTGAAATAAAGCCTTGGTGTTCTTCAAGTTTTTAACACCAATGCATTTTATCTTTCATTTTATAACATGCTTCCAAATCCAGTTTGGGATGCAGCTTTTCAGTAAATACATCTCTACTCTTCCCTCATCACCTTGTATCTTGATCCTGGGATAGTTTACTAACTGGTTTCTTTGCCTGCAGCCTCCCACCTCTACCCAGTCCATCCTGGATATCACCCCAAGAATAACCTTCCTAAAAGATAACATGGCACTCCTCCACAAATACCTGCAAACCTAAGGACTAAAGGCAAAACCGTGACCCATTTCACAAGCAGTTACCAAACGAGTTAGAAGATAAGTGCTGGAGATGAAGAGCACTAGGGTTCAGAAATCCTCAGAGGATACTGCAAGGGCATGTGATCCTAGAACTGGGAGGAGGTGGGGCTTGAAGGACCCCCTGGAGGAAATGGGGTTAGAAGAGAAACCTGGAAAAATTGGTTAGAAGAGAAGTGGCAAGGGAGTGTGTGTCTTCTTTTAGTGAACGGTGAGCAAAAACACAAGTGTTTGGGAGCATGGCTAGTGGAGCAGTTTGACTGGCAAGAAGGGTTGCAGGAGATGAATCTGAAAAGTTGAGTAGGCCCTGATTATCAGCGTATAGCTATTTGTCCTTTAGGTTTGCGGAAGCTATGGAAGATGTTGGGGCAGGATAGTGGTATTATCATCTAGAAAGATAACCCATTTACTGGAAATGTGCAGGACAGATGGGGTGAGGATGGAATATTTGAGGCAGAGAAACTGGTTAGGAGGCTGTTGCTGTAACCTAGGTATGTATAAAAGCTTAATTGGGTGAAGGCAAGAAGAGAAAAGCGGAGGCAGATATGGAAGTGGAGACTGGAAAGGAAGTATTGCAGGATTTGGAAATTACATGGATATGAGGGAGCAGGCTAATAAATGACTCTAAGAATTCAAGTGTGATGAAAAGGACAAACAGAGCATCCAGGAGAAGAATCTGGGGTTTTATGTGTATGTCTGAAATGAGTGCAGTTCATTTCACTGAAAAATGTCACATAGTTTAGGATTCAGGATTTAGGTTCCAGAGAGAGTCCTGTCTGGAAATGTTTGGAATCATACAGTCAAGGCTAGTTGAAGCCTTGGAAATGAATATGATCCTTCAAGAAGGACTAGATTTTAGAAAGTACTCATATTTCTGAGATGGGAAGGGAAAGACGAAAGCAAGGAAGAGATTTAGAGGCAGGTGGGTCCCAGGTGAGCACTGCCTTATAAAGGGACGAGAGGAGAAAGGAGACTGGCACAAGCAAAGAAAAAAAAATTGCAGAGGTTCCCTGCAAAGGAAATGAAGCTTCAGAATAGACCACTGTGTTTGTAAATTGGTTGGCTTTTGAAAGCAGAGCCAGAAGCCACATTAAGAATGATTTAGGAGAGAATGTGTTACATGAAAACAGAGACAATAATCCTAAAAACTCAGGAACTTGGGTGGTAAATGGAAAGAGAAGAATGGGGGTGGACAGGGAACCCAGCTCACATGAAGGATGTTAGAGGAGACAGGCAGGTTGCTGTTTGCAGTCAGAGAAACAGAAGCCAGGAGAAGTGAAGGACTAGAGGTGTGGGAGAAAGCAGCCTGGGGGCTGGAGAAAGCAGGTATGAATGAGTGACTGTTTCCTGCATGGGAGTAACTGAATGAATGCGATGTGGTGGGTGGAGCAGGTTTCCCGAACTTGGAATTCCGAGTTGAGTTCATTTGTGCCTGTGAATGCTGGGTACCAGTGTCCTGGGACACTGGCAAATCTAATGTGTTCTTGGACTGCAAACAGAATCCAAGTCATTGGCCCCACAAGGAAGAAGTTTCATCTTAAGGTGTTTTTGTCTTTTGGGTGTGATAAGATAGTCAGACAATTATATCATTTTGCCAGTGGTTTTTCAGCTCTTTTAGGCTTCCATCCCTCTGTATGTACACTCATTGCACTGTGATCATGTTTAGCCATCTCCCCCAACTAGCTGTGATGCCCTCAAGGGCAACACCTAGGTCTTTTATATCTGAATCACTAATACCTGAATGTTTCTGGCACATAATAAGTAGCCAATAATGCTAAATAGAGTAGGGTGGGAGTGCAGGGGTTGGCTCAGGATAGGAGAGAGATGTTTTTCTCCAAGGCAGGAAGGAAAGAAGAAGGGAGAAATGCAGAGACATAATTTAGAAAGCTTAAATAAGGAAGAGGACACTCATGCAAGGTGGTTTCAATTCCCTCAGTCAAGTGGTATCCAAGAGGATTTTCTGAGTGGGAGAGAGAGGGCAGGGCCTGAAGAAAGCCACTGAACATCTTCCGTGAGTGAGGTCTGAGCAGGCACTTTACATACACTTCCTTTTAAACTCCACCACAGCCCTATAAAGTCATTATTATTCCCATTTTGCTGATAAGGAAATTGAGGCATAAGTAGTTATACACCTACTTACAAGCTCATATTAGAATCCAAGTCTCTTGATTGTGAAACCTGTATTTCCTTCCATATGCCCCATTATTGGAGCAGTTGTAGGAAGTTGGTAAAGGCTTCAGGAGGTGAAGAAAAAGATTATTGAGCAGCAGCAAGGGTCTAGTAAGGGTTTGTGAAATTGAGCTTGCTTCAAGTTAAAGCAGTGAAGTTTCACCAGTGACAAAAATAGAAGCAGCAAAGCTGTGGAAATCCAGGCTTTGTACCTAGTAGGGTGGAGGAAGTTTACGTGAGGAAGGTATGGGAAGGGGCTCTTCATTAATCATTTCAGATCTTTAAATCTAGTCTCTGACAGGATAGTAAGCCTCTGAAACCTTTCATCATTGTGCCTTGCTAAGTGTTTAGGGCTGATTCAACACTCAGTAACTGCTGCTAGTCTGATCAACATAAAACAATTGGAAGCACTAATTTGTTGCACACAGTGTTCTAAGTACTTCACATGCACTAGTGCATTCCTCACGATGACCCTAGAGATAACTATTATGATTCTCATTATAGATGAACCAACTGAAGCCAAAAAAAAGTGCCCGAGAATACACAGCAAGTTGTGGCAAATTTAGAATTTAAACTTGATCGTTGGCTCCTAAGTAAGTCCACATTTCTTACTACTTTGCCACTTTCCGAATCCTGACATTTTCTATTTTACAGTAAAAGCAGCTTCTTTGTGTTTGATGAGAAATATGAGTAACCTCCAGCAAATCTAAAGTGCATCCTTCCTTGGCAATTGGATAAATTCCCTTTTATCTAGCATGTGTTCTGTCAATTGTGTACAGAAGGAAATCTTCTTTCTTACTCATTTGTGTGACGTTGGTAGTGGTTCTTCGGAAAAAATGCTCAAAACCTAAAGAAAACTACTATGACAAAGGTGGTGTTCATAGGTCTTTCCACAAATAACAGCAAGGCTGAGTCTGTGGATTGGCAGATTTCTCCTTTCTCTCAGTTTTGACCAATTTCCACTCATTTGGCTTCAGAAATGGTATTTGAGAAATCTTTAAGAAAGGAATTTAATCTGATGGCAATTGTAAATGAATTCTCCACCTTCCCTCCCCTCCCCTCCCTCCCTCCCTCCCTCCCTCCCTCCCTCCCTCCCTTCCTTCCTTCCTTCCTTCCTTCCTTCCTTCCTTCCTTCCTTCCTTCCTTCCTTCCTTCCTTCCTTCCTTCCTTCATCTTTATATATTTTTCAGCTATTGAGAGATACTTGACATGTAACATTGTGTAGGTTTAAGGTATACAATAGGATGATTTGATACATGTGCATATTGCAAGGCGATTCCCAAAATAAGGTTAGTTAACACATCCGTCTCCTTAAAGAATGAGAAGTTCTTTTTTTTTGGTGTGGTAAGAATATTTAAGATCTGCTGTCTTAGGAACTTGCAAGTATATAATATAGTATTGTTACCTATAGTCACCATGCTGAATATTAGGTCCCCAGAGTTTATTCGTCTTATAACTGGAAGTGTTACCCTTGGATCAAAAAGTATCAAAAAAAAAGAATGAAGCACGTCATGTCATCTAGGACTTCATTTGGGTGTGTGGGGGGATTCATACAGCTGGGTTATCTTTACGCCGGTATGCCTCAAGGATGGAAGACATGCTGGAGTGGCTCTGAAGGAAAACGTCTATCTTAGGTTTATTTTCTTACAACAATAGGTAGAGACTCAGAAATGACTCTTGTTGGCTTCTTCCAGTCCTAAATGTACTATTCAGGATGACTAAAAGGAAATGAGACTCCGTTTTGAACATTATTGTGAAGTTTGTACTTTGTCATTGTGGTCTGTCAAAGTTTATCTTTGTGAACTGGACTGTAGGAGACATATTAGTAAAAATTTATGTTAAAGTTTTCTAGAACTTTTTAAAGCGGTAGTTTAAAATCTTATCAATGATTTTAAATACTTCATCCAGTGTTTGAAATTCAGTTCAATCTCACTTAAGGAAACTAGGACTTTACTTATAGTTACCTTTAGTTGTAGTTACTTACAGAATGATTCTATATAAAACAAACTTATTTCTGGTTAGAATTTGCTTGTTGAGTTTCCAAAGCAGAGCATTTTCTCTGACAAATGAAGATTTAGTTAACTTTCATCTACTAAAAAAACTTACAGTACACATAAAATTAAATTCTGTTGGCCATATCTTTGCTCAGAAGAAAAGTATCTTTTATATTCAAGACCTATTAAAATTTGTTTTGTTTTGCTAGGTATGTACCCCTTTAGAAGAACAGTATAAGACAGATCTTCTTAACAATACGAACATACCCATACCCAGTATGTCCACATGCTGAAATGTATTGCCATACTTCTAATAGATCCATGTGCACATGAATAATTCTCTCATTCTATGTCATTAGCACATATAGTTATCATTTCTGTTGCCCATGTACTTAACAGTTTTAAAGTATGATCACTAAGTAACAGCTACATGCTAAAGTTTTATAATGAGCATTTTCAAGTTTAACATGTACTTGAGCTTTCTAAAACTTCTAAAAGCACAAAATTTTTGACAAATAGTGCTAAGTAATAGATAGATAAAATAAACATTGAGTTGCTTAACAAGTAGGATTCCCCTACCCCAAGTTTCTGAATTTTGTACTAGAATGATTCTAAACATATGTGGTTATAAGCTTATCAGATTTCTAAAAATGAACCTTCTATAAAAATCACATGGGGCACCTCAGCTGTGTTTTCTTCCATTATTTATAGACAAATTGAAAACAAATGTTCTTTAAAAGTACAATGAACTGAAACCAGCTGTCAGGATGCACTTTTTCTCTAGAATTCATCTGTAATACAGACATGTAGTAAACCAGAGCCCAAACCTCATGAAATCATGCCATACTTTGGTGTCAATTCAGAGATAAGTGTTAATGTCTGCTGCAACAAGACTTAAACACCTCATTTAATTCAGTGAAGGTTATGATTAAATGAGTAAGCGACATGGGGCACATAGAAATATTTTCACTTTAGAGGTCTTAATTATAAATATATTTTAAGAAGAAAACACTTTTTGAAAACTCATTTGAAATGATTTAATGAATATTACAGAGATGGCTCTGGATGTTTCCTCCTACAGCTCTCGTAGGCTAGTGAATAGCCTATAGCTACTGAATGCTAGATCATAAAACATTACAGAAAAGGTAATGCACACAACAGCTCAGAAAATATATGCATAAAATGGATGACTTCTTGTCCTAAACATAAAAATTTCTTTTCTGTAATAAGAGCATTCCACTCAATTTTTAAAAAGCATATTAAATTTAAATCCTTTCTGGATGTGATACTTTGAGAAGGACATAACATATATAGAATTCCTGCAAGGAATGCACAATCTGTTTATTATGAGAAAACACCAGACAACTCTAAATGAGGAACATTCTATTAGAAAATGAAAGAATAAATTCTTCAAAAATACAAGTGTCATAAAAGACAAAGAAAGGCTAAAGAATTTTCAAAATTAAAGGACATGGCAACAATGCAATATCTGACCTTAGATTGGATTCAGTTCTGAAGGAAAAACTGTTATAAAAGATGTTATTGGGGCAAGTGACAAATTTGGAACCCAGATGGTAGTTTAGCTAGAAGTATTGCATCAATGTTAAATTTACTGAAGTTGATAACTATATAGTGGTTTGTTAGAGAATATCCTTATTCTTAGGAAATACACATGAAGCATCTGGGGTAAAAGGCCATGGTGTATGCAGTTCAGCCTCAGATGGTTCAGAATGATAAAGAAAATTGGCAAAATGTTAACAATAGGAGAGTACGGGTAAAGAGCATATGTACGGGTGCTCTTTGTACTATTGCAACTTGTCAGTAAGTCTGAAATTATTTCCAAATAAAAGTTAATGATTACAGGTAAAAAAGCGACCTTACTTGAAAAAAATGATCTGTGGGGAACATGATTCTTTTTTGATAAATACTGTTATAACAATACCATGCCTGCAACCACTAGGTGTAACCAAACATTGGTTGAATGAATCCATGACTAAAGGAAAGAATACAATTGACATGCTTGAATTTGGATTTTGATTTCAAATTCCATGATAACTGACAGAAAGACAATAAGGAAAGTCCATTGACTCAGTCTTTTAGTGAGCAATATTGTATTGTCTACCTTATTTAGGTGTGCTATACATTTTAAAGGCTCTTTTGCAGTTTCACTCAGCTAGTCATTAAATCCTGACAGAGTTTAATAGCCCTCAAATTTCTCTCCAGGAGATATGTATAGATTCTTTTTCTTATGGTCACACCTTCTTTATAATTTCATCAAAAAGTGTGCCTATAACATATTTCATGAGAGCAAATGGTAAGTATTTTAAATTACATTGGTTTTGTCATCTGAGAAATACAAAGTCCTTCACATAGCTCTCTTCTGGGAAATACGGTAGACAATGTTGTCCCTTTTACAAGCTGCAGGAAGTAAAGGGTCACTCTCTCCAGTTTCCTGCTTTATTTTTGTCTCGCCAGTTGCTCCATGCACAGCTCTCTCCTCCCCACTTTTTCCCTATCTTTTTCCTTGCTTGTGGAGAAATCACTTTCAAGATTCAAGTATATTTAAAATATATTTTATGCTTTCTATAACATGAGTTCATAATTCATGATGAAAGGGCTGTGGAATGGGAAAATATATCCTTCATTATTTTGTTTAACCATGGGTTTGTATATTTTTTACATGATTGGATGGGCAGGCCATATGACATGGTCTCTTCTAAAACTTGCTATACAAATGCTACAGTTTAGAAATGTCAGCATCACCTGAGAACTTTTAGAAATACAGTCTCAGGCCCAGCCCAGATGTATTAAATAGGAATCTGCAGTTTAACAAGAGCCCCAGGTCTTTTTTATGCACATAAAGTTTGAAGAACACTGATAAAATTTAAAAGATATTCTAATACAGATTTCCTGAAGGATTTAGAGGATTCAGTGACCTACATAGATATCAGCTTTCTCATTTCCAGGACCATTTGGAGAAGAATAAAAATATTAGAATATTATTCAGATATAAAAAAGAAAGACAGTGACTGTAATGGGGTTTGTGGGGGGGACTTGGTGAAGGGGGAGCCTAGTAAACATAATGTTCCTCATGTAATTGTAGATTAATGATACCAAAATAAAAAAAAAAAGAAAGAAATCCTGCCATTTGCAACAACATGGATTGAGATAGAAGGTATTATGCTAAGTGAAATAGGCCAGAGAAAGACAAATACCATATGATTTCACTTGTATGTGGAATCTAAAAACAAAACAGAGCAAAACAAAACAAATGAACAAAACAGCAGTAGACTCACAGACACTGACTGAGAAGTGACTGGTGGTTACCATGGGGGAGGAGTTGGGGTGAGTGAGTGAAAAATGTGAAGGGGATAAAGAGGCACAAAACCTCAGTCTTAATATAAATTAGTCACAGGGATGAAAGTACAGCACAGAGAATATAGTCAATAATTCTGTAACATCTTTCTATGGTGACGGATAGTAACTACACTAGTAGGGGTGAGCAGTTAATAGTGTAGATAACTGTTGAATAACTAAGTTGTATTCTTGAAACTAATATTATATATCAACTATACTTTAATTTAAAAAATGGCTGTTGTATCTCCTTCATAGACTCTCTCTTTCTGATTGCTTACTAACATTTTCTTCCTAAGACCACCCTATCTTTTTGTTCTTTTTTTCTCATGAGTTATTTTTATTGCTCACCCTAATCTTAATGGTGTGTTTTTCCAAGACACAATCATCTTGAATGTCTTTTCATTACCTGCCCATATAATGACTCAAATGTTATTTCTTTTCCATTTTGGTCAGAAAATATACTCTGTGAGATTTAAACCCCTTGAAATTCATTGAATTATATATTATACCTCAGCATGTGGTATATCCGGGTGACCATTTATGTGCTCTGGAAATCAAAAGTGTATTTGGTAGTTGTTGAGGGTAGTGTTCAGTAAATGTTAATTAGGCTAATTTGATAAATTATGTTATTTAGATAATCTATATACTTCATTATTTTGTTCTATGTTTATTCTGTTAAGTACACTGGAAAACGAGTATTATAAAATATCTGACTATGTGGATTGGTCTGTAGATGGTAGGTAGATTTGTCCCTTTAAGTCTGTCAGTTTTTGCTTCATGAATTTTGATGTTCTGTTATTAGGTGCATACATATTTAAGATTGTTATGCCTTTCTGACAAACTTCTTTTATTATATATAATTTCCTTCTTTATTTATTATAATACTTTTTTTCTTAAAGTCCACTGTGTCTGATATTAATGTAGCCACTCTAGCTTTCTTACATTCACTATTTACATAGTATGTTTTTAATAGCCTTTGATGTCCAAGTTTTCTGTTTTTTACATTTCATATGTGTCTTTTGTAGATAATATATAGTTGGATTTTGCATTTTTATCTGGTCTAATGATGTTTGCTTTTAAATTGGGGTGTCTAGTCTATATACATTTAATATAATTATTGACATGATTGTGAAGACTCTGGATTCAGTTATCTTCCTGTAAAGAATGTTAATTCTTGTATTAATAGGCAGTTCAATTTTGGCCAATCACCTTGAACTTGTATCTTTGAAAAGCTTAAGGTATATCTCAAGTCCTCTAATTAATCTCTGAACTCTGTCTTCTTTACAAATCTTTTAAATCTGGGATAGATTTTAGGTTTGTTAGAGCAGGTTTATAATAGGTCTTATTAAGAAATGGATTTTCAGTGTTTCAGATGAATTCCAAGGGTGTTAATAGAGTGTTAATTAGATCTCTCCACTCTGGTAGTACTGGAGCTTTAACATCACCCATCAGTTTTTAACTTCTAGTATCTCTGTTCTGTTCTCAACTCTTCAGCAACTGCTATCTAGTAAGCCCTGAGTGGTCTCATCCTGTATGTGTACAACACAACCTACAACTATAGGTCATAGGAGACTCCTACATAGATGTCCAGGGCCCTCTTTCTGCACAGCTCACTCCTCTCCAGTGCCCTTGCCCTGAAAACTCCAGCATTCTAGCTGCCCTGAATTCTGATCTCTGCCTGCTCAGCTAAGCCAAAATACCATGCTCTGCTTAGACTCCCTTTCTTTTCACCTTGATCAGGAAATTTTCCCTAGGCAGAGAACTGGGTGATACTAGAACTTACATTGTGAGTTTCTGTTTCCTCAGGGATTACTATTTTTTACTGCCTGTTAACCATTTTCTGAAAATATTTATTTTTTTCAATTTTGTAATTGTTTTAGAGGGGGAGCTGTTTTGATTCCAGTTACTCCATCATGGCTGGAAGCTCCTATAGTTTTTGTATTGAGGAGTAGAAAGAGAAACTCCCTACTTTGATGCTTATTTAAAGATAAGTGACCCCAAAAGTGGCAGAACTTTGTTCATTAAAACTCATGTTTGATATATAGAATTTAATAATAATAATAGTTTCCTGTTATTAAACATCTGTACTCCATTTAGGATTTGAACTTTTCAAAATTATCTTTTTGGCATGTTCTAATTAACTGATGTTGTATCTAGGTTATTTTTGCTGATGTCCCCATTACTAGTCTTAGGAATATTATTTAATAAAGAAAAAGTAATTAAATATTTTTATTAAACATTAGTGCTTCAGTTTACTTATTTCAAGAAAAAATACGACATTTTATAAACTCTCATAGAGTATTATTAGAGAATAAAGAGATTGGCTTACAGTTTGCATGTGTTTTTCCTTGGGATGCTATTAATTGCTCTGTAAAGGCTAAAGTCATTCTTTAATTAACAAAGGAGCGCTGTAATTGAATATATATACAATGTTTGCAATTAGGTGAGATACAGGACTACTGATGTGGAAGTACCCTAAGAACCTCTCATCAAATTATTTCACCATTGTTTCATGGAAAATTTGCAGCCTCTCTCTGAAAATGGGTCTGTTTTGAAAGCCAGCTTCTCCCTTCCTCCCACCCTAGGATATTCATATTTTCAATGAGAACTGAAAAACCTGGTGTAAATAACTGGTATGGACCTAAATGACAAGCTGTTGAATCTTAATAAATTACTGCCTAACTTTGATATCTCAGAACTAGGTTTGAATTAGGACTATTGCTTAAGAGTCTCTGCAGACAGATGAGTAGAGGACTCTTTGAAAGGGTCACTTTTACATGAGTGGTTTCAGGGCAAATCAGGTGTTTTGAATGAACTTATTAAAAAAATCTTTAGCCTCACTGGTAGTCAGAGATATACATATTAAAATAACAAGGGTACACTATTTCCCTGCTAAATGTAAGGCAAAAAGGTCTTAAATACTAATCTAAGAGCAACTGAAGATGAGTTGAAGTAGATAGCTCTGGCTGGAGTGTAACTTGGTATATATTTTGGAGGGCGTTTTGTACCTCCAAAAGTGGTTTCAAGTGTTCGACTTTCAAAAGTGTTTGTGTTCATCAGAGTTGTTGATACTAAAGAAAAATTTTAAACAACCAAAAAATGAAGGAATATTACATTTCCTTCAGAATATTAAATAATATGGGAAAATGCTTTTGATAACTATTGATTTGGAAAAAAATACAATCTAAAAATTGTAATTTAGAATTAGAGTTTTGATAAAAATTCAAAGTACCATTTTAGAATATTGTGTCATACACAGATATTCATAAACATGTGCAATGCATATTTATATATATATTTTTTAATAGGATTTTAAAAGGATTTGTTTGTTAAGCAGGGAATACTTCCAAATATAAAGGACAAATAATAATCTGTTTGAAAATCCCCAGGGATGGAAATTCCACCACCACTCATAGTGTTTTTCAACACTGATAGTCAAGAAGGTTTTTTTCTGAAGTTGAACTGAAATCTCTCTGGTTTGATTGAAATCCATGTCCTCTTGTTCTGGTCTTCAAACTTGTAAAAACGTTTTTCAACATCTCATTCTTTAAAGAAAATGTAAAGACACTAATAAAACCCATTAACCATCTTTTTAATCAGATTATGTGTTTTTATTATAATCTTTTTCTCATTGTTTCATCACTTTATCATTTTTTAAATGTCCCTTTCTCCTCTGCTTCAATCCTATAAATTCACTGGTAGCCTATACCTTAAGAAGGATTAGGAAACTGCAACAAAACAGAAATTCATATATTTTGTGTGAACCTCTTTGTTTCTCCTTGATATTTGTCTTGCCTTTGCTGGAACATTGAAGACTTTAAGAACATCTCAAGAACAGTTTCAGTAACAATAAGGGGGCTTTAAAAATTTTCTTGTTTATCTTGGCTAATTTGACTGTCACAGGGCAGAGGGATAGATTTATATGTGCTGGAAACATGCCAGGTGCTAGCACTGTGCAGGGTGCTTTACAGGTATTGCCTCCTACAATTCTACAAAACCCTTGCTTTGTTGTGATCATTGTTCCTATATTAAGGAAAGGACATACTGAGGCTAGGTCACTTGCCAAAGTAAAACATGTCTGCATCAGACTGGGTTCAACCTCAGGTCTCTCTGAGCTCTTGTAGCTGCACAATGCAGTTTTGTTTTGTTCTATTAAAGAATAAAAGCTCAATTGGTTCTTTCTTAGTTTGACCTGGAATATTACAGATAGCATTTCTAGTGTATCATTAATGATTTTAATTAGGCAGAATTTTCTTTTTGTTGACTTGATTTACAGTGAGTTAAAACTCTTAGAGCAATGATAGTTTCTACTTAATTTATTTTGCTATAGGTCTGCCATGATGGTTACATAGAACCCTGCGGTACACATGGTTATCTACCATCACTTTCTTGGACAAATGACAAATTACTGACCAACTAGAAGGATTTGAAATATGGCTTCTAGAACAACAGCCTGGCTGTGGATCCATCAGGAATTTCTTGGTGAAGTTCAAGGTCAGGGATGTCACAGATACCAGAGCTACAGAATCCTCTTAATTGTTCAGAAGGGTGATGTGGTGGTGGGGATGGCAGTGAACCGCAGGGACCCTCCCAAGCTATAGCACCTCTTTCTTCCCTATCTTTAATAACAGAAGATGAACTAAAGCTGCAGAAAAAGTACCTTAAAAATTATTTTACAAAAACTCATTATTATGAAATAAGTAGGCATATAGAAAAGCATGGATAATACAAATGATTTTTGCATTCTAGCATTCTGCTTAAGAAATAAAGCGCTATAAATACAATTGAAACCCTTCTGTACCTGCCGCAATCCTAGCCCTATCTTCCCTCTTTGCTCAGGGGTAATGAATGTTTGAAATTTATGCCTGTTCATAATTACAGTTTTAATTCATTCGCTTTCATTGATGTATAGTATTCCACTGTATATATATATATGTATATATACTGTAATTTACTAACTTACTTTCAAAATAATGGAGATTTAGGAGATGGGGTAAGGTTGGTGGGGAGTGTGTGATGAGATGGGAATTATTTTCTAGTCTTTAAAAAAGGTTTTAAGTGTAGTTGACATATACTTCAGGTGTACACCATAGTGATTTAATATTTATATAGTACAAAATGCTCACCATAGTCAGTATGTTACCATCTGTCACCAGATAAAGTTATTATTACAGCATTATTGATTGTATTTCCTATGCTGTACTTTTCATCTCCTTGACTTACTTATTTTATAACTGGAAGATTTTACCTCTTTACCTCCTTCACCTATTTTTCCCATCCCCCTCTCCCTTGCCCTTGGACAACCACCAGTTCTCTGTATTTATGAGTCTATTTATGGTTTTCTTGTTTTGTTTATGCCTCTTAGGGTATAATATGACTTCACATGATGCCTTTTAGGTCCATTTGTGTTGTTTCACATGGCAAGATTTCATTCTAATATTCCATTCTGTATGTATAACACATCTTGATTCATTCCTCTACTATTGGACACTTAGGTTGCTTCCATATCTTGGCTATTGTAAATAATGCTGCAATCAAAGCTGTTTTCTAGTCTTTTTGTTTGTTTTGGGAAATGAGTTCAAAAGATGTTTATTACATTATTAAAAACAAGTAAATAACTAAATAGAGCTGAACGGTCACAGCCCTAGGATGACCATGTGTCACGAACCAAAGGTCATGATTAATCCAATTAACACATACCAGATTATTGCCATACTTGGCACCATAGATGGGGTGGCTGAAACAATAGAAATTAGTTTTCTCATGATTGTAGAGGCTGAAAGTCCAAGATGAAAGTGTTGGCAGAGTTGGTTTCTTCTGAGGCTTCTCCTTGGCTTAGAGATGGTTGTCTTCTCTGCCCTGTGTCTTCCCAAGATCTTTCCTCTGCGAATCTCCTTTTCTTATAAGGACATAGGCTTAGAGCCTTCACTAATCACGTCATTTTAACTTCATTACCTCTTAAAGGACTCCACCTGCAAATATACTCACATTCTCAGGTACTGGGGGTTAGGACTTCAACATGTGAATTTGGGAGACACAATTCAGTCCCTAACAACTATTACATATAGTACTTCAAAGACAGCCATGTTAAGGTCTCCTTGTACAAATAAGCAAGTTTCCTTGGGAAATCCACGTAAGTATGGAATGGCTAGGTTGTGTAACAGAATGATTATGATGATATTTGCACAGTGGAAGTTTGAAAAATAGCAGTAGTAGTAGCTAGTATTTTTCTAGTGATGATAACTTATAAAAAATTATATTTAATTCTTACAACATGATATTTGAGGTTGGTATTATCGTTATTCTGATTTTACTGATAAGGAAATTGAGGCTTAAGGAAATTAAGTAATCTTTTTAAGAGCCAGTGGTAAAGCTTGGATTCTAACCCAGGTCTGTTTGATTTGAAAGCTTGTGATTATACGTACTATACGTAGAAGCATCTATAGCTTCATTTGGAGAAAACACACACACACACACACACACACACATACACACACACTACCTTTATTACATTATTAAAAACAAGTAAATAACTAAATAGAGCTGAACGGTCACAGCCCAAGGATGACCATGTGTCATGAACCAAAGGTCATGATTAATCCAATTAACACATACCAGATTACAGTGCTGCCTTGGAGCACAGTGAGCTACTAGTTCAAAAATCCATTCATCAAGCTGTACTGGACATAGCTGGAAAATGAAGGACAACAGTGTGTGAGCACAGCCTAGGAAAAGAAAGAGGGCAGTTTCCCAGAAAAACAACTCCCAGAAAGACACATCTGGGTTGATTTATAAAAACAGAAAAGCATAGAAACTTCATGGCTGTGGAAACTTTGCTTAAGGATCAGAGGCACGACATCCTGTGATGTCAAGAAGTGGTAACGGAAGTCCCTGCCAACAATGGCCCCAGATGCCACCCCAGGAGAGAGCACTGCTGGGGGAAGAGCTGTGTCACCCGCCAGCTGTGGGATGTGCACAGAAAGGAAGCAGTGGACCAGCTACAGCTACAGCCTCACAGGTTGCTGTGAGCCTTCAGCAGCTTTGTAAATGCAGGGCGCTTTGAACAGCACCTGGAACACGGTGCGCGTCCCAGAACAGGTGGTTTATCACCACTGTTGTTATTTTGGTCATGTGGCCCATCTCCCAGACACACAGGACAGAGACAGTAGCATAAGCAATAGTGATTTTCAGTAAGTGAAGATCTCATTCCTTAGGTGGGGATACTAATCATACAAAATCAACAGATCTGAAAAGATTTTTACCATTTTCTTCTCTCACTCCTTCCATTCTTCAGCCCATCTGGAATTTTTTCCCTTGAAAAGTTGGAAAGGATCATAGAGTTAGAGCTAGGAATGATTAGGTCATTAAAGCTATCTTTCTGCAATGAGATATTCCCACCTACAACTGATGATGTTTTTCCTAGTGTGGATTTGAACAATGTGGTTTCTATCTGGTGAACTGCTGTGGAGACGGAGGCTGCTGTTTATGTCCAAAACAGGTATGGCCCAGGGAGGAACAAGGAAGAGGCTCTCAGAGGCACACCTCCCTGATCTGTTGGCAGGACCTCAGAAGGGCAAAAGGGTAGTGAGGATTCCACTTGGAGGTGGTCCGCTAGGCCTGACTGGTGTGCAGGGTGAGTGTGCTGGGGGCAGGGTGAGGATAATAAATACCAGGGAGAGTTTTGCAATGGATGCCTATCAGCTGAGCCCTGGACAAACATTTTTACCACCAGCTATTTCCCCGAAGCTTCTGACAGTTGGTACAACTTGTGTAAGACATTCCTGAAAGAGAGGAGCATTTGTTCAACTTATATAACTTCTTTTTATATCATAAGACTAAAGCAGACCTTCCGGGCTCATGTCCTGTTGAACATAGTCCAATTGAAACTTCTTTCCTTTCCATACGCAGAAACCTGACTACTTGTTTGAATTCTGCCAGGGAGCCCAGCTTACAGTTTGCCCTTCATCCTTCTCTCGCCCTCCCACACCATCCAGATTCCGTAATGATGTTTCTTCTTTCTCTGGTAATCCTGTTTGTTAAAGAAAAGAAGCAATAGCTTATGATTGAATGATTTTAACAATGTGTTCTTATACTGGAGGGTGTGTGTGTAAAATATATGTATTTTTCCAGCACAGGGGTTTCCGTATGATTCTGGAATTGCAAAGTAGGAGTTTAGTTAATGGAGTTTTGGAGGATAGTATGATATGTGCATACATAGCTGGGGACACTGCCTCTCAGGAATCTGGGGACTTTGCATTCATGTACTTGCTGCTCCCGGGAAAGCAGTTTAATAAAGCAAGTGCAACTTCTTAGATTTTGCAGAGCTTTGATTTCTGCCCATTCTTTCTTTTGGCAACAATGCTGATAAGGTTGTGCTTTGATTTATTTGTATGTGCAGGTTTTCATTATGAATAGGCTTTATGTGTTCTGATTGAACACAAGCTTTCTGATACTCGTTTTTCTACCCCAGTGCTTTCCAATACTTCTGACTCTGTGGTTCCTAAGATTCCCAATCCACCAAAGCAAACTGGGGGTGCAAGGGAGTGACTTGCACAAGCTTCCTTTTGTTTAGCAGTTTACAGTTTATGGGTCCCCTTCTCATAGGTGTTTTCCTTTGCCCTTCACGGCCGCTGTGAGTGAGCAGCGCAGGTGTTACTAGACCCATCCAACAGGTGAGGCCAGAAGGCTCAGCGAGGGGAAGGGCTTTGTCCCAAGGCACAGAGCTAGTAAGTGGTATAGCAAGTCCCCTTTCCCAGACACATTTATGCTCCATCAGTGCTGGTTTCTACTATTGGGATTGTTGTTACCACGTGCCAGGCACTGTGCTTGGTGCTTGGAGTATGTTGTTTCAGTTCAAACCACTACTGGAAGAGTTGGCATTAATTATGACAGAAGAGGACTCTGAGGCTCACATCACCCAGAATCTCTTCACTTGGAATCAGGTGACTCAATGCGGCTGGGATGCTCTTTGAGGAACCACACACTCAGGAACTTTAGCCTGTGTCTCTCACTAACCGTTAGATCTCTTCCCCCTTTCCCGCATTACTGCTGGGGCTGGGTGGTTCTTGTTAAGGTAAGGAAGGTGGAGTAAGGCAGATGCATGGGCCCCACACGTCAGCGATGGGGCTTGGGCGTCACAGGGCTGCTCAGGGAGAGGCTCTGAACCAGGTACATGGGAAACAAAGCCCGGTAGAGAGCAGGGCAGCCTGGGATGGGAAGTGAGGAAGACACTAGCTGTCAGTGGTCAGGACAGCAGCTCACGACCAGAAGAGGCCACTGGAAACTCCAGAAAAGTCAGGCTCCCAGCGCCTCAGGGCTCTGCGCGTCTAAAGCCCTGACAGGAGAAGCCTGTTCATACAGCCACCGAGGGAAGGGCCTCTCAGCTCTCAAACCAGGGCATGCTTTTTTATTTTTTATTGTGGCTGCGGCTGCACCCTTGGCATTATATGTGAGCAATCTTAGTGAATTTGGTAGACTCTGGGACCAACGTGTATTGGGAAATACCCAAAGTGGAAATTTTGAGTAAAAATCTTCAGGAAAATAAAATAAAATGTTCCTGAGAGTTAAAATTAATCCCTTGAATATGTATAACCTGTATTCTTCAGTTTAGAGTGAAGGTGCAAGGTGTGGCCCCTTATAACATTCATGAGGCTGGCCATAAAAAGTTACCATTATTTTTAAACTTTCTATTTCAAATGATATTGAGCTTTTAATGTTCTTCCAAAATAAGGAATGTGTCAGAGTTACTACTACTGGCTCCTCTATGTTTCAGCTTTAACATCTATAAATGTGAATAAAAACATACCTGCTAAGAGGTATGGATTCATTTTAAGCTATTAGAGATGCCCAACATAACCATCATCATGAAATTAAAATGCATTATTATTCAGAAGTTTTGAATGTTTACAAGCAGAACTAGCTTGATAGCTTAAAGAATAATTGACTAAAAATCAATTGTCTTAGGTAAAAGTGCCTTTTCTCTAGATGGACTGTTTTGGGTTTTTTTTGTACAAAAGGACAGTTAATCTGAAATCACTGAGCTGGAATATCCCAGAGGATAGACACTGTTCATATGAATGTGGTTATATGTAGGGGCAGGGTAAATTCACACTCCTTAACCTGATAGGCAAGTGAGGGTTTGGTCAGGAAAATAAAAGCCAGTCTTTGTGTTCTAGATGTAAAGAGTTCAATGAGAATTAGGTATCTAGACAACCTGTGGAAGAGCTGGGAAGAGAGAGGGAGGGGGCACCAGGGCAGAGGTCATAAAACTGTCCCCAAAGGTCAGAGGGGCTTCCCCAAGGGTCAGAGGAATTGACATTGAAGCCTACAGCCCAAAGCACTTGAAGTCGTTTGCAAAAGCTTCTATACAAGTTGCCACACTTCCTGAGAATCCCCGAGGAGCTGTTGCTAAATGTCTCAGTCTGCTGCACCAAGTGGGTGCTTCTCAAAGATAATGCGTGTGCGTTTGTGTGCAGATGCCTCCAGAGAATCAAAGAATCATCTTCGCCTTCCACATCTATTCCAAGTCCTCTCCAGTAATTCTGTAAGAGGATTCTGGGTCAGTTCCAGGCTTAGAAGCTTTGATGATATGGAGGACATACGTGCTGGGGGGTGGGTGGCGTTTTAGGCTGAATGGCAAATGGACTTCCCTGGATATATCTCTTGCCTCCTCTGTGAGCTAAGCTCTTGGAGGACAGGAAAGGCAGCCTACTTATAATCTTATTCCTTACAAATCTTGTACAGGAGAATAGGCACCAAGTAAATGTTAGTTGGACAAATGTGGGCCACAGGTCAGAATTCCATACAGAGTCAGGTGGTTCCAATGAATCAGATGGACAAAATGTTTAAGTTTTGCATGTGATTCACATATTTATATAGATAGACAAAGCTGCATGGTATGGTTTGATCGATATTCCTCTGATTCTTTTGTTAAATACCTGGGATCTAAGCCTTGACACTCTGCTTCTCAGAGTTCTTCTAAAATAATCCTCCTCTGAGGGGGTGTATTCTTCCAGGCTAGCTGTTTGAAGGGAGCAGGGTCAGAGGTAACAGAAACTCTCAGAAGATAAAACATGTCAATTAATATACTGTTCGAGTATTATTCCATTACATCTGGCATCCTTCTGATCTCCCCTTAGAAGTTTTCCTCTCAGAAAGGTTTTCCCTGAGCAGCATGATGCTTTTCCAAAAAGATGCAAGTGAAAAATTAAAGCCCATCACAAATTCAAGAGAATAAATCTTTTAGTTTGAATTATTCAGATTAAACATCTATATCAATGCAGTAATTGATATGTTAGTAGAATAATTGCTTATACCTCTCAGCAGAATAACTCATGGGGTGAAACTTATAATAGCATAAATGGAGGTTTATCCAAGGTTACCTTTTGGGGATAATGACAAAAGCCCCATCTTCTTGAAAAGAAGATCCTGTAATGAATTATGCCAATCATTTCTTACCTGTTGTCACAAATGTAAATGAGATAGATTTATAGTCTCCTACTCGTCTTTTGTGTTTCATCAAAATTGAGGTAATCAGAGGGAGAAATGTGCCAAGAGTTAAGTTTCTCATCTTTTTTGGCTTTCTCTCCAGAGGAACATAATCCAAATCATCTCTTCTTCCTGTGTTTGATTCTCCCTGGTAAGAAACAGTCTTGATCCCCAGGATTGATTGGGAAAAGTAGGTCTCAAATTTTGCTGCTGTCTTTAAGCGCATTGTTAAATGTGGCTAGGGAGAAGGCAGGTAATTCTGGGGACCTTCTGTAGCTCACCATTTTCCCTCCTTCCCAACCTGCCGAAAACTTTAACAGCACATTTTGCCTCAGCCTGTGTTGTGTCCAATGATAAACAGATGGAGCTCAGCTACAGCATGAAGACTGGAAATCTGTTTGGGCACAATATGTTTCAAATACCTACCCAACTGCCTCCTGTTTCTGTCTTCGTAAAATCTGCTGAAAATTCAGGGCTTCCTATTGTAATCTATGAAGGTGGGTTCCCCCAACCCCTTTTCCTTCTCAGTGGCTGTGAATTATTTCTCCAGTAGTGATTTATGTAGTGTCATTAAGGAAGAAAGTCTGTCCAGCAACATGAACAGAAAGATATTATGGGAGAGCCACTAGAGCTCCCCCATACTACCAGTCCTGGAGCATTAAACTGCAGTTTTCTTTGATTTTTTGACTGTGAAGGGAAAAAAAAAAAAACGATTCCCTCTCCCACATCCTTCTCCCTGCTTCAGACCAAAGTGCATTTAATTACCTCTCAGTGTCATGTTAAGATGTGCTGATAATTACTCTGAAAAAAGATCAGCTTAGACTCAAGAGTGGTGTTACTTGAATAGGCCTTTATATCATGGTGCTGCATGTCTCATTCAAGCATCTTGAACTATTTAACCTATTAATTTGGTTTGACTTAATTTGTCTCTACGAAGCATATGATGGGAATAACATGGTAAGGAAACATTTCTGGGGAATTTTAATACCCGAAAATTATGAATTGTGATGTTGTTTTTATTTTATTTGCTGTGACAACCAATTAATCAAAGTATTTATTGGGTGCCACTTTAGGCAAAGCACAGTGCCATATGCTTATTGTGAAATCTACATCATACCCTGAAACGGCAATGATTACTTAGTCATCTAGCAGGTTCTTTTTTCTCTAATGTGTTGTAATGATCCACCTCACCTTCCACTTTAGAACAGTCTCTAGCACATCATAAACAATTTTGATTGGTGAGTGTCATACTGGATGGAGAAATCTTACTTTATAAAGATTAATATGGGAGGCTGAGTTTCAAATCAGCAAGGATAGTGAATAAACATGGAATTGGCATAGAAGGAATTAGTTTTGAATTGGAAAGCTTCCAATATGGCTAAGTAGAGGAGCTGCTACCTGAAGGTCAGATGGTCATACATCAAGTGACCTCAACAAGCTGGCATTTACTTTCATGAATTTATAATGACCTTGACTTTAGGATCAGAAATTTGACTTTATGACTGTGTTGAAAATAAATCCTTCTAGTAGCTGACTCCTATTAGCCACACTCATAGAGACTGATACACAATTACAATGTCAGTTTATTAATTTAGATTAAGAAATAACTGGTAGAAAGATCCAGATCCAAATGCTTTGGTTAGCATATTCTCATTTTTTCTCTTTATAGGTAGATATACTTTTGTTATGTGATACAAATTTAATTTACACAATTAATGTAAACCACTTAGATAATTTTTTTGTTACTTTGCAACCAGATGTAATCTTGCCATTTCTTGTTCCATGACTAAAAAATAAAATGCTTCTCTTGGATATTTCTTCATCCACATGAATTTTAGGATCAGCTTAACAAGTTAAACACATAACACATGTAGGTCAAGAAAAGAAAGAAAGAAAAGAATCTATTGTGATTTTTAAATTTGAGTTGCAGGGAATTTAGAGATTAACCTGGGGAAAATGAATATATATCTGATGTTGGGTACTCCCATCAATAAACATTTTATATAATCATATAAAATTTTATGTTTCTTTTACATATATATGTAAAAGAAACATAAAATTTCTGGGAATCCTATAATGGGCTTTCTCATTCAATGTTCCATGTCTGTTAAACTCTTTCATATTCCTGTATTTATTTTCTCTCTCTCTGTTGAATTCTGAGTAGTTTTCCACAGACTCTTCTTTTGTTTTTAATTATTATATGTCTTTAATCTATTTAAATGTTAATACTATCTTAAAGTTCTCCATTATTTAAATTTTGTTGTTTAATTCTGTTATTTGTTGGGTTTGCTAGCTCCCATTTGTGGTAGATTCCTTGTATAGTTTATAATTGTGAACTGTGTAAGATCATTTTCAGTAGGGCTCTGTATATGTGAATTTCATGCATATTGAGTTGGGAATGTTTCTTCCATAGAGTTTCTATTTGCCCTGCCAGAGATTCCAGGGATTTAAAGACATGGGGCCAATTTGTATGTTAATTTTATGGTGTGGGGTTCTGAGACTATGTTGGTAGTACATACATCCTAATTTCCAGCTAGGTGTGATGTAGACCAGTAGTTATCAATATTTGGGATAAATGTTGAGTCCAGGTTCAGCTAAACTGATTATCTGTTAGTTGTGGATTTTTAGTCACCCAGATTTTTCTGGCTACTTTCATTGTCTTTTTTTTTTCTCTTACAGTCCAGCCCCTTACACTCATGGCTTCTGTCTGGAGGTAGAGACCCTTGTTCAGATTGCCTGCCCAAGGACAGTGATGTGTCTGGATGACCCCATGCAGTACCCCAAATAGTCATCCATGTGTAGCTTGACTCATCTTCCTATGCCCCCAAACATGATGATGTTATTTAGTGTCAAAGTAATAGCCTCATGAAATGTTCTGGCCTGTGGCTCCTTCCATTCAATGCTCACAGCAACACCTAAGATTGAATAAATGAAGACTGTAGCCTAGCCAAGTCAACACAAATATGTTCTGTGGGAGAGTCTGGAGGACGTTACACTTACGAAAGCTAGGGGGTTAACCTTAGTGAGGGGCACTAGTGTCACTGTAGTGGTGTCTCTCTTCTATGGTGGGGGGTGCTTAATGATAGGAGATGGCTCTTCTAGAGCAATGAGGATGACAGGATCTAAAATAACAGAGTCCCAGTGGTAATGCTGAACCCATCAAAAGCAACGATGTGGCAGGAGTGGTGGAGTGGGAAGGTCAGCATAGCAGCTGGGCCTCACTCACCTACAGCAGGGAGGGCAGTCATACAACAAGCATTCCTAAGACTAATATGGATGGTAAGTTGATAAAGATACATTTAATTTACACAAAAATTAAAGATGAATAATCATGAGGGCTGAGGGAAACCACTCCAATAAAAGTCACACTCCTTTTGCCAGTTTCCTGACCTACGCCAGCTTTTTTTACTTATAACTAACTGACAATAGGAGAGCACAAGTCCCCAAGAAAGACCCTGCACCAAGGTGGCAAGTCTGCATATAATGATTCCTCCCAGTTCTTCCCCAGGAGGCCTGTAGTTCTGTGGGAAATCATACACTGAAGAGAGGGAATGCTCAAGCCTTCCAAGGGCTGCTTCACACAGGATCCAAGCTGATCTTGATGTCCAGGGATTGGAAGTGTCATCATGGCATCTGTGTGAGAGTGGGCCACATGGAGATCAATTAATATTTGGTGGCTCACACCTGACCAATGGGTCCAATGTGTCTATGGACCTGCAAATGGTCATTTTACCAGGCCCTAAATGTGTAATTTGAATGGAAGTGCTTGGTAGTTGGTACAATCCCCACGTTGACTCCTTGGTCTATGGGATAAAAGCTATTGCAGTGGTGAAGGATAAATGGAAACTTCTGAAACTTCCATCTTCTCCACCTCAGCTATGATATAGCATCCCATGAAAATTGGCAGCAATTAGTTCCATCCTTGAAACCTAAAGGGTGCAGGGGAGTTACAACCCCTCATTACATCTCCATTCACTTCATCAATCTGAGCCTTACAATAATGAGATGGGTCCTGGAGCATAACCATGGATGAGCACAAACCAAACTACACAGAACCCCGGACTGCAGCTGCTGTGCCAGATGTGTATCTTTGCTAGAGCATTGATTTGGTAAATGTATTCTCTTCCTTATCAGAAAGAAGAATCAGAAATGGTTTACACTTCCAGTGGACAATAGTATATAATGTCACTCCAAGGCTATGTTAACTTCTCAGCCTCTGTTACAGTACAACTCAAAGAGCCTTGGACCATCCAGATACCCTCCAGCTCATCATACTAGTTCATGATATTGATGGTATCAGTTAATGGAACTCGATAATCGGTAAGTGGTAAGTATGTTGGAAACCTGATAAGAAAAATTCCCTTCAAGAGATGGACAATAAACACCTCAATGATTCATGGCTTGGCCTTATCAGTGAAATGTTTAGGAGTCCAGTAATCTGAGGCATGCTGGAACAGCTTTATAGTTGTATTGGCTTCAAGGCAAAGGACAAATTGCTGCACCTCACATCTCCCTTCACAAAGAATGAAGCACAATAGCAGGCAGTCCTGGTTGCAGGCATCACAGTCCACAGCTGGCAATGCTGCTTGTTTCTGTAGATCAGGTGACCACAAACTCCTCCACCTCTGACTGTGATCTAGAGTAAGAAAGGGCTCTGTAGTAGGTCCAGGCTGCAGAATATGTGGCCTTGTCATTTGGACCATGTGGTCCAGCAGACCCTATAATATTAGAGGAATCTGTGGTGGGAAAACATGCTGTGATGAGTTGAAAGCAAGACCCAGCAGGAAAATTCCTAAGGTTTACAATGTAAGCCCCTAGGGCATGCCATCTGCAGCAGAGGATTATATAGGGTTAGGGAAACAGCTGTTGGCAAGGCATCTAAGCCCTGGTAGATATAGAACACCTGCCCAAGGGTCATCCAGTGACCATAAAGATAAAATTATCCAGCCTGAACCAGGTTCTATAAGACTTATTAGTCAGGCAGGACCAGATGCACTCTACTATGGTACATCCAGTCAGGCAAATGCAGGGCAGATGGCACAAGTGAGCTGTAAGAACCTCTAGTTTAGAACCCTGTGACACTTACCATTGTTGCATTAGTGTCCCTTTCTCAGCTCATGCGGTGCACCTGAGGATATGGGTAATGCATACAATCCCTGAAGGACACTAGACCTCAAGCTTTGTTTACAATGGGTAGGTGTGGTGTGTGGTACAAACCAAAAATGTACTAGAGTTGTAACATGGCCAATGGTTCACTGGAGGTGACTCATACTGGCTCTGAATGATGAATGTGTGTATCTCATTCCAACTCTGCATTTAGAGATATCACACGGGGAGCTTGAAATAGCCATGGTGGGAGTATTTTCCCTGCAGAAAGCAGCAAATACTACAAATCATTTTCTTTACCCCTAGAGAGTTGGTTGTAAAACATATGCCAGCACACTATTGATCACAGCCCTGCTCAACAGTGGCTCTAAGACAAGTGGTGAAAGGAAGTCTTCCTAATAGGCAAAGCTGTAAGTGATGTACCTGGACATCTACCTTATGTGGAAATAGAAGTGGCCCAGATATGAATACACATGGACTCAAGGACAGGGAAAAATGACTCGGTCAGGAGTCTGGCAGGAGAAAGACTGGAAGACTGGGACCTCACAGGTCTGCAAAAAACGTTTATGGGTGGACTCATTGAAGCGGGGGTTCAATGTGAAGATCTTTGTATGCATATTAATACCCACCCCAGAGCATCCACTATGAAGCAAGACGACCAACCAAGCAGTCAGAATGATTCAGCCAGTTGATGTTAGCTGGCTTGGGACATAGACCACTCCAGTGCTGACACAGTGGGTGCATAGTGGCCTTCATGGGGGCCATATATGGACCTGAAAGCTTGGTCTCTCACTCATTTGGGCTGATTGGTACTGCCATCATGTGACCATGTGACCACAAATTCTCCTAGTCCTATCATCACACTTCCCAGGAACTGGTAGCTTGATTGAGCAATGGACTGTCTGTTGAAGGCACAGCTCAGGCACCATCTCACAGATGATACCTGTGAGGATGGTGTACCATTTTCTACGTGTAGTCTGTACTCTAATGAACAGCCATTATATGGTGCTGGGTCCCCTGTAGGTAGAATGCATGGATCTAGGAACCAAGGGATGGAAGTAGGAAATGGTCCTGTTAACAATTCTTTATCATTTATGCCTCCCATCCCTGTGACTCACTGATGCAGAGGTCTAGTTTCCAATGGAGGAATGCTTTTTTAAGGGGAACAGCAAAAGTCTTATTGAATGTTAAGTTATGGCTGCTGCCCAAGTGCTTTGTAGACAAAAGGAGAGTCACTGTCCCAGCAGGAGTAATTGCCCATGATCTTCAGGACATGGTATGGCTACTGGGCCGTGCAATGAGGGCAGGAAGAAATGTGCTTGGCATTCAGGTGTTCCACTTAAGCATCCCTTGGCACTCCCTTGCCCAGTTTCTATAGTAAATGGGCAAATGCAGCAGCCACAACTGAGGAGGGTACTGTGCTAGAGAATCATATTCTTCATGGATGAGGATCTTAGTCATCACACCAGATATTTTATTTAAACTGGAAGAGCTACCTAAATGTTAGAGAGATCTAGGATACATAGTAGTAGAGAGATATAGTAAGACCCGTTAGGTTTGCCCCTCTACCCTTTCTCCTACAGCAGAACACCACAGTCTGAGGTGCTCCCAAAACAGATCTGAAGTCTGTGGAGAGAAGCAGTGCAGAAGGAATACCCTAGTGGATGTTTTAATGTTCCACCCAGATCCCCCTCAGTACCTACTCCCTGCTGGCTGGAAGTGCTGAGAGATGCTCAGTCCAAATGCCAGCCCTGTCTGTGCATTGCCCTTGACTGAAGAGAGCCCTTTTCCTGAATGAAGATATTTGGCTTCCTTGCCTCAGCTCAGGACTATTCTGAAGGGCCATGCCTGTCCAAAGCTTCCTCATAGGGTCAGCTGAGGCCATAGATGACACTGAATGGCAGCCTTACTTTGCCCTCTGCCCAGTCCCGCTTCCTTCCCTTTCTGCACAGAGGTTGGTTCTGAGAACATTCCTGAAGAAACTCTGCATGCTAACCTGTTTCAGAGTCTGCTTCCTGGGGAAACTTGAAACAGGAGCAGATGCTAGCAGCTGCCTAGAAGAACCAGACCTGCCACTGTCCTTGCCAGCAGGTCTGATCTCTGTGTACAGCCACCAGCACACACTGCACACTTCTGCATCCAAATCTCAGGTTGGTGTGACTGCTTGGAGGAAATGTAGTTAGAGGGAGTCTTGCAAATTCAGCATTTAGCTTTTCAGCTGCTATAGTAAAGCTAGACGAAGGTTTGAATGGGTGAGGCAACTTGTAATATCTGCTTAAGTCTATCCCTGTATTACTCAATATCCATTCATTCTCTCGTACTTAAACATCCAAACATAATAGCAAGAGCAACCTACTCCTGACTGGCAAAATGCAGTGATTCCTCCTATAAATCATGCTCACCTTCTCCTCAGAAGGGGGAAGTAAAAAAGTCAGTCACTGTACCTATGCCAAGCGATGTTCATTTCTACTTTAATTCAGTCACATTTGTTTATCCTGTATCCTAGGGACTAAATTATAAAACTGACACCACTACTACACCCTATTTAAGATAACGGGGAAAGGCAAATGGATTTAAAAATTAGGAAAAACTATAATGATGTAAAATCATACTCTTCTCTTTGCATTTGATCACGGATTTATGAAAGACGTTTGTAATTTCTTTCCTCTACTGTCATTCCATTTTTGCGGTGCTTTCACCTAGTTTCTCAGCTGGGGTTTTTTCTCTAGTGATGCAGCCGTAATTCTCATGCCTGAGAGCTTTGAGCTCTTAGTGATCCTGCTTCTGTGGGGTTGCTCTAGTCTGTTGAGGGTGTTTCTTTTAAACTGTGGTAAATTATACATAATATTCACCTTCTTAGCCATATATGAGTGGAATTAAATGTATTCACAGTATTGTGCAACTATCATGACTATTGATTTTCAGAACTTTTTCATGATCCCCAACAGAAACTCTGTACTCATTCAGCAACAAGTTTCCATTCCACGCTCTAACACTTGCCCTTAGTGACCTCTGATCTCTGTTCTTTCTTTTTGAGTTTGTGTATTCTAGATTCTTCATATAAGTGGAATCATTAAATATTTGTCCTCTTGTGTATGGCTTATTTCACTTAGCATAATGTTTTTCAAGGTTCATCTATATGGTAGCAAGTATCAGAATTTTTCATTTCCTTTTATAGCTGGACAATATTCTATGGTTATGTATGTAACCATTTTATCCATTCATATGTTGATGGACACTTGGGTTGTTTTTACCTTTTGTCTATTGTGAATGCTGCTGTAAGCATTGGTGTACAAGCATCTGAGTCCTGTTTTCAGTTCTTTTGGGTATGTGCCTAGGAGTGGGATTGCTGGATCATATGGTACTTCTATGTTCAAGTTTTTGAGGAACTGTCAAACCATTTTCCATAGTGGCTACATCATTTTTCATTCCTACCAGCAATGCAGGAATGTTCTAGTTTCTCCATATCCTTTTTTTTTTTTAATTTTTTTTTATTTTTGTTATTTCCATATTTTTTATTACAGCCATTGCAGTTTTGGTTTACATTTCCCTAATAACTAAGGATGTTGAGTATCTTTTACATGTCTTCCATTAACTTTTACCACATGACTAAAAAGAACCCTAGAGGATATGCTAGCTGCAGATGGACCCCTCTCTATGCTCATTGTGTAGCACTTTTATCCCCTTTGGATTCTTGAACATTCACTGCAGCCAATGTGGTAACCGTAGTTTGTGTGGTAATGTAGAGGTTTAGGAGCCCCAAATGGCCAAGTAGCTATCTCAACTTGCAGTTCAATGGAATATTGTTCTATTCCCCTAGAAAATAAAGCATTCTATCTGCCTATAAAACCCTTAATCCATCAAAGATAAAGCCAAGGAGACTAGAAACAAAAACATTTTGCAAATGAATCATTAGCTATAATCAAATAGAGAGATATCACCTGATTTTCCCTTCCTTTTTTTACTGGAGCCATTTGTCCTGGCTGCTGAAGAAATGGTACCATTATTAGTTCAGAGAGTATACTGCCTTCTGTAGGGAAGCGCCCCAAGCACACAAAGTGTCTCCCAGCCAGTAATGTAGTTAAGTCTTTAACAGGCTATTCTACAGTTATTTTTATCAGGCCAACTATTTGGGGATGGAGTAGATGGTGAAGTCAGTGAATCCTATGGGATTGTGACTGTGACCTTACATTTTTCCCCCCAGTAAATTTACCTCATTGGTCAGAAGCAATGATAGATGGGGGATACCATGTTGGTGAATTAAGCATTTATTTAGCACTTGTAAATTATTGTACAAAGAAGTAATTGCAGGCAGGGTGGCCAAGTCCATATCCAAAGTAAACATCTGTGAGGACCATAACCATGTGCTCCATGATGAAAGGAATCCCATATAACTGATCTTGCCAGGTGGCTGGTTAGTTACTTCATATCAAGGCTGCCCTATAGGGGCTCACCATTAGTTTTTACTGTTTGGAGATTGGAAACTTAGTAATAGCAGAAGAGAGTTTAGCCTTGGTAGAAGAGAATCCATGTTGCACCCATACATAATCCCATACTTACAATCTCTTCTTTTATAAGCTAACTAAGCATCACTGAGTGAAGGGAACTGACCAATATCTATAAAATAGGTAATCTTAATGGATTGATCATTGAATGCTTTCTTTGCAGAGGAATTCATTGTGAATATCGACATTGAACACAATTGTCTCCATTCTCTTGGTGTATATTCTGAATGGTTCATCTACATGACTTTTTCCTAAATCCCCTCATTACCAATCTTCCAAACTTGTTTCTTTTGAGCTCCAGAAATCTGACCAACCTATTAGCTATGTCCAACATTTCAAGAAATCTCTACTTCAGTTATTTTTCCGGAGTCAAAGTGGACATTGAAATTTACTTCCCAAAGTTCTGCACATTTGTAAGTATTTTCCATCCCCTGTCCTTTTGAGTCATTCTTGGATGAGACTGCAGCAGAACTTACATATTTTACAGAACCCTCTCTAAAAAAGGCTTGAGTATTTCACCCTCAGTCAACTGGTAATAGAGAATTGCTGACAGGGCCCTTGATATAAGTTGGTGAAAGAAGAGATGGGAAGCAGGAGAAATGCATTAGGAATCTGAAGCATCTGATAGCCTCAAAAGGAAAGCAGCCATCCGCTGAAGAGACTTTGCTCTAAAATTCTTGGAGTTTTTATTGTAATTATCCTATCACCACAGACTCTACATAGTATCCTGATCCAAGACATCGTAAGAGATGATAGACAGGATTAAGTGCCATTTAACCTAGAAGAGCTCCAAGCCTTCTCTCCCTCTGGGCTCTCCCTCAAAGCCTTAGGGGTTATTTTGTCAGTGGGTTAAAACAGAACACCTGAGTCCAGAGAGACCTGCCAAACACTGTGGTAGGGGATATGATGTTTAACAAATTGTTTCTTTGGAGTGAGGATATTGACATTCTTGGACCACTGAAACCCCAGAAACTTCATGGAGAATAGATCTCTGCATTTACTTGGATTTTAACTCCTACCCTAAGGCATGCCCACATCTTTTAAAGACATCTAGAGTACCTGTTACTCCCAATTCACTAGTTCTATTAGCACGTTACCATCCATGTAGAGGGTCAGAGGGATGCCCTGTGGGATGGTGATGATCAAAGTCTCAGCGGACTAAATTATGTTGTGGGACCAGGGAGTTGACATAGCCTTGAAGGAAGTTGATGAAAGTATAAAGCTAAACCTTCCAGGTGAAAACAAATTTTGTGTAGACATAAAGTGGGGAGAGGGAGCACTTTCAGGATAAGTAGGTATGTTCCAGATACCAGAAATTTGCTCTAGTAATGAGATCACACTTGAAACAGACCTGCTATGGAGTCACCATCTGAGAACGTTTAGTAGTCTACTACTGGTCACAAAAACATTTTCCCCCCATAGATCAAACAGATGAGTTGGAGGAGATTATCATGGGAATAACTATCCTGAAATTTCATCTCTTTAATGATGGTACTATGATCTATCATCCCCCAATGATAACAGTACTCATTTTGGTTAATGATTTAGAAAGTGATGGAGAGTTTCCAGAGGTTCCACTTATCCTTTCCTTTTCCATGACAGCCCTGGCTCCAGAGGTGAGAATTCCAATGTAGAAGATTCTTCTAGTTGTCTGGAATAACAATTACAACTGCTTGGGAAACAACAGCAAATGGAGAATCTGTTTGGTCATCTTAAAAGCCCCATGATCAATTAGCTACCTCAAAGATTCTTACTGTTCAAACAGTTCTGTTTCCTAGTTTGCTTCCGATGTCTGTTTTGGGAACCACATCTACTTCACCTCTGGCGGTTAAATATTCTGCTCAGCCTCTGTCATTCCAGGATTTAATTATCCTCACTTAGTAGAAAGCCATTTTCAATAGAGTTTTCTCCCAGCTTCAATTTTGACCTGTGGAAGACAACCACCACTGCATTTTTAAAAAACGTTGACACCTGTGCCTTGCCAATGCGTTGTTCACTGTCAGGGCTCAAGGAGGGGGCTCTGGGCCCTCTTGGTGGATAGAATCAGGGAGCGGGCAAGCAGATGGCATGTGAAAATGTGTCTCAATCTACCCTATTTTCCTAAGTCTTTAGGTTCCCTACATACTGTATCAAGAAACTTCTGACATCTCAACCTCATTTTATGTAGGCCACCCCTGATTCCAGGTTTTAGAAAAGCAAGTGTGAATAAACAGGTCTGCCAGCTGTTTAAGCCAAAATCACTAATAAGTGTCGCTGTGTTGATTAATTCAAACTGATCTGGAATTACTTACCTGCTCTGTAGTATTGAAACCTATATTCTGTTCTCACACATATTTTCCATATTCATGATGGTCTAAATTAGAAGAATGTTGCATTCATGTTTGTCTTTCTCTCTTAAAATCTCCATAAAGTAGCAAATGCTGGAATGTGACTGTAGTTAAAGGTCTGGAGACAATGAATGGTGGTTAGGGCAGAGGGTGAGGAGAATTGGCAACCACAGCAAGTTATTTACCTGAAATGAGATTATAACCAACTCTTAAAGAAAGACAGTTACAACCTCAACATGTAGGAAAGGAGGGGTTGATTATGCTGGGGAAGCTCAGTGAGGATTGGCAGTTCAAATACTCATTATAGTTAAATTCTCCCAAATATCCCCATTCCAGTTATGGGTGGAGGTGGCAGAGTACCAAGTAATCCAAACTTTCACATTAGAGACCAAATATGAATGTAAAGTCACCTAGGTCATAATTCAGAGACTCATAGGATCAGACTCTTATCTCATTTCTGGCTGTCAGACAAAAAATGTGGCTGACAAGACATAAAATGTCTCCAGGGCCATCACATTAACTCTTTGGTCTCTGACCATACCTTCATCCAAGAACTTAAAACCTTGATGCTATCCTTTTCTTTCTTTAAGTACTCCAGTACAATTAGAATTAGTCCAACACACAGACTCCGTATTTCTTACGTTCCTCCACACTCCACTCTGTTTTATCATAGCAGCCACTTGGGCATCTAAACCCTGGACTTCAATAAGCATTCCAGTGATTCTGTTGACTGTGGGTGAATGTTTGGGCAACTTTCACCATTGTGAAATAATCATATCCTTAGTGTCTTCAAATCCAACCAAGTCAGACAACCAGTCTCAGGTCTCTATTGCCTTCACCTAAAGAGTCACCTCTATTACCAGTTATTTTATCCACCAGAATTCACTGTAATCAGTTTAAGCAGATACCAGGTAGTTGAAAGAATCTTGAAGAGGGCCAGAGAACCAGGCTTGGGTGATTGCTACATTGCTAGGAACAGAGTGGGCTTGAGAAATGCGTAAGTATGACATAGGAATGTTTTGAAGAAAACATTCCTGGTATTACCTTGTCATTTTGAACTTATACAGGAACTGGGCTCTAGAAAACTCCACCACAGCTGCCCTTAAAAACTGGGTACTTCTGCTCTCCAGGAGACCGGATCTCTGTGTGTCCATTGTTCACTTCCGTCTTTGGTTTTTGAGTGCTGTGTCTGCTTAGCAAAAGTTTGATTTTACTAGGACCCCTATGCTGCAAGGGAGTCTGGGAAAGGTGGGAGTTCAGTTTCTGCCCTCTATAGTGCAGAAAGTCAAGCTACAAGGAGGTTATATAAATGCTGAGGTACTCAATAATTATTGTTCACACTTGTTAAAGGAGCTGTCAAACTTCTGACCCTTTTCTCCATTTGATTTAATTCAGCAGATAACATAGGAAGGTCAGGTGAGAGTCAAGGGGCTGAATTAGCTGTGGATCATTTCTTCTTAAAGATTAGAAATTTTAAAGGAGAGTGGAGCTATCAACAAGGTACTAGAATTATAATATAAAAATAGAAAACAGATGTGTCAAACATTTAAGCAAGGAAGGAAAAGAAAATATTTACAAAACAAAGAAGTAGTGGCATTTTTTTTCAATCTTCTAAGGTATGACAATGGTACAGCCAAGAATAACAAAGAACAGGAAGCAGAAAAATGAATTGCAGTTTCTCTTAATTTTCATTCATACCTAAATCCTCTGTTCTTAGATTTTTTTAATAAAACCAACAATAGGAACTTAGCTTTGGGCAAAAATGGAAACAATTCAGGTGGTTATACTTTCCTAAAAACAAGATATAATTTTGTCAGGTTCAAATAGACACAATTCAAAGCAATGTAACGATAATCATGAATGAATGAGAAGTTTTGGGGGAAAGGTAACATCCTAAAGAGATGATAAGGAAGTAATTAATTTGGGAGCAAGTTCATATCTGCTACATCTCAAAAGTTAGCATTACAAAATGAGGATATAAAAATTAAAAGGAACCTAGAAACAGTTTTAACTTCTCACTGCAAGACAGAATTCTTTCTATTACAACCCTGACAAATGATTCATCTTCTATCCACTACTTGAATTTTTCTAGGAACAAAGAACAAATTGCTGCATTGGTTAACAAATGAGAATGGCATTTGGTTTGTACAGCTTTTTCTTAGTCAAGTTTGACTGTTTGCTCTCCAGTGATTTTTTTCTAGTTTTCGCAATCTATGTGATCTATTCCTTTATTTACTAAAATAGTTACACATTTATTAAACTTCTCAGTAGGTGTGAAAATATTTTTAAAAACCCATTTCAATGTGTCATATATCTTCCACTTACAGTCAAAATTACACATGTGAGGAGGATTAGCCCCTTGGGTATTTTCCAACCTTTCTATCTAAACCCCATTTAGTACTTAACTGTAGTAACCCCCCCATTTAGTACTCTATTAGACAATGGGCATTGCCAAGAGAAAAGCTTTCAAACCCCCAAATAAAATAAAAATCCATTCATGTATTTTATTTTAATGTATTACATACTGAAGAAAAGGCAGGACAAACAGAACGATTGTAGCAATAACCCATTGGTGACAGTGGTAGTCAAGTGCAGCTCCAAGGCTGTATGCCACCATTTAATCATCAACCCTAGAAAGTAAGAATGTCTCTTTTCTAATAATTCCAGCTAAAGTTCTCTTGCCATTTGCAACAATGGGGATGGATGTAGAAGGTATTATGTTAAGTGAAATAAGCCAGGCAAAGAAAGACAAATACCATATGATTTCACTTATTGGTGGAATCTGAAAACAAAACTAAACTAAAGAACAAAACAGCAATAGATTTACAGACACTGAGAAGTGACTGGTCATTCCAGGAGGGGTGGGGGTAAGTGGGTGAAATAGGTGAAGAGGATAAATGGGCACAAAATCTTGATCAGAATATAAATTAGTGATGGGGATGCCAGTACAACATGTGAGAATATAGCCAATAATCTGTAACATCCATGTTGACAGGTAGTAATTATACTAGTTGGGGTTAGCAATAATATAGGAATCTGTCAAATCACTGTGTTGTATACTTGAAACCAATATTATACTATATATCAGTTACAATTCAATCAAAAACAAAAAACAAAACCTTTAACTTTCATGAGTTCATCTTGGTTTGTGTGCCCATTCCTGAAACTTTTCACTGTGGCCTGAAAAACTGAATAGGCCAATTTGCCAGTATGAGTGTACTGCAGGAAACAGGAAAGACTGAGTGTAACTGTGAAGTGTACAAAGCCTCCAGTGGACAGGACAGTGCAGCCCTGGCTATTTGCTGGGCAAGCCTATTGTTCTCATGGTAGGCCTAGGCTTCGTCTGCCTAGAAAAAGGGATGTGTTTTTCTAATTTGCAAAAAGGCATATCCTATGGACTAGCTGTGACCCTGCAGCCATGGATGTGAACCACTTGGACTGTAAGTTGGGGAGGCTAGTCCCTCTGGATGAAAATCAGGTGCTTTTCTATACTAAGGGACACTGAGCAAGCAGAAGTGTAAGAAAAACGCCATTACAGTAATACCATTAGTGTAATTCTGAATGTCTTGTCTTATAGATCCAGCCCAGCTCAATTTAAATTTATTCAACTCAGTTGAACCAATCCAGTAATTGTTGACCCTTATTACAGACCCAGAAGAGTGTTTGTGTTGTGTTGGATGGGTGGGTAAGGAGGCACTATTAATAAAAAGGACAGAAGACAGAAGAGACCTTGTTCCTTTAGAAGCATAAAATATTCTAATTTTAAACTGCCAACTATGAAATTTCTTTTTCTTTAAATTGTATTTGGCTTTGACACGTAACTTAAAATTCTCATGCAAAAATCAGATGGTGGAGTGTAACTACTCCTTCAGTTGCCTTTTAGCAAAATAATCTGTGTATTTAAGTGAATTTCACATTATTATGTTCAAATACGATTATCTGTGGTAAACTAACAAAGAACTTGAAAATTAACATTTACTTCATTATATTTGTTATAGTTATATGAATCCTTACTTCCTAGTCTTCTGAAATGCAGCCAAGTATATAGCCTGTAGGAAATCACCAATGTTTTCAGGTGACCTTTAAATACCGTTTAGATTTATTTTAAAATTGGTAGTAATTCATAAGTTTGCTAAAAAATTTTTTTTTAATTGAATTAGCTTTTGTTTCTGTAAAGAAATAACTTGGATCTTTGCTCTCCCTTTTAAATATTGTAGGAGTTTTAACAGTGCATGCATTAACTTTAAACCTTAGGGAAAGCGCAAAATAAACAGCAAGCTCATGATATTATCTAGTCAGTTAAACAAGGGGTGGGGAGTGCGGAGACGGGGCGCGCAGTAACCAAATGTCGAATGGGATGTTTCTACTACAGAACGTTAGCGGCAACTTCCTTCTAAGCTAAAGGTACCTAGCGCCTGAAAAAGGTTTACGTCTGGTTCTTTCCGGATAACAGAAAGAGAGCAGGGTTTAAGTCTTAAGGTTCAGTGAGTAAATACTGAGGTGGGGGAAAAAGCTAACCGCCACCCTGGCACTTTGTAACTTTGTTCTTAAACTCTGGAGCGGAGCGGATTTTTGTTACTTGGCCCGTAGTGGGGAAAACCTGCGCTCTAGGGCCACGTTCACCTCTCAGGTGTGGGAGGAAGAGTGGAGATGATGACTGCGCAGCGGTGGTGCTTTACCGACGTGATGGCGACCACAGAGGCTCGCGGGGACGAGCGCTCCCGCGAGCGCAGGGCCGGGGCGCCGGGCGCGCGTCAATGGGCCCATTCAGGCCGCGCTGCGCGGGGGTGAGAAGTTAAGGAGCGGGAGGCGGCGCGCAGGGCCGCTGCCGCGTCATTTGCATTTCAATAGCCCCGCTTGTTGACTCAGTGCCCGGCGCTTCCGCAGCTCCCACCAGAATCTGCCTTTGTTGGTTTTAGCTCCGGTCAAGGCCACTTCTTGCAACGGGGGAGCCGCGCGCATTTAGTTTGTGTAGTCAGGCAGAACGCTCGACAGGAAGGAAGGAGGAAGGGGTGCGCTGCGCGGCCATTGTCTGGGCAACCGTGCTTAAGCAGCCGAGTGACTATTTAATCTGCAAGGTGCACTTGAATCCCTCGCAAATCCGCTCTGTGTGGAGCAGGGGGCACGCAGACAGGAACAGATGGTGCCGAACCCCTTTGTTTAAAAATATGGAAATGCACTTTTTCAATTTACTTAAGGTAGTGCGCTTTTTAAAAACTTGCTCTGTCCCCTCACTGCACTGTCGGGAGAGACCTGAGGATACTAACGGTCTGGTAACGTTAGTATCCTCAGCGCCTCCCGGTTTTTGTTGTTGTTAATGTAGTTGTTGTAAGTATGTCGACTCTGTTTGCTAAGTCATCATTCCAGTAGGGACCTGTGTACCCTTTTGGTGTCTTTTGAGCTTAGGCCATAAGCAACCGAGGGAATTTTGTTGCAAAGTCTTTTGACTTGATCTTGCAAGATTTCTTTTTCAGAGCACCCTTCTCTTTCCTTTTTCACGTTAAACATCAAATTCAGAGGCATGGGTGCTTCGCGTGCAACTAGGGGGAAAAGAAATCCTGTACTCAGGGCACCCGCCTGCTTTGCAGCGACCTCCGGGGCCGAAAAGAAATCCTGTACTCAGGGCACCCGCCTGCTTTGCAGCGACCTCGGGGGCCGCAAAGCACAGTGCAGGACTGCACACTTGGGTTCCCACAGCCTTCATGGCGCTGTGGCTTAGGCTGTCCGTGTGTTTCTGCTCCTTCAGCTGTAATTTAGAGTATGGTCAACACGAGTGTGGAAATGTATACATATGCTTGCAGCATCTTGTAAGTGGAAGACTCTGCCCATAGAGCCTTTGAGCACGCTGACATTTCAGAGGAGGTGTTCTAGTTATCCTGATGGTATGGAGGACTACGCTTTCAGTGGGGCAGGGGGTTATTTAGGAATGTTGCTGGCACACTAAGTCAGTCTGAAATGAGGTCAACCAACTGTCCATACACGACCTGTTTTTCTTTTCCCAGCTTTGTTTAAAACATGCCAGTTGGGGTCCTGTTGGACTTTTCTAGCCATAGTCATACTAATCAACTGAAGGAAAAATCTGAATGGACAACTGTTTGGTAAAAATTCAATTTTCAGCCCAGATTACACAGGAAACAGATTATTGTGGTTTTGAAGGTAGGATAAAGCTGACACCTTAGAAAATAGGTGGTTGAAGTATTTTAATCTTGAGGTGCTAAATCTTGGGCATGTTAAAACATTTAAGTAAAGAGACAGATGTCTGTTTTGTCTCTAATTCTAATGCAAACATTTGACTGCGAAATGCCCAAACTCCATTTCTTTTTTTCTTTAAAGGCACTGTCTCTTACCTGCCATATGGCTGCATACTCTTTGCCCTCACAGTCGCCCTGACATGCTCTGTGACCACACGCAACATACATTCAACACCTCGATCTGTGAATTCATTACTGCTTACACTACCACCGAGAGGCTTTCTCAGTGGATAAGTGCAAGGATCTTCTGTTGCTTCTCCAAGTATGTTCTTTCTTCACAGTTTCAAGTCCATGAAATGACTCTTAACTATGAAGTCCTACCAATGTCCATTTCAGTCGGCCATTCTGGAGCAGGAAGGAGCCAGAGTCAGGTGTCCGCTGGCAGGTGTGGCTTATTATTTTTTTGCAGAACACTCTAAGCTGGTTTCAAGTTACTCTCCTAGAAATTAATTAAAAATGTGGAGGTGGGGGGATCAGTGTTTTACATATTAGGCATTGTTCAGGAAAGAAATCTGTTTAGATATTCAAAAGTTAAAAGAAAGAGCTTTGCTTGAGTTTTTAAATTTTGTAGACTTTTCTTCCAAATGGTGAAAAAATGTACTACAATATTATTATTCATATTATTATTACTGTTATTCTTCCATGGGCAGGTGTGAGCATCAGCATATCGTATTTCTTGGCTTTCTTTTGATTTTACATAATGAGCCTTTTGTTGGACTTCTTTACAGTGATGGTCTCCCTCTCAGATTCTGATTAAACCATGAAACCCACACATTCACTGATGTTTGTCTTTTCGTTTTGGTTGGTAAGTAAATTTGGGTGATGAAACTGTGAAGCCACAGATTCTCTAAAGCATTGGAATGCAGTTAAAACTATTCTCTCCACTCCTAGGAATTTACCCTAAGAATGCAGGAGCCCAGTTTGAAAAAGACATATGCACCCCTATGTTTATTGCAGCACTATTTACAATAGCCAAGAAATGGAAGCAACCTAAGTGTCTATCAGTAGATGAATGGATAAAGGAGATGTGGTACATATACACAATGGAATATTATTCAGCCATAAGAAGAAAACAAATCCTACCATTTGCAACAGCATGGATGGAGCTAGAGGGTATTATGCTCAGTGAAATAAGCCAGGCAGAGAAAGACAAGTACCAAATGATTTCACTCATCTGTGGAGTATAAGAACATGTTTTTACCTTGCTTTAGCACAGCAGCAGACTCACAGAACCCAAGAATGGACTAACAGTTACCAAAGGAAAAGGGAGAACAAGGGGCATTACGATTAGCAGACACAATGTAGGGGATGGGGCACAGGGAAGGCAGTACAACACAGAGAAGACGAGTAGTGACTCTATAGCATCTTAGTACGCTGATGGACAGTGACTGTAATGGGGTATGTGGTGGGGACTTTGAAGGGCCCCCACCCATAAGATGGCGAACCTCCTGCTTCTCTTCCGAGTCCTCGGTTCCCACTGGTGCCACCTGAAGCCCAATCACCTCTCTCCCCGCTCCCACTCCCAGCACCTAGCCAATAGCCACCAGCCCCCTAGAAGAAACACTACAATCACCCCATGCCCCTTCCTATATAACCCAGCACCTTTCCCTAATAAAGCGGAATTCTCCGGTGAATTGCTGCTGTGTGTCGCTCCTTTCCTTTCATTGGTGCCGAAACCCGGGAGACGGGACACCCCAACTGGGCCCTGTCTTCCCCCCGACACCAGCAGCAGCTTGCCCTCATCCTCTTTTTCCAGCGCTGGCTCCTCACACTCACCACTCCTCTCTGGCCTTTGGGTAAGTTTTCCCCTGGAGTGGCCCACTCTTCCCTGAGCTATCGCAGCGCCATTAACCGTGATCGTCTAGCAAGGCCCTGACGCTTGGGGACGGGGGACGAGGAGGGAACTCTCCCCACCTTAGGCCTTCATGGCTGCGGCAGACCCTCAGGCCCCTCCTCCAACAGCCATAAACGAGGTGACTCCTTTGCGGATGAGAACGCTCCCTTCCCCCCCTCCTCCTTCTGTTCCTTCCACCGAAAATTCCTTCCACCGAAAATTCCTAGTACTAGGTTCCTCGGACCCCGGCACTCTGCTTTCTTAGAGAAGTCTGGGTGATGACCCACACTTCCTAAGAAATTCCGACTCGTATACGAGTGTCCGCAGACCACCAAGGATCATTGGGGATGCCCTTTGTCTCCTTTTGGCCTGCTCCCAGTCCGAGGATCTCCGTTCATCTTCCCCTGTTTGTCTCCTTCTCTGTCCTTTAGCCATGGGAGCCTCCTCATCCCTCCCTGAAAGTTCACCTCTTGAATGCCTGCTCAAGTATCTAGCCACCCTCTCCCTGACGCCTGATATAAAACCAAAGCTTCTCCGTAAATACTGCTCCCAAGATTGGCCGACATGCCCCCTAGACAATAACAACCAATGGCCCGCAGGGGGAACTCTTGATCCTAACATCACTTGCGATCTCTTTAACTACTGCCAGTGCCTGAAAAAATGGAAGGAGATTCCCTATATCGAAGCTTTTCGCCTCCTAGCTCAAAATCCCAGCCTCTGCACCACCTGTTCCCCGCCCCAAGTTCTCCTAGCCTGCAAGCCGTCTCCCTTCCCTCCACACACTCCCAGTCCCTCTTCGATTACCTTTGACCCAGCCTATGAACCTCTGCCATACATGCTTCCCTCTTCAGCTCCCCCCTACGACCCCTCCACCCTCTTCCGCCGTTGCCACCGCCTCCCCCTCCTCTCCTACAACAGCCCCTCCCCCTTCCTCCACCACCATCTCTTCCCCCACCTCACCCCCCCCTGCAGTTCAAGCCTGAGCCTTTCAGCCCCCCTCTAACTAAGTCCCAGGAGCCTCCTCCATCTTTGCCCCCATCACCTGTTTCTCCCCCACAGACTGAGCCACAACCCATCAGTCCCCCTCAGACTCGGTCCCGAGGGCCTCCCAAAATTATCACCCCCCTCCGGGAGGTAGCAGGATCCGAAGGCATCGTGTGCGTTCACGTCCCTTTCTCCTTAGGAGATTTAGCCCAACTTGAGAAACGCCTAGGTTCCTTTTCCACTGATCCCACGACATATATCAGAGAGTTTCAATGGACCCTCCAGTCATACAGCCTCACACATCATGACATTTTCATGGTCCCGGCCAATACCCTTCTTCCTGAAGAGTGTAGACGAGTTTGGGACTTCGCCCAAACGAATGCCACCAAAACCCACAGGACTGACCCCACCTATCCCCCTGGCCCCACCGCTGTCCCCGAACAAGACCCACACTGCGATTATAATACCACCGTGGGTCTCCGCTCAAGATATTTTCGCCTCCTGCTTAATAGCAGGTCAGAAAAAGGCAGCTTGTAAAGTAGTCAATTTTCAAAAGCTCCAAGACATAATTCAAAGGAGGGAAGAGACTCCCTCCGAGTTCTTAGACAGACTCACTCAAGCCCTATTACAGTATACCAGCCTAGACCCAGAAACACCTGACGGGAGACATGTCCTTATGACATACTTCTTAGCTCAAAGCTACCCCGACATTAAGGCTAAACTCAAAAAGTTAGAACAGGGCCCTGCTACCCCACAGACTGAAATCCTAACAGTGGCCTTTAAAGTCTTCCATAACCGGGAGGAGGAGAAAGAACGCTGTAAACAAAAGGCTGATCAGGCCAATTTCCAAATGTTGGCCCAGCTGATAAAACCACAACCTGGGCACTCCTATACAAACAAGCCCTCCCCCAGGAGCTTGTTTCAAGTGCGGAAAAGAGGGACATTGGTCAAGGGCGTGCCCCTCCCCCAGATCTCCTACCACCCCATGCCCCAGATGCCACAAAAAGGGCCACTGGGGGTCTGATTACCCAGCCACCCAAAGGGGAGGCTGGACGAACAACCCCCATCCTAAGCCCGCCGTAGTGGGGCTGGCAGGAGAAGATTGACGGGGCCCAGGGGCTTCTCGCCCGACAATTTCCATCACCAAACAGGAGCCCAAGGTTACTTTAATAGTAGACGGTCGCCCCATCTCCTTCCTCCTAGATACAGGAGCCACCTTCTCAGTCTTGCGAGAATACCGGGGCCCTACCACACCTGCCATTACTCCTATAGTCGGGGTAGGAGGTAAACAGATTTTCCCATTAAAAACCTCCCCCTTTTATGCACAATCCAGGACAATCCCATACCTTTCTCCCACTCCTTCCAGGTTATGCCCCAGTGTCCCATCCCCTTACTTGGATGGGACATCCTTTCTCTCCTCCATGTTTCCATAACTATATCCACTCCCACAGCCCCCAGTACTCCCTTTCTAATGGCCCTCATAGCCAACGACCCCCCTCTACCCAATGAAAGCTCCAGTTCCGCCCCCATACACCCTGTAAATCCCAAAGTTTGGGACATTACAAGCCCCTCCATGGCTCTATGTCCTCCTGCCTCTATCAAATTACATGACCCCTCTCAGTATATCTGTCAGGCCCAATACCCCCTAACCACTTCAGCCCTCATAGGCCTTCAACCCATCATTCAAGATCTTTTAAACAAAAATTACCTTAGACCCACGCACTCCCTGTTTAATACCCCCATATTAGCTGTTAAAAAAACCAACAGATCTTTCCACCTCGTCCAAGACCTTCGCCTCATCAACATGGCCATCGTCCCTATCCATCCCTTAGTCCCAAATCCACACAACCTTTTATTGCAGATCCCTGCCTCGGCCTCCCACTTCTCAGTCCTAGATCTCAAGAACGCATTTTTTTCTATCCCTCTGGACCCCTCCTCCCAAGATTTTTTCGCCTTCACCTGGACGGACCTATACACAAGACATTCTGAACAACTCACTTGGACAGTTTTGCCACAAGGCTTCCGAGATAGTCCCCATATTTTTGGACAGGTCCTAGCTCAGGACCTCAAACAGTTTCATCATGATCACTCCAAGTCCACCTTATTACAATACGTGGACTATCTTCTACTCTGCAGTCCCTCGTGGGAACAGTCTCAACTTGACACTGCCTCCCTACTTAACCTTCTAGCTTCCAGAGGTTACCGGGTATCCCCTGTCAAAGCTCAAATCTCTTCCCCTTCTGTCACTTACCTCGGATTCCTTCTATCTCAACAAAGAAAGTCCATTACATTAGACAGAAAACGGCTCCTCTCTGACCTGCCCATTCCCAAAACCAAGACAGAAATCCTATCCTTTCTAGGCCTGGCTGGGTATTTTAGAGCGTAGATCCCTAACTTCTCCCTGTTGGCAAGACCACTATACGACCTCAGCAAGGGCTCCCCTGAAGAACTATTATCCTCCTCACCCTGACACTCCTTCATTAAGCTCCGTCGAGCCCTTGTGGAAGCCCCAGCTCTCCATCTTCCTGATTTGTCGAAGCCCTTCTCATTATACATTCATGAGAGGTCCAGTCAAGCTCTAGGAGTCCTAGGCCAATATTATGGCCCATCCTTTGCCCCAGTAGCTTATCTTTCCAAGCAATTAGACCCCACAGTTCGGGGATGGGCCCCTTGCCTACGGGCATTAGCCGCTGGACAGCTCTTGCAGAAGGAAGCTCATAAACTGACATTCGGGGCACCCCTTACCATTCTGTCCCCATATCACCTAAAGGATCTCTTAACCTATAAAAGTTTACAGACTCTCACTCCCTTCAGACTCCTGACCTTACTCTCCTCTTTCCTCCAAAATCCTGTTCACCCCCTTTGCCATCCATACCCGAATCACGACTTTTTCCTCCTTTACTTCTCCCTCGCTCTCGCTTTTTTTCGTCATTCCTATTGTCTTCCCCGCCACCCCAGCCTCCTTTGTATGGCAATTCAAAGTCAGACAGACTTACACACAGGATCAAACAAAAATTACTGCCCTCATTGCCACATCAGACTGCCCTCTGAAAGGCTGCTCTGAGCCTTTATACCTCCACTTTCCTCCCTCCACTGAAGTGTTCACTAGCAGCTACCTTTGTTCTCCCTACCTCTGCTTCCTCTATGACCAAAAACAAGCCTATTGCAGGTGATGGCCAGACACCTCCAGGGATGTCCCTACAGGTCTTGCATCATTCACTACATGGGTAACTCCCGGTACCCACAGTATTACTCCTCCAACCGTTTCATAAAATATCCCAACAGAGGGGGGCGGAAGATGGCGGCGTGAGTAGAGCAGCGGAAATCTCCTCCCAAAACAACATATATCTATGAAAATATAACAAAGACAACCCTTCCTAGAATAAAGACCAGAGGACACAGGACAATATCCAGACCACATCCACACCTGAGAGAACCCAGCGCCTCGCGAAGGGGGTAAGATACAAGCCCCAGCCCCGCGGGAGCCGAGCGCCCCTCCCCCCCAGCTCCCGGCGGGAGAAGAGCAGGCAGAGCGGGAGGGAGACGGAGCCCAGGACTGCCGAACACCCAGCCCCAGCCATCCGGGCCAGAGTGCAGAGCCCTCGATACTGGGAAAACAGGGCAGCAAGAACAGTGAGCAGGCACTGGAGGCTGGGCGACAGAGGACATAAGAAAAGCGCGCGACCATTTTTTTTTTTTTTTTGCTTTTTTGCTGCTTTGTTTTGGCGAGCGCTTTTTGGAAGTCTTAAAGGGACAGGGACCCCAATATTAGGGAAACAGGGCAGAAAGACCGGTGAGCAGAGGCCTGAGGCTGGCACCGGAGAATAAAGAAAAACGAACGACCACCCTTTTTTTTTTTAATTAAAAATTTTTTTTTTTTTAATTAAAAAAAAATTTTTTTCTTGTTTTTTTTTGTGGTCGTTGTTTTGTTTTGGCGGGTGCTTTTTGGAAGTCTTAAAGGGGCAGGGCGGGCCACTTAATCCAGAGGTAGGGAATCCGGGATCTCTGGGCACCCTAACTCCTGGGCTGCAGGGAGCAGGGAGGCCCCTTACGGAGATAAATAGCCTCCCAGCAGCTCCTGCTCCAACGCGACTCCACCATTTTGGAGTAGCTGCCAGAGCCAGGCCACGCCCACAGCAACAGCGGAGATTAACTCCATAGCAGCCGGGCAGGAAGCAGAAGCCCTGTCTGCGCGCAGCTGCGCAGCACAAGCCACTAGAGGCCGCTGTTCTCCCAGGAGAGGAGGGCCACAAACCAACAAGAAAGGAAGTCCTTCCAGCCGTCACTCGTCCCAGTTCTGCAGACTATTCCTATCACCATGAAAAGGCAAAGCTACAGGCAGACAAAGATCACAGAGACAACACCAGAGAAGGAGACAGACCTAACCAGTCTTCCTGACAAAGAATTCAAAATAAGAATCATAAACATGCTGACAGAGATGCAGAGAAATACGCAAGAAAAATGGGATGAAGTCCGGAAAGAGATCACAGATGCCAGAAAGGAGATCGCAGAAATGAAACAAACTCTGGAAGGGTTTATAAGCAGAATGGATAGAATGCAAGAGGCCATTGATGGAATTGAAATCAGAGAACAGGAACGCATGGAAGCTGACATAGAGAGAGACAAAAGGATCTCCAGGAATGAAACAATATTAAGAGAACTGTGTGACCAATCTAAAAGGAGCAATATCCGTATTATAGGGGTCCCAGAAGAAGAAGAGAGAGGCAAAGAGATGGAAAGTATCTTAGAAGAAATAATTGCTGAAAACTTCCCCACACTGGGGGAGGAAGTAATCAAACAGACCACGGAAATACACAGAACCCCCAACAGAAAGGATCCAAGAAGGGCAACACCAAGACACATAATAATTAAAATGGCAAAGATCAAGGACAAGGAAAGAGTGTTAAAGGCAGCTAGAGAGAAAAAGGTCACCTATAAAGGGAAACCCATCAGGCTAACGTCAGATTTCTCAACAGAAACCCTACAGGCCAGAAGAGAATGGCATGATATATTTAATACAATGAAACAGAAGGGCCTTGAACCAAGGATACTGTATCCAGCACGACTATCATTCAAATATGACGGTGGGATTAAACAATTCCCAGACAAACAAAAGCTGAGGGAATTTGCTTTCCACAAACCACCTCTACAGAACATCTTACAGGGACTGCTCTAGATGGGAGCACTCCTAGAAAGAGCACAGCACAAAACACCCAACATATGAAGAATCGAGGAGGAGGAACAAGAAGGGAGAGAAGAAAAGAATCTCCAGACAGTGTATATAACAGCTCAATAAGCGAGCTAAGTTAGGCAGTAAGATACTAAAGAGGCTAACCTTGAACCTTTGGTAACCACGAATTTAAAGCCTGCAATGGCAATAAGTACATATCTTTCAATAGTCACCCTAAATGTTAATGGGTTGAATGCACCAATCAAAAGACACAGAGTAACAGAATAGATTAAAAAGCAAGACCCATCTATATGCTGCTTACAAGAAACTCACCTCAAACCCAAAGACATGTACAGACTAAAAGTTAAGGGATGGAAAAACATATTTCAAGCAAACAACAGTGAGAAGAAAGCAGGGGTTGCAGTACTAATATCAGACAAAATAGACTTCAAAACAAAGAAAGTAACAAGAGATAAAGAAGGACACTACATAATGATAAAGGGCTCAGTCAAAGAAGAGGATATAACCATTCTAAATATATATGCACCCAACACAGGAGCACCAGCATATGTGAAACAAATACTAACAGAACTAAAGGGGGATATAGACTGCAATGCATTCATTCTAGGAGACTTCAACACACCACTCACCCCAAAGGATAGATCCACTGGGCAGAAAATAAGTAAGGACACGGAAGCACTGAACAACACAGTAGAGCAGATGGACCTAATAGACATCTATAGAACTCTACATCCAAAAGCAGCGGGATATACATTCTTCTCAAGTGCACATGGAACATTCTCCAGAATAGACCACATACTAGGCCACAAAAAGAGCCTCAGAAAATTCCAAAAGATTGAAATCCTACCAACCAACTTTTCAGACCACAAAGGCATAAAACTAGAAATAAACTGTACAAAGAAAGCAAAGAGGCTCACGAACACATGGAGGCTTAACAACACGCTCCTAAATAATCAATGGATCAATGACCAAATCAAAATGGAGATCCAGCAATATATGGAAACAAATGACAACAACAACACTAAGCCCCAACTTCTGTGGGACACAGCAAAAGCAGTCTTAAGAGGAAAGTATATAGCAATCCAAGCATATTTAAAAAAGGAAGAGCAATCCCAAATGAATGGTCTAATGTCACAATTATCGAAATTGGAAAAAGAAGAACAGATGAGGCCTAAGGTCAGCAGAAGGAGGGACATAATAAAGATCAGAGAAGAAATAAATAAAATTGAGAAGAATAAAACAATAGCAAAAATCAATGAAACCAAGAGCTGGTTCTTCGAGAAAATAAACAAAATAGATAAGCCTCTAGCCAGACTTATTAAGAAGAAAAGAGAGTCAACACAAATCAACAGTATCAGAAACGAGAAAGGAAAAATCACGACGGACCCCACGGAAATGCAAAGAATTATTGGAGAATACTATGAAAACCTATATGCTAACAAGCTGGGAAACCTAGGAGAAATGGACAACTTCCTAGAAAAATATAACCTTCCAAGATTGACCCAGGAAGAAACAGAAAATCTAAACAGACCAATTACCAGCAACGAAATTGAAGAGGTAATCAAAAAACTACCAAAGAACAAAACCCCCGGGCCAGATGGATTTACCTCGGAATTTTATCAGACATACAGGGAAGACATAATACCCATTCTCCTTAAAGTTTTCCAAAAAATAGAGGAGGAGGGGATACTCCCAAACTCATTCTATGAAGCTAACATCACCCTAATACCAAAACCAGGCAAAGACCCCACCAAAAAAGAAAACTACAGACCAATATCCCTGATGAACGTAGATGCAAAAATACTCAACAAAATATTAGCAAACCGAATTCAAAAATACATCAAAAGGATCATACACCATGACCAAGTGGGATTCATTCCAGGGATGCAAGGATGGTACAACATTCGAAAGTCCATCAACATCATCCACCACATCAACAAAAAGAAAGACAAAAACCACATGATCATCTCCATAGACGCTGAAAAAGCATTTGACAAAGTTCAACATCCATTCATGTTAAAAACTCTCAGCAAAATGGGAATAGAGGGCAAGTACCTCAACATAATAAAGGCCATCTATGATAAACCCACAGCCAACATTATATTGAACAGCGAGAAGCTGAAAGCATTTCCTCTGAGATCGGGAACTAGACAGGGATGCCCACTCTCTCCACTGTTATTTAACATAGTACTGGAGGTCCTAGCCACGGCAATCAGACAAAATAAAGAAATACAAGGAATCCAGATTGGTAAAGAAGAAGTTAAACTGTCACTATTTGCAGATGACATGATACTGTACATAAAAAACCCTAAAGACTCCACCCCAAAACTACTAGAACTGATATCGGAATACAGCAAAGTTGCAGGATACAAAATCAACACACAGAAATCTGTGGCTTTCCTATATACTAACAATGAACCAACAGAGAGAGAAATCAGGAAAACAACTCCATTCACAATTGCATCAAAAAAAATAAAATACCTAGGAATAAACCTAACCAAAGAAGTGAAAGACTTATACTCTGAAAACTACAAGTCACTCTTAAGAGAAATTAAAGGGGACACTAACAGATGGAAACTCATCCCATGCTCGTGGCTAGGAAGAATTAATATCGTTAAAATGGCCATCCTGCCCAAAGCAATATACAGATTTGATGCAATCCCTATGAAACTACCAGCAACATTCTTCAATGAACTGGAACAAATAATTCAAAAATTCATATGGAAACACCAAAGACCCCGAATAGCCAAAGCAATCCTGAGAAAGAAGAATAAAGTAGGGGGGATCTCACTCCCCAACTTCAAGCTCTACTATAAAGCCATAGTAATCAAGACAATTTGGTACTGGCACAAGAGCAGAGCCACAGACCAATGGAACAGAATAGAGACTCCAGACATCAACCCAAGCATATATGGTCAATTAATATTTGATAAAGGAGCCATGGACATACAATGGCGAAATGACAGTCTCTTCAACAGGTGGTGCTGGCAAAACTGGACAGCTACATGTAGGAGAATGAAACTGGACCATTGTCTAACCCCATATACAAAAGTAAACTCAAAATGGATCAAAGACCTGAATGTAAGCCATGAAACCATTAAACTCCTGGAAGAAAACATAGGCGAAAACCTCTTAGACATAAACATGAGTGACCTCTTCTTGAACATATCTCCCCGGGCAAGGAAAACAACAGCAAAAATGAGTAAGTGGGACTATATTAAGCTGAAAAGCTTCTGTACAGCAAAAGACACCATCAATAGAACAAGAAGGATCCCTACAGTATGGGAGAATATATTTGAAAATGACACATCCGATAAAGGCTTGACGTCCAGAATATATAAGGAGCTCTCACGCCTCAACAAACAAAAAACAAATAACCCAATTAAAAAATGGGCAGAGGAACTGAACAGACAGTTCTCCAAAAAAGAAATACAGATGGCCAACAGACACATGAAAAGATGCTCCACATCGCTAATTATCAGAGAAATGCAAATTAAAACTACAATGAGGTATCACCTCACACCAGTAAGGATGGCTGCCATCCAAAAGACAAACAACAACAAATGTTGGCGAGGCTGTGGAGAAAGGGGAACCCTCCTACACTGCTGGTGGGAATGTAAGTTAGTTCAACCATTGTGGAAAGCAGTATGGAGGTACATCAAAATGCTCAAAACAGACTTACCATTTGACCCAGGAATTCCACTCCTAGGAATTTACCCTAAGAATGCAGCAATCAAGTTTGAGAAAGACAGATGCACCCCTATGTTTATTGCAGCACTATTTACAATAGCCAAGAATTGGAAGCAACCTAAATGTCCATCAATAGATGAATGGATAAAGAAGATGTGGTACATATACACAATGGAATACTACTCAGCTATAAGAAAAGGGCAAATCCAATCATTTGCAGCAACATGGATGGAGCTGGAGGGTATTATGCTCAGTGAAACAAGCCAAGCAGAGAAAGAGAAATACCAAATGATTTCACTTATCTGTGGAATATAAGAACAAAGGAAAAACTGAAGGAACAAAACAGCAGCAGAATCACAGAACTCAAGAATGGACTAACAGGTACCAAAGGGAAAGGGACTGGGGAGGATGGGTGGGTAGGGAGGGATAAGGGGGGGAGAAGTAGGGGGGTATTAATATTAACATGCATGGGGGGGTAGGAGAAAAGGGAGGGCTGTACAACACAGAGAAGGCAAGTAGTGATTCTACAACATTTTGCTATGCTGATGGACAGTGACTGTAAAGGGGTTTATAGGGGAGACCTGGTATAGGGGAGAGCCTAGTAAACATAATATTCGTCATGTAAGTGTAGATTAGTGATAGCAAAAAAAAAAAAGGGCAGTTCCTGTGTGGTAACCTCCAATGAGTTCTACACAAGGGTATAAAGGGCATATAAAAGTGTAGGCAAAGGGTCTGTTTGTGTTTATACAGAGGATCAAAGCCTAATTGGGCTGCCCCGAAAATGAACTAAGATACGATATGAAAAAGAACTTCCAACATCTGCACCCTCTGGAAGACTCATGCCAGAAGATGATCATCAAAAAACCCCAACAAAGATCCACGCACTGCTACAGCTGTAGATGCACTCATCCCACCAGTTCCTGGACCTGCCATGGGAATGAGGAAGGAGATATCTAAGCTGGCCTGTGCATACAGTAAAACAACAAAATTGGACTGGATCTATACTGTTGGAACTCAACCAAGAATTTGGAGAAGTGCAAATTGTAGCGCTCCAAAGTCTTACAACTACAAACTATTTATTGTTAAAAGAACATATGGCATGTGAACAGTCCCCAGGAATGGGTTGTTTTAATTTGTCTGATTTCTCTCAGACTGTTCAAGTTCATTTGGACAATATCCACCATATCATAGATAAGTTTTCACAAATGCCTAAGGTGCCTAACTGGTTTTCTTGGTTTCACTGCAGATGGCTGGTAATTACAGATATGCTTTGGTTATGTAACTATACTCCTATTATGTTAATGTGTGTGTGCAATTTAAGTAGTAGCTTAAAACCTATACATGCTGAAGTTACTCTACAAGAAGATATATCAAAGAAATAATCAATCTTCCCATGTTTTCTTCCGCCTGCTACTTCTATAGCTTTTCTTCTTCCTTCCTAATTACAACCCTTAAATAGAATTCGTGCCTCATATCAAATTTACCGAGTATCATAATTCTTCCAAGTGGTAAAGATACCTCAAGACAAATGCTGGGCACAGAAGCCACAGGGCATAAATATGCAAAGAAGTAAAAAGCTAACTTTTTCAAACAATAAGGCTTCTCTCTCACTTACCAACTTCACATTTCCCTGTATGGCCCCGGAAGATGACTGGTTAGCCAGAGACGGGTAAGATTCCTCAAGGGAGGAACAACCTAAGACAGGCACAGTCGCAGGGGGGCCATCAGGTGAGAAATTGGGGATCAACAGAGGTGAGGCTTAGAACCTCACCCCCCCGTTCTGAGAGAAATCTTCTGCATACGTGGATGTTTTATTGCCCTGGTCTAGCTTGGATTAACACATAGTCTACAGGCACACACCTGATCATCTACATGTGCTCTCTTACAACACTAAACTATGTTTTCTACCTTTATCTTGTATCTACCTACCACTTCAGCATTTTATTAAAAATAATAATAATAAAGAGAGAAATGTGGTATCCACATATAAATCAAGTATAAAAACCAAATCAGTATTCATATTTGAACTGACTGTTTATAGTTCATAATGCATGAGCAAAACCGAAAGTTTCTGTGATGACTGCCCTTGTACTGTTCACTATGTAACTTATTCATTATGTAAGAATTTGTTCTACATGTAAAAACTTGTTTGTTATGCCTCAGAAGATTGGAGACTGACAAAAATTACGCTTGGGGTGGATTAATGATTGTGCATTGAGCATTGACTCCCCTATACAGAATTTTATTGTCGTTAACAACCATTTAATCAATAAATATGAGAGATGCCCTCACAAAAAAAAAAAAAGGACAGACTTCCAATGGTAAAATAAATAAGTAACCGGGATGTAATGTATAGCATAAGGAATATAGTCAAGATATTGTAACAGCCTGGTAGGGTGATAGCTGGAACCTAGAATTATGTATATAAATGTTCTACCACTGTGTTGTACACTTGAAACTCATGTAATGTAATACTGTGTGTCAACTACCCTTCAATAAAAAATAATTATAATAAAAAAAAAAAAAAAAAAAAAATCCCAACAGCTCATTCTCCTTATCAATCCCAGATCCCTCGAACTCTCGATGGGCCACCGGGGTCACAGCCTCAGTTTACTATGGGGGGTCCTCGACCCCCCACGGTACCCTTCATATCTCTCGAGAGTATGTTCCCTCTCATTCCCAAATCTCTCAAGTTGCATCAGACATCAGACATTCCGAAAAAGTCATTTTCCAAACTCTTGACAGCGCCTCTTCATCTTCTTACCCCCGCTCCTACTCTTGGTTACAGCTCATTCAAGATACCACCATCTTTCTCAACCACACCCTCAACACTGCCAATTGTTTCTTGTGCGCGTCACTACAGCGCCCACTGCTGGCCACTGTGCCCCTTAATATTGCCAACTACTCCTTCCATGCAGAAGGACAACCCTTCCGTCCCCTGGCAGACATACCCCTATGGGAACCAGAATATGCAGATAATCTCACCATCCACCACTGTGTAGGCCCAACCCCTCCCCCCTCCAGCGCACTTCACTGTCTCTCTATCTACACCCCTACCTCTGGCTCTAAGACTTTTACGCAACCAGGTCACTTCTTTGGGTGTAATGGCAGTCTTTTCAACTCACTGCCTCCCAACTCCAGCACACCCTGCATTCTTGTCACCCTAATCCCACAGCTTACACTTTACAGCATGGCAGAATTTCTTGAGCTCCAACCTCCCTTGCCCTCGCGCACAAAAAGGGCTGCTTTCCTTCCCATCATCGTCGGTATCTCTTTGACCACCTCAGCCATTGGGGCAGGGTTTTTGGGAGGAGCCTTGGGTCACTCTCTATGGGCAATTAGAGATCTCAACACCAAACTTGAGGGAGCCCTGACATCCACTGCTGATTTCCTAGCCTCTCTCCAAAAGACAGGTCACTTCGCTAGCTAAGGTCACCCTTCAAAACCGGCGGGCCTTAGATCTGCTTACAGCCGAAAAGGGCGGCACCTGCGTCTTCCTTCAAGTAGAGTGCTGCTATTACATCAATGAATCTGGCATTGTAGAAACTGACATTACCAAACTCACTGACCTTGCCTCCAGCCTCCACTCTGCTTCCAATTCCAACCCATTCTCTTCAATACTAACAAACCCCCTCCTTACCTGGCTCTGGCCCATTGCAGGCCCTATAATAATCATTCTTCTCGCGTGTCTCTTCTTACCCTGTGTAATAAAGTTCATTAAATCCCAAGTCGGAAAAATCTCTAATCAAACTTTCAACCAGCTTTTACTCAGGAACTATCAGCTTCTGGCAACAGAAGATCCCTCACCCTCATGTGACCTCCTCACCACACACTGAGATGGACCCTTCTCTCCGCTGGAAATTGATCCTGGAAACAATGGCCGCAGACGCCTGGCTTCTGGCACCCGTATCCTCTTGGCACCATTGGAATCAACAAGTCCTCGACCTATGGTTACAGGGAACCTTCATTGATTTCCAACCTGAAGAAGTCCACATCTACTCGCCCTTACTGTGGGGAGTCCTATCAACCCTTTCCTCCCAGTCCTCAAGCCCTCACTCCCTTCTCCACCCCCATTCAGCAGGAAGCAGTCAGAGAGAAAGCAACGTCCACAACCCCATAGAGGAGAAAGGGGGGAATGAAGGGCCCCCACCCATAAGATGGCGAACCTCCTGCTTCTATTCCGAGTCCTGGGTTCCTGCTGGCGCCACCTGAAGCCCAATCACCTCTCTCCCCCATCCCAATCCCAGCACCTAGCCAATAGCCACCAGCCCGGTAGAAGTAACACCACAATCAGCCCATGCCCCTTCCTATATAACCCAGCACCTTTCCCCAATAAAGCAGAATTCTCCGGTGAATTGCTGCTGTGTGTCGCTCCTTTCCTTTCAGACTTGATAATGGGGAGAGTCTAGTAATCATAATGTTGCTCATGTAATTGTACATTAATGATACCAAAAGAAAAAAAAAAAAGAAACTACTCTCCCTAGCAGAGTTTTGGCTTTAGTTGAACCTGCAGCTTTATATTCACTCATACTTAGTAAATGATGCCCATGAATCTATCCCAGGGGGAGAAGATTGGGGGTGCCCACATTTAATGAGTGAAGAATTCTCAGGATGCTCCTAAAGCTCACGTGTTAGATGGGAGGAACCTGGACACCTCTTAAAGAGCAGAGAATGAGACTATGTGTCCCCCATAGAGAAAGGCTGCTTTAGCAACTGGCCCTATTTGTGGGGGAGGATTTGGCCAGCTGGGACATGAATTCAGAGGCTTTAATTGTGAATCAATTCCTAGAAGAGTATCATTTCTGGGTTGAAGGTACTGAGATTGAACTGTTATTTGTAGTTTGGCATTGCTTGGGTTTGTCCAAAATGAAAATAATTGACCTTCCATACTAGAAAGAAGATTGTTTAGAAGTGTGCACCAAATTTCCATTTAGGTGGACTGAGTTTAGGAAAGTTCTCCAAGTCAGAAACTTGTCTTCCCCAAAGGCAGGACAAATTCCCAGTGGCTGGCAGTAAAATATTTTTGTTGTATCTTACCTGATCTCTGCAGTGGTTGATAGTACTGACTGCTTCCTCTTTGAGAAGCTCCTCCCTTGGCTTTGGTGCCAGGACTCTCTCCTGGTTTCTCTCCTATCTGTCTGACTTCTCTTAGTCTTCTTTACAGGCTTTTTGCCCCTTTGCTCATCTCTTATTGTGCTCCCTTGCTTGTCTCTTCTATATACTCCCCATGGTGAGGTTTCTGGGAGATCTTCCTTGGACACACTACATTCCCTCTTGCCTCAGAGCCTTTGCACATACACTTGTCTCTGCTTAGAATGTTCTCTCACTAGATATGAGGATTCCTGTTTTGTTTATTTAGTTCTGTACTCAAATGTCACCTTTCAAATGAAGTCTTTGCTGGCTATCCATAGGAAATAGCAGGTATCCAGTAAGAACCAAGACTAGGGAGAGGCAAGCAGGGTGCCCAGGGCACAAAATTTAAGGAGACAATTTCAGGGTCAGCACCTGAGAATGAGAGCCTCCTTGCATTTGGTACCACGAACACTCACCTGGCCCTGTGCTGTAGTAGGTTACTCTCTAGTCTCTTAATTTAGTTTATTTTTCTTCACAGATATGATCACAGCTAACATCTGTGTGTGTGTGTGTGTGTGTGTGTGTGTGTGTGTGTGTGTGTGTATAACTGATTGTTATATGTCTCCCACCCTTGCTTCACTCATAACCATTAGAATATGGGCCCTTGTCTGTTTTGTTTTTTTGCTGTATCCCTACAGCCTATACCAGAGCTCAGAATACAGTAGGTATTCATTTTATACTTACACCATAAAGACAAGATTTATAAATGGACCTCTCCCCTTGGATGTCCCACAGTCTTTTCAAACTCAGCATGTCCAAAATTGCATTTATCATTTTTTCACTCCCAGACCTACCTCCCACCTGAATTCTCTTCTCTTTTCTGACGAATAGTACCTCCATCCAGTTCAGATCAAAATGTTAGAGATGTGGTAACTCAGGCCTATCAAGTTTTCTCCCTAAATAACTCCTGACTCCTCATCTGCCTCCCTGCTGCCCTGCTTTAAATTCAGGCTCCCATCCCTTCCCCTCAGAAAACTGCCGCCACCTTCTAACTGATGTCATGGCAAAAACTTGTCCTTTCCTGCTCCAACTTCTGTGTCATTGCTGGAGGTAAGCTCTCTAAACCATGTATCTGATGATACCACTTCCTTATCTTAAACTCCTTCCACGTAGCTCCATGGCCATTTGAACTTCCCTCTGTCTATCAAGCTGTTCTGTAGTTTTCTCTTTACTTACTCTTCCCCTCATTTTACTCTGAGCAACTTAAGGGCAGAAACTGGGTTTTTCCTTTTGCATACCCAGTATAGAGTTGGCCCTTCATATTTGTTGAATGAATGTATGAATTTCTCTAAAGATTATTTTGTTATGTGGGATAAGGTATGGCTCTGAATGACATTTTCCATGTTTGCTATTTATTCCAATGTTATTTTAAAAAATTATTCCTTGCTCCCTTGTGTGGGTTTCCTTTGTCATATATTATATTCTTACAAGTGGTTGGATATAGTTCCAGTTTTCCATTTTATCTTCTTGATTTACATATTCATTTCTGCATCAGTAACACACAAGTCTAATCTTCCTCAGTCACTTTTTTCTAGAGTATTCTTTGGGCATCATCTATGTTTATTTTCTAAATATATTTTTGTATTGAAGTTTGTACTGATTTTTACAGTAAAATTGGAATTAAAAGCTAGAGTTTTAATTGGAGTAACTATCTGAAAATTAACTTTGAAAAAACAGAGCTCTTTCTAATTTTAGTTTTCTCATCATGAAGTTCGTTAGAAGCTTGTTTAAGAGTAACCAAGTAATAGAAAACCACATCAAAAACTGGTGTCAAGTGATAGCCACATTCTAAACTAATCATTCCACTTCATGACAGGATTCATAGATTCATATGTTTCTCATATGCTCTTCCCTTCCCATGAATAGATGACCCATCCAGCAAGCTAACATATTTGTCTCTTGAAACTATATGGAGATAGGCAATGTCTTTCATGTGCCATTTCAGTGTTAGATAGAATATTATGGATGGAAAGTTCTTCCTTTTTTCCAACCCTAGTATTTAAAAACAAATTCAGCTTGTTTTCTTGGTAGAGATGAAAAACAGCTGGCCACCATCCCTTCTCCACAAACTCTTCTTATGCTTTCAACTGGTAACAGTGAAATACATCTTTACCTCACATTGTCTGAAAAGTTATTTAGTGGGACCTTCTAATCATCCATAAATTTTACACAAGTCATTTGAGCATTTTCCATGATTAATGCTTTATTGTTTATCTGGCTCAAGATGCTGCTGATATGCGGAGCTCTGACCTTAAGGAGAGGGCCATAACCTTAGGGGAGTCTAGGCTTTGCGTTCACTGCATCATTAGCCTTTCCCATTCCCTTGATTATATTTGGGGATTAAAATAACAATCATTTTGGTTTTACCTTGCTTATTTTAAGTCCCTAGTGTCTTTTTTTTTTTCCTTTTTCTTTTCTGGGAAGAAAGTCTAAACTTTCTAATTTAAGCAAATGAGTTTACTAGCCCCTGGGGCAAAGATTTCATTCCATAGCCCTGAAGTTGGAAGGAGGGAGATGATTTGGTTCATTGATTTCTCTTCTGAGTCCATTTTTTTTTCCAGTTCTCTAGCCCTGATCCCTATCTGCCAAAGGGGTAGTTAATATTTTTTTTCTCATATCCTCTGACTTTCAATTAATAACTGCTCAGGTGATCTGATTTAAGGCATGCTTTAAGTTTGTACAACCCACTTACATGAGCCCATAGCTACAATTTATTTCTGGTACAGTTATTGATAGTGTATAAGGATGCCAAAACTTGGTTTATATGATCATGAAATCATTTAATTTTTAAACCTGGTTAATTAAAAAAACTATATACCTTTTAAAAAAATTACCTAGAACCATAGCAATGGAGGTCAGCTCCCACTTTTATTTCCTTATATACTTCCAAGCTGTATATTTTTTGAACTGCTGGAGATAGCTGAATTTTGAACCACTGTTAATAAAAACCAACAAACCCAACTTATCCACCTTTGCCACTGTTTACCTGCTTTCCCTCCATTTCTCTGACAGATGGAAATAGAGTCCTAGCAGAAATGTGAACAGTGCAGGTCAGATTTTAAACACAAAAGAACTTTATAAACCAGTGGGTGCATTCAGGGTGTATGCCCTGGGTGGCATACGTCTGGTCCAGCACGTGTACAGAGTTTATAGGAGAGAAAGCAGAACAGAATGTGTTCTTCCACAATAATGACTTTGGAAAGCTCTATACTTATTTCAGAGATGCTATTACTGAAGATATTTTGTTGTTTTGTTTTTGTAACACCCCTGTAGGAAACACCTTCAGACTTTCTAACTAAAAAATATTTCCTAAATCTTTCCATTACTCGTCATCCCTACAGCCCATGTCCTAATTTTCATACTTACCATCTCATAATCTTGACTATGAAAACATTGTCTCACTGGTTTTCTGCCCAGCTTTTAGACTCCTTCCATTAATTCTCCACACCACTGCTAGAATTACAATTTTTCTCCATTTCCCTCAGCATGACATTCAAGGCTTTCCACAATCTGATCTTGTATTACTTTTCTAGTTTTTTCTTCCTTTTATTCCCTCCACACATCCTATTTCCATGCTGTTATTAACAGCTAGATGGACCCTACATCCCTATTTGCCTGGGACAGTCTAGATTTATACCTGCTGTCTTGGGGTCCTAATGGTTTACCAGTGATAGCATTTTCAAAAGTGTCCTGGTTTGGATGACAGATTATATGGTCACTCCTATGTATTTTTTAACAGCTTTTTTGAAACATAATTATATACCATTAAATTCATCCATTTAATGTATACAACCCAGTGATTTTTGTATATGTACAAATTGCAAAGCCATCACCGTAATGCATTTCATCGCCCCAAAAAGAAACCTCATACCCATTAGCAGTCACTTCACATTTTCCTCCCAGTCTCCGCATTCAACCTTAGGCCACCTACTAGCCTTAGACAGCTGCTAATCTACTTTTTCTCTGTACATACTTGCCTATTCTGAATATTTAAAATACACAGTATTGTACAATGTGTGGTTTTGAGTGTGTATGTGTCTGGCTTCCTTCAATTCACATGTTTTTGATGTAGTGTTATCATAGGTCAGCACTTCATTCCTTTCTATGACTGAATAATGTTCCATTGTACAGATATACTACATTTTATTTATCCATTCATCAGAAATAACCCAAATTTCCACTTTTTGCTTATTATGAGTAATGCCGCTATGTGCATTAGTGTACAACTTTGTGTGTGAATATATATTTTTGTTTCTCTCAAGTATATACCTAAGAGAGAAATTGCTTGGTCTAATGGTAAATCTTTGTGTAACATTGTGTTGAATTGCCAAACTGTTTTCCAAAGTTGCTGCACCATTTTACATTCCCACTTAATGAGGTTTCTAATTTCTCCATATCCTCACCTACACTTGTTATTGTCTGTCTTTTAGAAATCGGCCATCTTAATATGTGAAATAGTATCTCACTGTGGTTTTGATTTCCCTAATAAGTACTGATGTTAAGCATCTTTCCACATGCTCATTAGCCATTCATTTTTCTTCTTTGCAGAAATGTCTATTCAAATCCTTCGCCTATTTTTAAATTGGGTGTCTTTTAGTTATTGAGTTGTAAGAGTTCTTTATATATTCTGAGTCTAAGTCCCTTATCAGATATACAATTTGCAAATATTTTCTTTCAGTCTGTGGGTTGCCTTTTCACTTTCTTGGTGTTCTTTGAAGCACAAATGTTTTTCATTTTGATTTAGTCTGATTTACCAATCTTCTCTTTGATGGCTTGTGTTTTTGGTGTCATATCTAAGAAATAATTGCCTAACAAGGTCACAGAGATTGTCTGCTGAGACTTCTAACAGTTTTATAGTTTTAGATATTTCATTTAGGACTATGATCCACTTTTAATATTTGTGTATGGTGTGAGGTTAGGGGTCCAAATTCATATTTTGCATGTGGATTTCCAGTTGTCCAGACTATTTGTTGAAAATACTTTTCTTTCCCCATTAAATTGTCTTGGCCCCTTACCTGTATGCATTTCTATAGTTATCTATGTTATTACCTTGACTTAGAATTGTTTTATATCATTCTTCTTCCCTATTGACATCTTACTAATTAATTTGTTCAACATTATATTCAGATTTACCATCTCAATGAATATTCCCTAACTGAATTAATTACTGCTCCCTCCTTTGTGTTACCATAAGTAGCATTTATTGTGTATCTTGAATATGGCATGTAACTTATTTTTAATTAGCTGTATACATTTCTGTCTTCCCCACTGCACTGTGTACTCCTTATGGGAGGACTTTCTCATGTATGTGTGCTCAGTACTGTGGGTGGTGACTGGTAGGTGCCAATTAATAGTTGCTGATTAAATTAATTAATGGATGAATAAATGAGTGAATGAATGAATATCCTAAATGAGAATATACATTCTTCTCCATGGTAGTGGATTTTGTTTTTAAAAACAAGAGTTTTCAGTGAGTGATGGTAGTGTGGTTGGATAACACTATTTCGGTCAAAAGTAGAATGTGAAGGCCATTCCGAAGGAGAAAACCCACAATATTTTGACCAGTGGTAGTGTTGATGAAATAACTTCTCTAGATACTGCCACTAAGGAGGACAGCATTTGAAAGGATGAATAAGGTCTAGTATGTTTGTTTAAAAGCCTCATTATTCAGTTGTTACATTCCCCCAAAGGTATCTATCTTTTACCAGGGAGAGATGAAGTATAATGCCAGGATAAGAGTTATGACTGAGAGTTATTACAAACTGCTGCTTAACTTGTATTTCCCCCATTCCCTTACTAACATGTCGCAGTGCTTCCCTCCCTACTCTCTGGCCCATGTGCCCAGGTCTAGTGTCAGCATTCCACATGAAACACCAGAAGCTGAGCATATCTTTGAAAGGTCACATTTAGAGAACCAAGCCACCACTCTGGGAGAGCACCTTCTGTTTGGGCTTTTTCTTGGCTAGTAGCAGGGCTTAGCTGATCATACCTGGCTGTCATGATGTAGATTACATTGGAGGACAGGAGACGGGTTGACAGAGGCAGAACCTCGTGGTGGCAGAAATCTGAGGTGGTTAGTGCTAATCAACTTTGTGTCCTTTAAGGATGGTACCAAAAAATACAGTGCTTTTTTGTAGGCAGCAGGGACCTCCTGGTCCACAGCTATAAGGACAAGCCCAAAGAGCTAATGGTCAGGAAAATCAGGTTCGGCTCTAAGCCTGTGCTTTACTAGGACTTATAGTCAGTCGTAAGGCAACTAGTGCTGAGATAGTAAAACCCCATTGTAACCCGTTGTCCAGAGATGAGAAAACACCCATATTATTGGCTTCCAGTGTCACAGTGAGAGAGCTCACTTTACACCACCATGTACTCCAGGGATATGATTTGATGGCAGTGTAACTGAGTCCCTAGAAAAGCCAGGTGTGGGTCTCATATGGCTTTTAGTGTACTTATTCCAAATTAAAGCAACAAAAGCTAATAAGCATCTTCTGTAGATTGCCAAGAGTTCGTCAAGTGTCAGCACTGTGTAATTACAGTCTTCTCAATGTAAGTATGTGGCTTCTGAACACCAACAAGGGAGCATTACAATTGGAAGGGTTGCTGTGTTTTGGAATGAATGAATAGCAGCCAGATAGCATAAATGGCAATGAAAACTCTCAGCTCATAAATTCACAGATGTGCTGTGAAATGACTAACAACCATTGTTAGATCTGCAAGCAATAACTACAGGACACCTGCACTCATCTCATGTGTTTAAATGAACATTTATTAAAATAAACGTTTGCTCATGTACATAATAATTTGATTTTCATAATTTTCAGAATTCATTCATACAAGGCTTAACATAGTCAAGAGCTATGTTGAGTTGAATAACATAAATCTGTATCAGAATTAAAGATCAAATGCTAACCATTATCCACAGGTGATAAGAATAGTTGGAACACTATTAAATTGTTTATGCTTCTACTCAGGCTAATTTATATAAGTTAGAATACCCAAGTGATTAGAAGTGTGTGATAAAAAATGCTTGGATGATTTTCACAAATCTTATTATTTATCCAAGTATGGCATGCTTAGCAAACCCTAATCAAGGAAGAAGTTCTCATATAACAACATATTCGCTTTGCAAATAAAAATAAAACTGAAAACAATTCCTACGTTTCCTATTCATTTAAATTATTTTCTGTTTGTTTAATCATATCAAGAAGAGCCTATGCAGACATCAGGAATATACAGCTACAGCAAGAAAGGCATATTCTGAAAAATAGATACTTTCTGAACGTCTAGTATTTACCAAATCTCCAATATTTCACGTTATTTGAAGTTATCCACCAGAGCCAATGATGAAAAGTCTGTCAGTAACTGTGTGAAGGTGCCCATGGCAGAAAGGAACTGAGACTAGATTGAGTGAGCCTCAAATGGTGGGGTACCACAGGAATCACTGGGGGAGCTTGTTAAAATACAGATGTTCTGGCCCCAGAGCATTTGTGTTTTGACCAAGCTCACCTAAGTGATTCTGGTGTACACCTTTATTTGTGAAATACTGATTTAGGTGACTTGTAAAATCTTTTCCAACTCTTAAGTTTACACGAGCTGATAAAACAGGCATATATGTGTCTTGAAATACCTCAAGATACTGAAACTCCACTGAAGAAAATGAAACTTATTCTGAAATTCTCTCAGAAAGGAAGCCAACATTCTAGTCATTTCTGGGTTCCTGGCTGTCTCATCTCTGACTTTGTGTCACCCCCCCACAGGCTTTATTTGTCCTCTGCTTACATGTGATTTCCCATGTGTTACACAAAGTTTAAGGGCATGTGAGGTAAGTCTTTAAAATGGTTGCATGTTCTGGACTGAACCCCCTTACTTCCTGCCCCTGCCACCACCACCCAAAAAGGGATGAGGCTAGTTCACTAACCCCTAATCAGAAGGTTTATGTGAAACAGAGAAAGTGCTCCTTGCTTTTGAAAGTCTTGGTTTCCTCTTACTAATGTTTGGGTACAGGGGATTCAAATCAGAGACCGTAGGGGGCTGAGGGGCCTAGCTTGGACAAATCCAGACTGTCCCGCCAAAGCCCACATGGAATGAGATTCCTCTGTGGCTCCTTTCCAGAGGGCTAGGGCCAATTTTCTGTATTAGTGGATATTCAATCTGTAAGACACGGCAATGTAAAAAAAAAAAAAAAAAACTCTAGGAGGGAGGGTCAAATGCTACTTGAGGAAATACCCTTTTTCCAATTTAACTTTCTTTTACCCAGGCAATAAGGATTAAATCCCAAGGAAGCTAAGAGTACACCTGGAATGAAATTTTTTCATGAACCTTGGGGAAGAAAATATTCCATTTTATAATGTTGATTGTATCCTTATGACATGAGCCGAAGTGAAACAGCCTTGTAAGAAAGAAACAATGTTGCTGTTAGTTTTTTAAATCATTGGTGTATGGTAATTTACATAGACTTGCTGGCACAGAAAGCAAAATAGCTGATTCTGAACAGACCGTGGCTTTAGCATCAAATCACTCACAAATGATGAGTTCCCTGGTAGAACCAGAATTTTATGCCTGCTCCTCTCTGCATCTCCATCATGGCTATCGTTCACCTCTTCTTGCATTTCTCTTTAGACCTTCGGGAATCTCTTAGGGCAGAAATATTTCATGCAGAAAGCCAAGTTCCCAGAAAGCAAAATCATGTGAGTGTTATATGTGTGCATATAATTCAGAGGGATGAAGAAACACATGAGAGGATTATGCTGTTTATTATCTTAATTTCTTCTGCGTCGTCAACAGCTTGGACTGATTAACTTAAAAGAACATTCTCTATAGAAAGGAAGTAAGTCTAGCCTGTGGCTGCTTAATGAATAATGAATAGGGAGAATGGGATGATTTCAAACTGGTGAAGAAGGAAGAATGTATATAACCAGTGTGCTAGACTACATAAAATATCTGAACCCCCTACCACAGTCAGCCCACATAACTAAAACATTGTATGATTCTTTAATGGACTTGTATTGTAGGGATATGAGGTCTTAGAATAAATGTGCTAGTATGTTAAAATAGAGTAAAATTTGATATTTTAAACTAAGGAAGAATAACTCTGGTGTGGAATAGTAAAACTTATTTTTAAAAAATCTTAAAAAAGATATAAACTTGATTGTAAAAAAAATGTTTTAACTATTCTTAAGCAAACATGAGCCAAAACACATTGGGTTTTTTTGGGGGGGGCTCTTTTAACTGGGCAGCCCTCCACCCTTTGCATCTGGTGTAGAATCACTGCCAGGTGAAGTACGGTTACTGATGGGAGTAGGTCATATCTGGGTGGGGCAGGAAACGAGACTGGGAACCATGGGCCCAGACTCGAAGGTCTTAAACACCTTCCAGACAATCTTATTTAAACCATTCCATTTCTTTATATGTAGCACAAAAGTAAGCTTCAGCCTGCTGCTGAACTGAAATGGTTATAAATGTTTGGAATTATAGGTCAGGAAGCTTTAGTTAAAAATATTTTTTATTTTTAAGAAGCGTACATAGATATGATATAATGTAGAAAAGTGAAATAAAAGAAAAAATATATTTCTCCCATAATCTCATCACATAGAGTCACTATTGTCATTTTGGGTATACATTGTACATCTATGGCAACTAGCCTGAGACTAGCCATCTCAGTTTGCCCAGGCCTGAGGAGAATTTTCTGGACATGGTACCTTCAGTGCTAAAGCTGAGGATGTCCTGGGCAAAGCAGGATGAGTAGTCTCCAAAATGAGATTAACCCAAGAGCTGCTGTTCTTCATGCAGTCATCTCAGACAACCCACGGAAAAGAGAGAGAACAAACAAGTTGATGATTTAAGCTGCTATATTTCAGGGTGGTTTTGTTCTATCAATCATCTATCTATTTATATTAAATTGTACACAGAGCTTCGTAATTGGATTTTTAAAAAACAGTATATGATGGACATACTTTCATGTTTTAAAATCATTCTCTGCAATATCAATTTTAATGTCTGGATGGAATTCCATTGAAACGGAGAACCACAATCTGTTCAACAACTCCCATGACATTTATGTTGCTTTCCATTTTTTCCTTTTCTAAACAATGTTATCCCAAATACCCTTATAGCTAAATCTTTGCATACAAACTCCATGGCTACTTCTCTAATATTCATTCTTAGAAGTGGAATTGCTGAGTCACAAGATATTATTTTGGAGGCTCTTGATGAGTATTGCCAACTTGGACTTCTTAGATGTTGTGCTGATTTACAGATCCACTGATCATAGATGAGAATGTTTATTTTGCAAACACTGGGTTTGCAACAACTAAACAAGTTTCCAAACTCTGTCAACTTGACAAGTGAATAAGACTTTCTTACATTCTACAGTCAGTCTCAGACACACCCCAGTGAGATACTTCTGGTCAATTTAAAATTGTGCCATGAGAATACATTCTGTGCAGCAGTTCCTGATGTTTACATAAATCATTGCGTAAGCCCTCAGCATCATCAAATATTTATTTAACATCCACCAAGGGTTAAGAATTGCAACCATAGGCCCTTCTGCCACTTAGAATCCAAAGGAGAGAACAGATGCACATTTCTTTTTATTTGCTTTGGGAGTATTTTTAGTAACTTCCTTTTCTTTCTTTCCTTTCTAAAGCTTTATAGAATCAAATCATGGGAAAACTGTCCTGCAATATATAAAATTAAAACTTTTATGCTGTGAAATATAAAATACTTTCATAAATACAAGCGTAATACAAGCATGATGCATATGTAGCTGTTAGTAAATAGTTAAAAATTCCACTTCCATGTAACCACCATCCAATTCAAGGTGTAGAACATAACAAATGCCTGAAAATCACCCCCCACCCATGTGTCTGTGGAATTGCAGTCCTCTTCCTGCCACGGAAAGATAACTATCATTATACTCTATGGTGATTATTTCCCTTTTTTTCTTCATTACTCTACTATTGTTTAGTTTTGCCTATTTTTAACTTTTTATCAAGAAAGCTGTAATGAATTATTTTTCTGATTTGCTCAACATTATGTAATATCCATTTTTCTACTGTAGGTAGTTGTATAATATTCCATAATGGAAATATGCCATAAATTTTAATCCACTCTACTATTGATGAATTTGGGTTGTTACCAATTTTTGGCCTTTGAGCCAGTCTGGGATTTATGATGTAACCTTAAGCAGATGCTTTGAAGTAATAAACTTCAGACTAGATGCACAAATAAGTTTAATCTTTAAAAGATATTAGTTCCTTTGTGATGAATTTTTCTCTTCCAGTGCTTTCAGCTTTGATGATTTGCCTAAATTATTGTTTTGATTGTGAATCCTATTATATCTTGAATTCTCTTTAGTTATAGCCGATTTGATGCAGATATTTTTCCTTCCTACCCATGGGATTGTGTACGTACCAGAAACACTCATAACGGATGGTCACCACTGCAGCTGCCCAAGCTCTTTACTCCTGTCATAGTTGCTGCTCTCAGTGAAAAACTTGGGAGTTTCTGGGAGATTTATGGGTTCCCAAGTGGGATGGGGTTAAAGGAGCTGACCTGGGAAGAGAAAGTAGGTCTACCAAGTTAGAGGTTTATTAATATTAGAAAACATCATATTTTAAGAAAGCAGTTGTCTTATAGAAGACTGGGGAGTCATCAGTATGTGGAAAAAAAAGATTTTTACTAAATTTTGGAATCTCAGTTAAAATCTGTTTCCACCACCTAATGGTTACATGATGATGGGTGATTTATTCACCAGAGAATCATCTATTGCAAAACCAGGATGATAAAACCTTTATTAAAAAATTGGGAGGTAAATACAAGTGGTTAGGATGTATTTATGGTTTGAAAATATAGCATGTTGATAATATTCAGCTGTTGGCCTTTAAGAATAACTGTCAAAGCTTAAGAAATTGAAGATATAAAAGTGACATAATTTAATTTGGGCTTAATTTCTGATTAAGCATGTGAAAGTGTTTTTAAATCTGTCACATTGAAAGAACAATTGCACTGTACCCTTTTATTTTTGTTTCTTTAGGCTGAATGTTGTATTTATCACCATGTAATTTAATAATTCAGTGGGCAGCTTACCCACCAAATGATTAGAATGTAAGATTAAAATACAGCATGAAATACAAAATAAAAAATGTGAATATGAGAGATAATATCCATTTTGTTATCTTTGTTTCCTTCCTTATCTTGAAAATACACATATTTGTTTAATAGCCTTAAAACTTATGTAAGGTTATGGTAGTAATGGGAAAGGTAATGTGAAATAGCTCAGATCTAAGAAGTTACAAGCAAAATATTTCTTTATCCCTCTTATTTCTGAGGTGATAAAATATAACTTAATTGTGTTTATTTTATATCCTAATTTTGGTTGAGTGAAGAAAAACTGAGGTACTGTTTTATATTTAGAAATATTCACAATAGTTGGAATGAGAGAAACAGTTCCACACTTAACTTACAAATAAATACTTAATCTCAAAAGAAAATGAGGGAGATAATTAAATATAGATGAGATGAAATGCTATTAAGGATTTTATTTTAAATAACCTACCATGAAGGCGAGTGGGTAAGAGTAAGGGATAAAGGCAAGACAGTATCGGACAGAGCTTGATGGTCAGTGAGACCCCGGGTATTGGGTATGCCAGATTCATTATGTTACTATCTTTCCTTCTGTACGTATGTTTAAAATTTTCCATAATAAAATGTAGCAATAAAAGAGGATAACATGATGAATTTAAAGTATTAATCCCATTTCTAGTACGAAATGGGCTGAATAAATGTAACCCCCCTACCTTCCATTATATCTAGGTGGGTGACAGATCAGCTTTGGAAGAATGGCAGTTTTGACTGGAGAATAGAAATGAACAAAAAGTTCATCATGTGCCGATGCTTTTGGTAGGTTTCAGGGATGCAAAGGTGGATAAGATTTGGTCATTACTCTTCAGGAATCTGGGTTAGTGGGAGAGAAAATGGAACAGTTGGAGAGCAGGGTAGCCTTGGAGTGGTGATGGGGTGATGAAGCTTACTCTAGTATTCAGGAAGTGAGACCGGGTTATAGAAAGCATGATGTCTGGCTGTCAAAGCAAGCTTTGCCCATTTGAGACTTTTTCTTTGAATTGGCCTCATGTCCAGAATAGAGGGTGGAGCAAATCTCTTTACCTTTTAAGATTTGTTTTTTCTTGATTTATGTAATGTTAACTCTTAAGAGGCAAGAATTCATGCTATTACTCTTAGTTTTCTTGGATGGCTGAACTATGGATTAAATAGGAATTTGGGAGCTGACTCCAAAATCTCCCATGTCACTGAAGGGACTCTTACCTCTGTGTGAATTCCCCAAGAGAACTGAAAAGCTATCCAATAGGAGCTGAAAGCAGGCCAGACACCAGGGTAGATGTCACGTGAGAAACACAAAGAGTGACTTAATATGCAAGAGTAAGAAACAGACCACCCTTTCACAATGCCAGGTGCTGTTCAGATGCACAGCAAACACCTGTGTGAATGCTGATACATTTTTGTGTAGGAGAAACTACAGAAACCGGGAGGGTCAGTGAGCATTCATTTGCACCCACAAACTACTGATCTTTGGTCCCTTTTGAAAGAATATGAGTTCCCCCAATAGTTTGGTTCTGGTCCTATGTTTAATTCAGTTTCTTCTGGCTTCCATTCACCGTTAACCAGCTGCTCAGGTCCCCACAGTGGGGGTGGAGAAGAGTGGGACTTTAATCATGATGCAAATAGTGTCTTCACCATGTGGGGTACATTTTTGTGGTTATGTAGTTTTGTAACTGTCCCTTCCAAAGATAGGGATAACAAAGAACAATTTCTAAATTTTATCAGGTTTGGTTTCCAATAGGATTCTGGATTCTTGATGGAAAAATCTGTCACATGGGATCTATGTCCAATGAACTTGGCAGGAAGATTGACATGAATCAGAGACTGTTTATGAGACTCACTAAACTTACTTCAGCTGGTTTCCATTATGTGGGGTGTGCCACCAAGAATCTTTATAAAATGAGGATAGCAATGTCTGTCTTGTTGGAGGCCTAAAGGATATGATATATGTAGAACATTTAAAACAATGCTTCACAACAAAAGCAATGAGTGTTCCTAATATTTTAGGAACCTAATAAAGTTATCTTTCCTCTTGGTAAGGATAGGTGAGACTTGTAAATAACTATCAGATAAATAGGTGAGAAAGCTAGCTAACAAGCCGGACAGAAAGTGTACGGCTGGATCACCAAGCTGCTGTCTTGTTGGCGTCCTGTTTGGTCTGATTGTGACCTGAATGGGCTCAGTCTTGCCTGTAGGTCTCTCCAAAGGCACACCACCAGCTGGGTTTCTGTTCCTTTTTATTCTCCCCTTTCAGTGCTGTAGCTGAGGTGCTGTAGTCTGGCGGGACTGGACTGATCTCAGTTGATGAATATGCCATGTGTGTATCGTGTTCACATGGGCATGTTGGTACATGAACTTGGTCTTTGTTAAGTCTGAATCCCCTCAGTCCAGAGCAATGTGCTGACTGAAAAGAAGTTCAGTGATACTAGAAATGTGTTTCCACAGAGTATATTTATGTACAGTAAAGCCAAGTTCCTGAATGACACTCTCTTGACAATGTTTATAGGTTGAATTGCAAAAGTTTTTTCATTGTGCCTTAGGTTCTAAAGGAGTGACAGACTCTTTCTGTAAAGGGTTGGATAATAAATACTTTGGACTTTGCAGGCCGCACACCATCTGCCACATATTCCTCCCTCCTTCCCTTCCTCTTGCACTTTCTTTTCCTTCCTTCATTCCTTCCTTCATTCCTTCCTTCATTCCTTCCTTCTTACTTTTTAAAAAATAACCCTTTCTAAAAATGTAAAATCATTCTTTGGTTGTGGTGCCTGGGGGTGGGCAGGAAGGTGGTGGGAGGTAGTGTGTAAAATTGAGGCCGGTGGCCCTTGGGCTGTAGTTTGCCTGTACCCCTATAACATCACAGTAGGACATGTGGAAAAAATGTGACCTTGCTTTGCAGGCCCTGTGGAATCAGCATGGGCTGACTGATTGCTTTCCCATTCCCGAGTCATTCTTTTGGTGACGGGGAGCTGAATCAGTCACCACCAACCCTCCTTTGCAGCCACATCATTATGGAGTAAACTTGAGGTGACTAAGTTTCTCTACTGGACTGAGCAGGACTTCATTAGTGAATGTCATGAGTCCTGTGCTAGCGATTTGTGAAGTCCTTTGAGGTGAAAGGAAAAATCATAAATATTAATTATAGTTACTGTTTTGATGAAAAGAGGATTATTGGCGACACAGAAGCCCTTAAATGTACCTATTAAACCCCACTCCAGCTCTTCAGTTCTTGAATGAAGGGTTAAATTATATTAGGAAAAAGGTCCATGGGATTCTTCTGTGGTTTGAATTCAAATAAAAGGGCAACTTTTCGTGTGATATTATTTTAGAAACACCTTCCAAAGCTTTCAAAGTCATTTTCATGAGGAAAAAAATTCAATAAAGAAACATTTTCAGCTATTAGTGCTTTTCATCAAGAATGCACTAATAGAGTTGGGTTATTGGTGCAAAGCCCTAGACTTCTGTTAAAATGAACCCCATCTACAGGGTGAAATATTTAAGGAGATATAAAACATACTTAAGGCTTTTTGAAATGGTTATGAAAGAGAAGGAAAAAAACTTGAATAAACATTTTTCATATTTTATATATGTTACTATGGAGAAAAATAATTAGAAGTTACTCAGTGACTAGTTAGATCAAAATATTTCTTTGGCACATTGTTATACTAGCCAAAAAGCCATAAATGGTGCATGGCGGAAGGTTTTGATTATTTGCTATCCTTAGAAATGTCATCTTTTAAGGTCCCAATGACTGAAAAAGGAAAAGATGATGTGTCATCATGTTAAAAGAAACTTACTTAGAAATAAAGGGACATGGTAAAATTCAAGGTGAATTGGTGACTGGTTGTTTTAATTTGTATATAGACCTGTAAAAAAGATTGGACCAAAAGCTTGGTTTTTAGTATCATTTTTCTTTTAAAAGCAAAAATGATAAAATATAGAAAATTATTACTATTATTTTTGTTAAGGCATCATTGATATACAATCTTATGAAGGTTTCACATGAACAACATTGTGGTTCCGATATTCACCCATATTATCAATTCCTCCCCCCGCCCCCATTGCAGTCACTATCCATTAGTGTAGTAAGATGCTATACAGTCATTACTTGTCTTCTCTGTGCTATACTGCCTTCCCTATGACCTACCTATATTTTGAGTACTAATTATAATGCCCCTTCATCCCTTTCTCCCTCCCTCCGAACCCACCCTTCCCAGCCCCTTCCATTTGGTAACCACTAATCCCTTTTTGGAGTTTGTGTCTGCTGCTGTTTTGTTCCTTCTGTCTTGCTTTGCTGTTACACTCTACAAATGAGGGAAATCATTTGATACTTGTCTATCTCCACCTGGCTTATTTCACTGAGCATAATACCCTCTAGCTCCATCCATGTTGCTGCAAATGGGAGGATTTGTTTCCTTCTTATGTCTGAATAGTATTCCATTGTGTATATGTACCACATCTTCTTTATCCATTCATCTACTGATGGACATGTAGGTTGCTTCCATTTCTTGGCTATTGTAAATAGTGCTGCAATAAACATAGGGGTGCATATGTTTTTTTGAATCTGGAATCTTGTTTTCTTCAGGTAAATTACTAGGAGGGGAATTCCTGGGTCAAATGGTATTTGTTTTTTGAGGAACCTCCATATTGCTTTCCACAATGGTTGAACTAGTTTACATTCCCATCAGCAGTGTAGGAGGGTTCTCCTTTCTCTGCATCCTCACCAGCATTTGTTGTTGCTTGTCTTTTGGATGTTGGCCATCCTAACTGGTGTGAGGTGATACCCAATTGTGGTTTTAATTTGCATTTCCCTGATGATTAGGGATGTGGAACAACTTTTCATGTGCCTGTTGACCTTCTGAATTTCTTCGTTGCAGAAGTGTCTGTTCAGATCCTCTACCCACTTTTTAATTGAGTTACTTGTTTTTTTTTGTGTTGAGGCGTGTGAGCTCTTTATATATTTTGGATGTTAACTACTTATTGGATATGTCGTTTATTAATATATTCTCCCATACTGTAGGATGCCTTTTTGTTCTACTAATGGTGTCCTTTGCTGTACAGAAGCTTTTTAGTTTGATGAAGTCCCATTTGTTCATTTTTCCTTTTGTTTCCCTTGCCCAAGCAGATGTGTTCAGAAAAAAGTTGCTCATGTTTATATTCAAGAGATTTTTGCCTATGTTTTCTCCTGTGAGTTTTATGGTTTCATGACTTACATTCAGGTCTTTGATCCATTTTGAATTTACTTTTGTGTATGAAGTTGGACAATAATCCAGTTTCATTCTCTTACATGTAGCTGTCCAGTTTTACCAATACCAGCTGTTGAAGAGGCTGTCATTTCCTCATTGTATATCCATGGCTCCTTTATTGTATATTAATTGGCCATATATGCTTGGGTTTATATCTGGGTTCTCTATTCTGTTCCATTGATCTATGGGTCTGTTCTTGTGCCAGTACCAAACTGTTTTGATTACTGTGGCTTTGTAGTAGAGCTTGAAGTCAGGGAGCGTAATCCCCCCAACTTTGTTCTTCCTTCTCAGGATTGCTTTGCCTATTTGGGGTCTTTTGTGGCTTCATATGAATTTTAGAACTATTTGTTCTAGTTTGTTGAAGAATGTTATTGGTATTTTGATAGGGATTGCCTTTAATCTGTAGATTGCTCTAGGCAGGATGGCTATTTTGACAATATTAATTCTTCCTAGCCAAGAGCATGGGATGAATTTCCATTTATTAGTGTCCTCTTTAATTTCCCTTAAGAGTGTCTTGTAGTTTTCAGGGTATAGGTCTTTCACTTCCTTGGTTAGGTTTATTCCTAGGTATTTTATTCTTTTTGATGCAATTGTGAATGGAATTGTTTTCCTGATTTCTCTTTCTGCTAGTTCTTCGTTAGTGTATAGGAATGCAACAGATTTCTGTGTATTAATTTTGTATCCTACGACTTTGCTGAATTCAATTATTAGTTCTAATAGTTTTTGGATGGATTCTTTAGGATTTTTTATGTACAATATCATGTCATCTGCAAGCAGTGACAATTTAACTTCTTCCTTACCAAACTGGATGGCTTTTATTTCTTTGTGTTGTCTGATTGCCCTGGCTAGGACCTCGTTACTATGTTGAATAAAAGTGGGGAGAGTGGGCATCCTTGTCTTGTTCCCAATATTGGAGGAAAAGTTTTTAACTTCTTGCCATTAAGTATGATATAGACTGTGGGTTTGTCATATACAGCCTTTATTAAGTTGATGTAGTTGACCTCTGTACTCATTTTGTTGAGAGTTTTTATCATGAATGGATGTTTAATTTTATCAAATGCTTTTCCAGCATCTATTGAGATGATCATGTAATTTTTGTCCTTTTTGTTAATGGATTTTTTGAATTTGTACCATCCTTGCATCCCTGGAATAAATCCCACTTGATCATGATGGATGATCTTTTTGATGTATTTTTGAATTCGGTTTGCTAATATTTTGTTGAGTATTTTTTGCATCTCTGTTCATCAGGGATATTGGTCTACAATATTCTTTTTCTGTGGTGTCTTTGTGTGGTTTTGGTATTAGACTGATGCTGGCCTTATGGAATGAGTTTGGGAGTATTCCCTCCTCTTCTACATTTGGAAAACTTTAAGGAAGATGGGTATTAGGTCTTCACTAAATTCAGTGGTGAAGCCACCTGGTCCAGGGGTTTTGTTCTAAGGTAGCTTTTTGATTACCAATTCAATTTCAGTGCTGGTAATTGGTCTGTTCATATTTTCTGTTTCTTCCTAAGTCCATCTTGGAAGGTTGTATTTTTCTAGAAAGTTGTCCATTTCTTGTAGTTTATCCAGTTTGTTAGCATATAATATTTAATAGTATTCTCTAATAATTCTTTGTATTTCTGGGGTGTCCATGGTAATTTTCCCTTTCTCATTTCTGATTTTCTTTATGTGTGTACACTGTCTTTTTTTCCTGATAAATCTGGCTAGGTGCTTATCTATTTTATTTTCTCGAGGAACCCTCTCCTGGTTTCATGGATTCATTCTATTGTTTTATTCTTCTAAATTTTATTTATTTCTGGTCTGATCTTTATTATGTCCTTCCTTCTACCAATTTTGCACCCCTTTCATTCTTCTTTTTCAAGTTTCATTCATTGTGAGTTTAGACTTTTCATTTGGGGTTGTTCTTCTTTCTTTAGCTAGCCTGTATTGCTATATACTATCCTCTTGGAACTGCCTTCACTGCATCCCACAGGCTTTGGGGTGTTGGGGTGTTGTTTTCCTTTGTGTCCATATATTGCTTGATTTCTGTTTTTATTTGGTTATTGATCCATTGATTATTTAGGTGCGTGTTATTAAGCCCCCATATGTTTGTAGCCTTTTTTGTTTTATCTGCATAATTTATTTCTAGTTTCATACCTTTGGAGTTTGAGAAGCTGGTGGCACAATTTCAATCTTTCTGAATTTATTGAGGCTCTTTTTGTGTCCTAGCATGTGATCTGTTCTGGAAAGTTTAGATGTTCTTTATACACTTGTGAAGAATGTGTATCTTGTTGCTTTTGGGTAGAGTGTTCTGTAGATGTCTGTTAGGTCCATCTATTCTAATGTGTTATTCAGTGCCTGTGTCTCGTTATTTATTTTCTGTCTGGTTGATCTGTCTTTTGGAGTGACTGGTGTGTTGAAGTCTCCTAAAATGAATGTATTTCATTCTATTTCCCCCTTTAATATTGTTAGTATTTGTTTCACATATTTATGTGCTGCTAGGTTGGGTGCATAGATATTTATAATGGTTATATCATCTTATTGGACTGACCCTTTTATCGTTATGTAATGTCCTTCTTTGTCTCTTGATACTTTCTTTGTTTTGCAATCTATTTTGTCTGATACAACTTCTGTTACTCTTGCTATTATTTGTATGAAATATCTTTTTCCGTCCCTTCACTTTTAGTCTGTATATCTTTGGTTTTGAAGTGAGTCTCTTGTAGAAAGCATGTAGATAGGTCTTGTGTTTTTATCCATTCTGTAATTCTGTGTCTTTTGTTTGGTGTATTCAGTCCATTTACATTTATGGTGATTATTGATAGATATGTACTTATTGCCATTGCAGGCTGTAGATTCATGGTTACCAAAGATTCAAGGGCATCTTCCTTACTATCTAACAGTCTAAATTAACTTGCTTTTTATGCTATTTCTAATTCAATCTAAAGGTTCTTTCTTTTTCCCTTCTTTTTCTTCTTTCTCCTCTACTCTTTATGCATTAGGTGTCATATTCTGTATTCTTTGTGTATCCCTTGGCTAACTTTTTGAGTAGTTGTGTTAAATTTGTATTTGTTTAGTAATTAATTGGTCCACTTCCTTTACTATGGTTTTATTTTCTCTGGTGACAGCTATTTAGCCTTAGCCGCATTTCTGTCTATAGCAGTCCCTTTAAAATACACTGTAGAGATGGTTGGTGGAAGGTAAATTCCCTCAACTATTGCTTATTTGAAAATTGTTTAATCCCTGCTTTAAATTTTAATGGTAATCTTGCTGGATAGAGTATTCTTTGTTGGAGGCCCTTCTGTTTCATTGCATTAAATATATCATGCCCCTCTTTGCTGGCCTGTAAGGTTTCTGCTGAGATGTCTGCTGAAAGCCTGATGGGCTTTCCTTCATAAGTGATCTATTTTCTCTCTCTGACTGCTTTCAATAATCTCTCCTTGTCTTTGATCTTTGGCATTTTAATTATTATATGTTGTGCTGTTGTTTTCCTAGGGTCCCTTATATTGGGAGATCTCTACACTTCCATAACTTCAGAGACTATTTCCTTCCCCAGATTGGGGAAGTTTTCAGCAATTATTTCCTCAAAGAGACTTTTTATTCTTTTTTATCTCTTCTTCTTCTGGTATCCCTAAAATGCAAATATTATTCTGTTTGGATTGATCACACAATTCTCTTATTATTCTTTCATTCCTAGAGATCGCTTTTTCTCTCTGTGCCTCAGCTTCTTTGTTTTCCTCTTCTCTAATTTCTATTTCATTTACTGTCTCCTCTACCTCTCTAATGTCCTTCTGAACCCCTCCCTTGTATGTTTCATTTCAGATACTGTATTTTTCAAAGTTTCTTTCTCTTTCTTGAAGTCCTCCATGAGATCTTGAATATTTTTCTGTACCTTCATGAGCATATTTATGATTTTTATTTTGAAATGTTTATCAAGAATATTGGTGATTTCAGTTTCACTAAGCCCTCTTTCTACCATTTTTTCTTGCATTTTTGTTTGGACAAAATTCCTCTGTCTCTTCATTTTTTGTAGTATTTCTTATGGAATAATAGATTTGTGTAGGAGGCACCCTGTAGTGCCCAGAAGCTCTACTCTCTGGAGCTTCTGAGCACCTGTAGCAATGGCAGGGGTCGCAGGTGAGTGGAACTGGCATCTGCGAGGAGGAAAGAGCTCTTTCCTGTTTCCAGGATGTAGTGCCTATCTCCCCTGCCAGGTCCAGTGGGCCAAGCATATAGGGAGGAGCCTCTGTGCTATGCCCTTGTAGCTGTTATTAACAGAGCCCCCTCTGGCTCATGGCACAGTGGTTGTGTGGGCAGCAGATGTGTTGGACCAGTGCCTACCAGAAGGAAGGAGTAGCATGCTGAATTATCACAGTGGGGGGCTTTGGAGCTGTGTTGCCATCCACGGGAATGGAGTGTCTGAAGCTCCTGAGATTTCCCAACCTGCTGGGCTGAGTGTGCTGGGACAGTTTTGTCCACCTGCGCTTTCTCCTGAGCAGTGAGCTCTGTATAATCTTTGCCCCTTTAGTGCCTCTCTCACTGTTGGGAAGTCTTTGAAAGTGCCTGCCGTTCTTTTGTTCCCAGGGGTTGGTTGTGTGTACCTGTTCTCCACAATGGTGGAATCTCAGTCTCTCCCAGTATTCTGCCTTTCTTTGCTTTCCAACCCCCATCATGTCCAGAGCACTATATAATGTGGGTTTGTGCACCCAGAACAGATCTGCAAGGCCAGGTTTTCAGCAGTCCTGGGATTCTACTTCCTCTCTGCTCCATTACTCTTCCATCTTGAGCTGGGGGTGAGGGAAGGGCCTGGGTCCTGCTGGATCATGGCTTTGCTACTTTTCCCTTTTCTGTGAGGTCTCTCTTCTCCCCAGATGTAGGTAGTCTGTTCTGCAGTCTTCGGGTCACTCTTCCAGGATTAGTTGCATTTGCTGTATTTTTGTGGTATATGTGGTTTTGGGAGGATATTTCTGTCTCACTTCTCACTCTGCCATCTTTTCCCCATCTGGAAAATTATTTTTAAAAAATCGTGTTCTAACACCCAGAAAAGACAAACATTATGTATTATCTCTATTTGTCCATTTATTTTTAACATAAAGAGCTGATAGTCTGAATATTGTTTTGTAACTAGATTTTTTTCACTTAATGTATTATTTTATTTTTGCATGCCATCCATTCGTTTAAAATGTTCATTGAATGTTATACTTTGGTAAGGTCATTTTAATGACCACACAAATTTGAGTCTATAAGTATACTACAGTTTGCTTAACTAATCTTGTTGGATATATAGATAAATTGGTCAGAATGTATTCCATTTCAGTGACAGAAGCTGATATCAAATAAATTTATATAAAAAGTTGACTAAGTGGCTCTTGATAAGGAAGAAAGAGGTGGGGTTGGCCTCAGTGCCAGGTTAGGATTGGAACTGGAACTATCACAACTGTCTTACCATGGCTCTGCCTTAAGTCTTGGCTTCTTTTGTTGACATCACTCATTGTCTGTCACTTCAGATGGCAATCTTGAAGAGAGATGGCCAAGGCAGCTCCAGATTTACAGGGACATCCTGGTGAAACCTTAGTAATGCTGAAGGGGAGGGTGCTCTTGCTTTCACCTTCAGTTTGGGGAATCTCTGGAAAACAAAGGCTCAGACGAGCTCACTTTTGGCTAGGTGCTCACTCCTGGACCATTGCTTGAGTCAGTGGGTGTTATTCCAGTTGCCTGGGCCTTGGTTATGGACCTCCCTGTGGTCAGGGGAACAGCCAGAGATGTGGGATTTATAGACCCACCCAAATTAAGGAAGCACATCTTTTCCTAGAAGGGATTTGGCAGGGAGGTGGGGTAGGGAGGCTGGTCTCAAGAAGACTAGAAATATAGGCCTATGCATGTAAATATGAACCTTGTCTATTGTGTAGGCTGTTATCAGCTCATGCAACTAAGTGTTTATGTTTATAAATAAATCAGGAATGAAAGTTTAAAAACAGAGGTGAAGTTTGTTTTTCAAGAAGTCTGTTGCATTTTTTCTAAACATCTTCAGAGGATAAAACAAAGTATTAGAATGATAATATAGTATCAAAAATGGAGAATTGTCACTCCCATGCTTTTCTATTCCAAACCTTCTTAAAAATTGTGCTTGATCTTCTAAGTCCTTGGCTGTATCTGCCTTTCCTTTTATTTAGTAGATTGGTTTCAATTTCACCAACTCCTGTCTCCTGAATTAAGAACTTCCAGCATTAAGAAGCTCATGAATTACAACTTACTATAATTATTTCACATATAAGCATACCTCACCTTTTGCATTTTGCAGATATTGCACTCCTTTACAAATTTAAGGTTTATGGTAACTTGTATGGAGCAAGTCTATTGATCCAACAACAGGCTTGCACCAACAATATTTGCTTTTTTTTCCAACAGCAGTTGCTTACTTCATGCTGTTGTGTCATATTTTGGTACACGATATTTCAAACTTTTCTATTATTATTATATTTGCAATGGTGATTTGTGATCAGTGATCTTTGATGTTACTGCTGTAATTTGGGGTGCCATGAACTTTGCCCATATAAGACAGTGAACTTAATTGATAAATGTTGTGTGTGTTCTGACTGCTCCACCATCTGAGAGAGGTGAGAAATTTGCAGAAGAAAAGTTAGAAGCTGGCTGAGGTTGGTTCATGAAGATTAGGAAAGAAGCCATCTGCATAATAGAAAAGTGCAAGGTGAGGCAGCATGTGCTGATGTAGAAGCTGCACCAAGTTATCCAGAAGAGGTAGCTCAGGTCATTAATGAAGGTGGCTACACAAAACAATGGATTTAGGCAAAACAACCTTCTATTTGCAGAAGATGCCATAGCTAGAGAGGAGAAGTCAATGCCTGACTTCAAAGCTTCAAAGGACAAGCTGACTTTCTTGTTAGGAGCTAACATGGCTATTGATATTAAGTTGAAGCCAATGCTCATTTATCATTCTAAAAGTTCTAGGGCCCCTAAGGATTATGCTGAGTCTACTCTGCCTGTGCTCCATAACTGAAACAACAAAGCCTAGATGACAGTTTACAACATGGTTTACTGAGTATTTTAAGCTATCGAGACCTGTTCAAAAAACCCAGAAAACAAAAAAACAAACAAAAAAAACCCCCAAAGGAATCCTTTCAAAATATAACTACTTATTGACAATGTACTTGTTTATCCAAGAGCTCTAATGGAGATGGAAAACACAATTAATGTTGTTTTCATGCCTCATGCAACATCCTTTCTGCAGCCCATGGATCAAGGAGTCATTTCAACTTTTAGCTTTTAATTTTGAAGAAATACACTTTGTAAGGCTATAGCTGCCACAGATGGTGATTCCTCTGATGGATCTGGGCAAAGTAAATTGAAAACCTTCTGGAAAGGATTCACCATTCTACATGTCATTAAGAACATTTGTGATACACAGGAAGATGTCAAAATAGCAACACTAACAGGAGTTTGTAAGAACCCTCATGGATGACTAACAGGCTCAAGACCTCAGTGATAGACATGACTGCAGATGTGGTGGAAATAGTAAGAGAACTAGAATGAGAAGTGGAGCCTGAACAAGTGACTGAATTGCTGCAATCTCATGATAAAAGTTGAAAGGATGAGGAGTTGCTTTTAAAGGATGAGCAAAGAAACTAGTTTCTTCATATGGGATCTATTTCTGGTGAAGATGCTGTGAAGACTGCTGAAATGACAACAAAGGATTTAGAATATCACATACGCTTATTTGATAAAACTGTAACAGGGTTTCAGAGGATTGACCCCAATTTTGAAAGAAGTCTGTGGGTAAAATGCTATCAAACAGCACTGCATGCTACAGAGAAATCATTCCTGAAAGGAAGAGTCAACTGGTGTGGTAGACATCAATGTTGTTTTAGAAACTGCCCCAGCCACCCCAGTGTTCAGCAGCCACCACACTGATTAGTCAGCAGCCTTCAACACTGAGGCAAGAACTTCTATCAGCAAAAAGATGACAACTTGCAGAAAGCTGAGATGATGGTTAGCACTTTTTAGCAATAAAGTATTTTTTAAGTAATGTACAATATTTTTCAGACATAATTCTATTGTATACTTAATAGACTACAATATAGTATAAACATAACTTTTGTATGCACTAGGAAACAAAAATTCATTTGACTCACTTTATTGCAATATTTGCTTTACTGTTGTGGTCTGGGACTGAACCCACACTGTCTCTAAGGTATGCCCACAGAAGCCAGAAGAACTTTAAGTTGTCCTGGAGTCTGAGCAAAATTCCTTTAATCTGTTCTTGCAGTTGAATCAGGTGTATGTTGATGAATCATATTGCATATTATTACTTTCATATTCCCCATATTATTTAGTGAAATGTGTTTTAAGATAGTGCAAAAGCCAATGAGGAAATTGGGTCAGTCCAACAAGTCTAGAAGAGCTGTTCCTTTGGAGAAAAGCTTCACCTTGAAGCACACCTTCTTTTCTTTCTCACCTCTCACCTCCATAAAGCAATAGTGACTACAGGCTGACTTCTGCTTCTTACCACCAAACCTCTTTCACCAGTCCTTCAAGTGGTAGCCATTAAAAAATAGCTGTCTTGTTTATTTTATTTTGCTGAGTCTTTTTTTTTTTTTTTTTTGCTGAGTCTTATTTGAACTTTTATTTGTCTTTAAAATATCACTTAATTATTTATTTAGATTACAGGGCATGTTTATAGTAGTGCAGAAGGAAAAACATAATTCATATATGATTCTGTAGAAGATCAAGTACTGCATACAGATGTACTCCTAATGAGTTCATTAAGTATTAAATAATTAGATAATTAGTATTTTAAATGTTTTGTAGCCTGCAGGAATTCTTGATGCATTGTTATGCAGATGTCTCAGAGTGTTTCAGTGATGTTTGGGGAAATTGGTTGGGATTTTCTACTGGGAATACCTCAGTATTTTTCCCACAAAAAAATAATGGATTTATAGTTCCTGTCATCCCCAAATTAGCTATCCCATTTTGGGGAAAGTATTAAACTTATTATGAAACATATTTTTCAGGATGGAATAATGAAGCATTTTTGTATAAACTAATTAAATTTGGATATTATTTATTTCAACCACAGCAAATACCTCAAAACTGAAATATAGTGCCTTATGTGTGATGTCTCTCCCACCATAATCCTTTCTTCTAGAATATCGAATCCAGGGCAGTTTAATGAATTCATTTTTACATAAATTCTTTGAGGGTAAGGCCAGCATGCTATTCATCTGAGGAAGGGGATCAGAATAGGCCCTGAAATATACCATTTGTAATTATTTTGAGGTAAATGCTATTAAGAAACAGCAAACATAGGAGGAGCTGTTTGTCCTTGCTCTTTCTGCCTAAAAGCAGGACATACATTTGTCTTTTATAAAAAAAAGAGTTTACATTTTAAATGACATTTCCATTTTGTAAAGTTATCCTCCTTTTCTGTAAATCTCTGGAGATAACTCTTTTCATCTCAGATAACTTGAGACTGCATAAAAACTTACCTTATTTACCATATACTTCTTAGTCAGCTTCCTAAAACTTATCCTTACCCCGAAAGCACCCCCCCATACACCTCACCCCAACTTTTCCTTTGTCTAATCTCTTCATCACACTTTATTACTCTTTGTTAAAATGGTATATAAGACCCCAGCTCTCTCTACTTCTTTGGTCTCTCGACTTCTTTTCTGTGAAGTGCCCCCCTCCCTGACCATGCACACAGGAAAGACAATTTGCATGTTATTAATCTGTCTTTTGTCAGTTTAATTCACAGTCGCCAGTTGCAGAACCTGAGAGTAAAGGTTTTTTTCTTCCCCAGACATAGCTTACAGTGTGCTACAGCACATGCTTGATATATTATTTTTAAAGAGATAAAAATTATTTCTTTTAGTCTATCTTGACTAAATGTCTGTACTATTCTAAGTAGAAATCTGAAGCCTCATATTAATTTTAGCAACTGAATGACCAAATTCGATAATTCAGGCACTGTAAATGGATTAGGTTTTGATGTTTTGGCTATATTTTGCATACTATCTGAGACTACAGTAACCCATTGGCAATTCAGGTAAGTAGGATCTTGGTTTTGCTTAAAAATCATGAGGAGATAATTATCCCCATCATTGATGAGTAGTGAAATGTGATTGGCTTTAGAAATATTTATGCCAATATTGGTGCTTGGGAGAGGCTTAGGGCTTAAAAGAGGTGATTCCAAAAAGTCCCAGAAAAGTGAGATTAAACCTTAGATAAGGTTTTGGAGATAGATTTTGGTGGGAAGGTGGATGAGGAGCAGGTTTGGGAGGGGATCGGAGCTTGAAAGAACATGGTGGGCTCAGAGATGGCATAGGAAGCCATTGAGTAAGGGCAGCTTGTGTGACAGACCTGGAGTCTATGCCCAGAAAAATGGAAAAATGAGTGGAATTGAGTGGAATCCAGGGAAGCGACAGAGTTGTGATTTGGGTGGCTGGAAGGAAGATGGTTTCAATTAGAATCAAGGGGTGGATCTGGAATTGAGGTCCAAAGAGTTTTCCTTCACTCTCCCTACCACAGGGCCGTGAGAACTGAGAGGAACCACCAGTCCTTGGGAAACAGATTTGAAGGTGAACTGGAAATAGGAATTGAGCAGGATCATTAAAATTCTGTCTATGTAGTTCAAGCTCAATAAACTCAGGCACCTGGTAATTACCCAATTTGGATCCTCTGATGTCACTTCAGAGTTGAGAGTTTACTCTAAACATTGAGCATATGTGCTATATTTTAGCAAAAAAGACAGGGTTAAGTACCCTACAGGAATAAGAATATTTCAGGAGAAACCCCATTTCTTGAGATAATAATGGCATAAAGTTACCTCAAAGTAGACATTGACCAGGGCTGCTTCAGAGGCTTAAGGATTATAAATACTATGGGTTCTATTGTTCAGATAACAGGACTGTCAGTTAGTTCTGAGAGAAGAAAGCTGAATTTATCTTGTTGAAGAGGGAGAGAGAATATTGGAACACAATTTACTTGATGATTACTTGATCAGGGCTTATATATATTTCTGGGTGAGTACAGAGGGTTTTGATTCATTCTAACAGAGAGAGAAAACTTTTGTTAGCTCTAACAGAATAAGGCTGATTGGCTCTTGGACCAAAGCTGCATGCCTTTAACTTACTCGGCTTAAACCTGTTTTGTTTTGGTTGTTTAATCCTAATGGGTTTCAAAAATCCATGTTTCTCTAAGTCTGTGATTTTAAAAATAAAGTTTTCTAGTACTATGTCCCTGATACTCACCAGCAGAAACAGTTTTACAGTTTTGAGCATATTCAGTCAAACCAAGAAATAATTTGATTTATGTGGTCTAATCATGTTTATTGATCAAATTAACTGCAAAATAGTTGATTCCCTCATTCATTTTGTGTTGTGAAGACTCAACCTTCAGCCAGACCTCATACTCTTTTGTGCATTAAGAATTGAGAGTCTAAAGAGGGCCACTCTCCTAGAAGGTTTAGACTTGGGTTTTGGTATCTGGGCCAGAGGGATTCCAAAATATGTTAGAACAGTCCATTCCATTTGATGAACGTTATCAAGCACAGGATAATAGTATCATCCTGCTACTGTTATGTGCCTGTTGCTTTATGTAATCTGGTTCCCAACAATCCTATAAGAAGGTGAAGTTGTTGTTATTATCATTTTACAAATGAGAAATCTGGGGCTTAGATAACCTGCCAAAGGTCATCAAAGGCTGAATCAGAAATTTAACAAGGGTCTGTCTGACTCCAGATTCCATAATTAAACTTCTGGACGTTGCCCATACTTCTGTCACTCTTCAAGTGAATCTAGTGCAAGTTGGCGCCAGGAATGCCATAGGTTTATTTTAACTAGTGTATTTTTGCACAGGACAAGTAATTCACCAAGAAACAATCACTTCTATATCAGGCCTCAATTAGGATGCATACTATATCTTTATTATCCTAGTGGTACTTATGGGACAGACTCATTTAAACTAAATCACCATCTATCCTTTTGGTGGAAAGGAAGTGGAATAAGAACACTGTTCAGGATTAACCTGTGGACATAGTGAAATACTGGCAAAAAATTTTGCCTTATAGTTATTCTTTATTCTGACTTTTTGTTTCCCTCTCTTCTACCATATTTTCAAGTCCATCATTGCTTCTAGTCTGGATAAGAATCACCAACTGTATTAATTCATACTAAGGTTTTAGTGACTAAGTGCAGCATGAAACATTTTATCTTCTCTTCAAAACAAACAAAAAGAGACAATGGCTACTACAGAGAAAGCAAACATTAACAGCACAGATATTTATGCACTCACTAGTCATCAGTATTTAACTCTTTAATGTACTAGGTACAGAAGGATGGCAATATGCCTCCCCCACGTATGCCACTTGGGAATATAATTTTGAGTAAAAGGCACTAAAAAACAGCAGGTGCAAGAAGGGTGGTCTGACCCTCCCTTTTCTTCCTGAAAGCAGGAGATAAAACTCTCATATGAAAGATGCCCTCCTTGTGCCAGGAGATAAGGAACACTCTTATCACCAGAGACAGGGAGCTGAGGCCGAGAGAAATCTGTACAGGCAGAACTTGTTAAAATAATTCTTATCTTCTTTTAGTTTTCCCATATATTTTAGTTACTTTTCCACAGTTGCCTCTGTTTGATCCATCTAGCATGCACTTCAGGTCTTAATTTCCTTACGAAGGCTCCTGTGTCCCATAAAACTTACATTAAATATATCTGTGTGCTTGTCTCCTGTTAATCTGTTTTACGTTCATTTAATTCTCAGGCCCAGCCAGAGACTCTAAGAGGGTAGAGGTAAAATTTTTCCTCTCCTACAGTACCTGCAGTACTGTGCGCAACCCTGCAGAGTGAGACTCAGTAAAATCCACTGCCTGACCTCCAGGAGTGTGTATTTGAACACAGGGAACAGATGAGTCAACATTACCCTGGCAAAGGTTTCACTGCAGTTAGGTAGAGGTGCCCAGAGCACAGAGACAGGAGGGTGGGAGTTGGGGGTGGGGGTAGGGGCGGGGAAGCGTCACTTTCTTTTGCCTAGCCATCACATTATGTAAGGCTGGCACTTTTGAAATAGTGAGGTGTGAGGGTCATGTAGCTCTCATAGCTTTCAACCACGCTGGGCACCCTCAATTCAAGTAGGCTTGGTGAGTCATGATGTCCATGTGGTCTTTCAAGTGTGTGCACCCTTGGGTGCAGGAGTGGGGATGAGGTGTTCTCTCCTAACCATCAGGATTCCTAAATGTCATCAGTTCCTCAGTGGTAGTTTCCAGAGGTTCCTATTAGGCCCAGAGTAAGGATATAAGGGTAGAGGAGTAATGATCTTTTTTAAAGAACCTTCTAGTAAATTAGGGTTTAGGGTTCAAGTGAATATGCTTCTGGTTTCTGAAGAACTATATTAATGACCCCCAAAGAATTTGGGGGAAGTAGAAATGGCTTTTGTCAAATTGTCAATTCCACTCTTTGTGAGGGACATTTGTATGGTTTAGGCAATCCACACATTCTGATGGCATTTATTTTAAATAATTTTGATGGTGTTTCTCTTGATTTTTTTTGTGGCTGGCTTTTAATTTCTTTGAATAAAGTTAGAAAGTCTCATTATCATGTATTTTCTTGCATTCTTGCATTTTACATTGTAAATACAGAGATCCTTATGATTCAGCACTCAATCCACATGTAATTTATTGTTATTTTCAGGGTCAGAAGCTGAATCTGCCACCAAAATCTTCTTGCTATTCAAGAGTCATTCATTTGAATTAAGAACTACTCCCCACCATTTTTTGTAAAGATATGTTTGTATTATTTAACCATTATAACATTAGTCCATTAAGACTTACAACTAAATAATGTAGGATTATTATTATTATTTTAAAATAAATTAGCCAAAGACAGGAGAAGTCAGAAGGAGTTGGTGGTGATTTTGGGAAAAGGAAGCTATTGAGAGCTTCTAGAAAGTTTTGGCCAACCCTTGATAAGGAACTTGCCTTGCCAATGGGTTTCAGCCCTGGGCAAGTTCGCTATAGATTCAGTGAGACTGAGGAATGATAATGGAACATTATTAGGGTAAAAGGGTTTATTACTCAGCTTGTTCTCACCACAGCGATAGGTCGAGCACTAGAATTATGTCTGCATCTGACAATCTGCAGGTCTGGAATCCCCCTTTGTCTCTGCTTTTGCACAGAGCACTGGGCAGAGAGCTCTTCATATAGTGACTCAGTCAATAATAGCTCATTGCCCACGGGTGTGGGAGCAGTAGCCTAGCAGCAGGCCAGGTACATCCTCAAGTAGTTTATGTTCAGGTGAGGATCCTGGCCATAGGAACTTCAATTTTTCCCAGAGAACTCCATGAAAAAATAACCAAGACTAGAGAACAAACTTTGCCTTTTTTGTTATTTTGTACATGGTGAACCTTTTAAGCCTCCTAGGCCTAGAACAGATTATTTTATTCACCTACTTAGGAAGATGCTGAAGTTACAGTAAGTAGTATCAAATTAAATGATAGTCTGAAAGACAATTTTGGTGTTACATTAAAAATTTTTTTAATATTAATAAATTGGTCACAGGATGGTAGTACAGCATGGAGAATATAATCAAGGCTTCTGTAACATCTATCTTTCTGCATTGATAGATAGTAACTGCACTAAAGGGGATGAGGTAATAATATGGGTAACTCTTGAACCACTGTGTCATACATTTGAAACCAATATAAGATTGTATATCAATAACTTTAATAAAAAAATTTTAATATTAAAAATGAAACATGATAAAACAATGCACTTACAATGAATATATATTTAGTTTTCTTTTTAAAAATGTGTCAATTTCTCTTAGGGAAATAGTTAAGCTATATTAAATTCCATGTATAAGAAATCGTTCTCCTTCCCTATTCTGTCTAACCAGAAAACTGCTCCTAACCTAGCTTAAAGCAGTGTTTCCCAGATGTGGCTGATGATCCTAACACCATGCAGAACTCAGTACAGAGTCCCAGATACCTATCCTACATCTACAGTATCAATGTCCAGGAGTGAGGACCCAGGAATCTGTTTCTTAAAAAGCTATCCGGGTGATACAGGTACTCTGGCAGATTTAAGAATGACTGCCACAAAACAAACGGGGAGTAAAGCTCTCAGTCTTATCTCAGCCTCTCACTGAATATGCTCCTGTGATGGTTTAAGGTACTAATGACCTTGTCGTAGGCTATTTCCTGTTGATTAATGACCAGCTGGAAGAAGTTGTCTCTAGGATCTTTCAATTCAGACTGCCAATAATTACCCAACTAAAGATAGGCCTGCAGTTCAGATGTGTAGCTGTCCTCTACAAGTAACACTGCACTCGGAGGTTGTCTTAATGCATTCCTTTTCTAATTCATCTCTCAAATGCCACAGTTGCTCCAAAACAGAAAAAACAAACAAGAGGATCAAAGTGTATTTCTCTGCTGGAACAAACAAGCAAGGTGGCAGGGGAGATTTAGCCCTTGGGTAGATTTTGCTGAAATGTTCTATTTGTGTAGCAGTGATTTGTACCAGGTAATGTGAACTAGGTTGCCCTCGGTCTCTGTAAGATTACACCCTATTTCCTTTACCGTGCTGCTAAGTGATTCTTAGGGAATTATTCCCCTTTAAACTTCTGTCTGCTAACAGAGGGATCTATGCTTCCACTTTATGTATGGCTCGACAAAACGGTGGCTTCCTAAAGCTGCCTGCTTTTCAAAGCCTTCAGGCCAGAGCTGCAATCTTTCCACCTACCCCTTTCCTGAGAGGTAAAGAGAATGTTCATACCTCTGGTCTTGTTACCAAGCAACAGAGTTCCATTTGCCAATTGCCACCATTTCCTTCTCATAGTATTACAGGCCTTATTATTAACATTTAGTTCAGAGAAATTGCTGTCATTATGTGAAGTAACTTCCTTTAGAGGTTATTCATTAACCTTAGGTATTTTACTGTGTAATTATAATTGCCAAGTGCCGCAGGCTTGGAAAACCTTTGAACTCCTCAAGGTATTAGGGGACAGCAGAAGGGATACTATGTGATTTTTCTTCCTTTTCTAGTTAAGTTTTAATCTTGAAGGTGCCCCATTTCTCCTCAGAGGTGTCTGCCTTCCTAAAGGGTAAACTCTTCCATCCCTTTCTTCCAGGTTGCTGACTGTAAACTCAGATGGTAACTGCGGAAGAACTTACCTGTTAGAGTCTGATTTCCCCAAATACTGTAGACCAGAATGAAAGGATTCCTCTTTTGTCTTAAGGAAAAATCGTGCGGGATATCAGAAGTCCAAGCGGCCGGCACATGCACTTGTGCCTGCCTATGTGGGGCTCAATACCTGGAATTTTATATTGTGCATAAACTTGTTCTAACGCAAGGGAAGACCTTCATCCTATTGCTCACTCGATGGCTCTATAAAAGCAATTTTTTGCTCCCCAGCTTTGCAGGGGCCAGGTGTGCGTTCCATAATACGCCTATTATACAGCCCTTATCAGTAGCCAGTGCTTACACAATGACCCCTCTGATTTGCCCCATTACTGCGTGGTTGCCAACGACTTTGGTCCCACCCAGCACTCCTTCAGGTATGCATGTCATATATATTTTCAGGGAGAAAATATGCACCCTTGCTTCTCTCTTTGTTTCAAGATAAACAAAAGAAACTGGCGTTTTTTTCTTGCCCTAACCACACGTGCCTGCAGCACGGGTGCCCTAAAAAAGGAAACCTGTTTCCCTCCTCCCAGGTTTCTGGTTTCTCCACCCAGTCTCCCTACAGTCCTCCACTCCCGGCACCCCGTCCTTCCGGCCTCCACCCAGACTCTCAGAGACCCGACATTCCAGGTAACCCGACTCCGCAGACGCGGGAGGCCCACGTGACCCGCCCCGCCCACCGCGTGAGCGCCCGCCGCCTTCCGGAAACCAGGGGCAGGTGAGCCAGTACTCCTTGGAACCTGAGTTTGGTGTCTCCCCAAACGGTACTTGCTTCTGCGTCAGACAGCTTCCACTTTGTTCTCACAAATGAAAAGGCACGCTGGCCGTGAGTTTCCTGGCGTGGACTGAGCTGCAAGACAGAGGCCCCGCGACCCGGGAGGGAAAGGCGGAGCGGGCTTTACGGGAGCCGCGGCGCAAGTCTGAACGCGGAGGCTTCGCGCGGGGAGGGCCGAGCCGCCCCGGCAGGAGCCCGAGCTGCCGGCTCGCCTGGGAAGCGCGTCCCTGCGTCATTTCCCTGGCTCTGCCATCCCTCACTTGCCCTTGACAGCTCCTCTCTTTGATCCGGAAAATGGGAGAAAATAGGGGACACTTTGATATTCTTTAAAAGGCGCGGGGATTTGCTGCTTCCTCTCCAAATAAAGGGCTTGTAGGGAGTTTCTTTGAGAACTGGAAGGAACATGCTGTCACATGTAATCTAATGAGCTCTGCCTCCTCTAACAGTGCCTATTAATCAATCAACCAACGCTGAAAACGTCTAGTATGGATTCTGTGTACTGTGGAGGCATAAGGGCGTGGCCTCTGCTTTTAAGGCATTTATGATTAGCTGGAGAGATAAAACAGTGTAAAAAAAACGGTGTAAAACATGATAACATTTATTGAGTACTTCCCATGTGCCAGGCTCTGTGTGGCACTTTATTCCTCATAACACCCCATCAAGTAAGTACTGTATTATCATCTCTGTTTTACAGACACTTTAGAGAGATCACTTGCTCCAGGGCACACGGTGTGCTGACAGTCAGACTGCTCCTAAGGTCTGGTTGGACTCCAGGGGGAATGAGGGGCATTGCAATCCCAAGTCTTTTTAACACCCAGTGAAGGCTGAGTGGTCAGTTGCATTTGACCACAGCTCTTCACACACCGCTCCACCCCATTAGGGGACTGTTTTCTTTGCCCTCTCTCTGGAGAGCAGAGAAACTGCCCTGAATCATGGCTGAAGAAATTTTAGCCTCTGCTGTCCTTCTGGCTCCTATATACAAGTTCTGTTTTTTTCTCCTTCACCTGTCTTCTCTTCTCAGCAATCATAGCCCCGTTAATTTCTCTTTAGGAAACGTTAACCTTGTGATACATCTTGTCTTGTGCTTTGTGATTTTATTACCTAAATAGAAGAAACCTAATTCAAACAGTTAAATGTACAAAGCATACGAAGCAGAACTTCACTTCAGTGAAGTGGGACTTAATGGTCTCTTATGTCCCTTTCTCTAATATTCAATGATTCATTCTCCTCTACTTTATGTGGAGCAGTGACCTTCCTTAAACACAGTCAGGTAGAATCAGGGTTTCACTAGTACCCCAAAGGCAGGTCTGAAAAAACAGCATCTTCAACTTAATTTGCCACTCGTGGTGCCTCAAGAACCAAGAGGATATGGTTTCCCAGGTAAGTCAACATCTTGATAGTTTTTAATAGAGTGAAACACCAGCCAATAGGATTTTATGAGTATTCTGGGAGACACATCCTTTGACCTGGCATATAATCTTGCCTCTCTGGAAGCTGGGCTAACTATGATGGCTCCCTTGGGTATTCAGAAATGGGGAACTTTCTGGAGTCTGGCAAATTCCAGATTGATGGGAATTAATACTGGGCCCACTGTTGTTTCTTTTGTATATCTCTAGTTGATGGGGATTGAGAGGGCCTGTAAATCCTGTAAATTTCATATAATTCCCTCTTTTAACCAGAAATGTGGGAATCTGAAAATTGCTACACTTAGTTTTGCTTTTGTTGGGCCCCTGTCTTTGCATTACTTATTGGTAGAAATAAGGACAGAACAAAGGAGGGAAACCTGGGGCCCAGTCCTGACCTGCTACTAGCCAAACTGACACCAATCGTACCAGTTCCCACCCATTTTGGCCTTAGTTTATTTAACTTTAAGAAAAATAGAATAAAAATTTGGACCAGACCAGTGGTTTTAAAGTCAGAGCAGCTCTGCTTTTTATCTCTTATGTATTGGAGATTTGTGTATGATATTTGTTTAAGAAAAAGAAAGGGAGATTCACTGATAATAACTGTTATAAACCCACTGTTCTAGAGGTTCACCGAGGTCTTCAGCTCTAATGTGCTGTAATTCTCTTAAAGGCACTCGGTGATGGCCATGGTCCTTGGGAACCACAGCTGTGTAGTTTGGCTGGATTATAAATTGCATAAGGGAAAGGAGTGGAAGACAGGTTGGAAGTGAAGTTGCAGTCCAGATTTGGGATTGCCAGGGGTGCTGGGCCAAGGAGTCTGGACATTGTTTAGTTGGAACTTGGGAGACACCAGAGATTTTTGAGAGGAAAATTTTGTCAGTTATGATTTGCACATAGCTCTGAGTAACAGAGACCTGAAAAATAGTGGATTAAGCACAGAAGAGTTGCTTCCTCACATAAAAGCCTCTGGAGACCTCTTACAATTCAAGGCAGGCATGTGAGCTCCATACAGTCATCAGGGATCCAGGCCTCTCCTAGATTTTTGCTTTTCTATTATAGTGAAGCAGGCTTTTATCCTCACAGTTACCTCATGGTCTGAAATGGCTGCATACTCTACCCGTTGCGCTTGCACTGCAGGCTAGAAGGAAGAAGAACAGACTGTGAAAGGGGCATGCAGGCCTGCTGAGTCTGCTTACTTTAATCAGCCTTCTTGGCAGTCCCTGACAACCCATTTTTTAAACATCTCATGGCCAGAACTTAGTTCTCATTGCCACATCGAGTTTCAAGGCAGGCTGGGAAATGTGCACTTTATTCTGAGCAGCTATGTGACTAGCTAAGGCTCAAGGTTCTGGTACTAAGAGAGAAGGGAAGATGGATATTGGGGAAGCAGCTTGTGTGTGGTCTCTTTTACACAAAATAATTAGAACTCTGCCCTGGATTCATTAATTTGGTGGCAGTAGGTGGGAAACTGTGGACTAGGTGGAGGGACTGAGGCCCGAAGCAGTGACCCTAGGAAGATGGGCAGGGGAGATAGGGGAGCAAATGCAGGGGCAGGCCAACAGGACTCTCCCCATTTGACAGTATTTTGTCAGCTGGGCATGAGGAAGTGGGAGGATGCAAAGGACATGCTGAGTTTTGGAACTATGTACAAGGGATGCTGGTGATGCCAGTGACTAAAGTAAGGAAGCTGGAGGAGGTTTTAGGAAAGGTCATGAATTTGATATTTAACACGTTGAGTTTGTGGTGATGGTGGTATACACCAGGACTGGGGCTTACGGGAATTTGTATTGTACATTTCCAAGTAAATACTAAGTTCACCTAATTTTTTTTTATTCCTAATATCTAGGATGTCCTACTGTCTTGGCTGCTTATTTGGGCTCCATAAGTTGTTACTAGGAACATTCTGTTCATTATGGTGGAGTTAGGCAATGGAGTTACCTCTTCTCTACTGAACCTGAGTTCAAAGAGGTTCTTTACCACAGTTGGGCTTAAGGATCTTGAGAATTATGATAAGGATGATGTTCCAGGCAAATGAATTTCTTAAAAAGGCTTCTGCCCAGACTCCCTGTGTTCTTCTGCCCTAGTGAGCTCAAACATGGACAGACTGGAAACTCCTTAATCATACAAGAGGCATTCCTTAGGAGCAGATTCCTCTATTTCTCTTGCTCTGAGCCTCGCCAGACTTGGCCTTCCCTATCATGGGTCCATTGTTAGGGTGTCACAGACTGAGTGGGGGCTGCCCCTGCATTCAGGAAGCATGTATGTAAAGAGCAACATGAGCATCTGTGGGTACAGGAGAAAAACTTACAATGCAAATGTGCAAGTGAGGGCCCGAATTGGGTGGGGTGTGGGGAAGGACAATAAAGCTAATGATAAAGGTGGTCAAGAGATTAAGGATTAAGGGGTCATGGGCTCAGGTGGCAGAATTTAAATCCACTGACCATGGGCATTATGGGGAGGGTTCTTCGTGTAAATTGCCTGGGTAAAGGTAGCTCCTTATCCGACAAACTGGGTCCGATAATCCCAAGTGAGGGCCTTGAAAACGACAAGCTCAGTGAGAGACAGGAGAGGGGTCATCACCCAGCCTGCGTGGCATGTGTAGGGTTGGGTACCACCTAGCCCGGTTGCCAACCTAGGTTGGTGATCCCTTTCCTTCAGCATTTTGAAGACACTGTTCTGTTGTCTTCTAGCTTAAGATGTTGCTGCTGAGGATATCAGTTCTGACCACCAGTCCTTTATTTGTGATCTTTGTTTCTCTTCCCCAAAGCTTTTAGAATCTTCCCAGTTTGACTTAGAAGTGCTTTGCTGTAAATCTTCTATTAGTTAGTATACTGCTCCCTTAGTGGCTCTTGCTTGTGTCCTTCAGATATGAGGGATTTCTCATATTATTTCTTTCATAATTTCTTCCACGATTTATTCTCTGTTCTCTCTTTCTGGAAATTTCATTAGTCATATGTTAGATCTCCCAGATATCTTTTCTCTCCTATTTTTCATTCCCATGCTTTATATTCTGTGGATCTTAGTATTGCCATCTTTATAAGGCAATTAAAAATATTTTTTCTGTTGTCATCAAGAAGGTGGTCATGGCCCAAAGAATGGAGATGGAGGTAGTGAAGGTTTTTTGGTGCTGGGGTGTTGTCTCGTGGAGAAGTGTTCTGAATTTTGCTGTCACTTGGCAGCTAGTCATCCCCCACTCAGCCCTATTCTTCTGTGTGATTAGACACAACTGAAGTTCATTGGTTCCGTGGACTTCTGAATGGAAACAGAGGCCTTCTCTACAACCTCAGTTCTTCCCACTTTCTGTGTCTCTGTGGCTTTGAACATACATTCATTCTTCAGGTTGGTAATGCAACTAAGAAATTGAAGAAATGGAAGGTCGTAAATGCACAACCTGCTGTTATTAGGATACATAGTGTGGTTTTAGTCCTACATAGCTACTGATAAGTTAGTCCTATGACTCCAGGCAACCAATTACTTATGTTGCCTGAATGTAGTTGCTTTTCTGAAAGAAACTTGGACTAACCTGAGTTTTAGAATATTTTCACTTGAACATCAGATTGGCATAATACAAATTTAAGAATGCTTGCTTATATTTTTGAATAAATTGGAGCATTTAAAAAGAAAAAATCAAAACAATCTTTTACTTCTACCCTCTACTGACCCTCTCTTTGTCTTACAGGGAGTCGAGTGAGCCTTGCCCAAGTTCTCAATGTCCTTGCCATCCCCCAGCCTCCAGGCAAACTCCCTTCCCTACAGTTTCTGCACTTCTGCCACACCATTTTGGTTCTTCCATTTTCTAGGCCATCTCTTACTATTTTTCACACTTCTCTGCTTCCCTCTTGCCTGATTCCTCTTCTTCTCGAAGAGGTTTACAAAGTGGGGCTTGTGGATGTCCGGCTTCAGGATCAGCTGAGGCCTGACCAGACCTACTAGAGCAGTCTTCTGGGAGTGGCGTGGGGCGGCTGAGGGGTCTGCCTGTTGTTCAAGCACTCCTAGGCATTCCCTTGCGCACTGGAGCTCAGGTTACGTTGCTCTAATGCACCAAGCCCAGTTCCTGACTCTGCTTCACATGCTTGACCCTTTCCCTTGGGGAGTTCAGATGTGGGCAGAGTTCAGTCTCCTGTGATTACCAGAGGCTCCCCTCTACCTCTGACCTCTTATCTGGTGTTGAATCTTTTACTTCCAGGTGTTCACAGGGGTTTTCCCTGTGCTGGCTGTGACCACTCGCACTTGCCATTTACTGGCACAAGCCCCTCAGTAGTTAGGCACTTTTCTCCTGGGTCATTTTGTCGATGAGGCCACAGAGCCTGAGGGGGATATGTATGGCAGCATCTGCTTGTGAGGGAGAACCATACTAAGTGCCTGTTGAATGCGTGGATGAGAGAGCAATCCACCCTGCACATAACTCCCTTTGTAGACTTTATGTAATGTCTGGGTTTGTCATTCGTCCTTGCATTACTTCTCTTAGAACCACTGGCCAGTTAGAGAGGGGGAAACAAATGATAAATTCCATGCAGGACTTCAGCATTGACAAAGTGGAAAAGCTGTAGGAACCGTCCTAGAATGTGGCAGGGCCAGCCAGGAGTGTCCTAAAATGAGACTTTACCCAACAGCATTTTTTTCTGGAATGGTGTGATATTCTCTGACTGTTGATTATGGCAGAACTGGTGCAGTGGAGGTCAGGAAGACAGGGAAGGGGGAAGCTATGGGTTTAGAGATGGCAAAAGCAGTTCTATCAATGTTAGAGACCTTTGTAAGGGGCCCAGGGTTTTAAAAACTCAGTTCAGCAATTTTCTTCATAAAATTATCAGAGGAGTAGATCACTGTACTGTTCACACCCTGTATGTGAAACCGTCCAAATGTCGCAGGAAAACCCCAGTATGCGAAAGGAGTTAGAATGATTGCACGTTAGGAGGTTGGGTCACTGCTGGCCAGATCTGGCCATGATTTCAGTCAGTGTTAGTACTTGAGGAAGGAATGTTTGATCTGACAGAAAGTGGGTATGGAGTGCAGCCCCTCCCTTTCACAGGTTGCTGATGGGTGTGGGTGTGGGGGATTACTGCTTCTCCCAACCATCTCCCTGCTACAGCTGCAGTAGAGGTTGTTTCTGCAGCTAACCTTTAGTTTTATCTGTCTCTCACTGACCTCTTAGTTTTATAATGAGTCAGTTTATTTGCTTGTGCAAATTCAGTTTTTCTTAGAAATAGAACAGAGCTAGAACGAGGCCAGTGTTTTGATTGTTTCCTCTTAAGAAGGAGAAATCACTGTCGTGGCCTGTGTAAGCCACGGCGGCCCCTCTTGCTGGTTTATTTCAATACCGTGTGGTGAAGTCGAGCAGGCAGAGAAGGATCATCTCCCTTCTCGGAGCTGAAACTATCTGCAGGGTTTCCAAGCTGCTTACTTTTCAGTTCCCTGGGCGTTCAGAAGATTTGCTTAGCAACTGGCCTGGCCAGCCCCTGCCCCTCTGCTGCCCCCAGCATCACTGCACCTACCACGGGGGCCTATGGAGCAGTCTTTGAACTAAACAAGGATTAAGCATTTGGTGAAAATGGTGCCAGTCTTTTCCTCGATGGGACCTGAGCCTGTAACCCAGTCCAACAAAACGAGGGAGAACAAGCCAAAAAAAACCTTTTTAAGAAACAACACAGGCAGTAGGAAATCATACTGGTCAGGGCTTGTTTTCCTGGCTCAGGGCCTCATTCCAACCTGTTGCAATCAGCTCTAGAGTGTCTATAGGGACGCCCTGGTGCAGGGGCCCCTCCGAGGAAAGGAACTTTTACATTTCTGTTTGACTGGGCTCCTTGCCAAGGGCTAAGTTCAAAGTGCAGTTTCCAGTAATTTGCTGGGACTTCTCTGTGGGTTTGATAGGCCAGGACAGAAGCCTGTGAGCCGAAGTAATATTTCCTGATTTCTGTCATTTCTTAAGAAGAGAAGGAAGGTTGCAGAGGGCCTGAGGGTTGGAGGACTTAGTCGGCTCTGAGAGCAGCTGGGGCCTTCCCTGCTTCCTGCCTTCTCTGGCGCCTTCTCCCTGACCTATCTGGGGCCATGGCAGCCTGGCCCTGGCTGGGAAGGACCTGTGCTCCCTCCCCTAGCAGCGGTGAGGTACCCACTCAGTGCAGAGAGGGAAACCCTCAGTGATTTACTGTGTGCGAGCATTATTTGGAGCTATAAAGTTGTCGAGTAATGGCAATATGTTCTTGTTTTCTCATATCTATAGGATGAAAGTGAACATTTTTATAATCTCCCCCTCCTCACCACATTTAGTTCCCTGGCGTTACACATGTGGGCTTGATTAAAGGGGAGAGAGAGCCATGAAGAGAAGTTAGACTTTAGATCCTCTCGTTCCCTCAGCCACCCCCTGCACAGTGTCGCGGGCAGGGCCTGTCTTCTTGTCACTGCATCTTGGTGTCTTTGCTGGCGTCTCAGAGGATTTGGCACATAATAAATCTGGATGAATCTTTATTCAGTGGAGGTTAGGGTAACTGTGGAATCTCGTTTCAAGGAAGTGTTTGGTGGAACAGTGTCATTTCTCTGTCGGGTAGAGGCTTCTAGAAATGGTGCTTTGTTGATTTGATTACAACACATTGTCGGCAACATGGAATTGTCTTCCAGAAATGTTTGCTCTGGTCCCTGTATCAGCCACAGGAAGCATCGGGAACAGAGGAAAGAGAAAGTAAGGGAGCCAGAGTGAAGCTTGTCAGGATTCCTCAGTCCCAGCACTGAGTGGCAGTCCCCTTTGAATCATCCCCCTATTGCCCTGACACCCTTAAATCCATGACAGCAAAACCAGATGAAACCCCAGGAGTACACAAGGGACCAGGTGGGCCAGAGGGCCTGGAAACACCTGTGGGGAGCCCGTCCTTCTCCCCCGCAAAGCTCCTTCCTTTGCAGCCTCAGCACTCCTACAACGCACTTCTTTTCATTCATTAATTCACCTCAGGAAGACTGACTGTGTGCGTGACTTTTCCTCTAGCCTGGACACTTGAATGATAGCAATTTAACACTGTAACATCATTCTACTGCAGTAAAGCAATTTGGGGCTGCTGGTGGTGATGGAGTGGAGGCTGGTGGAAATAGCGAGCAGGACATTTACTGTAGTAGATTTTTTTCTGTATTCATTTAAGAAATGCTAGCATAAAGCCATGCTGGTATGAAATCTTATTTAAATATTTTAAATGGAGGATTGGTGCTACTTAATTCCACCAACTGCTGTTTAAATATGTATCTATATGATGCTAAAATAACTAGTTAAAAGTTTAAAAAAGATGAGAGAAATCTGGTTGTATGGGCTTGTATTACCCAGATAATGAATTTGGGTAATTTTCCCCTCCTTACAAAATTGACAATTTTTTTTAACTTAAATGAGTGAATTGATTATTTGTTTGAGTAACGTGGAATTAAAAGAGGTCCAAATATTTCAGTAGTCTTTCATTACCAAAGAAAACTATGACTTGTGGCAAATTGTCTATAAAATGAGGCCCCTCACTGACTCTCAGCGACTCAGAGTCGAGAAGAGAGGGAAGGTTGCAGAGGGCCTGGGGGTTGGAGGACTTTGTCGGCTCCAACAAAGGAGATGGGGAGCAAAGAAAGAGATGAACTTAAAAGTTCTCTTTGTCAAATGGCTTCTCCCACCATGGTGTAATGAAATTGGGTAATTTAGATTCTTGAATGAAGTAAAGACAGCTTTCTTATCATCAGACAGCTCTTTTAAGGTAGGACATGGATTTCCCAGCACGCATCTGACTATTACACATCTCTGTTCAAAAGCAAGCAGACACCTGTCACAGACACCTGCAGTAGCTTTAAAATTGATCTAAAGCAGGCCGTACTTCATTTCAGTTCTTGTATGTGCTAGTGATTGAGGGGTATGATTAACTGCCTTGTGCCTCTTCTAGCCATGATGTTAAGCCTTTGGCATTTATGGAGATAACATTGGCAATTTCACCTACTTACAGGGCATCCTAAAAGCCCATGATATGTATGATTTGTAATCTCCGGCAGGCCCCAAACTCTGAAATTTCATCTTGTGTGTGAGAACAAGCGTCTTCTGCCGTGAATGAACTGCTCAGCGACCTCAGTGTGATTCTCTTGTTCTTTATGCTCCTGGATTGATGAGGCCAGAAACTCTTGTCAAGTGATCAACCTTTGATTCCTTGGGAAAATGGACCTCCACACAAAGTCACCTGAGATTTGGATGGAAATGGTAAGTTCTTTGCCAGAAAATATTTTTATACAATTTTCAATACTGTATTTTTAATCTTTTTAACTTATTAAGAAGCCTGAATAGGCTTTTAGGCTTCTCAAGTGTACTTTCCTACATTATAGAGGGTGTCATATGTTACAGTGGTATTTAAGAATTTGAGGATTTGTTAAATAACCACTTGGCGTCATAGATTTGGATTTTCTTTTGCTATGCTTAGGGTATCTTGGAAAATACCTTTTGCACTATCATGCTGTTATAACTAATAAATACTTATGACTTGTTTTGGGACAAGCAATTAAATGAACAGTATTGAAATGAATGACATAGCATGAAATAGTAAGTGAATGACATAAACTATATGTACAGTGTTGTTAAGCTGTACAGCAGATACATAAATGAATGGGCATGCCTTGATTAGAAGAACTTACAAAGTAAAGGCATTAGGAGGTAATTACCCCAATTGCAAAAGTATTCCTCCATGCAAGGGTGGGCTGGCTGCAGGTTAAGCATCAGGTACGGGTGGTGTTTGTTTGGTTAACTGAGATGGTTCTGTCAAGTAAGGACAGCCCACTTCCAAGGAACTCTTGCTTTTCACCCCCATGTCTACCTCTTCGTTTTCTTTTAGATGCCTCCCTTCCACTTTGTGTATCCCAAAGCCAACATAACAGCTGGATAGGAAGGAGGAAGGAACCAATATGTAATAAATGTCTTCTCTGTTTTACATACATTATCTCATCTAATTTTCACAACGCCCTCTGAAGTGAGAGACTGATAGCACTCCATTGTGCAGATGATGCTCAGAAATAGTAAGTAAGTTGCTCTAAGAACACAGCAAGAAGGTAAACAGATTTACATCTGTGAGGACAGAGCTCCCATGACTTACCCTGCAGACTCTATCCAGGAGGGTTCTGGCCTGTTTGGTTGGATGGAGGGCATTTTGTGGCCTTGACCCTCCTCTTCTCAAAATCTGACCACATTGTTTCATTTGTTGTGAATTTCCTTGATACACTGAAAAATCTTGTTGAATTATGAAACATACCTATCACATAAAGTAAGGAATATCTGATGACTTTTTTTTCCGGTGTCTATGAATGCTGAAGTTTAAGGGTCACGCTTGTAGTAAATGCACTTCCAGGAAAGCTACTCTTTTAATGCATGCCACCTTATTCTTTATTTTCAAAATAATTCCAGACATCTTAACCCAAAAGCCGCACATACATCTGGGCTATAATTTTAAATTTATCACTATGCTATTCTTGTGAAAACTTTCAACTCAATTTTTTTCCCCCTCAAATATGTCTAATACCACCGTTACCTACTAACTGTGGATTGAAATAGCCAAGTCGTTAGGATGTCTGAATTAACATCCAAAAATACACTGGTTTTCTTCCAGGGTTCCCATATCTATTATTGTTAAAACATACAACTTTTAAAACTCAAATGGTTTTCCCAAGCCAATTCTCTAATCATAGACATAAATTTCACTCCATTAAGAAAAGGAAACCAGGCAGAATGACTAAAGTTAGGAATATGATCACATTTCAAGGGAGGGAAAAAAAAAGATTAGGCATGGAATTCTTTCCACTGCTTTTGCTTGTGAAACACGGTTAAAATAAAACCCTGCTTTCCTGCATACGAAAAGTGAGAGGTTAGCTTTAGGAATGGATGCTGTCATTCGCCACTCTGATTTGGTGGGGAATTTTGCAGAGAGGCGTGTCTGAGTGCCTCCCACTTTTCCTTGGAATGGTTTGAGGGGCTTGTGGGACTGGCGAGAGCCAAGAAGACAAGTTCTCCTCCTTTCTGTTTGTTAAGGTGGTTGGAAGTTACTCAGTTGTGTTTTCTCTCATGAAATACCTGTTGGATATTTATGAGTCCTCTGAACAATGGCAACCCCCAGAATCTGTGATAACCAAGCAGTCCTATAAATAAGGAAAGGGGGCGTGGGAGGAATGTCTAGTTCCATAGGTTATGGATGGCAGGTTCTCTGGTATTCTTTTGATTGTTACCCCTGAAAATACCTCAGCCCCTCTAGGGCTGCTTTTTAATGTTTATCAAGATTTTTCTTTATAGAAGACTGTTTTCAATCTATTAGACTTGCTTCCTTGCTGTTTTTAAAAGCTCAGTCATGTTCAACTATCTTTTAAAAATTTAACCCTTCTGCTTTCTGTAGTGAGAACATAAGACAGTTTGCCACCCGCCATCACACTGACAAGCACACATTTCCTCTGAGAGTATTCTGTAAGATGCACATTCTTGTTCTCATAGTAATAGCCATGTGTATATGGCTGTACAGAAACATACATTTTAAAAAGTGTACACGGTGATATGAAGTAATTCTTCATGTTTGTCTTTATAGACAATGTCCATTTATATAGGTTGAATTTGAAATAGGTCAGCATAGTTAGCAGAGAAGAAAAAAATCTTTCAAAATTCTAGTGAGTCAAAAAGGAAGACAAGAAACGTCAATTTTTAAATCTCTATTTTTATTATTGGTAGAAATGAGAATTATTGGAAATATGACTTTTAGGCAGAGCAATAATAATTATTAAAGTTAAAAAAGAATATATTGTTCAACCCAGCAATCCTTGCTCTCGATCTGTATCATATTAAAAAATATCTATAGTTATGACCAGGTGGCTCTCTATCATTGTCACTCTATTTTAATTGTCAATATAAGACTTAATGGCATTGTCTCCTGTTTTTCTTGTTGTTTATTTACTCATTCATTCATTGTCTTCTCCCACCAGAATGTGAGCTGTATGAGAACAAGGACTATGTCTCACTCATCAGTGGACACCCTAGCCTCTGGAATAGTCCCTGGCATAGAGGAGGCTATCATTACATGCTTGCTGAATGAAAGTGCTGAAACACCCATAGATCAGGGTGTATGTCAAGGATATTTATTGTAGTGGCAAAAAGGGTGGAATCAAGAGAATGCCCATTAGTGAGGGGCTGGTTGGGAGCTCCACCGTGCCTGGCTCTAAGCAGTTCTGTGTAGATCTTAAGGACATGGCTCTAGCATCAGGGTGCCTAGGCTTTCATCCCTATACTCATCTTAAATGTATTATGAGTAACCTGGGAAAAGGTTTTAAGTTTCTATGTTTCAGTTTTTGTATCCATAAAATGAGGACAACAGGGATACCAATCTCATACAAGGTTTTTGTGAGAATTACATAATGCAGGCAACTTGTATGGGAAGAGTCCCTGACACATTGTAAGTACTCAGTAAATATTAGTTATTTTTATTTCATGAAATATTAAAGTGAATGAATTAAATAGCACTTAAATTGGAGGAATTTCCATGATATACTGTTTGGAGGGCAAAATATGATGCAAAGAAGTATATATAATGGGGGCTACTTTTGTAAATCTAACAATGATAATGAAAATCCTATATATGTATATGTTTAATATGCTTATAAAGCATAAAGTTACAGAAGACATATATTAGTCCTAAAAAGCTGGGTGTGGGGAGAGCAGGACTGAGGGGTGGGAGAGGAGGAGGGAAAGCTGAAAGACAACAAAATGTCTCAATAATAAGATATTCACATGCCTAACACATTACCAAAACCATGATTAAAGTAACAAAATGTATGTGTGTATGTGTATATACATGATAATATGCTTATAAAGTGAGTTTCTAGATATTAATAGTGGTTTTCTCAGGGAGTTGAGACTCCAGGTGGTCTTCCTTATACTTTGATGTATTTGAATTTTGGTAATAAGCACATGTTATTTATATAGTTAGGAAAAACAATAAGCTATTTTTACCCTAAGGGAGAAAGCAAACAGCAATATTTATTTATCTAATTCTCTATTAAAGGGAGAGAGACAGCATTTGGTTGGATGTGTCTCTCTAGTTCTAGAGTTTTCAGAGCCTGGAGAGTTGTCAGCACCCAATTTGGAAGGATCATGTGGCCCCACGGTCTGAGTACAAGACGAATTGAGTTTTTGGTGAATCGCATGCCTTCTACCTCAATCCTCTCATTTTGGAAAAGTGGACTCAAAGGATTATAAGAACCAAAGGTGGTGTAATACAGGCAAATGGATCACAAAATTGTTGAAAATGGGAGCGAAGGGAATCACAAATAGCAATATCAGCAAATAATTCAGCCATAGGAGGCTCTATGGACCCCAAATCTAGAAATTTTCTTAACATACCCCTTGACTCATGTGAAAGCTTTGTTCAAAGACCTGTGTTACCTTTGTATCACTTATGGGATTGAGTTGAAATTCTTTTGGCCAGACTTCAAGGTTCTTGATACCTTTGCTAAGCCTCTCTCCCTCAATTTCTTTCCGCTGGCTCTCTGCTTTAGTTGGTGTGGTCTTCTCAGGGTCCCTCAAAATCTCTCCTTCCCTTATTCATGCCCTTCTCCCTCCTTTTCCTTTTTCTGAATCTTACTCACCCCTTAAGTCTTGGCTCAAGTCCATCTGCCCTGAAAGGACTTTGAATTATTCTTGTCCCCAGGGATTTCTCTGCCTCCTCCCTCCCCTGTTTTTCCACTGAATATATCATCACTGTCACTGCCTGCGGTCACTTAGCACTCACTGTGTGCTGCCTTAAACAGTTATCTTGCCTCATATGCAAAATTTTCTCCTTCCTTCAACTAGGAAACTCCTTGAGGATAAGATTGTTCCTTTTCCTTTCTTATATTTCTACAGTTCCTAACACGTTGACCAGGGTACAGTTGACATGCAGTAAATATCTGCTGATTGATAGATATGTATAGGTATTTCTGAAAACCAAAAGTACATAGTTATCCCATAATTAATGTATGTGTTGGAACTCTTATATAGAAACCAGCTTATTTGCATATAAGCTTATCTATCTAGATGAGAATGCCTGCCTAAACATAGAAAAAAACTTCAAGAGCCTTTCAAATCCTCAGAAATGTGTGTGCAGTGATATGAATCTACATTTGCCATAAGCCGGATGAATGAAAAATGAAACTAAGTGAGAGACATTTAATTTTTGAGAGCTGTAAACAGTTAAATATGAATAAGGAAAATGGTAGTTAACACTTGTATAGCTTTCATTATGAGCAAGTTTGTCTAAATACATATATTTACTCATTTAATCCTTAAAACAACCATTTGAGGTACGCACACTATTCTTAGCCCCATTTTAAAGAAGATGAAGCACAACGGATCTAGCTCCTACATGTACTGAGCTTCTTTAGGCTGTTTAATTGAAATCTGAATAATTTTATGATTTTTGACATGTAAGTTTATCTACATGGCTACATCTGCACAAAGGACAAAAACCCATACACTCGATCTTTATAGAGGACATGACTATTATTCTGCTTACGGTGAGATTTAGAAGTGATGGACTTGGTTTAAAGAAAAATTAGCAAATATATCCCAGGGAAAGTTTTCTAAGGCAGACATCTTCTGAAGAAGCTATTTATGTTTAACTTGAGAATTCTGTGACTGTCTTTTCTTTTGGAATGTTTTTAAAAAGAGTCAGTGTGTGATTCCTAGAAGAAATTCCATCTCCCTTTTTAATATTACATCTGGTTTTAAACCAAAAGGAGCTGTATTATCTACCTCTTTCAAATGATCTTGGCTGTGTATGATTATGATTTTACCCTCAAAGGCTATTAGCAAAAGGTGCTCAAAATTTTCTAACAAGTTTCCAAAGGGAATTTCAAGACAAGAGTCCAAAAATGTGGGCAACTTCTTGTTACTCAAGTTCTAGAGAGACCAAGTCTTTACCCAAGGTCACATGGCTACTTAGGGACAGAGGATGAGGATGCAGGGCTTTCTGATGCCAGTCCTGTTTTCTGCTGAACTGCACTACCGCTAGAGGTCGCAGTGAGGGACTGATGGGCTGGCCCTGGAGGTGGTGGTGGGAGAGAAGGGAGTGGTCCATCTTGAGGAGTGGAGATGAGGGCGAGGCACTGACCTGAAGCAATACACTGGGAGCAGGAGATAGAGGGTAAAGACAGTGAAAACTGAAAAATTGGTTGACCTTTGTGGTCTGTTTAGCTGTTGTGTGAGGGGAAGGAGATTACTGAATTTATGTTATGTTCCTCACTAAGAAGAGGGAATCACAGTTTCTCATGAGCCAGCCTTAAGGTTTGAAGGCTTAGAAACTCTAAGCCCGGGCTTCATCCAATTTTGTGGACCCTAAATATTATAATGGCTAACATGTAAGTGTTTGTTGTAGATCAGGATTATTCTATGTACTTTACATATATTGCATATATTATATTTACATACATAATATGGTTTTCAAAGACAGCTTGAATTTATTCTGCAGTTCTTTTCATCTTTAGCATGTATATCACTAAGGATGTTGTAATTCTCACTTGTCCAACACCAAGTGCAATGGTGTTATTTTTTCCCTACATATATGTATAATAGTAACAATATTATACACAGCAGTAATAGTACTATGACTCCATTCGGGTTACTGGACCTGATTCTCTTCCCACATATAACACCAAGCAATTCTCAAACAACACAGGGTGTTGGAGAACTCATCTCAATTCTGATGCTATCTTCCCAGAGACAGCACCAGATTCCCAGGTTAAGAGTTCTGTCTTACAGTACTGCTCTCTACCTGCCACTCCAGATGCCAGTTGCAAGCCCCAGGCAGTTACCTGTGCTTCTGACCTACCAGCTACAGATTGGCAGTTCCCACAACCTCCCCCTTAGGTTCTATTAATTTGCTAGTGTGGCTGACAGAACTGAGGAAAACATGTTTACCAGTTTAATAAAGGATACCATAAAGGATACAAGTTAACAGTCAGAGGAAGAGAGACATGGGGCAGGGTTCCAAATAAAGGAGCTTCTGTCCTTGTGGAGCTTGGGGCCTGGCTCAGTGTCACCTGGAGGTGTTCTGGTTGTCCCAGCTTATAAGTTCTCTCTCCGACTGAGAAACAGGATCCAACTGAGCAGAGAGCAAAAAGCTCTTTCCAGGGGTGTTTGTTAGGGCTTCATTGCATAGTAATGATTGACTAAATTATTGACCATTGCCTGATTCAGCCTCCAGCACCTGCCCTCAGGTGGCGTCCAAAAGTCTGTCATTAACATGACAAAACACCTGTTTGATCTCTAAGACTGCAGCGTTTTCAGGAACTGTGGATGAAGACCAAATATACCTGGGAAATATATATATATATTTGGTCATATGAATGACAAAGTGCGTATTTCTTATTATATCGCAGATGTACAAATTGCTGTCTTTTAAAATCACTTGAAAAATTCTTCTCTGTAAATCTGTCAACTTGCTAGTTGGTTAAATTTGTTTCATTTTGCTTTAAAGTTGTAGTTAAATATAATTTTGTTTTAAAATCATGTAAAACAAGGTATATTGAGAGAAGTCTGGCTTCCATGTCTGTCTCCCCCTTCCTCAGGTAATTAAAAAAAAACTTGTTATCTTTCTATTTTTTTATAGGAGCAATTATGTGTAGATATTGGTATCTCCCCACCTCCTCCACTTAGATAAATGTTAATTTAATATACACATTTTCCTCCACCGTCTTCTTTTTTTTACAATTTTATAGCATTTATCGCAGCAGGCACTCCTTAGCAGCATATGAAGACATTTCTCCTCCCCTTGAGTGCTGTGTAGTTTATTCAGCCAGTCTCCATGTGATAGACACTTGAGTTGTTTCTAGTCTCATTTAAAAGTCTATCCATATGTTGATCAAAGTCTAAAGACAATTATATGGAGGAAAAGTCCTATTCCAAGAAAGGGGCAAAATTAAATAAAATATGTTTTGCAACTGGGTCATTTTCCTATTCATAGTATGTATAATGTAAGAGAATTGTCCTTGTTCAGCAGTACTGGGCTTAGTGACGTGATGGTAGGAGAATCAGAGTCATGTTGTTTCTTAGTGATCCAGGTGTTTCCCAGTCCTGGAGATCCAAATTGTAGTTCTCCTGCCTTAACTTTCCAGATGTAGATGGTAATGTGCAAGGAGCAGCTCCTCGCTTTCAGGAGATCATGTGCTCATATGACACAAACCATTACTAATGTATTGTTCTTGGCCTCCTCTAGTTTTCTGTCTTTATCTATTTATCTATTACTTTTTAAAGAATAGATCTACTCCTGTGTATTCAAATACCAGTTCTATGAGAATGTCTCAGGTATCTCTCCATAAATCTCCAATCTGAGGCAGATAAAATTAAATGTTTCATATCAGATAACTTGCATACAGTATGAAAACATCTGCCCTACTATCCATTCCTATTTTCAATGATGCACTATTCTCCCAGATTTAAGCCACTGGTGGTATATCTCTATTTAATCTTAGTACCACCTATTCTGACCAAGTCTCCTGGATTAGACATTGATTTGATTAGATATTGATATTTGGGGTTGCATGAAAACTTGGACATGAAAATCATGTTCTAAAGAGACTCCTTATGAGGAGTCCGTATCAGCAGTAATTTGTCTTTGCCATGGATCAGTGGGTTAGATAAAGATACGAGAGCATACTGGTCAAATGTGACTATTTGGAAGAAACACTAAATGTGTATAATAAAGCACTAGAGAAGTGATTTAAAAAGCTGGAATAAATGAGATCCAATTAAACAGAAGAAACTGAATAAATGCCCTAGGCAGTCTTGAGAGTGTGACATGATGTGAGAGGGGTTGAAACCAATACTCAGCAGAAACCCTGAAGTGCTGGCTGTGATAGTGGGAATGAGGTCAACAGAGAAACATCATGGTGAGCCTGCAGTCTTCCACAGGCTCTCCTGTGGAAGGATTAGAACGGTCCGCTTTGGAAGGCCCTGGGAAGCAGAACCAGGTACAGGAGATGATACAAGTGTGTATCATACAGGGTTCCACAGGGAAGCAGGGCCAGTCTGAGTGTGGGCTGAGGTATTTACTACAGGAATTAAACCTTATGCAGTTGTGGGAGGATCATGGGAAAGGAAGGTCCAGAAAGGGGCGTTGGAGGATCAGAGAAGGAGTCATTCCCTAAGAAATGAGTGCAGCACTGGCCTATGAGGTCAAGTCAGAGCTTGTAGGGAGCTCTGAGAAGACAAGCCCATGTGGCTGCAGAAGTGGGATTATGATGGGGGAGCCTGTGAAGTGGCTTTGGGAAGCTGTCACCCCTGGATCATTAGAGAAGGTCTGCAACCAAGTAATTGGTGGTATGATACTGTTGGTCAGTGGGCTCCCAGTTGAGAAAAAGAGCTAGATGTGGAGTAGAGGAGAGTGAGGACAACATGATCTTCCCGGCTCTGCATCCTCTGTCACCCTGTCTGACTGAAGACTTGACTTCTGCCTCTCAAATCTTGCCTGAGGTCCTCTCAGGCAGCTCAAACCCAGAATTTTGGAATTCTGGAAAGGGTAATTACAGCCATACCACATTGTTGACTATAGCCCAAAAAAATAGCAGGATTCTGCTTAATAAAAGGAAGAGGTAAAGAGATGATTTAAAATCTGTCCAAGTGTGAGATTATGTCTGGAGATAATGAGGAAATGCCCACATGCTAGTGATATTGTAGATGGATTCAAATGTTGGGAATTTAGTCTGACTGGAGATTATAAAGAACTTCTACATGCTGCCACCACCCAGTCTACCCCTAACCTACACCTGACCCTCTGTACTCTCCTTTTTCTTCCTCTGCTCCTCTCCATTTTCTGGGGAGCAGTAGTTAAATTTAGAGATGGATCTCATTTATGTTTGATTAGCATTTTTTTAGCAAGAAGAATTCAAAAGATGTAACTACTAGCTGTTGTCTCTGTTTTTGTGATGTCAGTGGCCATTGATGAGCATTCCTTCATTTGGGGAGAGCCAAATTTTCTTCCCTTCTTCCCCTCTTCCCCTCTTGGCTGTGGCTTTTCTGTGAAGGGTGACCAAACCTGCACAATCCAGGCCAGAATGGGTGTGGCCTGCAGAAAAGGGATTATGCACACGCATCCTTACAAGCATGTGTGTCTCTGTGTCATGCATCCCCACGTACGTAGCCTTGTCCAGATGAGTTACTCTGAGTTAGTGCAAGAGAGGCCTAGGTGGCCTTTCTAATCAGCACCATTGGATGCCAGCCCCAAGAAAGCAGGAGGAGGAAGAGCAGGATCTGCAGCGAGCATGTGTATTGTAAACATTTACACCCCTGGGGAGCAAGCATATTATCCTGTATACTTTATTTTTATACTGTGTTTTTGTACTCTGCCTCCTGAGGATAAAAACCAAATCCCTCCATTTCCACTACCCAGTGAGGGAGGGAGGGGCAGCAGGAAGGGGGAACTAGGGAGCACAGCAGCCCTGTGAATTAAGGGATCAGGCGTTTGCTTTCATTGGCCTCTGTGCCAGCCCAGCCTGGGGAGCTAGATGAAGCGGCTTTGATGCTTTCACTTTATGGAAGTCCATAAATGCACTTTGGTGGAGATCATACAGGACCAAACTAGTTTGAAAGCTAAATCACCTGTAATGTCTTGACGGAGATTTTCTTCAGCAGAGATGGAACGCACCCCTTTGCTGAGGTAGAGGAGCCAGGTATTACAGTGTCTGAAACTGTTTACACTTCAGAATGTGTTTTTACTGCCTTCACAAATTAAAGAAGTCCTTTTTTTCCCTTGTTTCCGATGGTTTCAGAATTATCCCCTGAAATAAGGCTGTATTTTTTTCTGCTTTAGAGTTTCTCCACAACAAAACCTCCCAGTACAGTGGAAGGCGTGATACTAAGGAAGGAACCTTAGAGTGTCTTTCGGAGAAACACTGCAGTTGCCCAGAGAAAGAGAAGGTCCTGCTTAAAGACATCTTAGCACAGTAGAAACTCTTGGATTTTTCATGCTGTTTGTTCATACATATGAAATTGCTTTTTTTTTTAAAATGTAAAAATGGTTAATTACTGGCTGTTTCATATGGTTCAACCTTTATAATTTAAAGATAAATTCAGCCATCTTTGGCATTAATGGATCCAAGCTCTTACGGGTGTGAAAATAAGAGGGAATGCAGTTAAGTAAAATTGTCACAAACAGATGAGGAAATGCACTCTGTTGGAAGAGAAGATTAGAGAATATCCTGATTTAAACCACAACCCTGTGATCTAGTATTTATTCTCTTACAGAGAGTGTTGCAAGGCATTCCTAGGCCTCAGGTTTCTTAGGCCATTACTTGGAAGGTGATTTAGTTCCTTAGTACATGAATGTGTCCCTGCAGGCAGGAGGAGAATTAAATTGCACAGAGTAACCATCGGGCGCCAAAGGAAGCCTGCCCTCTGTCTGGAGGTGGTATTTAGAGCTCTGAGCCTCACTGGAGGTCATCATTGAGCAGATTTGGATAATTTGATTTTATTATTTCATCCAGAGATGATGGGGGCAGGAGCATATATGAGTCATACTTATATAATTTTTAAGAGAGTAGGTATTACTTTTAAAAAAGGCTAATTTATGAATTTACTATGCAAAATCTAACTTTTGGTGAATTGGATGTTTGGGTCAGCTGGCCAGTACATTCCCATTTGAGGATCTGACTTAGAGCAGAAATATGATAAATATGGTTTGAGTAAGTTTCACTGGATGATTTTAAAAGTGTATTGTCTTCCAGCTATGCTATTCTCTGGAATAACTTTTCTTGACTGAAAAAAAAAATACTTGCCAATTAGGCAACCTATTTTAATTAGCCCTCAGCAAGATTTGAGAGGATCACTCTCTATGCTAGTGTCAGCAAATCACTACTAAATTTCTTTCTTGTCTCATTTTCTCCCTCTTTTATATTTAAGGTACAGTTTCTCTGCTTATATTATTATACTACCCAATTATTTCATTCCAAAACACTTCACATGTTATGATTCTCAAAGGTTCCAGATTTTCCAGATGGTAAATTCCTTGGGACAAGAGTTGTGATTCGGGGAAGCAGGGTATGCACTGGAAAAGGCATGCACTTTGAGGCAGAGAGGCCTTTTTTCACACTGTGGCTACCTTTGACCACAATTTGTGTGTTCATGAATTGGGAGAGTTGCTTAATTGTTCTGACCTACCTTCAATTTCTTAATCTGTAAAAAAAGAAACCTACCTAAAAAATCTCATGGGAATTGAATGAAATGGATGTGAAGGCATTTCAGGCTGAATATCTGGCATCAGGTGCTGAATACAGATCGACTTCATTGTCTCTTCTTGCCTTGATCTTTGTAAGGTGTTGTACATTATATACACTGGGTAATTTATTTCATTTTAAGTGTCTTTTTCCTTGATGAGGTACAGTAAGACGCCTTAATGTTGGTGCCACAGTATCTCCAAACCACATCATAAAATGGGCTGCTTTTGGGAAGTCATCTTACAAACCAGTGCCTGTCAGTATTTTGTATGTAACAGCTACCATGAGAGGGGAAAAAAAGGTTATTTATTTTACGGAGAAGAGCTGTGATTGTTATATTGTCATTGTTGGCAACTTTTATGCACATAAAAATTGTAGTAGTTCTTGCTGGGACTCCCTCTGCTTCCTCCGCAGTTGTGTGGCTTAGCAGTGGATCGCTAATTCCATCCATCTTGTGTGGATTTGGGTTAGTTAACATCAGAGGATGGCCCTTTCTCGTGTAGCCTCTGTTTGAGGGTTACTTTTATGGGCATGTAGTACTTTATGCATTGATTTAGCCACTCAGTGCTTGCATACTTTTAAATGGTTGGAGCCAGTGAAATCGTTTTGAAATAAATCTGTCTTGGGCAGTTTATGGCAATTTCTCTTTGAGTAACTGATGGTTTAAAATCTGACCTAACTTTACTTTTACTTGCCTATGAGGTCTTTCCCAAACCTTATAAAACTAAGAGGTTTTTAATTTTTTTAAAAGTCCTTGTGAAGATAAAAAATGCAAGATAAGGTGTCTTTGTGATTGCTTTATCAAGGTTTCAGAAGAAATCAAAACAAAACAAAACAACTAAGAAGTGTCTTTGTTAAAAGCCTGGAAAATACAACTTTTGGATAGATTTTTGGGAGACCTGTTTTGCATTAAAATACCAGATGAAACGAAATGATGGATTGTTTTGGCACCATTTAGGTTGAGCTTATGCGATGAGAACTGTACATAGAAGACAGCCAGTTATTGTCACAGTTGACAGATTTTTGGGTACTGTCTACTTGTTCAGCATAGTAAAGTCCCAGGGGTGAGGAGCTTTTCCAAAATTCTTGTGCCAGGAACAATGCAAGCTTTGCTGTAACAGAGCCTGACATTATCTTTCCAGTTCTATAGATATCTCTAAGTTGTGGTCTTGCCTTGCACACTGAATTAGTTCCTGTGACTTTCTGTGCAATGTATTATCAATATTGACATGGTTTAATTTTAATTTTTGCAAGTTTGAAAGTTGCCTTAAAATATTGGTTGGATTGATGCAGAGGTTTTCCAGTGGAGGAGATAGCTTATTAGGCAAGGAGAAGATGAGGCAGAGCATGTCCTAGGGAAAAGCAAGCTGACTAGTTTCTTTGGAGTATGGGTTAATTCTAGGGGTTTTCTGAGAGATAATACCGGAAAGGTATTCTGGGGACATATTTAGAAGGCTGTGAGTGCCGAAATAAGGAACTGGTACTTAACTTAGTTAACTTTTTGGCAGTGTGGGTCAGTTTTGATCTGATGAAACACTTGCTGGAGAAACTAAAGGTGATGATCTAGGGGAGAGATGAGGGTGAATTGGGTGGAGGCGATGACAGGAAACACACTGAGACAGATTGCCTTAATTCTGTCACATTACAATTAATACACTTGTAATATAATGTGACATACGTCACTAATGGATCATGCTGTAAACCTCTTGATAGAAATAACAGGTCTGACAATAAGTCCAAGGTTAAATGAAGAATAGATGTGTTCAATAAATATCCATGTTTGCTAGGTCACGCGAGGCAAGGTTAGCACCACAAATTCGCATACCTGGATGGAGAGGCAACTGAAAAACGATGATTGAAGTCAATGCAAACCTAATAATCCATTTTTAAATCTTTATTCAGCACTGCACAGTTTTAAAATTTACTCCTTTTTTTAACATCATTTCATCTTTATGACATTTTTACCTCATCCCATCTTTATGAAAGTCATGAAAGGTACCTCCTAGTGTCCTTATTTTGCAGAAACAGAAATAAAAAGGGTAAGTACTTTGCCCAGAGTATAAAGGTGGCAGAAACCAGACCCTCAGTCCACGTTTCCAGGGCCCTGGTCCACTTCCTGACATTTTTTTCTCCTGCCTCAGCTGTACCCGATGGCCCATTAATTTGCAATTTAATGAATTTGTTTACTAATATTGCTTGTTCACCATTTTCATCAAGGGAGTGTTTAAAATCCCCCAGCCCTCTCTGTTTTCTACTTAAGCTTCTAAGAGCAGTACGAGAATTGCATCATGAATCACTTGTTCATTTGTGTTGGCCCTGAGGAAGGAAGAGAATGTAGGCATGTTTGGATTAAACATATTTGAATGGACCCCTATAGCACTTCCAACGACAGGTCAGAACCTTAAAGTGCTGAGTAAATGTTAGTGGATGAGCAGTGTTCCTGGGAATAAAAAAGATGCCTAGAAATGTGCCTTAAATGGAACATTAAATGATCCCCTAGTGGCTTGATAGTCAACGTGCTTTTCTAAGTGCCTCTTTTATGGCAAGGCCTGGGGGATACCCTCGCTCCTTGAGTTTTATTGTTTGTAATATTTGATATGTTATTTGAAGTAAATTGAAAACATTCCTTGAAATGTTTCTTTCTGGTCTCTTCCATCTTTCCATTCAAAGTATAATTCTCAGCTTAATTTACAGATTAATTCCTGACTTTCAGCTGAGCTCAGAAAGATGCGATTTAAGGCTTGTCCGTGAGTTGCTATAGGAAACACCTGATTTTGGTGATGCGCTCCCATACTTCTAGCCTGAGTCTAAGCCAGAGCCTGATTTCATAAATGGAGGGTCTTGGCGGGGGAGTGAGTATATTTTTCATACAGGGAGGCATATTAGCATTTTTACCCAGAGGGAGAACTGTGGCAGTTTTAAAAACACAAGTGTACATTCATTAAGAGGTAGGGTCTTGTCTTCTCTCCTTGAATCTGGGTGGACCCATGAATGCTTTGAAAAATAGAGTGTAACAGAAGTGATGCTGTGAGACTTCCAGTGCTGGGTGATAGGAGGTCAGGCAGTTTCCACTTTGTTCACTTCAACACTTGCTCTGGAATCCTGAACTGCCAAGCAAGAGGTGACCAACCAGCCACCTTCATCCTGGAGAGGCCTCATGTAAGTGTTCTGGTTGACAGTTTCTACTGAGTTCAGTCTTGCAGCATCCTTGTGAAGGGGTAAGACATGGAAATGAGGCTCTTGTGGACCCTTCAGTGCAGCCACTAATTGAACCACCTACAAATTACCTGCACTGATATCACATGAAACAGAAGAATCACCCAGCTGAGCCCTGCCCAAATTACAGATCCAGAAAATCATGAGAAATAATGAAATGATTGTTGTTCTAAGTTACTACATTTTGAGATAATTTGTTATGCAGAAGTGGGTAAGTGAACAGAACTGGGTGCCGGCAGTGGAAACAATTCAGAGAATGCTTACCTGTCTAAAGACTTTTAAGAATTAAGTGATTGAGTAGTTACATATATGACATCTAGGCACAAATGAAAATATCTCTGCCATTCTGAAAATACCTGTGTGTGTGTGTGTGTGTGTGTGTGTGTGTATTTGTGGTTATATAGTAAAGACCAACCCAAAGTGAATCATTATACAGATGATTCGTCTTTCTAATTCCTTGCCCTCCATAAGATGATATGCTAAATTCTTGCTACTCTTATTGTGGTCTGAGGACCAGAAACACTGGTATAAGTTGGGACTTTGTTCGAAAAAGAGAATCTCAGGTTCTTCCCCAGATTCTGAATCACAACCTGTAATTAACAAGATTCTAGGAGATTCCAGTGCACATTAAAGTTGGAGGGACACTAGTTTAAGCATTACTGCTCACCATTATTACTGCTTCTGTTATTGTCACTACCACTAAAACTTTTTGTACCATGTACTAGTGATTTATGTGCATTGTTGCATGTAATTTCATTCTCAGAATAACAATGCTACACAGATATTATCATCCCTGTTATATATGTATAAAGAAACTGAGGCTTAGAGACTTCAAGGACTTTTCCCAAAGCTGCACAGCTTGTGAGCACCAGTGACAGGAGTGGGACCAAGCCTGACTGTTTCCAAAGCCTGCACACATCAGCCACAAGGATTCAAGTATAGTTTATTTGGAAGGTGCTCCCCGGAGGCACCTGTATGGGAGTGGGGAGGTGAAATGGAAGGGAAGGAGAAATCGGGGTGCATTACTGAGCCAGTTATCTCTCTGGACAACTGGATCTTAATCTCTGGGGAACTCTGGCAAATGATTTAGAACATGTATCTCAGGGTTTTTCCACCTGAGCGATGAGGGAGCTGCAGTATCTATACAGTCACACACAGAGAGCTCCTTCTGGGGATGCTAATTCCTGGGTATTTCTGAGCAGCCAAACATGTGAACAGAGTGGGTTTCAGGTGGTGACAGAAAGCTCTTAGGCAGAGAAATGCAGGTGTTGGCAGTTGGAAAAGTGGCCAGGGTCAGGGTCGCAGGATATGGCTGGGGCATCACCAGTATTTGCTGTACTGCGATTGTGTGTATCTTATAGAAAGATTCCTCAGAAATGCATTTTCCACTTACTTATTTAGTGGACTAACTATTACTATGGAATTAAAGGAAATATGCCCAAAGTCTTTATTCTTAAGGTATTGGCATGTCTTTTCAGACCTTAAAAGAAAATCTGAATAATGAGAAAGATCACATCAAATAATTTTAACTTCAGTTTTCATCTCATTGTGTTCTCTAGCAGTGCTCATCTCTGCACATGTGTATTGTTTTATTCTGTTTTTTAAATTTAATGTGTTATTAGCACTTTCTGAGGGGCTCCCTAGTCTTTCAAAGGGCAGTTATGTATGGCTCAGAGACATCTCATTGTGTGGCTGCCCCAATGCATAGAACAAGTCTTCCACTGCTGCATATTTAGGCTGAGAAACGTATCTTAAGTGGCACAGATATTGGAATAGATACTTTTCCAGTCTGTGACTGCAGTTCAATTTATTCCACAGTGACTGAGTTATTTCCACAGGCTTTATTTCATTGAAGAAGTATGTACTGAGTAACTTCTACATGCCCAGCTCTGTGTTGGGTACAGTGGTAGGATGCAAAGGTACAGACAGACTTTGTCCTCCAGGAGATGAGTCTGTTTTTGAGAGAACTGGAGAAAAGTTAAATAGCAAATGAGAAGTTAAATACCATTAGAAGAAATGCAGTGTGCCAGTGGGTACTAAACCTGGGCCATGTTTCACTGAGCTCAGAAGTGTGGATTTTACCAAAGCACACTGAGTTTGTTCCTTATCTTGTAATTCCATAGCTCATATGAAGAAAATTCATATTGTTTCTAATGAGACTTACAAATGGAAAGGATCTTGGATCCTTAGGTGCATATTCAACAAGTGTGTGTTTATTGGGAATGATCAAGGAAGGTGTGAAAGTGTTTGGTGTTGTTCAGTCATTGCTGAGAGCCCAGATTTCCTTGTACGTTTCCTTTGACCTGGAGCTGAGGTTTGAGCCCAGGGCCTTCAGGCTCTAGAACCGTGCCCTTGATTCCAGGGCTGTATCTCCTGCTGAGAAAAATGAGGATAGAATATTATTTGAGAGACATGGGGATGGATAGAAAAGGATCTTACAATAGAATGCCAATTAGTACTCTAAATTAAAAAACCTGATTTTAGTTTATTTCAGCATAAAGGAAATTTATTGAAAAGATATTGGCTGGCTCATAGAATTTCCAGAAATATTCTGGGCTCTGGGGCCATCTCTCCGAGAGCAGTGCCCCAAATCACACTGAGAAACAGAACCAGCAGTGACCCCTCTGTGCTGCTGACCACACCATTGGCCCCCTGACAGGGGTCCCGCTACTCAAGCCCCTGCTCTGGCTGCATCTGTGACAAGGACCGAGCTACCTGCTCTCTGCACGCATGCCGCAGTGTTCCCTGCTTCTTCCTGGCACGGCGCCATACGGCGATTCCGTGTCTGGGGCAGGGGATGCCAGGTGGCAGAGCCTATGCCAAGTGCTGGTCAGGGAGACTCAGAAAGTAGATCACTGGCACTTTGGCTTCTCTGATGGGCATGAGCATCAGATGCTGGGAAACCAAAGCATGACAAGCCCACACCTCCCCTTTCGGCTCTTTTGGTTCCTTCTTACTGTTTTCTTCTTTCTTGTATGCTAAGCCTAATCTACCCAGACTTCAAGATTCAGTTTATGTCCACTTCCTCTGTGAAATTTTCTTTTGGTGTCTTGAAACCTCTACACAGTTTAGAGCTAGGATGTGTTAAGAAAACCCAGTATTTAAAAGTCAACTCCATATCATTAGACCTGAACCTCATTGCATCAGTGAACTCTTATAACTAGAATACTATTCAGTGGCACTTCTGAATAGTTAGTAGAGAAATAGTGTGAAAGGCAGAAGTGAATCTGTACCAACATCTTCCTTTCTGCTCACCCAACGTATTCCCCTTGTTCTGTCTTTGGTGTTTACCTAATAATCAACACTATTGTGTTGTTGCTAATATTTTGTGTTATTTTTTTTTTTTTGTCTCCTTAACTAGAAGGAATTCCCATTGAGGGTAGCATCATATCTGGTAGTTCTTCTGTGATGTCCATAATATGGTGCATATTGATTAGTTGAGGATAAATTGCCTGAAAAACAAGACATTTTATGGCCTCTGTGAATTCCTTGATCCAGTTGGTACTCACTCAGTGTCAGAATACGTCATCTGTAGAAACAGTAATAAAACTTCCTACCCTTCCTGTAAAACCTTTCTAGCAAGTAGGTTGACAGTGGAACACTTTATTGTAGAATTGAAGATCCTCTTAGGAATGTCAGGTCCACAGCCCTCATAGTAAAGAATCCCCTAAACATGTCTGCACAGAAAGGCTGACTGTGTAATCCTTTAACATGCTTTTCAACAGACTGATTTCAGTGGGAGTGAGGAGATTTTTAATACTGCACAGTTGTCTTGGTAGAGATACATGCGTATTCTAATAATTGATGTTTACAATAGAAATTATTTGAAAGACTAGTATCTGATTGCTCCACAAAGATGCATGTAATATGTTTTCTAGTATGGTTTTCTTTCAAAGAAAAGTAGTTAAATGATAAGGCTTTTCTTTCTTTTTTTTTTTTTTAGTGGTTTGGGAGATGTGCATATACTTTAGATCAAATCTCCTTGTTTGCTGAAAATTACTTAAATAATTTTCATGTACAAATTTAGATTTGCTACTACCAACTTTACAATTACATTATTCTAGACATCTTTTGGACTTATCTGAAGAGGTAAAAGTATAAAGCAGCAGCATTTGTAGGTATAAACCTTATTCAAAGCAACTGTTTTTTTTTTTTTCCATGTGAGATTTCTATTCTTTAAAAATATTTATTAAACAGACTGGGGGAAAATATTTGCAAATTGCATATTGACAAAAGACTCACATCCAGACTATAATAAAACTCTCAAAACTCCATAATAAGAAAACAAACTCTCCAAATATGAACAAAATATTTGAATAGACATTTCCAAATGTACCAATGGCAAATAAACACATTAAAAGATGACCAATATTATTAGCCTCTGGGGAAATGCAAATTAAAACCACAGTGAGATACCACTATATGCTTATTAGAATGGAAAAAATAAGAAACTGACAATATCAAGTGCTGGTGCAGATGAGGAGAAACGGGAATTCATAGATTGTTGTGGGATTGTGAATTGAAATAGTCACTTTGGCAAACAGTTGGGCAGTTTCTTCTAAAGTTACACAGACATTTACTTTACGACCCAGTAATCCCATTTCTAGTTATTTATCCAAAGAAAAAAACTTATCTTCACACAAAAACCTGAGTGTGAATGTTTATAGCTGCTGTATTCACAATTGCCCCAAATTAGAAACAGCCTAAACGTCCCTCAACTGGCAAATGGGTGAACAAATTAGTATATTCACAAATGGAATAATACTCAGCAATCAAAAGGAATGAACTGCCTCAGTAATAACATGGAAGCATCTCAGATGCATTATGTTAAGAGAAGGAAGCCATCCTCAAAAGGCTGCAAATTGTATATTTCATTTAAATGTGCAGAACTTATATATGGGTACAGAAAACAGAAAAATAAGTGGTTTTCAGGGGTTGGAGGTGAGGGGAGGGATCGACTACCTGGGGAATGGGAGAATATGTGGGGCAGTGGAACTGCTTTACACCTTGATTGTGGTGGTAGTTAAATTTGCCAAAACTCATGGAACTATACACTAAAAAGTGTGTAGTTTATATATGTACATTTTATCTTCATACAAAAAAATTATTTAAGTTCATCCTAGAACTGAGATAACTGCTAAACACTGAGAATACAGAGATCAGTAAGATTAGTTGGACTGGAGAAATGATTTGAAGGGACACAGCTGAATATACAAGCTAGATCATGATATTTTGTAATAGAGATGTAACAACATGGTAGGGTAGCATACAGAAGGGTGCAATAAACTCTAATCTTGTCCGTGTGTGTGTTCACATTTGAGGGTGGCCAGATATGTAAGCAGGGAGGGCCTCACAGAGGAAGTGACATTTGTTGGGGGGAAAATGTTCCCCAGTAAGGTAAGTTGGGGGAGGAGAGGGAGTAGCTTCTCCCAAATCATAGTGACTAATGCAAACAGTAAATGAGGGGGTATCCAAAACATATTGGGAAAAGCAAGCGTGAGTTTTTAATAAAGAACCAGTTAAGATTTGTTTATGCAAAGAAAAGAAAAACAAACATTATTGGAAACATGCAAGCTGTGTTTTTTCTTAGCTGCAGCTGCTAACCATGCAGGCTTCCTGGCAGAGGGCAGGTTATCTATCCTGTGACTCGGGGCACACCCTGTGTTAGCCCCGGGGCCAAGAGATAATAGTAGTACGCAAGCCTGGCAGCCTCCACTCTGGAAGGGTTTATGAGGAGGAAGTCCACAATTACATATTTCTGGGCAAACATTAACCAAGATTGAAACCCAGATTTGAAGAAAAATAACAGGTTGGAATCTTAAGACATATTCTATAGCTGTTACTGTGGATTGAAAACAGTAGTCAGACACTCTGCTGACACTAAAAGCTAAGGCAAAGTATTGAGAAGACGGTACATAAAACTTGGTAAGAAATCTTTATCACACCTGCCCACAGCATGTGTTCTGTAACACACAGAGCATTGTCTGAGGGGTGAATGGTGAGAAAGTATTTACATTCATTACAACAAAGCCAAAGCCACAACATAGGGTCTATTGTTCACCTCATGGCGATGACCAAATGTGTGTATCCATGTGGTTTAAGAGCTCACCACTGCGCATCACAAGGCCTCTCTCGGCTGCATCACCAAGAGCCCCTCAATCATGGTTACTACCATCTGAACAATTTGGGTTCCATGCTGTGGTTTTGTAATTTCCATTTTTAAAACTTCTTAGACTGAACCAGGATATGCCCAGTCTAGGTTGGGGATACTGAAAATGACACTGTTAAGCTAAAATTAGCTTGACATGAAGATGGTGCATGCTCATTTTCCTTATATTTAGAGCTGACCACAGTCATTATGCAGAAGGCATGTTGTCTTTACTGTGAGCTCTAGGGAACGGGAAGGACAGCGGCTGTAACCAAAAGAGTTGCTAACAGTTTTTCCAAAGGCAGATTGTCGCAGCTGCTGGCGAGTGGAGAGCAGAGCCTGCATCGTAGTGAGGTCAGCCCTCATGCCTTCGAAGCTCTTTCCTCTTCGCTTCTTCTGCAGTTAATCACAAGGGATGAGACCTTTCCTAAAAGTTTCTCTTGGGCGCTTAGAATTTAACTTATCCACAAAGGAAGTATAGTAACAAAACTCTCTTGGAGTTTCTTTACTATGTATCTAGTGATCTACCCAAGAGGTGAAGATAAATGAGCTCATCATGGCGTAGAGAAAATAATTTTTGACTACAATTGGTAGATTGGAATTTTAGATTCTGTCTGTAGCTGGTTGTGTGGTTTGGGCCTCAGTTTCAGATGAACTGAGAGGATCGGACAGCTTCCTCCAATTCAAAATTTGTGTTTAGCACATGTAATCTTGATGCTCAAGAAAGTTCAGCAATGTGAATAGCCGACTTTATCTGGACTCCTTGGGTAAAAGCTCTTTTCTGATGGCCAATCAGAACAAGTAGAAAAGTAGGAATTATTGGAAAGGTTATATGAACTTTATTTGACCTTTTAATATAGTGCATTTAAAGATAAAACAATTTTTACAGTAATAAACTATGCCATAGTTTCTGGTTATGATTGACTTTTTTTCCTCAGTTCTTGTACTTTTCTGTACTGAGGAAATTGGTGCAACAATTGACGGGTAGATACTGAGACTGTTTTACTGGTAAACCTTGGGCATGTGTAAGTCGATCCATCCTCAAGGGAGAATTTCTTCTCTGAAGAGTCTTTGTTGCACCATGTTGGCTTTCGCCAGAAGTCAGGAGAATGCACCCTGGCTTACACTGGGAATGAGCAGACAGTCCAAACGGTGATTCTTCAAGAATTTGTCTGATGCCCATCCCATGGAAAAGGGTGCATTATAGATTCTGGGTGAGAGATACTAGGGGGTATCCCAGGTGTGTTGGGAGCATTTTTTTTTTAAATTTCAGAAAATTCTTTAGAAACAAGCAATAGGGATAAAGATTCTCAACGATACTCAAACATACTTTTCTGTTGGCAGGGAGGGCTCTTGCTGAAGCAAAGGTAGAAAACTACCAATATGATGTGGACATTATTAGGAAGCTGAGGTGCAAGCATAGCGAAGTGGTTCCTTGGAAACTGTTTTGAGGATTCTGGGAATGTTTGGCCTGAGCAGGAAAGAGCACCTTGATACCTGAGTGATGTCTGCCATACGTGTGTGAAGGGGAAGTAATTGTGTGTATAGTAAATTTGCTTAATTTTGTTTGAGGTACAATATTGTAGCATGTTTTTTGATCTTGTAGTGGAGGAAAAATCTTTACTCTCTTATAATTAGTAATGGCCCTGTGAATTAAACTGACAGAAAGCAGGTTAATAGGAAAAAAGCTTTATTTTGCATGAATTTGGGAGCTTCAGAGAAAAGCCCAAAGATGTGGTTAGGCTTGAGAACTTATGCACTATTTAACAAAAGACGATACATTGTAAAGAAGTGATAAAAGACAAAAGGGATTTGTGCTTGTAGGGGTGGTAAATTAGGGGAACAGAAATATATGAGGGAAACTAACAGAAGATAGGGGTTGTGTTAGTTTTGTTATGCAAACTCAAGGGTGCTGTCTCCAGTAGTCAAAGCCATCTCTGCTGATTGAGAGTCATTCTTCTTTTTCCTGGTCTGGGACAGGGCAGGAGGACACCCTCACAAAGGCAAGTTTATTTTCTGCTTTGAGGAAAAAAGGGGGAGGGCAGAGAGTTTTTCCTATGTCAGTTCTTTTTTAATTGTCTTCAGCTCAAATAATCCTTATGCTGAAGTGGCATATTTTGGGCTGGTGCATTTTGATTCCCTTCAATCTCTGATCTTCACTTTCTTTGTAATGAAGGTAGTTACATGGAGAACTATTGTGAGAATGGAATGAGGTGGTGGTTGTGAAAGTAGTTTGAGAACTGTAAAGCATTCTACAAATGTAAAGGTTTATTCTTGTACTTGAGATTGCTTATTCTCTCCTCAAACTGAAATCTCAGTTTCCTTTACATTCACAATGACAATGAACCAGTTGAAAAATGGAAGGGAGATGAGAAAAACAAACATCCTTGTGTACCTTTCTGAAAATGAACCTATCCTTTTTACTGTCAATAAACAGCAAGGGAAGATAGGAATGGAATTAATTATCTGCAAAAAGCCCTTGACTCCTTTACTTCCCATCTGAATTTAATTCTAAAAAAAGGAGACCCTGATGGATTCCTGCCTTCAGGTGTAATTACCTTAAAATTGACTGACGTTTAAAGCGCACACGACACTTTTTAGCTTTAATAAGAGTAAATTGGTGGAATTTATTTGACTGGTAGTTTGGGGATAGTTGGAGGCATGAGAATATACTTAGCATATCATTTCCTGCTGGTGCTAAGATTTAGCTCCTATCAGAGAATTCTATATTTAGGATAAAATCACTTAAGAAATGTTGCCCGGTGACTGCTATGGTCATTAAATAATCAGTTCAGTTGGTGAGAGATGCCCTGGGGAAAAAAAATTGCCACTGACAACAGCAGAAACCCCAAACCCACAGTTTTATTTAAACAATCTTGAAGGTTTTCTTGATTTAAGAACATTAAGATTATTTGGCTTTGCTGTAACATTTTTAGCATTGACAATATAAACACCAAGCAGAAAATATGTAAGAAGTGTTTCAGGCCAACTCCAAAAAGTGTGGATACAAATATATTCATCTAGTGTCTCCTATGATTATCTTAAATTCCTCTGTATTTGTGGCTATTTCACCTTTTTTGTAATTTTTAACTTTTTTCCCCTGAGTTAAGCCAGCTAAGGATTTGTTATTTAATTAATTATTTCAAAGAGTCATTTCTTGGATTTACTTATCACTAATACTCATATTTATCTATTTATTTTTGGTGTTCTAATATCATTAACTAATTTTGTTTTTCTAATTCATATTTTTCTTTGCTTTTTACACTTCATTAATTTTATTTTGTTATTCTTTTTCTGATGTATTGACATGAATGCTCAATTGATTTTCATTTATTCTTGTGTAATACTATGTTTATGATTTTAGATTTAACTCTGAGCTTTAGATTGTCCCATATTTAAAAAATAATAATACCTTCCATTATTACCTTGTAGATATTTTGAAATTTTAGTTTTGATGTGTTTCTTGTGTCTTTGACCCATGTTGATTTAAAGTAAATTTCTTAATGTTCCTGAGATTGATGTTCTTCCTATTGCCCTTTTCTCCTCTTCTTCTTCTTTATTTATAGTTTAATATCACTGGAGGTCACCATCAGATAATATGTTCCGTGCTATTTTGAGATTCTTTTTGGTTTGATTAATGGTCAGAATTTTATAAATGTTCCCATGAATTCTTGTAAAGCAGGTGCATTGTTATTATTAGGATAGTAAGTTCTATATATCTATTATGTTTATGTTCATCAATTATGAATTGAAATTTAACACTCCCAATTATTTTTTCTTTGATTTCCCATGGACTACAGCTGTGATTGGAAGTCTCCTAATCTCATGTTTTAGTCTATTTTTCTTTGCATTTCCTATAGTCTATGTAATATAAATTTAAAAATCCCTACTTTGTGCATTAAGACTGTTATAATCTCATTGTGGATTGTATTTTTTATCATAAAGTTTCATCTGTTTTATTTAACACTTCTGCTGGAATTTAATCTTGCAAATTAATTTTAATGTTAATATTGTGACCAACATTTATGATAGTATTGCAAAGGTGATAAATTAGATGAACAAAGAAACTGTAGCTTCTTTATTTTTCATATCTGAGCTAATTTTCTTCATAAGCCTTTACCCTCTTAGAAAGGATGAATTGTGGAACTTGCCAATTAATGGTATCCCAATTTCCTTTGGGTTATTTATGCTCTTTGGGTAAATGCTTAGGTTTTTGGATGTCCCTCTCCTCTCCCTACGTCTCTTCGAGATGGCATCATGGAGGAGATTGTTTTACAGAGCATGGCAGGTCCTGTCATCATTCTCTGGATCTGTATTGGTCTCTGTTGCAAAGGTCCAATGAGGTTGGACTGCTCCTGTCTGGGCTCTTAGTGCACTGCCGTTGGGTTGAGAAGTATATTCATATTCACTGACTGCTGCTTTTTCTGATGCCAAGCGTGTTGTTCTAGCAGCTTGTTTAACTCTTCTGGGCTCACACTACTAGGGCACACGGGGCTTCTGAGTCTCTTACATGCTACCTACAGACTTTGAGGGGCCACCCACTCCCCAGGTTCACGGTCCTAGCCCTCTCCCTCTAACCGGCCGTATTGCCTGTTTTTTTGCATATTATATTGGCATGGCAGCGAACAGCCAGCAGGGTTTTCTCAGGGGCTTGCAGGCTTCTGCACGCCGTGCTGGGGGAAGAGGGCCACTAACCCTGATGTTTGCAGCTTCCCTCCATACTTACTGGAACGTTTTTATAACTTCATCCCTTTTTATGTCCATTTTAGGACTTCTGACTTTTCTGAGTTGCACTTGAAATCAGAAACAAGACTAAAACACAGTTTCAAAAAACTACAGTGTAACCTGAATATCTTTTTCCTTTAATAAGTGTATTTACCTCAGTGACCTCTATTGTTGATCCATCAGTACATCCTGCTGATTTTATCTTCAAAACTTATCCCCACTCCATCTACTTTTTGTCTCCACCACTACCATCCTAATATAAGCTACCTTTTTTTTGGTTTGTTTTATTTGGTCTGCATTACTGCAAGAGTCTCCAGATTTATCTTCCTGATTCCAATCTACATAGCAGCCAGAGTGAGCATTTCATAATATGAATGAGATCATATGAGTTTGCAAGACTCAACAAAGGCATCTCTTCAACTTGAAATACACTTCAGCTTCTCTCCCCTATTCCACATGGGCTGCATTCTCTCGCCAGAGCCTCCCTCTGCAGCATCATTTCCTACTCCTTCCTTCCTGGCTGACTACACTCCAGCCAAACCACACTGACATTCTTTCTGCTCTGGAACTAGACAAGCTCCTTCCTGCCTAAGGCTTTGGGGCTAGTTTTCCCTGTCTGTGGAATGCTCTTTCTCCATGATTTCTTAAGGATGGCTCCTTCCTGGTCTTAGTTTTCAACCGTCTCACATCCTCAGGGAGGCCTTCTCTGACCGTCTAGTTTAAGTAGTCCTTCGATTGCATTTTATCACATTCCCATTTTTTTTGTATTCATCACAGCACATATTACTACGTGATTCCTCTTACTGATATATTTATCTGCCCCAAACAGTGATATGTAAACTGGAAGAGAGTAGGAACATGTTAGTTATCACTGCTACTAATAATGGTAATAGCAAAATAATAGAGCATATCCATTATGATTCTTTAGTCTGGTCCTCTTCTAAGCCTTTTCCATGTACCAGATCTTTAATGTTCGTTGCAATCTCGTGTTATTGGTACTATTACCATCCTCATTTTATAGTTGAAAGAACTTAGGCACAGAGAATTTCAGTGACTTACCCAGGGTCGTATGGCTATTAGATGGTTGCATTGGGATCTAAAGCCAGGCCAAGCGTCTTCAGACACTATATTGCTGTGTGCTAATCACAGGAATTACATGTCGAAATAAAGCAGAGACACTCCCTCCTCTCAAATACTCAATAATTGGGAAGTTTGGCAACTGAAAGAAAAATTACAACTAGCATGGTAAGTTGTATAGTACAGGCACAGTGACAGGGCAGGTAGGAAGGCATATAAATGGGGCATCATTTATATTGTGAAAATCTTTCTATATTAAAATATATCAGAACAACCTGAAATAGCCTCATTAGGATGCAGTGTTGTCCCCTTATCTGTGGTTTCAGTCACCCAAGGCCAAGCATGGTAAGGAAGAGCTGATCCTCCCTCTGACTCATTGTCAGAGGGCCAGTAGTAGTGTAAGGCTGTGTCACAACACCTCACTCCATCTCATCAGGTAGGCGTTTTCTCATCTCACATCTTCACAAGAAGAAGAAGAAGAAGGGTGTATGGTATTTTGAGAGAGAGGAGAGACCAGATTCATGTAACTTTTATTATAATTGTTCTATTTTACTATTAATTGTTAATTTCTTAATGTGCCTCATTTATAAATGAAATTTTATCATAGGTATGTATGTATAGGAAAAAACAGTATATAGAGGTTTTAGTGCTCTCTGCAGTTTCAGGCATCCACTAGGGGGTCTTGGAACGCACCACAAGGATAAGGGAGAACTACTTACTGTATTTGTTAGGCCATCTACATTTGCTTCTATAGGTATCTGGAATCATTATTGTAGATGTGTGGAGGTAAGAAGATGAAACATTTTCCAGTGTAAACCATACTGAGAAACTGAAATCTGTAAGAATGGATTCTTTTTCTGAAATGATTTTGATACTGGTTTTCTATTCCAGTACCCTGGCTAAAGAGAGAGAGTGTTTCACAGCTGACAGGTGCTGTGAGGGGACTGGAACAAGGTGCTGCCCCCCAACTGTCAGGAGAAAAACCATTATTTGCCTGCTTTGAAGAAACCATTTTGAAATAATGAGGCCTAATTAATGTCAAAGCTTAGGACTCTATGAAAGTTTGCCAAGATACTCCGTGCAATTCTAATGGCCAGAACGGCAGTTTGATCTTAGATATGCCAAGTAGCCATCCCATGCCTCACTGAATTTAGCAGTAAAATGAGATTAACTGTAGGCATCAAGTAATAAATTAGACTACGGTTACCACCAATAATGGGCTGTCTTCTTTTAGTGCCAGGAGCTAATCTAAGGGCATTGCAGTTTATCTAATCCTCACAGCAAACCTAGTGAGGTAGGTATTATTATCCCTGGTTGACTGATAAGGAAATTGAGGTCCAGGAAGATTAAGTAATTTGCCAAATACCACACAGCTACCAAGTGTGGATTTGAACCTGACCATGTGGCTGTGTAAATTAAACGAATAATTACCACTATTGAGTGGCTGCTGTTTGCCTGGTGCTGTGCTGGGCACTTTAACATGTTGTCTCATTTACTTCTCATAACCCCATGAAGTGAGTGTTATGCTCGTATTACAGGGGAAGAAATCAGGACTCAAGGTTACGGAATTTTCCCAAGGTTATATAAAACCAGGCCTATTTGACTTCAAAGTCTAAATACACTAGTAATTCATTAAACTCTTTAAAACAGCAAGTGGAGTCCGGTTCTCCTTTTCTGTAAATGCCTTTACCAGCCCTTATTCTCCTGTGGTACTTTTCTGTCCCTCTTTGTGCTTTCCTGATACACAGGGCAATAATGTGCGTAGTATGAAACCTGCTAACATTTTCCAAGCCCAGACTATGCGCTGGGCATTGTGCTAAATTGTTTTCCATTAATTACCTCATTTAATCCTCCCAGCCACCAAATAGCAAGGTGCTAGTATTAGTACCACTTTATATATGAAACAACTGAAGTTGAGAGAGATGCTCTTGGCAGCAGTGGGCTGAAGTCTGGTGATGCAATTTTCCTGCGAGAAAAGGGAGCATTTTAAAGCCTCATTGCATTTCCTTGCGCTGCGAATAAATGAGCCAGATTCAGAATTCTTTTCATTTTTGAACACTAAAAAGCATACAATCCTATTAAAAAATTTTTTTGTGGGGAGCATGGTATTTGGAGTTGTTTTCTTATTGGTTTGTTTCTTGAACAGTTCTGTTGGGCTAATCTGGTTAATTCTGGATGCTTCCTCTTCCCGTTGTCCTTCTGTGGCTCTCTGTTCTCAGGACAGCCACCATGAGCTTGTGTCTACTGAAGCAACCCGTGGGGCGGGGGCAGGGTGCTGGGTCTCTGGGAAACTCATTTGCATACTTCTTGTTACAAAAGCCGACCACATCCTGGTTAAGACAATGTGCTGTCTGATAAACAGACTGCATCTCCCAGTGTCTGCCTGGAGCTCGGCCAGCATGTGGTCCGCCTTTGTCACAAGGTGCTGTTTATTCTGCCTGGAAGTCCAAGGACAGGACAAACCAGTAAATGAACCTTTTATTTCTCCCATTCTCTGGCAGAAATTCCTTGGGTCAAAAATATTTATTAATATTAGATTAAGGGGGAGGCATCAGAATTTTCCAAAGATATTTCCCTAACACTGGAAAACCTATAAAAGGTTTTTTTTATCTTCCTTTCTAACTATAAATTCTTTGGGGATTGAGGAAACTAGGAAACTTGGAGAATATAGTATGAGAGCGATATAAAGGTCAAGGTTTGCCAAAAAATTTGTGTTGATAAATATTTCCACATCTGTTTTCTATGTGTTCCCTTTCTCCTTTCCTTCCCCCTGTCCCCAGCCCAACACACAGACAAAAGGAAGTAGAGGCTTAAAACAATTAACTGGAGACTGTGGGACATGTTTAAGAATTTGGATAAGTGAGGCTAATTTCTCCGTTCTCCCTCAACTTGAAAATCACTAGAAAAAAGATTTTGAGATGCAGTTCCATTGATGGCAGTTAAGGTAAGTAATCTCTTTATGCTACCCTTTCACTGTGTTTTCTTTTTACCTCCCCTCAAAACAATTCAACATGTCCTGCTCTGCATAAACTATTTTCAAATCTGCATACATATTTTAAGATACATTTTAACCACAAATTTTATTGTTGACTGTAATCACGGAAAGGAAGGTACTCTGTGATACAGAAGTTGTTTCAATATTTTAAGTCAATAATTCCTCTAAACAGACATTGTCTTGAGGGAGTAGAGTATGTAGCTATTTCCTTTCTGCATTTATAGTGACCTCTTAAATATATTAAAGCCCCTCATCTGTAGCTAATTGCACGTGTGTAGTGAAGACTTTCAGTAAAGTGTTGACTGGAATCCTGGAGGTATTTGTGGAGGACAACGCTGGGGATATTACAGAACAGTTTGAAAAAGACGCCAGTCAGCATTTTGCAGGATTGCCAACATTTCTAATAAGGCCTCTGAAGAGATTTCTGGCAACCAAAGAACAATAATATGATAGAGATTGATTATTTTGAGGTTTAGAAGCTAAATATTTGCACGTGGTGAATATTGAGGTTTACTGTGAAAATGAAAATTAGACCTATATAGAAAATCTTGTGAAGAATGGCCTATGGGGGAGACAGTTATCCAAGAAACATCAGCTTTCCCAGATTACAAAAGATGACTAAACTTTAGTGAATGATTTTTCCCTTTTTTACATCATACTAGTCTTCAAGATTCAGAGTTAGTGGCAACTGGGAGCTTACGAAGGAAAGTGAGCTGACTTACACTCCAAAGAGGCAGTTGTAAAAAGAGCAGTCTTCATAAAGGGTGTGATAGCTCAGTGAGGTATTGAATGAACACTCGTTCCTGCTTATTAACTGTGTGGCTTTGGGCAAGTTATTTAACCTCTCTGAGCCTCAATTTCCTCATCTGTAAAATAGAGGTAATAAGACTTACCTTGCTGTATTTTGTTGTGAGCATTAGATGTTTATAGTATAACAATGTCTGGCAAAATAGTTGGCCCTCCGCAAGTGCTATTTGTTTCCCTTCCTGTCTCCTTGCCTTGTTCTTCTTACTTTGTTCTTGCTGTCTTACTAGGTGCTGGAGATTGGGCATGCCGCTTTGCTTCTGAGTCTCATTTCTGAAACAAGGAGTTAATGTTTCTAAGTTCCTCCTGGTTCTGAAGTTGTACAGTATCAGAAAGTATGAAAGGAGATATTTGTAGTCAACTATCAGGAGTGTTAATCAACAAAGACATGAAGGTTTGAATGTTAAGACATGCAGCTGTAAGGTGGTGTCATGATGGTGCCTCCCTTGTCCTGTTAGTAGCATTTCCATGTTGAATTTCACAAGATCTTGGAAGCTGACCATTTTCATACTTTCTTTGGAATGTTGAGGACTCAAGTTGTAGGATTGTGAGTTCTCTGTTGGTAGAACAGTTCCATAGTCTATAGACATTCTCCAGTTTCTGGATTTGCTCTAGAGGACCTTTATTATTATGGGGCAGGGAGATTCCCGAAGGCAAGAAATCAGTGTTATAAGTCTCTGTAATCCTGGTGTCCAATATACTGCCTGGCATATAGTAGGTGCTCATTCAGAGTTCTGATATGAATAAATAAAGTTGGATTTTATCTACCCATACTAGAGCTTTCTTTACACCATTGTATTTATTATGATGCAAATCAAGTACAGATTAACTAGCAATCTTCTTCATGTAGTTTGGAAAGGTAGATGTGAGAAGGTTGTCCACCACTGGATTTCTTCAGTCTGCTGCTCTATCTCTTTACTTTCCTGTATCCTCTGTCCCAGGGTGGTTTGGTGAAATATGTTACACCATGGCTGCTTTATGATCTGGTATTTGAAAGAACTATAGGCATGTGGAATGGATGTATTTTATTGCCTTCATTGTCCCATATTACAATCTGATCTTCACACAGTGTTTCGTATCCTTCTGTGGCTGTAGCTCAGCTAGCTGTTGTGTAGGGTTCTAATTTCTAGGAGTCCCCCTTATCTCTTGATTATCTGAGGGAGACCATCAAGCTTGGAGGTTATTATCTGACTCACTGCCTTTTGGAGATTTTACTGCTCAGTAGCATCCCTACCAGACGGTAGGGAGCAGGAAAAGAAAAAAAAAAAAATTGAAACTCAAACCAGTGCATTTTGCTACTTGGTTACAGTTCTGGTAAATGTCTGGACCAGAGAAGAAGGAAATTGAAGTGATAGGGTTTCTACAGCCATTTGGCTCATTTCCCAAAGGTCTTGCTGGCCAGAGTGTTTGAGGATAGGAAGTGGCTAGGGCGTGATTTCAGACCTGGACCTTGTCTCTCTCATCAGAAAAGATAGGATAAAATCTATAGGTCATTCCTATGTTTGAAAAAGTGGTTGACAGGACTTATACATATAATTACTGCTGGATCACATGCAGGGTTTGTATACTGACAGTGTGGCTGTGTAAGGCAGAAGGTGGCATGATGCTGTTTTTATCCTGAGTTCTTTGACAGTCAGGGCATGGGACAGAAGTATACAGTTTCGGTTTGGCGTTCTGTGACTATCCAGCTGGGTTATTTTTTTCTTTTCTCCTTTTTTTGAGGGTAGATTAAGGCCTAGATTTTCTTTTTACCACAGAATCTAATTTAATTGTGGCATTAAAAACTTTTTTGTATACATGCCCAGAGCTTTTTGGGTTATCGGTAAACTTTAAAAAGTATCACAGTGCTTGTAAACACATATAATTTAAGAACCAGTCATGACTAAGCCTATAATATCCTTTGGAAAATTCTTACTAGGAAGCAATTCTAATTAAATATTTTTTGGTTTCCTTCTTGCATGCTTTATTAATAACAAGGCTGTTAGAATCTTTTTCCCGGTTCCCTTTCTCAGTAACCAGATCTAGTGCAGTTACCTTTAATAAAAAATGTGGTAAACTTGTAATAATCAACAACTAACATGATAAGAGATGAGAACAGTTGGATTCTCAAAAGTCCTAATTTTGCAGGTTTTCTTTTATAATAAACTCAGTCAAAATGACTTACAGGGAGACCTCATTAAACTATAATTAGTGTATTCAAAAGAACCTTACAAGTTAAAAAACATGTTCTTCCCCAGGTTAACTAGATTCCGTTTGTAAAAAGTAAGTATATTAGCTATTCAAGTACTCTCTTGGCTATTCAGAACTATTTTGTTTTTCCTGTCATTTGAATTCCAGATTAAGACAGTTTAATTCTTTCAAGTAGTGGAGAGACTAATATCTGAATGAAACCCCGATAGAATTAACCACATATTTCTAACTGTGCTTTGGGCCACAGTGAACAAGAGTGACTAGGCTGTGAAATCTTATTATTCAGAAGATATGGCGACCCGATTCTTCGTTCTGGAAAATGTCAGGGTCTGGTGAAGAAAAGGTGGTTGTGTTGAGGCAGGAGGAGATTGCAGCTTTGTTTTCACAGGGAGATGGACAAGATGACTCTGAGTACATGTGCTAGAACTGTTGATTGCCTTTTTTCACTTCTGATGCAGAAATTTGAGGAATTTATTTAATTGATCTGACATAGGAATTTGTGTTAATAAAATAGCCCTTTGCCAGATTATTTACCTCAGTGTCAATGGATGGCTCAAAAGTGAATTAGGCTTGTAATATTTCTTGGAGCCATTGTATGTTATGGTCCTAGAAACTGAGAAACTTCTCAAGCCTTTAAGAAAGTCATACTTGATACAACAAAGCAACATAGATTGTAACATCATCATACTTTCTGAATTCCTTCCTACAGTATCAAAGATTTTCAAATATGTTTATTTTGTAAGAACTAAAAGTAGTGTCTAAAACATGTTTAACAACCATTTATTGATGTTGTCATGACAAATAATAAAATGCACAGGAACACAAAATATTTACAATGCATATTTGCCTAATATTTAGTACATGTAAACTTGAACTTACAGTTTAGGACATGAGGTTCATTATCTGCCTGGATGGTAAGTTTTTCCTATTGAGAAACTCTCTCCCCTAGGTTCCACTTCTTGGAAAGAGGCTTTGTTGGTGATTATATGGCTGTTGGGTCAGCATGTGAGCCACATTTGATGTGCTGTGACCACCATTCTTTTAAATGTTTCTCTGCCAAATTTTATGTATATCAGGGTGGGGGAAGGGGATAGCAGTCACCAGGTATCATAAACAGGAGAGAGGTTACACTATCTTCCAAAACTGAGTATTGTCAGTCTTGAATGAGTAACAGATAGATGCTGTAGAACTTCTAGCCTCTTCTCCTAGATCCTCATTCTGCTCATGATGGTTAATATTTGTTATAGAGTATCTTCTAAACTGGTGAAAGGCTTAATGACCTTTCATGGTTCTTAATTCAGCCCTTTCTATGTCACCAAGTTGCCAAGGAGCAACTTTGTTGTCTAAAATTTATAATTTTTAAAGTACTGATAGCAATACTAAGTTAACAGTAAGTGATTTTAGAAAAAATATGTTGCGAAAAACAAGAAGTGTTTGTAAAGTATTTTAGCTAATTCAAGATTTATAAATCCACAGTGTGGACTCTCAGGGACTATTAAACAGTACTGCATAATAATCTGTCCCTCCATCTAGTTTGGAATGCTAATGGAAGAAACTGGTATTTATTGAGTAACTGCTTGAACTAAGCACCTTGCAAGTCCTTATGCACAGTAGCCTATTTAATCCTTTGAGGTGGTATTATGAGTTCCAGATTAAAGACGTAGTAACTGAAATTTTAAAGGTTTACCCAGATTTCCCAAGGTCACACAGGTAGTAAGTGCAACCTTGTCCTTTGTGAAACCCATACCCTTCTGAGTATACCACTAGCCTGTTTTTCTAGAATTCCTAGGCCTGAGCTGCTAGTGAAGTAGATAATATTTGTGAAATCATCAGATATTTACACAAATTCTTTATGGGTGCATTTATAAAGCAGCATTCTTCCTAACACAGATATTTACAAACCCATTACCATCCGCCTGTCCTCTCTCAATCAGCTAACCTGGTCCTGAGATTCTTCCTTCATGTGATACATTACACTGATCTTCCATCTACCTCAAAGGCTAAAATGTTATTTAAGCCCTAACTTATCACTTGATGGTTAACTGGTCTCTGTTGACTCTGGTCTACCGTGAGGAATGTGACTAAATTAATATACTGAGCCACCATTTTAAGTCATCCAACATCTCCCAGGTGCCTGCAGATAAGCCAAAACTCCTCAGGACGGCATTCAAGGATATACACAATCTGTCCCCATCTGCTTTTTCAGAATTCCCTCCTCCTCCTACTCTATTTGGACCTGGATCCAGTGTTGCCAAATGGTCTTCCTACGTCTTCACTTCTGTGTAATGCTGTTTCTCCTATTTGCTCAATGCTTGAGAGCCGTGACCATCCTGAGCGTATTTCAGATCCCAGTTCTTTTCTGAAAACTGCTCCTGTCAGCTCTGATGTGAAGGAATCTTTCCCATCTAGGTCACTCTTGTTAAACCAAATGTTTAAATGTAACCATATGTTCTACAGGGCATCATGAAAAGAGAGCGGGTTTGAATACTGACCCTTTTATTTATTGTCTGTGTAATCTGAGGCAGGTCACTTTATAGGTAAGACTCTGTTTCCTTTAAATATAAAGTGGGTATGGCATATAACTATGCCCATTTGACCTACTTTGGGCAAGCTTCTTTTCTTTGTGGCTCAGTTCCTTAAGTTATAAAATGGACATAATAAGAGTAACTGATCTCATCGAATTGATGTGAGAATTACTGTGTATTAATCAGGATGAGTTGGGTTATGCTGTGGGAAAAATCAACACCAAATCTTAGAGCCTTAAAACCATAAAATTTTATTTCTCATTTTTTCTCATGCTACATGTCCATCTAGGGTGGCAGGAGCTCTGTGTCATGTGATTCACATTTAAGGAACTGGGTTGTCAAGGCTGTCACTGACTGACATAACGTGAGCCACTACGGTGGTAGGAAGGGGCTGTCATGATTTCTGCATTGGTTCTTAAAGCCTCTGCTTGGAAATGATGTTCCTCAGTTCCCTTCACGTGTCATTAGGCACATGAGGTAGTATGGCCTCAGCGAATTTCGGCAGGGCAGGGAATAACAGCCCCACCAAAGAACGAGGCCGGGAACCTCAGGGAATGGCACTAATGATGGCCACGTGTGGCTCACTGGGTGATTTTCTCATGGGACATGGCAACTTTTATCTGTCTTCTGATACACAGGCTCCTTGGAGTCAGAGTGAGGGTTGTATTCCATGCCCTCCCTGCCCCACAGTGATCAGCATAGGTCTTCGGAAAGTGTTTCACTGAATAGGTGATTAGAGCGATGCACCCGGTGTCTTTTCCTTTGGTGCTAGGGAGCAATGTAGGTTTCAAGTCCTGGGATTTGCTTTGTACTAAGGAAAGTCTTGGGTAGAATTTATACAACACCAAACCAAGGCGAGTCTCTGAAAGGACCTTACCGCCTCCTGCTGTCGTTTCACTTGAGCCTATGTGAAAGGTGGACTGTGGACTTAGTGGCGCTAAGGTTATTTCTTAAAATCTTCACCTCTTCTTTTCCAAAGGGCAATAGTCAAAGGCTGGGATTAATTTCTGATCAGCCTTAAGCAACAATATGTTAAATGGGTTAGGAAGAGGCGAGTACATCGTGTCAGAACTTGGGCTTGGTCAGCCTCAGGAATACACCTGAGATCAACTTATCTAGATCTGCAGGAGAGAGATGAAATTTTCATTTGAAAAATCAACTGCTGGGTAGTCTAATGTCATACAATCAACATCTTAATTGCTTTTCCAGTTCCCTCTACGACATATTTTATTATAGAAAAGCTAGCAAATATAGATGGACAAAAAGAAAAGAAACACCATAAAAGGGAAAATTACCCAAATGAAAAACATCTTATTTCTCATCTTGAATTAATATCTTTTAAACAAAACACCATATACTCTTTCATTGCTCTAGAGAATGTTTCTTACAACACTGATCAATTAACATACTGTGTTATAGTTTCTGTCACTACACTGTAAATTTACAGACTGTAAATTTACATCATAAGCTTGGCCTGATGTTTTCAAAGAAATTCCTTTTTATTAAACAAATTTTAAACAATACATAACAACTGTCTTTCTCTGACTTAGAATTACAAATCCCAGATGCAAGCATGGCTTTTTAAAAGTCATGAAAACAATCTTTAAGTAAACAAAATGAAGTGGGTCACAAGTAAGCGGTTCCATGAGTCTATGGCTTGATGTGCAGCAGGGATTAGAAAGGCATTACTAAAAATCAAGACACTCTGAAAGCAGTAGGTGAAGGGGACTCTTCTTTGTTGTTGGGGCCCTTGACAGAGTGCCAGGGTTGGAAAACGAGTCACATTTGCTGCTGTCAGAGTGTCTTGATAAACCAGAGTCTGTGTTTCAGACAATCAGTGCCTCTGAACCTCAAACAGTAAGTTGGAGAGCTGGGGGGCTGGGTGGCGAAGAAGGTGCCAGCGTGGGTTCCCTCTCACCTGACTCCGTGACCCTTTCCTCCTCTTGGGCACCCTTGGGTGGGCATGTCAGTGTATAAATGGGTGATCTCCTTGTGGCGCTGACTCAGTCTGGAGATAGTCCTGCTGCCCCAGGGCCTCTTCTCTCCTGCTGGCTTCATCTCCTCAGTTGACTTTTTAAAAAAGGCATGGCTGGGGGCTGGATTGGGAGGTATCTAGTCTTACCAAGTAGGCATCACAACCTGAGACTAAGTAAATCAACACAGAAATAGTATATTAAATGAAAGTAAAATGTAAACTGAGGCACCTCGATAACATGACATTTTATATTTGTTTAATGCATTATGTTAGTGTTATTGCTACTATTACTATTATTTTTCCATTTTATAGGCAAAGAAATTGAGGTGAGCAGAAGTTAAGATTCTTGCCCTAAATCACATAAAAATGATGTCTAAGCTTCCTCATAGCTCAATATTACATGTTGAGTGATCTACATTTTCTTTCCTATAGATCCAAATAATGCTGTTTCCTATTTTTCTCTCCTCCCAGTCCCCTATTTCACCTCCAAACCCTCGGGTCTCCCCGTAGTCCTCTGAATATGTCCTGAGTGTCAGTATCTGGGCCCCTTTGGTCATACCTTCTCCCTTCCCAGTCTGACTTCTCTCTATTTGCTTATATTCTGTCTGTTCGCTCAGATGAGCTCAGCTCTCACTGCTCTGGGAAGCCTTCCTTGCTCTGTCCAGCCCACGGCGGTGTCTGTTTCCCGAAGAGTTCCTCTGGCCTTTGTTAGCTGAAGGCTTCTTTGGTCAGTACTGAGTGCCTAGTAGTGGTGACTGTCTTTGTGAGAGTTCATGGGTTAAGCCCCAGTCTAGACTGTAAGTTCCTGTAAGGCAGAGCAGCCTTGCATACAGCAAGCTTCAGTAAACACTGGTACTTTATCTCCTACTTAATATGTACTTTTCCTCCTATATAGATAGATGTAGAGTACTGTATGTCCTGTTATCTATAAAAAAGAATGGTCATATGATGAACATCAAGTTAATTAACATATTGACATAGTCCATACAGGAAGCAATCAGAGGAGATGCCAAATTGATTCCTTGATGGCTGAGCAGTATTTATCCTAGTTTGTTTTAATTAGCATTTCTTCAATAACTGAAATGGGTTTATGGATTCATGGCATATGCCAAGCTTTATAACGCCTGTACAATTTATTTTACGCCACACACTTAAAACACTGGTAGATTGAAGTCACAGTCCAGAAAAACTAAGCAAGACACACAGTTCGATTTCCTTGAAGGCAGGCTTCTCCCCTGGAGCTGAGCTCCTATTGAATGCTAACTCTGTGTCCATTTCATCAAAGCTTTCTTCAATCCTTTTTTTTAGAGTCAAAATAAAGATTTGGATAAAACCCAACTATCTGCAACTTAATCCTGTTGATTTCAAAATCCTTAGCACAAAAGGAAAATAAGGCTGAGTAACTTTGAGGCACATGCATTCTACATATGTTTTCTCCAAAGATACAGGGTCCCAGGTCTTAAAGGACTTAAGTCTGAAGTTTGCAACTTTGGTCATAAAGGATGTTTTGTGTTTCAACAGCATCTGATGTTTAAAGTTTAATCTATCTCTAAATCCATCCCAGGAGAGCCCAGATGTGGTAAATAGAGTCGATTTGACCAACTTCATGGGGAAGGACTGGAATTTTGCCTCAAAAGCTTCCCTTCAGAGACCAGAATCTTTACTTTGGCAGCACACATTGATAAAAATAAATGAGTAATTTCTAAATGTCCATTCCCTTTGGTCTGTGATGACAGTCTTAATGTTAGTTAATTGCCAGCAGGCAAATGAATAAAAGATGCTGTGAGGATTTGCATTCACTGATGAAAGGCAGCAACAGGTAGGAAAGCCTGAAGAAACAGGACAGATAGAAGATATTTTTCTGAAGAATACATAGTTGATTTTTGGGGGGCTTTCTCTTTTCAAACATACCAGTTCACAGGACCATCACAATCACAGCGGTTCACATTTACATAATGCTTTAGCACTTGCTCTCACAGATTTTATTCCCACTTGATCAGAGGGTGTCTGCTTTGTGTGGAGTACCTAATCTTGAAATAAATCATTTACTATATGAGGATTTAAACAGGTCTTTTGGATAAAAAGTACATTACATATTTATGAGCACTGATTTTAAGAATCACTTTGAAAGGGCTATTGATGTTGCTTCATATTTGAGATCTGAACTTAATCCCATTTAATTCATCCTTGGTTTATTTTTCAGAGGTTCCAAATCATGTTTATAAATCCCCGAGGGCCCATTTCCTCCTTATAAGACGAAAGTATTTAGGTGCATGTAAGGAATTTATGAGCCTTCTGCCACTATTCTAAGTATATCGGGGAAACCAATTTTCTGAAATTAAAATGGCAGTCCATTTTGTGTGGCAGTAATAATAATGATGGTGATGATGGTGATGAAATGAAGGGGTTCCAATCCAGTACAGCAGGAGAGAGGAGATTACAGTCTGTTAAAGTCCTTTGATGTCTGCTACGAGGAGGGATACCAGAAATGGTATTATTTGCTTTTAAAATACATTATTGCTTGAGTGTCCCTGATTTTTTTAAAAGTTAGAGGGTGTTTATAAAGGTTATTGTCATTAAACCAGTTGCTTCCTGCATAACCAAATTCTCAACAAACTAGTGGAAAACAAAAGACAATTGCATGTAACTGAAATTATTTTTTGAGCTCCTGGGAAAAGAAAGAAAAGATAGAGTAAACATTGTTTACTGATTGCTGCAGTTCAACTCCCATCAAAGATTTTGCTTTTTTTACTTGAAAATAAAATTACTAGGAGAACGCTTTTTCTCCTCTTTTAAGAAAAAAGAGTTAAAACAAAACAAAACAAAAAACCCAAAGCAGGGGCAGCTTTGTAAGGCCCCTGGTGCCTGAGTAGAATTGCTAACTGGTTCCTGCTCTCTCGGTGCTGGGCTGTCTGTATTCACTGTATCACAAGCTTGAAGCCAGACCTCATTTGACTGAGCCAAAAAATGGTCCTTTTGTTGCTGTTTTTTTCCCCAGTGTCATCTCTCATGGTTGCCTAGGCAACCAGTGTGTATCCTTTCAGCATAGGTTACTGGGCCCCAGGAAGGAAGTGCTCCAGCACTGGCCTGCTATTTTTATAGAACCGTTACATAATACAATCTATTAAAGCTTCCTCTTGGTGTTTTATTGCACAAAGGGGAAATTAAGTTTGATGACTCCTAAATGTTGGATGGAGGATGTCAGGTGACTGGGATTGTTTGCCTCAGGCCACATAGCAACAATATTCCTATATGCAATCCAAGGAGAGCCCATATACAATCATGCCCTTGGCAGTGCTCGCCTGCCTGTGGGTCGCTGGAGGAAGCTGCGCTCTCAACTGCTCAAGGCGCAAGTTTTGTCAGACTGCACAATGCTCCCTGTCTGGTCGGATGGTGGCAGACAATGAAATACTGTTCACAGCTAAGGCAAAGGGAATTTTAAAGGTGTAGCACATGTGCTGTATGTAGGTGGGATGCTCACTGGAAAAGAGAATTGGATGGAAGGGCCGAGGACCAGGATTCTCTCCCCAGGAGTGCAGCTGAAGCATTGTGTGAGTGCTGTGCACATGACTGTCCCACCCAGTCAGCTGTGCTTCTGGCTGACTCTGAAGTGGTCCCAGACAGGGAGACATCTGAGAGGGAGGGCATGATAGTAAGTGGCTTTTTAGTGGAGCCCACCAAAGGCCGCAGAGTCTCTTGCATTTGCGACACAACTTCAGGGATTCTCCACTTGCTGCAGGAACCAATACCGTGTGCAAACCCTTCACTCCTTTCATTCCCCACTTACTAGTTACAGTTTGCCACCAGCCTGAATTAAAGGTGTAAATAAAGAAGGTGTTCATTGGGATCAGAAGTACTGTCCCGGAGCAGAAATGAAGATTTTTGGCCATGAGTGACCTGACTTTGGAGTTCCCTGGACCAGAGAGCCTCTGAGCTGGCCACTCTTGCCCATCTCTTCACAATCCCTGTCTGCTATTTTATTCACTCCCATCACTTCAATTAAACCTAGAGGCCCATGACTCTCAAATCTGTGTCTCCAGCCTGCTTCTCTTTGAGGCTTAGTGGTCCTGTATTCCCAGCTGGCTGCTGGAGATCTTTTTCTGGATGTCTCACTTTTTTGCTTCAAGCTCACCATATCTAACATGGAACACAATTCCTGAGTTTCCCTAAACCTTTGCCAATTCCCTGGTTTCCATGAAGAGCCAAATTCAGAGAATGCAAAGTGTTGCTGATCATCTGGTCTAGTCTTCCCATGTTATAGATGAAGAAGTTGAACCTGAAGAGGTTGGGTCATTTTCTTAAGGTCATCCAGAGAGTTGAGAACAGAGGGAAGAACTCTTTATGATGGACCCCTACTCCCTTTCTGTTTGGTGTTTCTAGAAATTTTGAGCCCTCCTCTCTCACCCAGACTTCTCAATCCTTCTTTTTCTGATTTCCAATCTAGTCTTTCCTATTTTCACTCTTCCACAATAACTGAGATCCTTATCTGCATCAACATTAGACTGTTTTAGTTTTAAATTGCTTGCTGCCTTTGGCCTCTACCCTTTGAATCAATATTGCATTTTACCTCTGGAATAATCTCACAACTTTATCATGCCACTCAGTTACGCAAATGCTTTTGATTATTATGTCTTTAAGTCTGAATCTACCTCTCCGTAATCTGACCCTCCCACCACGAGTTTACCTTTCTAGCTTTATCATCCATCCCAGGCAGTAGCCCTCTGCTCAGCTGGTTTGCTTTATTTGCCATTCTTTTTTTCACTGGTTAGAGGTTCATCGACTGTTTTCCTTTTTTAATGCTATTGCCTCAGACAGGATTATTTCTGATGAATTATTCACACTCTTATTCTCTAGGGTTTCCATAAGTTTGAAAATGATATGGATAGAATAGTAATGAACATTTCCTGCAAACCATCAGCCACTCATTCAGAACAGTTCATTGAGTATTTACCTCATGCTCAAGCAATAATCAAAAAAGGTATGACACTTGCTGTTTTGGACCTTATTAAGAGCAGAAGGTAGGCATTACATAAAAACTACATAGCCATCAAATATATGATTACACGAAAAACTAATTCATCACAAATGTTTTAAGGGCTATGAAGCCTAAGTGAGTGCATGAGAGCAAATCAGGGCGGGGAGTGGAGGTGAGGGCGGGGGGAGAATGGGGTTTAATACAGACTGGGAATTCAGAGAAGAATTTCCTGAGGAAGTGATATTTATACCAAAGCAAGAAAACAAGAGAGGGTTGGAGGAGCAAAGGGGCGACTAAGGGAGGAGGAAAAGCCTCTCCAGGGTGGGAGAACAGGATGGTGAGAGCCTTTAGGGAGCCAAGCTCCAGAAGTTTTGCAGCAGCTGAGAGAAGGCTGGAATGCTGAGCCCTGAGCCTGTGGGGCAGGTGATCATGTGTGTGTGTATAGCAAGGTTAAAAAAAGTGCTCTGCGATAGCATCCCATCCCTTTGCAGGTTTTACAGTCCAGAAGAAGTCCAATCCTTTTGTTTTTTGGGGAACCCTTATTTTTGGTGAAATTCCTTCTCAGAGAAGTACAGAAATGTGTATCCATAATAGTGTTTACTTTCTTTGTTTTAAAGATGTAATAATTGAGGAGGCTGGGGATGGGGTTTGAGCTTTCCTCAACCCACTGGCCTCTGCAGCGAAGTTGAATTTATTACGGTTTCTTATCCTAGGAATTTGACCTTATTTCCCCTGTGGGAAGAAGCTATTTTTTTTTAAAGTGTAAACTCAGTCTCAATAGCTATTTCACTCCAGAAGAGCAGACTAAGAGAACTTCTAATTGTTTAACTTATATCCGTTAAAATAAGAAAACCAGACACCCATTAAACTCCATCCTCCCAGGCATCGGAAAGCAGAGGCACAATATGCTGTCACCTAATTTATATATATTCCATGAATTCAATTGATTAATAGAAGAAAGTGTAAGATATACGAAAGGTAGGGGCTTACAACTTGAAGGTATAAAGTTCTTTTTCTTAAAAACTTTGATCAAAAAAGCTACTCTACATAGATGAGGAAAATAATAGAGCTGGAATGATGTACGTGACTCTGTTCTATTAATGTAAACAGGAAGGATAGAGAACATTTTTATTTTTTCTTTCCATTTGGCAAGCTCTCAGCCCAGTTTCCTATGGGTGGAAATGGGCAATAAATAGCAGGGTATCCAATGGCCTCTTTCTAGGCCTCCTGGTTACTAGCATTGGCAAGAACATCACTCCCATTTTCTTTCTTCTTATTTTTAGAGTGTTGATTTTTTTCTTTTCTCCGGGTTGAGGGTAAGGCAAGGGCCTGTCATTATCAGGGAGTGAGGTGAACCACAGAGACTGGTTTCCCAAGAATCTGCGCCCGGCTGCCAACCTGGTGGGTCAGTCATCATCTTTAGTACCGAGGGTGGTTTTCCTGTGGAAGTGAGACTTCCTTTAAATTAAAGCACACACACACAAGAGCCATGTGCACGCCCGCCCCACCTCCCTGCCACACAGCCTACTGCTGTTGACTTGATAAAATATACCTCTTGTCCTTTTCCTCTTCTGCAAATAATTCCCTATGAGTTGTACTGCAAGCAAAGTCATTTCTAAGTAATTGCTGAAATGAGTAATCATCACATTTTTTTCTCATGTTTTATGGCGATCCACCAATTCTTTCCTGACTATTAATAATAATATTTCCCTTCTATTAATAATAAGAAAAAGTAACCCATAGTTTTAAAAAGGCTTTGGAATTCCTGAAAGAGAAATTGCTGCAGTATTGTAGGTTTGGGCCAGACTGAGTTACCTGGGGGGGCCGAAGAGGGAGAAATAATAAAGATAATAGTTCTTTAGTTAATGACAATCTGCCTTAATATTACATGTTAGGTGTAATCAATATAAGGAAATACTAAAAATGTGGTAGAATTAAAATGCTTTGTTCTCATTGGCAGAAAAGAGAACTTATCTTTCAGGGCACTTCATTTGAGGAAGGTACTTCTACCTGGGCAAACGAGATCCACCCATTTCTTTTCAAATTAAAATGGTCCTTTTTTTTCATGACATTGGATGCTGTAACTAAGGTCCACTTACAGTGCCTTAGAACTTGAGCTTGATGATCCTGGTCTCCTGACTGGAGGGTCATTGCTGCCTCTTTTATGAATCCTAGCTGCTGTTCACGTGAGGTATTTGAGCATCATTTGAGAAGCTGTAGTAGAGAACTGTGGAATAGCTTAACATTTAATGTTCTGACTAGCCTAGGAGTGATAAGTAGGTTTCTCTGTCCAGGAATAAACAAGATTAATTTACAATTTGGAGGCAGCATATTGTGCCTCTGCTCTCGGATGCCTGGGAGGATGTAGTTTAATGGCTATTTGGTACTATGTTTTAAAATACCATTGTCATTTGAGTCTCTCATGCTTTAAAAATTCATGCTTTCTCAAAAGAGAAGTTGTAAAGTTGCATCATTGAATTCATATAATTGGGGACAGGATATTCATACTTGCTATTAGAGTCCCCAGGTTTATTTCATTTGTGATTGCCTCACTCCTGAGGGTATGGTAAGAATGACATTATATACTTTCTGTCTAGATAATACATTGTATGTTGCTTTGTTAAGACAAATGAGAAAAATAAAATTGTATGGAATTTTTGCTTTATTGTCTGTTGGTAACATTAATAATAGTTGTCAAAGATTTGACAACAAATTCTAAGACCAGCAACTTATTTCCCAAAGCCTCACGCTTTTACAAACGCCTTTCAGTTTTACAAATATGATTATCAGTGCTTTTGCTCCAGCTAAAATGCCATAAGAATTTTAACCACCTTTAATTCCATTATTGGGAATGAATCTACGGTTGCAGAGTCTAGGCCTGAAGGGTACTTTAAAGATATTGTCTGTTTTCTTAGTATGCAGATGAGGAAATAGAAAGGTGAAGTGCCCTGCCTTGGACCATTCACATGGTCACTGTGAATGCCAGGTGGCAGGCCAGCTGTCATTTGGAAACCCACGTTACGCTCTAGTGACTGCTTCCTGGTAGAATCTCAAAGAAGCCTGGCACTGTGGTACATTATGGCACCAAGTTGGAATCCTTGTACTATTTTAACCTCTTTAATCCTCATTTTCTCTCAACTGTAAAATGGTGATAATCATAGTCTCTACCTTTAGGATTCTTATCAAGATTAAATCAGGTAATCTATGTAAAAATGTAGCCCGTGGTAAAACCTCTGTCAGTGTTGGTTATTACTATTCTTAGAATCAGTTTCATTAATCATTCAAAATGTTTTTAAGTCTTTGTTACAAATTCTAACTATCAAAAATAATAACCTATTATAAGTTCATCCCATTTATCTACTACATTTATTAAATGTCTACTATGAGCAAGACACTGTGCTGGGTCTTTTGAGAAATAGAAATATGAATTAGAAAGGGTCTGTGTGTATATGTATGAGTGTGTGTGTGTGTGTGTGTCAGAATATAAGTAATGAGATGGGGATAAAAATGGTAGAAATAAAGTTTGGTGATATGATATATTATTTTGTCTGTTTCTATCCTTCCTAGGACTGGCACACCATTTACTATTTGCCCCTACGAGTTTCTCTTCCAGCGACTTCGCTGAAGTTTTACAACTTCCAATAACTTGGTCTTCCCCTAACAGCGGCTAATCCTGGTATATTCAGGAAGATGGTTAAGACTGTCAGCTACTCCCCCTCCCCCATCTGAGCACTCTGCAGTTTTTTATATGCACTGAAGAGCAAGATTCCCCAGTGCACATTAGCATTTATACTATTTCTGAGAACACTGCCTAAGGATAAGGGTAGATTTTTCTTACAGAAAATTTCTGTCAGATTTTGTTCTTAAAGGTTCTGTACCACAAAATTACATGAAGAGCAGAAATAGGCCTCCTTCTGTGGAAGCTTCACACATTCCCCAGTATTTTCCACCTGTTTTAGGGCTGTTCTTTCTCATTACATGGGGGTTATCCTGTTGCATGTAAATAGATACTATGTTCTCCCCCTTTTGTCTTGCGTACTATCTGCTGCGCTATTACTTATGTATTTTTTTCTTGCTGTTACAAGTATCTGGGTCTCTCTTGTCTTTGAGAGAGTACCAAGTGGTCACTACTCCTTTTTATTTATAATATCATCTCATTAAGAAAGAAAAAAAAACATTTGTATCTCCCTCTCAAGAGTAAGCTCATGGAATATGTATGTGACTTTTATACCCCTATTTCCTTAATATCTATTCTGTGTACCCCCCAGCCCCTGTAATCTGCCATTGACAGAAATCACTTATACACTAGTCATCTTTTGTCTGTATCCAAAGTTTTTGCTTCTGATTTTGCCTTCCCTACTATTCATCATTTCTGGCCTAACATTAGTGATGACAGTTTTTTATTTATCTTCACAGGTCTCTGACTTCTTTCTGCCTTCTAACTGTGAATATCTCCAGCAATTCTCTTCTTTTCTACCCTTGGAAACGCAACCTCTGACATGGCTTCAAGTTATCAGCCACGTCTAGATGACTCATAAATCCATATATGTAACAGACACATGTCCAGTGTAACATACTATTATCAGAAGCTTCCCCATGTGAATTGTCTCCAGACTTTAGGTTGCCCATAGGAAATTATCAATTTAGTAGGAAAAAAATAGTCAAATAACTATTGTATATGATTCAACCTAGTAGTTAGGTTCCCAGGCTGAAATGATCCCTTTCTCCACACCTTCACTTTCTCCAGCTGGCCTCTTATTACCATTGACAGTTCTGTACACTTTATTGTCAGGTTTGTTACCTGCAGACATCTGGAGGAACATGCCTCTCAGCCAGCCCTCCGCTTCTCCTCCATTTCTCCGTAAGGGGGAAGGCTTTAGCTGTTCTCTGAGTTTTCCTCATAGCCGTGGTACTCCTGAAGGGCCACAGTGAGGGAGAGCGCCCCTTTCTGCATTCTGATTTATGCTAGAGCAGGGATTCTTAGATTTGTTTATTCTCCCTTCTTTGGAGGATCCTTTGTATTTCTGGTTTGAAGTTAAAAATGCTTGAGATTAGATATAAGATTCTTTCTCACTCAGTTTTTCAGCATATCTCTTACTATCCCCTGGGCCTATTATTTTAGTTTAATAAACCACACTTTAATTTCAGTAAGGTTCAGTTTTCTAATCTGTAAATTGGGACTAATAATATTAATAGTCCCATAAATTTGTGGCTGGAATTAGTTTAATACACACAAATTGCTTAGGACAGTGTCTGGGACATAGTTAGCCCTTATTATGTTAATTATGCTGAAGAAAATCAGAAGGTTCATTATCATGTTGTGATGGGGTCAAATTTCTTTTGTTGTTTCCTGTATTTTTGCCAAAACAAAATAAAAGAAAACCACACTCAAAATCTGCAGCTTTTAAAGGATTCATCTTTAATTCTGGGCCTGTAAAAAGGTTTTGGTTAATTTTTACTTGTCTTGACTCAGTTTCATCCTTCTTAATTATAGTGTGCTTTAAGGATGATTTGAAAAAAAAAAACTAAAAGAAAAAGTACTCTTTAGGAGGTATTTAATATCAAGTATTCTAATAAAGGGTTGCTATGAAGAAAATCTTCTGGTAAAGGTGATTCTCAAAGTTTAGTTTGCTGAAATGGCCCAAGAAACATAGTAAGGGATTTGTGCTGCGGTAATGTCTTTGAAGTCTAGTCGCCTGCCTTTAATTTTGCAGTAAGCGCCTAATCTCATTAGATTTCATACACTCAGTGTTTGCACTTGCACAAAAGCTGTCCAAACAAAGCCAAAATGTTGACACCATCGTCCTCTGATGTCATTTAGAATGAATATATTAAACACACTTGCACTAGCATTGCATTAAACTAAGAAATAAATTTTGAACTTTGAACTCAGCAGGATAAAGAAGCTTTACTTGATAGCTGAGCAATATGTGTTCAGAGAATCCAAACTTGCAAACATTCTCTACATACAGTAGGCACTGCACAAGCAAAGAATTAAAGTGAGGAGCGGTCCTGGTGATAGGGACCGAAATGGAAGGTAAAGTGGGCTGGTGGATTTGCTTTGAAATTCACTGAATAAACTGATTGAATTTGTTTCTGAGAAGGGTTCACAATGAGAAAATATCTCCTAGCTAGTATGTGAATTGGAGATGTCTTTATTCAATTCACTTTACTAAATTTACAAGTTTAGAATTTCCCCTTAAAAATCTGGCCATCTTATCTTTTATTCAATGTTCAGAAGCTGAAGATTATAGAGAGCTCAAATGATGCAACTTCTTTGTCCTTTCTCATAAAATGAAGATAGCAACACGGGTGGAATTGAGAACTAATTAAATTGGGCAAGGGTATTTAAGCTGTTTCTAAATAGAGAGGTCTGAAGAGAACTAGATCTCCTTGTAAAATATGTATAGCTGTTTACAAACTTACTTAATCTGCAACACAGCCATCAACTAGGAAATATGTGCCAGCAGCTTGCAATCAAGGAAAATATTTATCACAAAATTCATATATATATGACTTTGTGCCTGTTCCTTACTGAGAATCTCATAGTCCTCAGCCCTACTACCTTCACTCTTACTTTGCATGTTTTTTTGCTTGCGCATTTGCTTTTGGCTTATAGTACAGGATTTTTAAAGAGGCACTATTTGAAATCTGTTACACTAGTTATTGTCAGAGTGCCATTGAAGATGTTATCTATTTTATCTTATGTCATTCTTTTTACGAACACCCTAAAAAAAATTCGTTAGGTCTTCTTAGGAGGGATAGTGATTTTTCTGAAAAGCTGGCTTGTTTTTATTTTCTGAGCAGTGTGAACTCATAATTATTTGAGCACCTTTTCATCTTTGCTAAGGTTTCAGGAAGCTGTGAGCTCTATTTGCCACTTAGTGACAGCAATTACAGAGGGCTACAATCTGTGTGTGTTACTTCCTCTTGGCTTTATTATAAACCTCTTCTTATTTGTCTTTTGCTCAAATTCCCTCAGAAATCATTATCTTTTTAATTGCATAATTATAAAAGCTGTCACAAATCCTTTGTGGAAAGGGACATATATGCCCCCATTCTTAAATTCATACATTAATATATTCATAGACTCCTACTTGCCACATGAACGGTTATATGGCTTCCAAAGCCATGACAAATTAGAAAGGAGATGGATGATTGCTGGAGAAAGGACAGCAAGACTGTCAACTGATATGACAACTGCTGCTCTCCACTGGGGTCCCCAGCAAACTGTCATTAGAGACAGGTGTGAGAACTCAAAAAGCACAGCTGCCCAAGAGCATTCAGTGCAGGGCTGTCTCTTTAATGCACAGATTGGTAAAAAGTTGCAGCTCAGCACATGCTATTATAAATGAGCTCAGCAGCAAGATAAGATTATATTATACACACATCTTTGTCTGACAAGGCAGTGTTCTGCTAATAAGCAGAAAGATGTACCTAAAAATTTGGGTCTCTTTAAAGATTAAACTTGGGCTATTGAGAAAATTAACTTAGCAGAAAAAACCCTTACTTGTTAGTGAGGCTAAATTAAAGTGTTCTTACAAAGGCATCACATGTAAGACACCCAGTGCATGACCAGGTTTACAATTAGTACTTGGCTTCTGAGCAAACCACTGCAATCAGCATGTTCAAGAAGATGGGCTGCTGCGTTGCGTCACATGAACTGCCCTGCCATCAGTGACATCTTAGTCTCACTGAGGGTGACAGTCTGAAGATGATTCATCATCCATGACCAGACATTTTATTATTAAGGGTTGAGTGGGAATTTGGTTCAGATGTAAGTTGGATAATAGCAAGCTAGTGTCCCTCTCTTTGACTCAACTATCTTTTCTTTTCATGAGATGCTAGAAGGTCCTTACCTCCCTGGCCTGCAGGAGGAGGGGTGCATATTGCAGTGAGAGGAAAGATACTTGATTTCCACTTGTGAATGAACATGGGCAATAGAGTTATTACCTGTGCTAGCATGGCACAGTGCTAAACTGGGTAGACTCTGGAGGAGAACTCTGATTTAAATCTTGGCTGTACTGCTTCATAGGTGTGTCATCTTAGACAAGTTACGTAACTTCTCTGTGTCTTAGTTTCACCAGCTTCAAAATGGGGATGGGAATATCCCATACCACAAAGAGTTGTTGTTAAAGTTCCTGTAAGTAAAGTGCTTAAAACAGTGCCTATGTTAACTATATTATGTGTTTTGTAAATGACAAATATTAATTATTAAATATTACCATTATTACCAGTGAAGAAGAGAGAAATTTATTCAGCTTCTGCGGTGATATAACTTACTCCTTTCTTTTCATATTACATTAATTTTTCTCTTCATTTTTTCAAATTTGTGAGTATCTTTACCTATTCTGTTCATGTGCCTTTAAAAGCACTTAAAGGCAAAACAGTGTGGAGAAGTAGACTTGTGTCTTGGCAGTAAAAGTTGGTGGGTTTTATTAAGAATGACTCCCTATAGCAAAGCATAGATTTCACTTTTTAAAAATTTTATTTTAAGTGTGGCTTTAATCTCATTTTAAAAGCAACATAACCACATTACAAAAATTTGTCTATTCTTTATTTAGTTCAACCACATGAACAAAACCACCATTATGGAATAAACTATATGGTATGTTTCCATCTGGTCTCTTTTTTATATAAGGGCATGTATGGGTATTTGTATGTGTTAGTAACAGTGATTCTCAAACTGTTTTTTTCCTGCCATACTTAATGGATGTTTACTTAAACAAATGCTCAAAATATCCCTATAAGCATTTCCTAGCATGTTGACTGTATTCTACCTCACTACTGAAGTATAAGTAAAATTGTTTGCAAGTTTGAACATCTTAATAGATTTCTTGCAACTCCCTATCAATACTTGAGCTCATTACTAGTTAAATGGTTATAGTAATGCTGAATGGGCAAATTTGTGTTCTGCCTTTTCATTTACTAATATTTATAAGCGTTTTCCATGTAATTATGAGTTTTAGAAATTGTTCCTATGAAAATCTCTCAAATATATACACGCACACACACATACAAAGGGAAAATACAATGAGCCCTACAGGCCGTCTCACCCAGAGTAAGTAATTATTTACATTTGTCACCCTTGCTTCATCATTCTCCTTTCTCTCTCTTTGGTGGAAGTATTTTAAAGCAACTCTGAGACACTGTGCCATTTCACCCCTAAACTTTCCAGCACAGGTCTCTAAAATAAGTAATTTTTCACATACCCACAACGCTTAGGATCCAGCAAGATCCATATATTGCGTATGGTTGTATATCTCTTAAATTTTTAAAAGCTAAAACTGTGTCATGGAACATGGTAGCTACTGTCCACAATAGCTTTTAAAATTTAAACTAATTGAAAGTACATTGAATTAAGAAACTCAGACCGTAAGTCAGGTGCCACATTTCAAATGCTCCGTAGTCAATCATGTCTGCTGATGGCCATACTGAACAGTGCGGGTGCAGAGCATTTCCATTCTGCAGAGAGTGCTGTTGGACAGCAGGCTCTAGAAGACTGACTTCTTCCCATCTTGCCCCCAGATCACTGAGTTATTGAAGAAACTAGGTCAATTATCTGTAATTCTGTATTGCTTATCGACAGTTTAATTTATTGTTTTCAACCCAGTATTTCCTGAAAGTTTTATCTAAAAGCTTGTTTAGATTCAAATTCAACTATATATATATATATATATAATTGACCTTTGAAAACAGGAGGATGAGGGGTGCCAACCCCTCCCAGGCAGTTGAAAATCCCTGTATAAATTTTGACTCCCCAAAAACTTAAGAATTAATAGCCTACTGTTGCCTGGAAGCTTTACTGATAACATAGTCAATTAACATGTATTTTGTATGTTGCATGTATTATATATTATATTCTTTTAACAAAGTAAGCTAGAGAAAAGAAAACATTTTGAATTGTTGCAAATCTCCAAAAGTTTTTCCGATATATTTACTGAAAAAAATCTCCATGTAAGTGGACTCACGCATTCAAACCTGTGTTTTTCAAGGGTCAACTGTTTATATATTTATATACTTGGGCAATAATCCTTCATAGTGGTGCTGTGTGCTTCAGTAGTCATGATTTTTATGATCACATTTTATTTCATTGAGTATATGTACAACAATATTATACTTAAGTTATCTTTTGTTAGTGGATATTGTTTCCATTTTTTGACTTTATATATAGTAGTATCTCAAATATTTCTGTGAATAGAGATATATTTAATTCCTGTATTTTTATATCCTCAGGTTTTTTTTTTTAGGATAAGTGACCAAAAGGAAATGCTATATTAAAGTTAACAGCAGTTTTATGGCTCTTGATACATATATTTAGTTATTGTTGAAAAGGATTGTACCAACTGATGCTGCCTCCAGTAATATGTGGCTACTAATTTTACCACATCTTCACCAGTATTCATTATTATCATGGAAAGAATCAGCCTGTTTTTCAATTTAACGGTGCCCTGCAATTTAAATATGTTTTTTTCCCCAGTCCTTTCTTATTCCCTATGTCCTGGGCAAACTCAAACTGATGAGACCTTTCTCCTAACAGGGTACAGTTTTCAACATCTCAGACTTAAAGGCAGGATGCACCAGGTTTGCCTTGGGCCCTTCCTGCCTAGATCCTTTCGGCTAATAATCCCTTTTCTCTCTTTATGATTCATTCTGAGCAGGCTTAGTGGTTAATCTTCTATTTCCAGTTTCATGCTCTGTTCCTCCCCCTTGTCTAGATCTGAAACATCCTTTCCTTCAACAATTCAAATGTCTTGGCTATTCATTTTCCCCTTTGGTTCAGAAAGCTTTAGTTGTCAATTCTATTCCCTTGTCAGCAACAATTTTTATTCTTACTGGCTTAGGCTGTCTGCCCTGGCTTTCTTTATAAGTGTTTTTGTGTAGAATTTTTGCTTCCTAGGAAGCCCACTGTAGCATAACATAATTAAGTGACAATATATGAGGTGCCAGGGCTTTCCAAGCAGTTAATGACTGGTTGGAAGATTTATAAGCAAGAGGTGAAATCAAAGAGAACCAAACACTCAAGTTCTATATAATAAAGAAATAAAAAATTAATCTGGTTCAAACTGTTGTTTAACAGATATTTGAAAAGAAGTACATGAAAACTTGCATATTAAGAAAAATTGAAATGCAGTTAATTGCTCATTCACTAATACGGCTCCATTTGCACCTTGTATTTCCTTTCCCAGTCTCCCATATTTGTGTGCCTCCCATAACCTTCTCCTTTGGCATTTGCTTTCCAGCCTACTGACCTATGGCCCTACTTGATTCTTCACTGCTCCCTGTTACATTTTCAGTAAAAATAAAATGAGTGTGACTGAGGTCAAATCTGGCTCTGTATACAAAGCTACACATGCAAGATGCTAACTAGCACAGAAAATGTATAATCATGGGAAAGTTAAAATTACAATGAGAAAATTAACTTTGGAATTTCCTGCTTAATCTGTCTCTTGAGTTAGTGCTTTAATTGGATGTCTTAATTTGGCTGTAAGTAAAAAAATTAGAGCTAAGGTAGAAAAGAACAAATCAACAAACAAAAATGTCTACATGCAACTTATTAAGGTCCTAATGAAGATGCACAACAGCACATACCTCAGATGGTTGTACTGAGTATTTACAAAATCTTGTAACATCTACCAGACTGTGTGACTGAATACTTGCAAGGATTGCGCTACGTATGTGCAAAGTGATTTTTAGATACCTGGTAGCTGTTTTATAGCTTCGAACCTTATTTTCTCAGGAGCTCTGAAATAATCATGGGGAAGCTTCTACTTTCTTATTCTATGTTCAACTAAATAGGTATAATAGAACTCTTAGAAGAAAATATCAACCCCAAAAAATATCCCCACCCCATTCCAGATAAACTTAAAGTGGTTGAATGTCTTATATTAGGTAGGTAAGAGTTTAGTGACCATATAACGGACTGTTTACTTCTGAAGGTATCCCCTACAAAATGATTAATTGTAAATACATGGCAAGTAAAAATATAACCAGGGTAATAAGAAGATATGCAGCTCATCTATAGTATTCTATAGCAGTCATCATTATCTATTTTAGATGATAAGATTTTAATCAACTCAGAAATGAAAGTAAGATTTTGAGAACTTTTCACTTTTTAAACAAATGCGTTTATGAGAGCTAAGTCTTTGGTTGTTGGGTGAGGGAATTGGGGTCCATGGTTTTTGAGCTTGCAATTGTATTTAGTCTTTGCACCTGTTATTGACAAAACTTCCAGAACTTTTATTGCTATAATACCATTTTTAAGATGGTTCCAGCAGGCTCAGCTTCCTTTCCTTTCCAAAAATTTCTAAGAACACAGGATCTGCTGTGAGGTACTTGTAAGCCTGACCGCTCACACTGATGTGGGGCATCCTGGTATTCATTTTTGCAGATATTTCCGGCTCTGGAGGATTTGCTCACAGTTACTAACTTTGCTAGGGATTTACTGAAAAATCAAAACTCTGCTTTTCTAATGTATAAGTGGAGACACATCTGACCCTGGGGCAAGGTCTTGCCTCATAGTAGGTTAGGATTGAGCTAGAGCCAGAACATTTGGGTATCTTTAGGGGGAAGTTCTGTTAACTCAAAGTAGCCTAAAGAATATCTGTTTCACCATGGGCATTCTATATAAGGGAGCAGTAAATATCTTCCAGAAGCAGAAGCACCTTTTAGTTAGGGTTGAGGAAGTTGATAATTACTTGTCTCTTGTCTTAGGGAGTAACTGTTAAATAGCTCGCTGCTGGAACCTACAGATTAGAGCACCTAGGAGGTACTTGGATTAGGTATCTTGGATGTGGATTTATGGCCTCAAACTCAGGCATGCAAAAAATTAAAAATACAAGAAAGAAAAAAGGAAGAAGGGTGGTATGGAGGGAGAAAGGAAGAAAAAGGAATTATATTAATTTTCTGTACCTCAAACTAGTCTCTTGGGCCTTTTTCTGAATGGTAGGTCTGCTTTATTTCTGGTAAACTGTCAATTCAGTAATAGCCAAGCATTCCAGGGGTAAGAACAGTTCTGGTTTCCTTCCATGTTAATTCTTTTGTTGAATCTGGAGGGTTGGGGGAGGTGTGTGGCAGGCGAGGGAAGTGAACTTCCAGTCCCCAGCCTTGCATCTCTCTTGGCACCTGCTGGCCTCTAAGGTGCTCCTTTCCATTTTTGTTTACCACCCTCCTGCCATGATGCTCAGTCATCAGGCCCTTGTAAGTTACTCTGTTTCCAGATAGAGTATCCCTAGGTCCCCCACTGTTTCTCAGACACTCATGTCTGGAAGCACAGGGCCTGCCTGCTCTAGGGGTAGATGCCTCTCCTCCCACCTTCCCCCTAGGCCCACTCAATTGCCCTTCTCTGTGGTTACTGCTCTGTGCGTGCAGGGTTCCTTATGAAATCTGTTTTCTTGCTTCCTTGTGGAGCTAGGCACATATTTCCTTTCTTGAGACCCCCTTCAAATTTATCTGAGTTTTGACTCCCTTTCTCCTGGGACACAGCATAGGGTGGGATGAAGTGATATTTTCTGTCTCAGGGATTCACCAGGGCTGTTCACTCAGTTGCTCAGGCCAAAAATCTTCATGTTCACTCTTGAATCCTTTCTTACATCCTGTATCAATTGCATCAACTACTACTGTTTTCTTTGTAAATTATATGTTTCTTCAATAATCTGTTTCTCCCCCTTAAATGTAAGCTCCATGAAAGGAAAGAACTTATTAAATTTACTGCTGTATCTCCAGAAGGATGGTATATGTGCGAAGAAGTTGTCAAACAAGTGAATGCCCGAACAAATCTCCTAAAAAGTACTTTTCTTTCATTATCGTCAACCCTTTGCATGGCCATCTTTGACACTCTTTATTAGTGTGCAGTTTTGCTCAGTGTAAATTCCTAGGCATAGAATTTCTAGATTAAACTATGTGTCCATGAAAATATACTGATATATATTGACAAATTTCCTCTAAAACGTTCGCATCAAATACACTTCCATTAATAGCAGATGGAAATGCTAGTCTTTCTGGTTCTTCAGGAATACTGGGCCAATCAATGATCCTTCAAGATCTTTACCAGTTCATTAGTTGAAGAAAAGAATGATTATTTTAATTTAGATTTGTAGAGTTTTAATATTGTTAATTCTGAGTAAAATGTGCTAATTCTGTTGTTAGATTGGGATCATATCACATACTATGGAATGTAAGCATGACTTCATTATTGCATACTTAAAAATAAAATAAAAAAATGAAACAATTCCTCCTGAAATTGCCTTCATCACATTAGTTGTGGAGACCTGCAAATGGCACCATAGTTCCATGCATCTGTTAGTTTTGGAAAAATTTCGTAGAGGTGTCTGAGCTTTACCCACTCAATCCTTTGTGCTTTTTCTTATACCAGTAAAGTAAAGGTATGTGTGTTTTGCTCTAAGCTCCATATATCGGAGTGGATGGTTAAAAAAAGGAAATAATTATCTTATATAGAATTCCTGAACATAGTAACATGCCTCTTAAGGGAAAAGATAAGTTCACAGACAATGTTTTATTTGTAATGGGTATAATGAGGTGAATCTAACCTTTTGCTGTGTGTGGGAGTTTTCCTTCTGGAATATGAAAAACAGAATTCATTTTGTAATGGGGCAGAAGCATTCCAAGCTACCCTCCCCTGTCTTACTCAGCATATTTATGTACTTTTGGCTAATAAATTTGTCCATATAAACTATTGGATCCTTTCTATTCTCTGTGCCTTGTAGCTCCTGAAGAGATGGCTTCTATCTCCAGCAATGTGAGCCCTAAAATCTTTGAAGCAAATGATAATATTCCACTTCCTTCTGTGTGCTTTATTGCTTTGTATAAATATGTGAAAAGTGCATTTTCAGCTGTAAGGTATGTATGTGTATATGTATGTGTTTGTAAGCATTAGGTCAGAAAGCCTGAAGGTTTCAACCAAAAAACACAGCATTTTGATCACATTAGATGGATTATATTATTGGAATACTGGAAATACCTAATAATTGTCATCTTGGTTACCTACAAATGTTTGCTTTTCATTATATTTAATTTTACTTTCTGATTAAATTTGACCAAGGACTATTTCAGTAATAAACTAACTTGCTTCAGCAACTGTTCATATATTGTCAAATTAATAATTCTTGAAAGAGAACAGGTCATGTAACTCTCATTTACCTTTTTTGGCTTGTACATGGATTTTCATAGACTGCAATGGAAATACTGTGCACCAGGATTAGCTCTTCAGGCTTAGGTGTAAACACTAGCGCTTACTGTAATAACTTGGATCATGCATCATCCTAGGAGCTAGGGTTATTTCCTTGAGACACTTTAGTGGATGGATCAGTTGCCAAGCAACTTGCATTCTTATGGGGCCAGGCTGGGAAACAAAAGGGTGCCAGGTGGTAATACACAGAAGGAAAATGACAAAGACACATGGAAAAATAAAGCCTCCATTTGGGAACTGTCATGCACAACTGTTTAGACATGTGGATTATGTTCCCCCTTAATTCATTTCAACAGCTCTCAATCAGTGGTTATATCTCTGACTGTCTCTACATTCATCCAGCTACCCATGCATTCATCCCCCCTGGCACAGTGATGGTGAGATTAGAAATTATAAGTAGTAAGCTAAGACTGTGTCTCTTATATTAACTATTTTGTCAATAACTATTGTTCACTCATTTCTTATCCACTCACATAAGTTTCTCTATTCTTTTCTCTCCTCTATGTCTTACACCTTTTTACTTTTCAGCTCCTCATCACATGCTTTCTTATTTTCTTTCTCAATACTGATTTTATACATGGGTCCATTGCTTCATTGCTAGTTGGTACTTAGAAATTGAACGTAAGTGGAAATCTAGATTCCTATGGAAGATTGTCAGTTTGTCTCCACACCACAGAGTCCTTTCTCCTAGAAAACTGTGTGCTGAAAGCTAACATACTTGTTTCTAGGTGGAAAACAATAGTGGCAGTCCAAAATATCAGAAGTTATGATACACAGTCATACATGAAATCAGCTCATATATTTTAAAATGAAAGTCAGTTCTATTTGTTCAAATATGTTATAAAAATAAACTTTTTTTTCACTAGAGAAACTAAAAGTAAAGAAAAACTGTGGGTTCCTTTTTTTGAGACATAAGCCAGCATTACATACAGTTTATAATCCTCAGGCTTTGGGTTTTTAGTAGGCTGCCCCTAGGACCATGGAACAATAGGAATCCAGTTGTTCTAAAAAATTACAAGAAAAAAAAGGTATAGTCTTGTTTGGGGACATATCTAAAGGAATAAGGAAACTTATTTATTTGGTGCTTACTAGATATCTGGCATTGGGCTGGTTAAACCTAATCTTCAAAAATCCTTGTACACTGGGTATTATTATCCGCATTTAAAAATATGAAACTAAGGCTTGAGGAAGTTAAGTAACTTGCACAAGGCCACTCAGCTCCCCCAAAACAGGGCTTCTGCCCTTCTTGTGTTTCATTCTCCTGAGCTACACTACTGATGAAGTATTTTCTCTTGAGATGCAAGTTAATCAATACAACCAGTGAGTTTAATGGGCTGATACAGTGTGGGTGCATGCTGGATTGGTCATTCTGAGGGGATATGTGTTTGGAGAGGTCAGTGGGGATGTCAGTGGCTGTTGCAGAAATGTGAGGGGAGAGGCGACTGGGCTGCTGGGATCCTGTCTGATTTCTCCTGGGTCTTAGGCCACCCATTTACACTGACCTTAGCTCTCCCTTATTTAACTCTTAGCATTTTTTAAATCCTTTTTGTCCTTTTCTACTTTTATCACCCTCTGGCTGTTGTCTGCCTTTTTAATGGCTATAGTGGATAGAGCTGATGGGCCACCACAACTCCTTGGATCCCTTTTAGACACATTTGTGTACCCTTCTCCGCCATCTTATGTGCTTTTTGCTGCTAGAAAGCCATACCTGCCACTCCCTTCAGAAGATTCTCCCTGCAGCCTCTACTGCAAGAGGGCCAGCAGGGCCTCAGAGCTACATTGACCCTCTTACTCTTGCCCCCAGGACTGACTGATGTAGGAGTATGAGAGGCCAGTCCTCTTGCCTCCTATCTGGAGAACTCACTCAGTATAATTTTCCACTTGACAGCTCACCTGCTAGATTAGTCCGAGGCTGGGAGCTGGCTGAACTTGCATGTATACTCTGCTTCTTTCCCTTCTTCATTGTTTCTCCCAGGCTTCCTGCAGTTCTTTTGGAGGGTGCTTACTAGATCATTTGCTCTTGAATTTTTGTCTCAGATTCTGCAAAATACTCAGATTTTAAAGGGCTGGTGAATAGAGGATCTGATTTGACACAGTTACTTGGGTACCGACAGCACCCCCCTGGCTTCTCTGTTAGAGGGAGGGAAAACGGAGGTCAGCAGATAAATGAAGTTCTGTCCTGAGACTATCTCAGATGGGGCCCAAAGGGCCTCTGGCCCCATCTGGTAGTCATTTTCCAATTTCCTGACTGAGTAACAGGGTGGGCACAGTCAGCATCTTGCAGAATACTCACATTGGTTCCCTAACCTGTGGAGTAAGAGCTGTTGTAGTAGGAAAGACTAAGTGGGGTTACCCAGGTCAAGACAGTTAATCAAAAATAATTCTGTCCCCCTACCTCTGCATGAATGGCAGAGGTTAGTCCCATCCTCAGACACTTAAAACCAGCATAGATGGTTGACTCCATAATATCCCCATTTAATACATTATTCTGCTTCTTGCAGAAACCAGATGAGTCATGGCAGATGACAGTGGATTACCAGCAGCTAACTAAGAGGCAGTCCCAGTGCAGCCCTTGTACTGCCTGGGGCATCTTTGTTAGAGCAGATTCACACTGCTCTCATTTGTAGTGTGTGGCTATTGCGTTGGCAAATATCAATTATGATGAGGATCAGAAGCAGTTCACTAGGATGGACTACAGTGTACATTCCCATCTTTCCCGAGGTCTGAGTCAGCTCTCATGCTCTCTGTCACAGGTTTGAAGGGACCTCTATCTACTGGACATTCCTCAAAATATCACTTTGGTCCACTCTATTGGTGGCAGCATGTTAGTCGATCATACATGAGCAGGAAGTGGCAAGTACTTCAAATGCCCTGGTAAGACACGTGTACTCCAGTGACTGAGAGAAACTACAAAGATTTAGGAGCTTGCCTTATCAGTAATATTCTGAGGGCTCCATTAGTCTGGGATATGCTAGGATTTTTACCACAGCAAAAGAAGTGCAGCCGTGGGCCCAGGTTCATGTAATTCATTGGTCTTACCACGCTTCTCACCATCCTGTAGTAGATAGTTTGATAGAATGATGAAATGGCCCTTTGAAGACTGAGTTACAGTACCAGCTAGGTATTGGAAAGAACATATTTACCAGCTCAATCACCACATTTCAGGCTGGGGCAAGGTTTTTCATTACCCTCCATATTCTGTCTGAATCAGTGTCTAGTATATGGTGTTGTTTCTCTAATGGTCAGGATTCATGGGCCTAGGAATCAAGGGAATGGCACCACTTTCTATTATACCTAGTGACCCACTTACAAAGTTTTTGCTTCCTGTTTGCAACTTTATACTCTGCTAGGCTAGAGTTCTTAGCTCCAGAAGGAGGAATGCTTCTACCAGGTGACACAACAATGATTCAATTGAATTGTAAGTCAAGAACTGCCACCCAGCCACTTTGGGCTCCTGATGCTTCTGAATCAATAAGCAAAAAAGGGAGTTACTGTGCTGAGTGGGGTGACTGAGCCAGAGGGGAAAGTGGACTACTACTCCACAGTGGAGGTAAGGAAGGGTATGTCTAGGGCATAGGGGATCCTTAGGAGGTCTGTTAATATTACCATGCCCTGTGATTCAGGTCAATGGAAAACTATAGCAACCTAATCCGTGTAGGACTACTAGTAGCATAGGGCCTTCAGGAAAGGAAGTTTGGCTGATCTCAACGGATACAGAACCACATAGCTGAGGTGCTTACTGAAGGCAAAGGGAATACAAAATGGATAGTGGAGGATGGTAGTTAAAATTACCAGCTACAACCTATGTTTTCTTTCATCTCCTAGTCATATGTAATATAAGATGTACTGATTTTATATCATAGTATTTAAGTACTGTTAGTTTTATATCATATTATTTAAGTTATGGGATGTTAAGGGATGAGTAAACATCACTCAAGGTCTTTACCTCCTCTTCTGGGGAAGAGGTTAGTGTGTTTTTGTTTGCACTCAGGATAGCTATATCATGTTAGGCAGGATTGTGACCTTGTAATTGTTTTTTATTTGGAGATGAAACATGATCTATGAAGGTGCATGTGAGCGCCAAGTCAATAAGGGGTGGACTTGTGATGGTTAATTTTATGTGCCAACTTGACTGGCAAAATTAAACATTATTTCTAAGCATTATGTTTAGAAACGTGAGGCGAGGATGTTTCCAGAGGAGATTAACATTTGAATCAGTGGATTCAGTAAAGTAGATTGCCCTTCTCAATGTAGGTGGACATCATCCAGTCCTTTGAAGGCTTGAATAGAATAAAAGGTGAAAGGATTTTGTCCTTTGTTTTCCTGCCTCATTGGCTTGAGCTGGGACACCTCACTTCACCTTCTCTGGCCCTTAGACTGGGATTTGTACCATCAGCTCCCCTATTTCTCAGGCCTTCAGAGTAGGAGTGAATTATACCACTGGTTTTCCTGTATCTCCAGCTTGTACACAGTAGCTCATGGGATTTCTCAGTATGAGCCAGTTCTTCACCATAAGTATCCATTCCATAATAAGTATACTTTTAATAAGTATATATATCCTACTAGCTCTGTTTCTCTCGAGACCCTAATACACTATCTAAATTAAAAAACACATTTTGGCACTTTCAAGTTCCTATGGCTTAAAAAATAGGCACATTTTTTAGGCCTCCTTGTATTTCAGAAGCAGCATACATCACACTTGGAAATATTGCTCAGATATATATATTGGATGACATGGAAGACTTCTAATTTTGAGTGGGTGCAGAAAAAGTAAGGACTATAGAGTAAGTCCAGGCTGTAATACAAGTATCCCTGCTTTGTGGGTCTTTTGACTGAGTAGATCCCATGGTTTTAGAGGAATATGTGATGAAGATACTACATAGAGTCTCTGGCCAGATCTAGTAGGAGAATCACATAAGGACGTGTATAAGCTCCTGGGTAGTGGAGACTGGTTTGTCTGCTTAGCCACAAAATCGGAAGCCACAAAATTGGAAGATAAAAGTCAAGAAGGCCAAGTTAGAGGCAGTTGGGTGGACTTATGGGAGTGGGCACATAGTATGGGAATCTTTCTTGGCTTGTTAATGCCCACCAGACACCACTGGAGCAGGTGAATAGGATGACTCATCCAGGAGACGCCAGCAACCCTTTGTGTTTGTCTTGTCTTTGACAACCAAAACATGGTAGCAGAGATGAAAGCCCTATGTTCTTCTAGCTACTTCTTTTAAATGCTCAATTTGTCAGCAGCAGAGCCTGCTAATACAATATGATGCAAAGCCCCTAATGTAATACTATCCCTCAAAGAGATCAACCAACCACTTAATGCCAGGTTATTTACATTGGACCCTTTCTGTCATGAAGAGGGCAGTGATTTGTCATGACATGGATTTACATGTATTTCCAGGTATGGATTTTCTTTCCTGCTTGCAGTTCCTCAGCTTCTCTGCTATCCAAGAACTCTCAGAGTGTCTGATTTGTTAGCATGAGATCTGGCATGACATTTCTATGAGCCAAGGAACTCCCTTCACATCAGAGGAGGTAGAGCAATGGATAAATGACCATGGGACCCTATCTACAACATGCCACATCATCCATTAGTCAGACGCTGTAGCCTGATAAAGTCTGGAGTGGTCTCTTGTAGGCCCAGCTAAGGCATCAGCTTGGAACTGACACCCTGTGAGTTTGCGTGTCCTGCAGGAGGTAGTATATACTTTGTGATGGGTAATTTTATATGTCAATTTGTCTAGGCCAAGGTGTCCAGATGTTTGATTTAACATTATTCTGGCTGTTTCTGTGAGGGTGTTTTGGATGAGATTGAAATTTACATTGGTGGATTTTGAGTAAGCAGATTGCGTTCTCTAATGTGGCTGGGCCTCATCCAATCAGTTGAAGGCCTGAAGAGAACAAATCAACTCTGAAAGATTACAGAGCAATGGGCTACTTTAGACCTATTTCATCTGAGTGCCATAGCCTTTTTTGGGTCACAGAGCCCTTTAAAAATCTGATGAAAGTGCTAGATGTTCTCACTGGTAAATTGTATATATATAAACCATACATAGTTCATTTTGCACATAAATTCAGGATGGATACTAAGGGAAGTCCCTCACTGATTTGCCAGGTTAAAAACTCTTTTCTGTATCTTCCTTCAGTAAAGGAAGATACGGGTTTTGGGGGAAGCCAAAATATCCTTAAGAAGTGAACAGATGGAATTAATTAACAATTTAGTATCAACCTTTGTAATAAGAGATGTGTCCCCCCAGATTACCCTATTCAATCTTACAGAAGGCTGAGAGATTAAAAATGTGCCAGAAATATTTTGACTTTATAAGTAGTAGTCACTAAGAGCCCTACAGCCTTAGGTTTACTATCAATGGAAGGCTTCTTGCTTGCTTAGTTTCAGAACTGTTTTCTTATCCAACAAGTCTCTTCTTAAATGTCATTGAGGGGAGAAGTTCTTGAGCACCCAGTATCTGAAGGTGTTCCAAATTCTCTATCATAACAGCCTCTTAATTTCCTTTTTGCCATATTTTACACCAGCAGTTGTATTACTGGTTCATTTACCTGTGTTTATTGACTGTCTCCCCATAGAATTTAAGCTCAGTCAAGAAAAAGACCTTGTTTATCTTGCATATCACTGCATCCCTAGTGTATTGTACAATGTCACATGTAAGTTAGGGGTTAACAAATATTTGCAAAACCAATGAATATTACATTTGCAGAGTTCAGGGAAAGACTCAAGCTTATGTAATTTTCTTGAAAGAGTACTTAGAAAGGCTATCTGGGCCATTAACTTTGTTTGTAATAAATTCTTTTCTTGATGATGATGAAGACTGTTGTGATGATGAAGGTGGTAACATGAGCTGCTTCTGCAGCTGCTGTGCTGTAAACAGAAGTGGGCTGACCAGAAGAAATAAAAAGACACAGTGGAGCACAGCTTTGAGCAATGTCCTTCAGTCTCTGAATGTTGGGAAGGCCAGCTACAAATAATCTAGTCTGTGCACCAGGGCTCCAAGGGAGCTGGCAAACTCAGTAAATTCAGCTTTTGAAGAAAGAAGACAAAGTTGCTGATAGCAGTAGGTATTGTAGACAGTTGTCACAGTTGCTAATGAGAGGATGGGCCTGATGTGTACGTGGAGCACAAAGCCTTGTTCTCCTCTAACAGGCTTTCCTACTAGGCTTGGGAGCAGCCCTGTCAGCACTGTCAACTTCCAAAGGGTGAGACCGTGATGTCATACTCACCCATTTCCAGCTGATTTCTTATACAGCTCCAGTTTACTAGAAAGACACATAGAGCCATTTATTGCAATTATTATTATTATTATTACATTTCCCCTCCTTAAAGTGAAAATACTTAAGCATTCATTTCATATAAGTTGGATGTCCACACCATGTAAACAAAACTTTTTGTCACATGTCCTGTGTTACATGGTAAGTCACAGTTTATTATTTGTTGGGATGTTCATTTTAGGCATTAGGAAATATGCATATTTCTTGCTATTTACAAATTTAAACAGAACAAAACCACAGATTAAAAAAACTTAGACATGTTTATGAAATCTATCCTATGCTTTTGTAGCCAAATAAGCAGCAATACCCTTAGGCAGACACATACATAAAGACAAGGAAAAGAAGAAAGAAACTTGGCCTAAAATTTCTTGTTCTATTTTACTCTGACTTGCCTGTTTTCCTGGCCCACATCTAGAACTGGAAAGTGGTGGCTTATTGTATCTGAAGCTAAGCCTGTGGCTATTTCTTGCTTCAACCACAACTAAGGTATGGGAAGGGTATGTTTGGAAGGACTTATTTTTTAGTGATTTCTTGTTCTGTGTCTCAGTCACAGAGTATGGAGGTGTTTGGGCAAACTCCAGAGAACAGACTCACTGCAGAGAAGCTCAGACCATGAGGTCCCATTTACACATAGTTCTGTCCATAGAGTAGGTGGCAAATTCTCAAGATAATCTTGTTTGTGAAATACAAGTATTTCTAGGGCATTGTCACAGCCAGCTTCATACAGTGATTGGCCCTAGAGTTGGAGTGCACTAGAAACAACTTAGCCATGGGCAATGATTAACTTAGGTGTGAAGATAAGGGGGGCTGTTCTCCACTGTGTAGTTAAAAACAAAAAGTGGGCACAGAGAGAGAACTTGTTTTGCCCTTTCTTCACCCACTGCATTTTCATTTTCCCTTCCACTGCCCCAGAGGCCTAGTAATGGACTCTTGACATCCCATATTCAACAGAGCTTTAAAAATCCATGCAGAGTACAAAATTATAGTAGCAATTTGGGGTTTGCTTTTCTTTCAGATTTAGGATTTAACATGGCTAACTAGGTTCAGCATACTTTGTAATGTATTCCTTAAACCACAGGATCCTGGAGGCAGATTCCCGTGGGGGAGTGTGGCTCCGTGGGTTGATTAGCACCATTTGCCTGCTTCCTACCTCTCTTCTGCTGAGTTGTTCAGAGAGCTGAGCTTGTGCTCTGGGTCCCTTGCTCCATTTTAATGTGAGCCGGTGATGCAAAGTCCCCAGCTTGGCCTGTCAGAACTTGATAGCTCTGTAAACATTGAAATCTTTGTTGCCATAACACCAGGAAAAATAATATGGGATTCTGCATATAAATATACTGGAGGCCTTGGGGAATGGGAGAATTACTAAATGACTTGAAGCTCTGTCATGCAATAATCTCTTATAAATAAATGTCAATGTACTCTCTGAATGCAGACTGGATTTTTGCCTGCCTATGGTGCTCAGCCTTCTAGACAATAGTTATGCTAAGGGATTATCTTTTAACATAGTGTGGTTATCTCCTTTGTTTGTTTTCGTTTTTCATTATTCACATAAGCCAAGGGAAATGAAAAGCATCTTATTTCAGGCAAAAGGGCCTGTGAATGATTAACTCTGGTTCCATGCATTGGGACTTTGCATAGCAACCCCCTTGGCTTGCAACTAGAAAAAGACGCAAGGCTGTGATGGCAGCACAGGGACGGGAGACTAACATTCTCAAATGAAGGTGGTGAGGAATGGATTAAGTCTAAGCATTGTGTTTATGAGTAGACTTCTCTGTAGCTGGCTCATTTACTTTTACATTGGTTTTATTACACTTTTCTTGGTGGAGATGTGTTTTGCTGACCTTTACTTTCACATTTACTCTTGCTTTTGGAGTACACTTGAGGATCTAAATGAAACGTGGCCATGTTTAGGGTTTAATCTGGTGTATGCCATTATATTTTACGTGTTTTCTCCTCGACACTATCCAAAACTGAGCTAACACTGGCTAAACTTTACCTTGAAAAATGGAATTAACAGAGAGCTTCATGATGGCCTTAAGTTTTGATTTGGCTCAATGAAAATTTTGTTGGTAAATTTTGGCACTCTTGGAATTATATAATAACACAAAGCATGATATGAAAGGGAGAGAAAGAAAATGGTGTGATTATATGGTTCCAATGAAAAGGATGTGAGTTTGTAAAGGACCCACATTGTACAAATATGAGGGATGAAATCAAGACCAATTTCATATCTTTTTATGGACGCTTATCTTTAACATTTATATAACAACGTCCATTTTCATGGACAAGATCCAACTTAAAAGAGTCAAAGAAAATGAAATGTAAGCTAAGGACAGAAGAAACATTGGAGAATTTAGGAAAATGCAGTATAGTTATAATAGAGCCAAAATATTTAGGACACTTAAATTTAGACTGCAAGTCAATCCAGATGTTTATTTATTAACATTAATAATGTTTCCAGTCTTGTTATAGAATACCAATCCCAGGGGTTCCACTTCTGAGTTTGAAGACAAATGCACGTTCTTTATTCTTTCCTAGCTCTGTTTTAATTTTAGGGGTTTTTGATAGCCATACTTTTCCTGTAAAAGTGTTTGCAAAATCTTGAGCAGCTCCGGATGCCTAGCAGAAAATCTGAGTGCAACAGTGGTTGAGCAAAGCCTTCTCCTTTCTGCATTTCTCTTCTTGCTTCTATGGTAATAGAAAGAAACTTGGCATAAAAATATAATCTGTTCCTGCCTGTTTCTCATCTAAAGTCATAACCCTCTGCCATCCCGCCCAAGACTAGAATTCCAGCTGGCATGAAACAGCTGTCTGCATACAGGTTTATTCCGGTAGTAACCAAAGACAAAACTATTTTAATTGAAAGCCCTAGGCTGTCCTCCAAACCCTCACAATCTCTGGGTCATCCCCAAGAGGAAATCATTGAGGAAAAGGTACAAGTTATATCCTTTCTTACAGTTTTTGACACACTGTATGTTTATGAAGTTAAGAACATTTTACCCTTCCAATTTCTGTAGATTGGAGGCCATGAAGAAATGGAAGGGTTCACAAACTCAAAAGCCCTGGACCAGCTAAGTGAGCATAGAGGAGGCTGTGGTGTATGGGAGATGGACAGTCCTGTCCACAGGGTCATTTGCTGCTCACCTGCCTTCACAGTTACCGTGTGGAAATGTGGAGCCCATTGTTGCCAGATATTCTGATCTGTCAATAGAAATTCCCAATCCTGATTTTTATATGAATTCTGCATAGTTGTAAATGTTGGCAATTAATTAAAATTAAAGTAAAGCATTATGAAGATCAATCAAAACATGGTCCTTGAATGTTTGGGCTTTGCTGTAACCCCTTTGCTGTAATTTTAGAAGGGAAAGTTCTGCTTACTGCATATACAACATTGAAAAAAATTGAAAAAAAATGATAGTGGGGGGGCATTGATAAAGCAGGATTGGGCCTGACAAAAACCTAAGAAAACTGGCCTCTCCCATTTTTTCTCTCATAAACTCAGTCTCCTAAAATGAATGACAAGTTAGTAAGTTTGACTGTAGAAAAAGTCAAGGGCTAACAGTGTCTGACATTCTGTAGACAAGAATGGTTGTTTAATAAATGTGGGTGAGCATTAGGTTTGGTGACTTTTTTGCTTCCATTCTCTCTTGGTGATCCCTTCTTTCAAATATTTTTTCTATCCTGGTTCAGATAATAAGACTGCTAAATGATGAATAAGTCAAAGGGCAATCCTGGATGCAGAAAGAAAAACCTCATGTATGCCAGGAGATACATTTGCATGACAAATCCCAATGTAAAAATCCATTCTTTATTTTTCCTTTGGTAAATGGAATTAAGTGTTTTACTCACATGCCTATCTGTGGGGAAATAGAAGTTCCTGTGGCCAGGATCCTCACCTGACCCTAAACTATTTGATGATACAATTGGCCTACTGCTAGGCCAATGCTTCCACACCTGTAGGCAATAAACTATTACTGATTGAGTTACTACATAAAGAGCTCTGCCCAGTGCTCTGGGTGAAGGCAGAGACTGAGGTAGATTATGAACCTGCAGACGGCTGGATGCAGACATGGTTCTAGTCCTTGACCTACTGTCAGGAAAATAAAGCCAGGTATAAACCCTTCTGCCCAGAAACGTTCCATTGTCATTTCTTAGTCTCACTGAATCCATAGTGAATTGCCCAGGGCTGAAACCTTCAGGCAAGACACCATCTAAAAAAAAATGAGTTTACTTTAGAATATCAGGAGGGACTCTGAATGAGTGGGGAAAAAAATATGAAATGCAATTTTCTGAAGAGGCAACAAGAGGGTAAAGCAAATCCCAGGCCAATTTCACAGAGATGAAATTCCAGGTTCCTTACCTTCATCATGGCTGTTGATGTCACTGTCTTGGGAATCTTTTAGATCAGTGGTTCTGAGTTCCCAAAGGAGTGCTTGAATCCAATTCCTGGGGAAGGGAGAAAAAGTTCTAAATTTTACAAATGATCCACAGGTGGTTCTGATACACAAACCAGGTTAGTAGCAGACTTCAACCATTTTAGTAACTCAATCCAGGGTTTGTTGGTTTGTTTGTGTCTTGCAGTGGGTTTCAGCCCCAGACAAGTTCACTATGGATTCAGTGTGACCAAAGAAATGACAGTAGAATGTTCTTGGGGTGAAAGGGTTATACCCAACTTTATTCCCATGGTGACAGGTCAATCACTAGAATCCCATCTACCCAGAGCGAGTTTGCATGCAGCAAGCTGGTCTCTGCCTCTGGACCTCTCTGCCCCCACAACCACCTCAGTCTCTGTCCTCAGTGCTACCGCTACTCCAGTCTCATCTCTGCTCTCCTGCAGCCTTGCAGCTGTGTCACCATGTTGCCCACAGCACTGGATAGAGTCAATATATAGATTCAATAACGATGTATTGCCCACGTGTGTGTAGTGAGCTAGCCAACCAGGGCCAGATGAGAATCCTGGTCATAGGAACTTTCACTTTATCCACAGTTTGTTTTTTATCTACTTGTGGGGAAGTTGGGGTTCCTATGGCCAGGATCATCACTGAACTTAAACCACCTGATGATGTAACTGACCTGTTGCCAGACTACCACTTCCACACCTTTAGGCAATAAGCTATCATTGTGCTATAGAGAGAGCTCGGCCCAGTCCTCTGGGTGGATGCAGAGATGCTAGTGCTCGACCTACCGTAGGGAGAATAAGCCAGGTAATAAACCCTTTCACCCCAAAGAACGTTTTGCTGTCAATTTCTTTGGTCACATTGAATCCATAGAGAACTTGCCCGGGGCTGAAACCCATTGGCAAGACACTACTCCAGATAAAACTGCCTGACTGCACTATGTAGGCATAACTCCTTTTATTGTGCTTTGCCTTTATGCATATTTTTACAAATTGAAGGTTTGTGGCAACCCTGGATAAGGCAAGTCTGTTGGTGCCATATTTCTGACAATGTTTTCTTACTTCATTTCTCTGTGTCATGTTTTGGTATTTCTCCCAATATTCCAAGACTTTTCATTATTATTATATTTGTCATGTTGGTCTGTGATCAGTGGTCTTTGACATTACTATTGTAATTGTTTTGGGGAGTCTCAAAACCTGCCCATATAAGATGGTAAACTTGATGCAAGTTGGGTGGTGTGTTCTGACTGCTACACTGACTTGCCGTTCCCCCATCCCTGTCCATCTCCTGGGACCTCCCTCTTCTCTGAGACCAAACGATATTGAAATTAGACCAATAACCCTGCAGTGGCCTTTACATTCAAGTGAAAGGAAGAGTCACACGTCTCTGAATTTAAATCAAAAGCTAGGAATCATTAAGCTTAGTGAGGAAGACTTGTTGAAAGCTGAGGTAGGCTGAAATCTAGGCCTTTTGTGCCAAATAGTTTGCCAAGTTGTGAATGCAAAGGAAAAGTTCTTGAAGGAAATTAAAGTGCGGTTCCAGTGAACACATGAGTGATAAGAAAGTGAAACAGGCTTATTGCTGTTATGGCAAGAGTTTTAGTGGTCTGGATAGAAGACCAAACCAGCCACATTCTTTTAAGCCAAAGCCTAATCCAAAGCAAGGTCCTAACTCTCTTCAGTTCTATGAAGGCTGAAAGAGGTGAGGAAGCTGCAGAAGAAAAGTTGAAAGCTAGCAGAAGTTGGTTCATGAGGTTCAAGGAAAGAAGCTGTCTCCAGAACATCAAAGTACAGCAAGGTGAAGCAGCATGTGCTGATGTAGAAGCTGCAGCAAGTTAGAAGATCTAGCTTAGGTCATTAATGAAGGTGGCCACACTAAACAACAGATTTTCAATATGGATAAAACAGCTTTCTTTTGGAAGAAGATACCACCTAAGATTTTCATAGCTAGAGACGTGAAGTCAATGCCTGGCTTTGGAATTTCAAAGGGCAGGCTGACTCTTGTTACCAGCTAATGCAGCAGTTGAAGCCAATGCTCATTTACCATTCTGAAAATCCTAGGGCTCTTAAGAATTATGTTAAATCTAATCTACCTGAGCTCCAAATGGAAAAACAAAACCTACATGACAGCACATCTCTTTAAATATGGTTTACTGAATATTTTAAGCTCACTCTTGAGACCTATTGCTCAGGAAAAAGGGTCCCTTTCAAAATATGACTGCTCATTGACAGTATAAGTGGTCATCCAGGAGCTCTGATGGAGATGTACAACACAATTAATGTTTTCATGCCTTGCTAATACAACTTCCATTCTGCAGCCCATGGACCAAGGAGTCATTTTTCCTTTCAAGTCCTATAATTTAAGAATATATTTCCTAAGGCTAAAGCTGCCATAGTACTGGTTCCTTTGATGGATCTAGGCAAAATAAACTGGAAACCTTTGGAAACGATTCACCATTCTAGGTGCCATTCAAACATTTGTGATTCATGGGAAGAGGTCAAAATGTCAACTTTAACAGGAGTTTGGAAGAAGTTAATTCCAAACCTTATAGATGACTTTGACATTCAGGACTTCAGTGGAGGAAGTAACTTCAGATGGGGTGGAAATAACAAGAGAACTAGAATGAGAAATGGAGCCTGAAGATGGGATTGATTGAATTGCTGCATCTCATGATAAAACTTGAATGGATGAGGAGCTGCTGCTTATCAATGAGCAAAGAGAGTAGTTTCTACTCCTGGTGAAGATGCTGTGAAGATTTTTGAAATGACACTTGCGAACTTAGTTAATGACATTTATAAACTTAAGTGGTACAGCAGTGGAAGGGTTTGAGGGGACTGACTCCAATTTTAAAAGAAGCTTTACTGTGAGGAAATTGCTATCAAACAGTGTTGCCTGCTACAGAAAAATTGTTCATGAAAAGAAAAGTCGATTGATGGGGGCAAACTCATTGTTGTCATATTTTAAGAAACTGCCACAGCCATCCTAGCCTTCAGCACCCACCACCCTGATCAGTTAGCAGCCATCAGCATGGAGGCAGGACCCACTACCAGCAAAAAGGTTATGACTTGCTGAAAGTTCTGATGATGGTTAGTACATTTTAACAACAAAGTATTTTTAATTAAGATGTGTACACTATTGTTTTAGACATAATGTTATTGTATACTCAAAAGACTATAGTATAGTGTAAACCTAACTTTTATATGCACTGGGAAATCAAAAAATCCATTTGACTTGCTTTATTGTGATATTTGCTTTATTGCAGTGGCCTGGAACCACACCTGCAATATCTCTGAGGTCTGCCTGTCATCTGTACTTGGATCATAATAATGCAAGTACAGTAAAGGGGTCCTCAAAAAAAAATTGTACTAAAATATACTTCCTTTCAAAATTCATTGATTTATAAGCTTGGTGTGATAAAACCAAAACAGAATTTTTAAAGAACACATGTTATTATTAATGTGGTCAGAACCCTGATCAGAATTCAAGAGTGGGGGTTGATTGAAAGTTCATTATGCCAATGTGCCTGGTTTGACCTTGGTGGTTTTTCATCCAAGAGTTTAGGGATGTTGGCAGCAGAGTTGCTGCAAATAAGCTTGAAGCTTTTAGAGAAAATAAAAATTTGAGAGAGAATGGGAAAGAGAGAGAGAGAGGCACTGGTATGAAGTGATGGAAAGTGAATAACCTCCATAGTAAAAGAGGAGCAAAAAGGTCAGAAAGAACTAGGCAGGAGCCAATAAATGTGGAATGCTCCTAATCTGCTGAAGGAGTATTATCTGAGAAAGACAATTGTGGCCTAAGACTGAGCAAGGTCAAGGCAGAAAAGGTCCCAACAATTCCAGGTAGTGGTATGACCTGAGGCAGTAAGTAAAAATAGAAGAAATTGGTGAGGATAGTGACCCCAAGAATCAGGGATAGGAGAGTGTCTGTGAAAAGAAATTGTGTAAATGCAAAAAGGCCTTGCGAGATCGATTCAAGATGGCGGTGTAAGAGGTGAGACAGAACTCCTCCCAAAAACACATATAGTATGAAAGTGTAGTTAATACAACTAAACCTAAAAGAGCAACAGGAAAGAAGGCTGCACCAGACTGCATACAACTGGAGAACAGAAGAGACCTCATGAAACAGGGTAACCTACCAAATTCTTGATCCAACAGGACCCAAGGCCTTCCTCCACCCCAGTTCACAGGAAGGAGGAAGAGAAATGGAGCGGGGAGGGGGTGAAAACCTAGGATTGCTGAACACCCAGCCCTGGAGATATGCTTTGGGAGCACAAACCTACATTGCATGGTGCTCTGAAGATTAGTGGGGTTGGAAAGCTAAGACAGGCGGAATACTTGAGAGACTGAGATGCCAGCCATTTGTAGAGGACAGGGATCTACATCTGGCTGCTCTGGGACAAAGGAAAGGTGGGCGGTCTGAGAGGCTTGGAGCAGCAAGAGGGCTACTGAAGGAGTGGGGTTTTCATGGAGCTTGCTATGCAGGAGAAGGGATAGGTGGACAAGGTTGTCTGGGCTTGTTCTGCCCAGCAGGTTGGGAACTTTGAGGAGCTTCATGTGTTCCATCCCCCTGACTGGCTACTCACCTCTGAGGCCCCCCACTGTAATATGCAGCCTGCTGTGCCTTCCTCCTGGTCTGCCAGCACTGCCTCACAAACCGGCAGTCACTGCGCTGGCCTTAGGGCAGCCAGAGGGAGGCCCTGACTATGACAGCTACAGATGCAAAGCACAGAGGCTTACACCTGTGTGTTCAGCCCACTGGCTCTGACACTGGAGACTGGTACTGCAGCCAAGAATCAGGAAACAGCTCTTTCCTCCCCTCAGGCACCAGCTCTGCTTCTCTGCGACCCTAAACCTCACTCCAGGGGCTGAGCAGCTCCAGAGACTAGCGTTTCTGGGCACTAGAGGGTGCCACATAGAAATATGAAATGTCAAAGGAAACTGGTTCATACCAAAATCTCACAAAACCCAGAAAAAGGGCCAAATGAAACTGAACTCACCAATCTTCCGAAAAGAGAGTTCAAAATAAATATCATAAACTTGCTCATGGAGGTACAGAAAAATATTCAAGAACTCAGGAATGAATTTAGGACAGAGATTCAATCATTAAGAAATTCCATATCTGAAATGAAACATACAATGGAGGGATTTAAAAGCAGATTAGATGTAATAGAAGAGACAGTAAATGGAATAGAAATTAGAGAAGAGGAATACAAAGAAGCTGAGGCACAGAGAGAAAAAAGGATCTCTAAGAATGAAAGAATACTGAGAGAACTGTGTGACCAATCCAAACAGAACAATATTTGCATGATTAGGATACCAGAAGAAAAAGAGAGAGGAAAAGAGACAGAAACTGTCATGGAAGAAATAATTGCTGAAAGATTCCCTAATTTGGGGAAGGACATAGTCTCTCAGACCATGGAGATCCACAGATCTCCCAACACAAGGGACCCAAGGAGGACAACACCAAGACATATAATAATTAAAATGGCAAAGATCAAAGACAAGGACAGAGTATTAAAAGCAGCCAGAGAGAGAAAAAGATCACCTACAAAGGAAAACCCATCAGGCTATCATCAGATTTCTCAACAGAAACCTTACAGGCCAGAAGGGAGTGGCACAATATATTTAATGCAATGAAACAGAAGGGCCTCAAACCAAGAATACTCTACCAGGCAAGGTTATCATTTAAATTTGAAGGAGGAATTAAACAATTTTCAGATAAGCAAAAACTGAAAGAATTTACCTCCCACAAACCATCTCTACAGTGCATTTTGGAGGGACTGGTATAGATGGAAGTATTCCTAAGGCTAAATAACTGTCACCAGGGGAATAAAACCACAGCAAAGTAGAACAATTAATTACTAAGCAGATGCAAAATCAAATCAACTACTCCCAAAGTCAAAGGATAGACAAAAGAGTACAGAATATGATATCTAATATATAAAGAATATAGGAGGAAGAAATAGGAAGAAGAAAAAATAGAACCTTTAGGTTGTGTTTGTAGTAGCATACTAAGTGAGTTAAATTAGACTGTTAAATAGTAAGGGATTACCCTTGAACCTTTGGTAACCACAAATCTAAAGCCTGTAATGGCAATAAGTACATACCTATCAATAATCACCCTACATGTAAATGGTCTGAATGCACCAATCAAAAGACATAGAGTCACTGAATGGATAAAAAAACAAGACCTGTCTATATGCTGCCTACAAGAGACTCACTTCAAACCTAAAGACATACACAGACTAAAAGTGAAGGGATAGAAAGAGATATTTCATGAAACTAATACGGAGAAAAAAGCAGGAGTTGCAGTACTTGTATCAGACTAAACAGACTTCAAAACAAGAAAGTAACAAGAGACAAAGAAGGACATTACATAATGATAAAGGGGTCAGTCCAACAAGTGGATATAACAATTATAAATATCTATGCACCCAACACAGGATCACCTACATATGTGAAACAAATACGAACAGAATTAAAAAAGGGAAACAGAATGCAATGCATTCATTTTAGGAGACTTCAACACAACACTCACTCCAAAGGACAGATCAGTTAGACAGAAAATAAGTAAAGAGACAGAGGCATTGAACAGATGGACCTAATGGACATCTACAGAATACTCCACCCAAAAGCAGGAGGATACATATTCTTCTGAAGTGCACATGGAACATTTTCAAGAATAGTTCATATATAGACCACAAAAAGAGTCTCAGTAAATTAAAAAAGATTGAAATTCTACCAACCAGCTTCTCAGATCAGAAAGGTATAAAATCAGAAATAAATGACACAAAGAAAACAAAAAAGCCCACAAACACATGTAAGCTTAATAACATGCTCCTAAATAACCAATGGATCAATGACCAAATAAAAACAGAGATCAAGCAATATATGGAGACAAATGCAGCAGTAATTCAACACTGCAAAATCTGTGTGGGACGCAGCAAAGGCCGTGCTAAGAGGGAAGTATATTGCACTACAAGCCTACCTCAGGTAAGAATAATAATCCCATATAAACTCACAATTAACAAAGCTAGAAAAAGAAGAACAAATGAGGCCCAAAGACAGTAGAAGGAGGGACATAATAAAGATTAGAACATAAATAAATAAAATCGAGAAAAATAAAACAATAGAAAGAATCAATGTAAGCAAGAGCCAGTTCTTTGTGAAAATAAACCAAATAGGTAAACCCCTAGCCAGACTTACCAAGAAAAAAAGAGAGTCTACACACATAAACAGAATCAGAAATGAGAAAGGTAAAATCACTATGGATACCACAGAAATACAAAGAATTATGAGAGAATACTATGAAAAATTATATGCTAGCAAACTGGATAACCTAGAAGAAATGGACAACTTTCTAGAAAAATACAACCTTCCAAGGCTGACCCAGGAAGAAGCAGAAAATCTGAATAGACCAATTACCAACAAGGAAATTGAATTGGTAATCAAAAAACTACCTAAGAACAAAACCACTGGACCAGATGATTTCACTGATGAATTATATCAAACATTTAGTGAAGACCTAATACCTGTCCTCCTTAAAGTTTTCCAAAAAGTAGAAGAGGAGAGAATACTCCCAAACTCATTCTACGAGGACAGCATGACTCTAATACCAAAACCAGGCAAAGACACCACAAAAAAAGAAAATTACAGACCAATATTCCTGATGAACATAGATGCAAAAATACTCAACAAAATATTTGCAAATCAAATTCAAAAATACATCAAAAATATAATCCATCATGATTAAGTAGGATTTATTCCAGGGATGCAAGGATGGTACAACAGTTGAAAATCCATCAACATCATCCACCACATCAACAAAAAGAAGGACGAAAACCACATAATCATCTCCATAGATGATGAAAAAGCATTCGACAAAATTCAACATCCATTCATGATAAAAACTCTCAACAGAATGGGTATAGAGGGCACGCACCTGAACATAATAAAGGCCATATGTGACAAACCCACAGCCAATAACATACTGAACAGCAAGAAGCTGAAAACTTTTCCTTAAAGATTATGAACAAGACAAGGATGCCTAGTCTCCCCACTTTTATTCAACATAGTCTTGGAGGTCCTAACCATGGCAGTCAGACAACACAAGGAAATTAAAGGCATCCAGATTGTCAAGGAAGAAGTTAAACTGTCCCTGTTTGTAGGTGATATGATATTGTACATAAAAAACCCTAAGGAATCCACTCCAAAACTACTAGATCTATATCTGAATTTCTTGAAGCTGCGGGCTACAAAATTAATGCACAGAAATCTGTTGCATTCCAATATACTAATGATGAGCTAGCAGAAAGAGAAATCGGGAAAACAATTCCATTCACAATTGCGTCAAAAGACTAAAATACCTAGGAATAAACCTAACCAAGGAAGTATAAGACCTATACTCTGAAAACTACAAGACACTCATGAGAGAAATTAAAGAAGATACCGATAAATGGAAACACATCCCATGCTCATGGATAGAAAGAATTAATATCGTCAAAATGGCCATCCTGCCTAAACCGATCTACAGAAGCAATGTAATCCCTATGAAAATAGCAGCAGCATTCTTCAATGAACTAGAAAAAATAGTTCTAAAATTCATATGGAACCTCAAATGACCCTGAATAGCCAAGTCAATCCTGAGAAGGAAGCATAAAGCAGGGAGGATTACTCTCCCCAACTTCAAGCTCTACTACAAAGCCACACTAATCAAGACAATTTGGTACTGGCACAAGAACAGACCCATAGACCAGTGGAACAGACTAGAGAGCCCAGATATAAATCCACACATACATAGTCAATCAATATATGATAAAGGAGCCATGGATATACAATTGGGAAATGACATCCTCTTCAACAGCTGGTGTTGGCAAAACTGGATAGCTGCATGCAAGAGAATGAAACTAGATTATTGTCTAACTCCATACACTAAAGTACACTCAAAATGGATAAAGACCTGAATGTAAGTCATGAAACCATAAAACTCTTAGAAGAAAACATAGGCAAAAATCTCTTGACTATAAACATGAGCAACTTTTTCCTGAACACATCTCATCGGGCAAGGAAAAAAAAAAAAAGAACAAATGGGAGTACATCAAACTAAAAAGCTTCTGTACAGCAGAGGACACCATCAGCAGAACTAAATGGCATCCTACATTATGGGAGAATGTATTTGTAAATGACCTATCTGGCAAGGGTTTATAATCCAAAATATATAAGGAACTCATGCAGCTCAACACCCAAAAGCAAATAACCCTATTAAAATATGGGCAGATGATATGAACACACATATCTCCGAAGACAAAATTCAGATGGCCAACAGGCACATGAAAAGATGCTCCACATCACTAATTAAAGGAAATGTGAATTAAAACCACAGTGAGATATCACCTCATACCAGTTAGGATGGCCAACATAGAAAAGAATAGGAACAACAAATGCTGGCAAGGATGTGGAGAAGGGGAGCGCCCCTACACTGCTGGTGGGAATGTAAACTAGTTCAGTCATTGTGGAAAGGAGTATGGAGGTTCCTCAAAAAATACAAAATAGAAATACCATTTGACCCAGGAATTCCACTCCTAGGAATTTACCCTAAGAATGCAGCAGCCCAGTTTGAAAAAGACAGATGCATCCCTATCGCAGCACTATTTACAATAGCCAAGAAATGGAAGCAACCTAAGCGTCCATCAGTAGATGAATGGGTAAAGAAGATGTGGTACACATACACAATGGAATATTATTCAGCCATAAGAAGAAAACAAATCCTCCCATTTGGAACAACATGGATGGTGCTAGAGGGTATTATGCTCAGTGAAATAAGCCAAGCAGAGAAAGACAAGTGTCAAATGATTTCACTCATCTGTGGAGTATAAGAACAAAATAAAAACTGAAGGAACAAAACAGCAGCGGACTCACAGAACCCAGGAATGGACTAACAGTTGCCAAAGTTATAGGGACTTGGGTTGGGGGGGAGGGAAGGGAGGGAGAAGGGAAATAAGGGGCATTACGATTAGCATACATGATGGGGGAGGGGCACGGGGAAGGCAGTATAGCACAGAGAAGAGAAATAGTGGCTCTGTACCATCTTACTACACTGATGGACAGTGACTGTAATGGGGTTTGTGGTGGGGACTTGATAATGGGGGGGGGTATCTGGTAACCACAGTGTTGCTCATGTAATTACATATTAATTATACCAAAATAGAAAAAGAATAAATAAATTTAAAAAATGCCTTTGGGTAAGACTAATGCTGTAATCCTCTGCCAAGCCAAGTAACAGGGAACTATGTATTTTTATCTTCACTCATCTGGATATGGTTTGTATCCTAACAGTCCTTTTATTGTAGTAAAAATAATTGTACACTTGGAAGGACTGTGTGTGTTGGATTCCAGTAGACACAGCAGGTGTGGTGAATGACCACAGTGCAAGAAAGGGGAAAGGTCAGAGTCGTGGTCTTTGGGAGAGAAAACCACCCCCTCGAAAAGTTGTCTATTGGCTGATGGAAGTTACCCAAGAGAACGAGTATCTGGAACCTACCTAAGAAGACCTGTCTATCAGAGGAGACCTGCGGATGAGACCAGCTTTTTCAAGAGCTCAGAAAACAGAGTTTTGGAAATTTAAGAGGGTATGTTAGGAAATTTTGAAAAGAAGAATCTTGAGAGAACTTGATGGAGATAATCTATAATGGAAGTCTGAAGTAATTTAAGAGCAAGGACAGATTATAAACAAAAATCAGAAAGAGGAGAATGAAGGAAACAGTACTGAGAATGGACTTTGGAGAAAGGAAAACTGAGTGTGGGGCTTAATGCCCAACAGCACGCAAAAGGCTAATCGAGACTCCTTGAAAGGACAGCTCAGGGAATTGCTGGCTGAGGTGGTGGTGATGAGCTCTTCAGACACTAGGATGGCCTGAAGTAAAATGGAAGGTCTGGGGCCAAATAGGTGAATATACGGTGCCACTCCCTCTGGAACCTCAGAGTGAAATATCAAGTAGGACATACGGAAGGAGGGAGTTGAGACTAGACTGAAGTTTATACAAAGGAGCCTTTTTTGGGACATAAGAATAGTACAAGTTAGGTAGGCCCTTTCTGAATACCCAAGACTATTGTCAAGTAGGGACTATTCTGCAACCCAAATTTCCTCACAAATAGAAAGTTATGTGCATGTTTAATTATCTGCCTATATTGAACTATGGCTGGGGTTGAGGAGAGGGTAATAGGAATAACAAAAATTGGTAGAAGACTATAACCCAAGGGATGTAATTCCTGGAAGAAAAAAATTTCTTGACCATGAGATGACCATGTTGATTAACTCAGGTTTAGGGAAAAGGGAGAAAAATCTTTTCTGTAGAGTTATGGTCTTGACAATAAGAATATTTTAAATGAATTGATGGAAAAACAAAAGAAATTGTGTAATGATTAAGGAAAGAGAATATGTAACTAGCATCTGTTTAGTTTCATAAAAAGTTATAACATGTTTTTAAAAATTAGTACAAAATACCCAGAAGTAATATTTGAAATAGCATTGGGATTTTCCAGGGAAAAGAGGAATTTATACTGAAAATGCCAACTTCATAAAATGAAGAAAAGTTGCTTAGAACAGTTCAGTGTTAGAGGCAGTTCCCTCTGCCAAAGATGGTGTATCTTGAGCAAGAAGAGTTTATAGTGATTTGGATCAACAGGACACTATATCTTGTTCATTAAAGGGGTCATTATATATTTGTTGAATAAATAAAATATGTATGTACTGGGTTATTTAACAAAATAATGAATGAATGAAAGACGTAGTTGTGTATTCCTTTTGGGAAATCTTTCTCCACAATGGGTTAACTACCCTTCCGTGGCCTCCCATACCATCGTGTGTATACTCTACTTACTATATTTATCCTACGGTGTCCTATGCTCTGCTATTAAATGGTAAACTATTTGAAGGTAGGAACCAATTCTTATTCTTCATGATAACTCCAGCACTAACCACAGCACCCTGCACATAGTAGACATTCAAGAAATAGTTGTATGAAGAAATGACATTTTTGTAAGACCACTAGCTTAACCCAAATGTTAAATTAGCATTATACATGGGAGAGTAAAAGAGGTGCTTTAAAAAATACTTGAATAATGCCTGGAAAGTCCATTAAGGGAATATAAGACAGAACCAGAAGGAGAATTTGAACAGTGTTAGTATTGTAATTTGAACATGTATTTAGATTGAAAACTGGATTGTAATGAGGCAGAGCAAACAATTCCTTTCATGGAAATAAAAGGCTAAGGAATTGAGGATAGAGCTGCTTTTTACTGAAAACACAAAGGAGTGTCCTCCCCGAATCTCCCCTCCCCACAAATCATCTGACTGTCAGATTAAGTGGATTATTTCTTGAAAAAATTCTCCCAGAGGAAATCCAGCATCTATCTCCCCCTACTGGTGTCATATTAAGAGTGATGTCTGATTTTTTTCTTTTAACTGAGAAACATTTAAATTAAGATGAATGTTTTCATTTGTTATTTGAAAAAAAACCTTGTATTAATATAAAGATAAATGAAATTGGAAGTTTGTTGCAATGAATTTAACCAACATTTGGAATATAATTTTTTTCATCACAGATGTAATTATTAATGCTAATTTATCTACAATTAGCAGGTTTATATGGCAGTGGATTATAATTAGCTAACACAATGAAAAAATTTTAAACTTTTTTGTGTAGATATTTCAAACATACACAGAAATAGAGAAAAAATAATGAACCCCCATATACCCATTATACAGCTCCAGCAAATAAGTCATACCTAGTCTTGTTTCATTTATTTCTTCCTCAAGGTCCCACATCCAAATCATTTTGAAGCAAAGTCCAAACATCATATCACGTCATCTGTAAATATTTCAGTATGTGCCTAAAAGGTAAGGATGCTTAAAAGATCCCCCAAATAGTATTTTTACACCTACATAAAATTAGCAAGAGTTCCTTACTATCAGGAAATAGCCAGTGTTCAGATTCCTACAACTGTTTAAAAAATTTGTAATTATTTATCTTAAGAAAGGCTATAGATTGCAATTGTTTGATATGTTTCTTACATCTCATGGAAGTTATGAGGTTTAAGTTTCCTCCATCATTTTTTTTGGTAATATTTTTGTTAACAAAGCTGCATCATTTGTTCTGAATAGTGTTCCACAATCTGGAATTTGCTGATTGAATCTCCATGGTGTTGTATAACACATTCCTCTGTCCCCTGTATTTCATTCAAATTAGCAGTTAGATCCAGAGGCTTGATTTTATTCAGGTTTGATTAATTTTTTTGGCAAGATGCTGTTGTGCACTTCTATCACTCAATGTCTGGCAACAATTGAAGTTCATTGTCTAGAGTAGAGTTTCTAAGGAAGCATTTTCCAATAGAAATTTCTGTGGTGGTGGAAATGTTCTGTATCAGTACTACATTTGTTCTAGATCTGTATTAACTATTCTATATCTATTCTCTATCTTCATATGGTATCCAGTAGCCACATGTGACTCTTAAATGTGGCTAGTGTGATGGAGAAACTGAACTGTTAATTTAAAAAATTTTAATTACTTTAGATTTAAATGTAAATAACTATGTGTGACCAGTGGCTACCATATTGGATAGTATGGGTGTAGACCCATTAATTCATTAGAAGGTGCAAAATGATAATGCTATTAGTCTATATTTTTTCCTTATTTATTAGTTGGAATATTTGTATAAAGAGAAACTTCTAATCAACCATGTTGCTACCATGAGTTTTAGTTCATACAGAAAAGGCAGAAAAATTGCTTAACTCTTGTGCTGTATTTATCAGTTGTCAAAATAATGAGTTGTAATAACTAAATACTAATTCAAACTACTCTCTATAACCTTGAACTATATATTAGGGGAGTTAAACCTATGATCGATAATTTAAAAGAGGGAGCTGTCAACTGGGGCCTTGCATATATACAGGGGGCATTAAGATAGTGTTCTCAAGAGTCCTAAACCTCAAATTCCCCAAGCCCCCACACTTCCTATTCCTTCAGTTTGAACCTCTGCATATTAGGCCTTAGAATTCATGATTTACTGCCTTTTGTGTGAACCAGTTTCACAGGAATGGCTTGTGAGACAGTGTCTCTGCTGGGGAGGGGAAGCAAGCTCTGGGCAGAACCAAAACCAGGGAAATCAGGCATTTCTAAGGAGCCAAGGAAGGGTTTGGTCTTTAAGAAAGGCCGGAAACTCAGTTTAAAATATACCTGAAACTATTTGTACCTTTCTAAGCAGGCTACTGTCCATGGTATACAATGCAGTAGGTGGAAACTGAGGTATCCCAGTCTGCATTTTCTAATACTCAAAGGTTTGGCTATGAAAAGAAATGGCAAGACTAAGCACAGACCATCATACCAGGAGCGCAAGGAAACCAAGAACTAACTGCTATATTTGTCAGTTTTTTATTAATAACATATTTTCCCATATATTACCACCCCTGCCTATGGAGATGGTTTTCCTGCTTCTTATAGTATTAGGTTGCTTGTGGAATTTGTAAGTTTAAAATAAAATGTAATACCTATTAGTTATTAAAGCTACTTGATGGTCAATAATTTCAGTAATTTATTCTGCATGCATTGTATATTTTCCTAGTGCTTTGTTTTTAAATTTTCTTAGAGTGAAAAGGCTGGATAAGGTGAGAGAGACACTCATCTCAAGCACAAACTTCGAAGGGGTTTAAAGAAACCTCAGTACTGAAGATAAATGCTATTTTAATGTAGTGTTCCCTTTTCTTTAGCTATTTACCCACTCACCCTAACCCCTCCCTCGTGGTAGCCACCAATCACTTCTCAGTGTCTGAGTCTGCTGCTGTTTTGTTTTTGTTCTTAGATAACACATCAAAGTGAAATCATATGGTATTTGTCTTTCTCCACCTGGCTCATTTCACTTAGCATAATACCCTCTAGGGCCATCCATGTTGTTTCAAATGGAAGGATTTCTTTCTTTTTGATGGCTGAATAATATTCCCACGTGTGTATGTACCGCAATTTTTTATCTATTCATTTACTGTTGGACACTTTGGTTGCTTCTGTACCTTGGGTATTGTAAATAATATGGCAATAAACAGTGGTGCATGTATCTTTTCAAATCAGATTTTCTTTTCTTCAGCTAAATTCCTAGAAGTGGCATGACTGGGTCAGATGCTATTTCTATTTTTAGCTTTTAGAGGAACCTCCCTACTGCTTTCCACAGTGGCTGTACCACTTGACATTCCCACCAACAGTGTACAAGGGCTCCCTTTTCTTTTTAATCCTTTCCACTTGTTATTACTTGTTCTTTGAATAGTGGCCATTCTGACTGGTGTGAGGTTATATCTTATTGTGGTTTTGATTTGCATTTCCCTGATGATCAGTGATGTGGAACATCTTTTCATGTGCTTGTTGGCCATCTATATTTCTTCTTTGGAAAAATGTCTATTCAGTTCCTTTGCCCATTTTAATTGGGTTATTTATTTATTTTTTTGGTGTTGAGTCATGTGAGTTATTTATATATTTGGGATGTTAGCTCCTTTACAAATATATTTACAAATATATCTCCCATACTATAGGTTACCTTTTTTGTTTTCTTGATGGTGTCCTTTGCTGTGCAGAAGCTTTTCAGTTTGATGTAGTTCCACTTGTTTGTTTTTGCTTTTGTTACCCTCAACCAAGGAGAAATATCCAGAAAAAAATTGCTCATGCTTATGTTCACAAAATTTTTTCCAATGTTTTCTTCTAAGAGTTTGATGGTTTAATGACTTATATTTAGGTCTTTACTCAATTTTGAGTTTACTTTTGTATATAGTGTTAGAGATCCAGTTTCATACTCTTGTATGTAGCTGTTCAGTTTTCCCAACACCATTTATTGAAGAAACTCTTTTCCCCATTGTATATTCTTGCCAACTTTGTCAAATATTAATTGACCATATATGTATGGGTTTATTTCTGGGTTCTCTGTTCTGTTCCATTGACATGTGATTCTGTTCTTGTGCCAGTACCATACTGTTTTGATTACTGTAGCTATGTAGTATAGCTTGAAGTCAGGGAGCTTAATATCCCCAGTTTTGTTCTTCTTTCTCAGGATTTCTTTGGCTGTTTGGGGTCTTTTGCAGTTCCATGTAAATTTTAGGATTATTTGCTCTTTTTCATTGAAAAATGTTGTTGGTATTTTGATAGGGATTACACCGAATCCATAAACTGCTTTGGGCAGGATGGCCATTTTGACTATAGTATCCATTCTTATCCATGAGCACAAAACAGATTTCCATTTATTGGTGTCTTCTTCAATTTCTCTCATGAGTGTCTTGTAGTTTTCAGAGTACAAGTCTTTCACCTCCTTGGTTAGGTTATTCCTGGGTACTTTATTATTTTCGGTGCAATTGTAAATGGAACTGTTTTCCTGATTTCCCTTTCTGCTAGTTCATTGTTAGTATATAGGAACACAATGGATTTTTATATATTCATTTTGTATCTTGCAGCTTTGTTGAATCCAATTATTAGTTCTAAATTTTTTTTGTGGAGTCATTAGGGTTTTCTCTATATAATATCATGTCATCTGTAAATAGTGACAGTTTTCCCTACCAATTTAGATGTCTTTTATCTCTGTCTTTTGGTTGCTGTGGCTAGGCCCTCCAGTACTGTGTTGAATAAAAGTGGTGAGAGTGGGCATCTTTGTCTTGTTCCTGATTCTAGAGGAAAAGCTTTCAGCTTTTCATCATCAAATATGATGTTAACTGTGGGTTTGTCTTATGTGGCCTTTATATGTTGAGGTATGTACCCTCTATACCCATTTTGTTGAGAGTTTTTATCATGAATGGATGTTGAATTTTGTCAGATTCTTTTTCAGCATCTATTGAGATGTTTATATGGTTTTTATCCTTCTTTTTGTCAGTGTGGTGTATCACATTGTTTGATTTATGGCAATTGTACCATCCTTGCATTCCTGGAATAAATCCTATTTGGTTGTGATAGATGATCATTTTGATGTGCACAATATTTTTTAAAGATCAAGATTGATACAAGAATAATCCATGATAAACACTGTATTAAACCTTAAAGGCAGAATCTGATTCTGCACTTGAACAACTTTGCCTCACTTGCCTTACCCTAATCCTGACCCTGATTCCAATAAAACTTTACTTAAAAAACAGGCATCTAGACTGAGGGGTGGTTTGTTAATTTTTAAAAATATTGCATTAAACTATTAGTTATCTTGATTACTTCATCTTTTGGCACCCCCATTACATTTTGCATCCTATTTTTGGCCCTGTTTTTTTGAACTAAACTTAGAGTTGATTCAATCCAACTATATCATTTTTACATATAAGGCTTATGTGAAGAACCATATTAGTGACATGACTAGCCCAAGGTCAAACAGACAATAAGTAATAGGGTTGAGATTTGTCATGCTTTTGTGTTCTTTATCTCCCTAGTTAAATTCCTTGAGGATAAGATTCTTTACTTTTTATTTCTTTTTTATTATACAGTGCTGTGTTTTATACTTGCTATATGGTCCTGCTATCTGAATTCCATTAGTTATTTTTTTGACCTTAAAAAGATAATTTTTGTTGTCTTACTCTTTGTCTATATGTCATCCAATTCTGGGTCAATTCAATGAAAAAGAAAAGAATCAAAATGAAGAGAAAAGAAAACAAACATTGTTTGATTTATGGCTATTGTACCATCCTAATGAAAGAAGACATCCTATATTGTCCTACCACTTGGACAAAATAGTTGATTAAGTGTTTGAATTTCTTTTAGATTAACTGTTTATGGTGTTGTGTAGCATACAGGCAGGGTTTACTAATGTTCAAGAAAAAGTAGTCTCCTCAGTAGGAGTTTATAGAATTAATCATAATAATTGAATGCTGTCTACAAAAAATACTATACTTTGGAGTCAGTAATTAGTAGGCCAGGTTGTTAGTATTTCCTCATTTTCTCAAAGGTGGGAAAAAGAAAGAATTTTCAGTCTAGTAACAATCACATGAAATTGCAAAAGATACTGGTAGGGGTATGTGTGGTGGTGGTGGGCAGGGGAGGGAGGAATTGATGGTGAGACAAACACAGGCATCTTATATGGTCTTTTGGTGAAGACTAGAAGAGATTTGTGGGTTTCATGTCAGTCAACTTTCATTATTCTTGTTCTCATCTTTGATTCACATGGTCTCAGTTTCTTTCCAATGTTTTTGGTTTTGGAAATAGTCACTGAATTTTGCACAAGTTTACTATCAGTTATTTCTAGTGTGAAAGATGGTGCTGCTCAATAATAAATGTGGCTTAGGAATGTTTGTGTCATTATTTTGCAGCCACTTAAACAGCAAAAAAAGACCACAATGTGTGTTTGCAGAAAATGGAACTTATTGGAAAGCTAAAAAGTAGAAATTTTCTATATATTCCTTAAGGTACAGAGACGTATTTTATTGTGTGGATTTGCTTAAACTGGAGGAGAGGTAGATATTTTGCATACCACCATCTTGTGTTTGACACTGTATTTAAAAGTAGTATTTAAAAAATATTAACTTAAAAAAGTTTAGGATATTGTAAAGCCCAGACATGATTTTCATAGTGACATAGTGACAAAATGAAGTGGGAAAGTAATTGGGAAATGTACTTGCCTTTTTTAAGATAACTTAAAAAATGTGGTTTCTTGTGGAATCATATTTATATGGGCAGCATAAATTTGATCCTTTGACTTAAAAGTCTGCTAATCCTATGATAGACAATCAATTCATAATTCAATTAATTGCTTGCATTGTATATACTAACTCATTTAAAGAAAATGAACTATCGTCATCATCCAGAAATATTTATGGGGTGATGAAAAGTTCAAGGTGCTGGCTTTACAATGTCAGTAAACAGACTTTCTACTTCTAGAAACTTAGAACTAAAACTTTTGTAAAGAGATGACATCTGAAAAAGGATAAACAGACAAAAACAATCATGCAAGGTATACACAGGATACAGTACAAACTAGATAATCACTCATTCACGGTTCATTAATAAATGTCTACTGAAGAAAGAAGAAGGTAATGTATTGTGTACTAGCTCTTGCCAGACACTGTAATAAACATTTTAATTATTAATCTCTCAATTATGGTTGAATGGAGGGTATATGATAGAGCCATCCAATAGAAATAAGAACATATGAGAGAGATTTGCTTTCATTCTGGAGAGAATCGCACAAGAAATAGAGATAGGTCAGTTGGACAGAAGTGAAATATTTTTAAAAGGTAGTTTTGGAAAGTTGGCTAAGCTGCAACTGTATTGTGGAGGACCCTTTAGGACAAGAGAAGGCATGCTCTCTTTTTTATGTAAAGGCAACCTGAAATGTTTTTGAGCAGAGAGCTACCTAGCCAAGAGCTGTGAATGGCAGAGCAGACGGAATATGGGAAGCAGGCCAACTTTGCCATGCAGTGAGAGGTAGAGCAGGCTAGGGCATTCTTTAGGGCTCTGTGTAAGAAGGTTTTCCTAGAATAGTCCTGAGTAATAGTGATCTTATTGATTTGATTAATAATTCAGATACACAATGTTTTCTCTGGTTTGTTGCCCATCTAAGAACATCTGATTGTGTGAAATAAATGTTGAATAAATAGGATGTTAGATGTTTGGAATATGCTTCTATTTAGTGACAATTTGTAGTGATGTTTGAGGAAAAGCAAACACGAGTGTTCCTCTTCTCTTCTTCCAAAAAAAAAGTAGGATTTTGGGAGGTCTTTGAAGTGAGGAAGGTTGAACACCGTGTGACAAGTTTGAAAGAGTGGAAGCATTTATTTGCTCTCTCCATCTCCACTCCACAGAAACCCTTTTTAAACTCTTGCAGTCACACAGCCCTTCATCCCACTCAGACCTCTCTCCTGAAGAAAGCTAATAAAACCCCCTTTCCCTTTCCTTATTTGTCTTACATCTCTTGAAACATCTGGTACTGTTGTCTATCTCTGCTCCTCTCTCCAGCTACATTTCTCTGTCTGTATCTCTGGCTCATCCTCCTCATGGCACCCCCAACAGGGCTCTTAGTCATCACCCCTGGCCATTCTCATATCAGCATTCTGGTTTCTAATTGACATATAGTTGATATACAATCTTATATTAGTTTCAAATGTGTAACACATTCGTTTAACAGTTACTCATATATTAAATCTTCCCCCCACTAGTACAGCTATCATCTGTCAACATAAGAAGATGTTACAGAATCATTGTCCTGTATTCTCCATGTTTTACTACTATGCCCATGACCAATCTGTATTATGATTGAGAATTTTTGTGCCCTGTTATTCCCCTCAGCCTCCCTACTCACCCTCCCCAACCCCTTCCGCGTGGTAACCACCAGTCACTTCTCAGTGTTGATGAGTCTATTGCTTTTTTGTTTCTTTCTGTTTTGCTTTGTGTTTTTATTCCAGAAATAACTGAAATCATATGATATTTGTCTTTCTTTGTCTGGCTTATTTCACTGAACATAATACCCTTTAAATCCATCCATGTTGTTGCAAATGACAGGATTTCCTTTTTTTAAATGGATGAATAGTATTCCATTGTGTATATGTACCACTTCTAATTTATTCATTCATCTATTGGTGGACACTTAGCTTGTTTCCATATCTTGGCTATTGTAAATAATGCAGCAATAGGCATGCATATATCTTTTGAATCAGGGATTTTGTTTTCTTTGAGTAAATTCCCAGAAGTGAAATTATTGGGTTGAATGGTATTTCTATTTTCAGTTTTTAGAGGAACCTCCATACTGCTTTCCGCAGTGGCTGCACCAATTAACATTTCCACCAGCAGCATAGGAGGGTTCCTTTTCTTCACATCCTTGCCAACATTCCATATTTCTTGTCTTTTGGATAGTGCCATTCTAACTGGTGTGAGGTGATAGCTCATTGTGGTTTTGATTTTTATTTCCCTGATGATTAGTGATGTGGAGCATCTTTTCATGTGCCTGTTGGCCATCTGAATTTCTTCTTTGGAGAAATGTCTGTTCACATCCTCCACCCGTATCTGCATGCTTAAGGGATAGTTCAGGAACTTTGAGAATCCTCAGGTTTGCAGATATCTCTAAAATGTATCATTTTCTCCATAAACTATAATTCTTGGGACTTACTGAGGCATTTGCTGAAACAAGTTAATGGCTCACTCTCATTTCCATGTAGAGTATAGATCTTAGCTTCACTGTCACCCATTCAGGTAGGTATTCTACAACCTGCAGGACAGGGTCAGGTTCCTTGGTGGTACAGTTCTGAGGCACATTGTCCTCCTCTTTCATAAAAGACATCTTGTTTGAAACTAGTTGTAACTCACTGGGGACATGAATTCTATCTTAGGTATGTGTGCATAGCTGTACCCCTGAGACTTAGCCCAGGCATATATTACAAACTCAAAGAATACTTTTTGTTAGTTAATTGATCAAATAATTGTGCACCTGCTCATTTCAAGTTCAATAGTGTGTACTTTACCTAATATTTTATCTAGGGAATGTCATTTTCTTACATATCCTTGCTTTTGTTTTCTTTCCTATTCACAGTTCTAGTTGACTCTCTTTCCTCAGCCATTTTTCTTTATAAGGAAACTTAAAAAAAAAAATCTCTGAGCATTACCCTGTGCAGAGGAGAAATGTAAAACAAAAAGCTCTGCTGGGTGTCCTTGCTATGCATGAGGCTAGCCTCACAGACCAGGTCATCTTCTAATCTTAGCAGAGCTTCAAATCACCATGTGTCTTGGGCTTTCAGGTTTATTCAGAAATAATCAAAATCACAAATTTCAAGTCTACTCTTTTTTCACATTAAATGTACCCTATTCATATTTTCTCTCTTGGGAAAGGCAAACGACTGCAGCCCTTATTTGTGTATCTCTAAAAGTCCACCTCTAATTCAATCCTTCGTGTGACCGTAGCCCCGTATCTGCTTGCAGCAGGGTGTCAGCTGTGGTTTGTCAAGTGGAGCGCCTAGTGACTGCAGTATAATGTGGCCTTGGTGCAGGGAGTTGTGAAGGCTGGCTCCAGACCCCGTGACACCACTGTCACTCCAGGTGAATTTGGAGAACAGCTCGACTGTACCAGACTTCCCTGGAAAACTCTGAATACCCCTCGAATGTGGTTTCTCTCACCGACCTGGTGAAAGAATTCTGAACCCTAACTGAGAATTTTGACTTGCTCCGTGGCTCTATCAACACTAATCCAATGTGGTGGTAAAACAAAGTGTGGAGGAGATGTCAGCCCTGGCAGATTCAAGCAGCACTGAGATAACCTGCAGGTTTATAAACCCGCTGCTGCTGCCAGAAGGCTTCTTAATGTGCTTCTCTTTAACTCAAGCCTCTTGAGAGACTGGCCTAGTTAGAGCAGTATTCATCAGACAGGAGAAAAGGAGAAATGAAACCCAACTGCTGTCATTTCTGAGCCTACTAAAGACAGAATTTCTGGAGAAGGGTCCGGTCCATCTCAGGTGTGCTCAGGGGTTGGGTGCAGTGCAGGGCAGCTTGGGTCTTAAGTGGGCACTTGAAAATATTCTTTCAAAATGTGACTTGAACATACTTAACATTTCCCTTCTAGGCAGAGAACACCCAGGAGAGTTTGGAACATGAAGTAATCGCAGTACCACATTGGGTGGCAGAATGTCTGTTTTCTTCGTGAAGTGCACAGAGCAGAGGCACCTATGCTGAGGTCTGATTGCTTTCATGCTTGGAGAGAAAATCAGTATTCCACATTCACGGTGTCTGACATAGCATTTTTCTGGGGTGGTCAAAAGGGATTTATACTATTTGTTGCAAAATATCACAGTCTTATTTTTATAAGGATAAACCAGAGTGGGGATGGCATTCTTAGGTGCCACCTGGTTTTCACACTTCTGGCGAAGTAAAATTTAATTGAGTTTTCAAAGGCAGGAAAATATTCTGTTGCTGGGAAATATAGCATAAAGGATTTCTGCAAGCTTCCTCTGGGTTTTCTTGCAAGCTTTAAATGAGAATTTTCTGCCAATTTTCTGGCAGAAGCAGAGGAGACATAGCAGTTTTGCTGGTGGTTTTGATTATGAATTGTCTATATGGCATCAATAAAAATAACTAGACCTGGGTCTGACGGGCACTGAACTTCCCTAAAATGCTAATAAAAATTACAAGAGAAGGGAATAAATCTTAAATTTTAAATATTTTTTCTTATAATCCATATGGAAAGACTATTTCTCAGTATTTTAGTGTTAAAACTACAATAACTGGAGAGGAATATGTTCTCTTCAAAGTGCCAATAAAAATGCAAAATGTCATTTTCCAGTGCAATTCGGCCTGAAATCAACCTGTTTTATGGTAATTATGGGCTCTGGCACCAGAACATAGCAGAGCTTTAGAAAGATTGAATGAGTGATTGAGACCAACCTTCTTTAATGTGAAACATATGAAATGATTTGTGCAGAGTAAAGGCAGTAGGGTACTGTCACCCTCCCCTCTCCAAGCTATGCATAAAACTTCAGTAATGCCCCGTGGTAGCCATATCGGCATGAAGGAGTGAGTGAGAAAAATATCTTCAGGATAATGAAAATAGTGTAGGAAAAACCTTTTATATGGTGGAAGGGAAATTTCTTATAAAGGTATAAACTCTGAGACAGATGATGATGCCCAAAAAGATGAAAAGTGCCTTTCATTGGCAAGATTCTAGTGCATCGCTATGAAAGGAAAACCTTACATATTTCTCATAAGCACTGTGGAGGACCCAATAATGCATCACCAGATGCCACATGGCATCATAGCGCCAGGTGCTACTCAAGCCAAGAGAAACGTGGCAACACCTCTCACTTTCCTTTTTCCAGGGTAATCTCAACTCCTTGAGATACACGTGTCCTGGCATAGTGGTTGCCTTAAGTCGGTTTTATCTGTAAAATGAAAGAAAAATAGAAGTATTTAAATTTTACGCTGTTCAGGTGTCCCATATCATAGACCCAAATAGAGGAGTGGCTGAATCTTCTTCAGTTTAATATTTTTAAAAATCAAAATTATAGCATATATGCTTAAAAAGTCCATTTTTCTGTGAATTTTGTTGCATAAAACCATCAGCCCCCTAAACTCTCCCCTGAATTTTTTCCTTCTTAGAGACCATTGTTTTCAACAAAGTAAGCTGATTCTTTGTGTCTATTTCAGTGTCTTTAAGTTATATGTTTCTAATATTTATTGTTTCTTAATATATCAGGTTCTGACATTGATCATCACATCTCTCTTGCTCACAAACCCCCATCACAAACACATGCCTCCTTGGATCCTCTTTTTTTTTTTCAATACACTTTTGTAAAATTTCGCTTAGGTCAGCAGCAAAAGTTTATGTTCCTATGATTATGTAAATACTATTTCTAACTGAGCCATGCAGCTGCTTATTATTTCTTTCTTGCACAACTTGTTTTCCTTAGAGTTAATAATTATCCTGGTTTTCTGATTGTGTATTTGTTTTTTCTGCTTTTATCAGTTGCAAACTCTAGGTCTTTTTTCGAATTCTCTTTTCAGTACATTCTAACATACAAAGTATTTTGTGGCATTCATCTTGGGGAGTCCCGCTGAGCTCATGACACTGCTTTTTTTTATTTGCTCATCATTACTCTGTGAGCTCTCTCTGATTTCCTTGGATGTTAGGCCTCTTGTTCCCTGGAAACCACATCTTCCTCTTTCCTGGGTTACTCTCTTATTTCAGTTCACACAGTTATCAGTACCTGTTTGAAAAAGGGTTCATGAAAGGTACATGGTTTGAAACCTTGTATGTTTGAAAAATTATATATTTTACAATTTTTTTTTGAGATAAAATTGACATGTAATAGTATATGTTTTAGGTGTGCAACAGAATGATTCAGTATTTGTGTATATTGTGAAATGATCACCACAACATCTACTTAACATCTGTTATCATACACACAGACTTTTTGTTCTTGTGATGAGAACTTATAAGATTTACTTTCTTAGCAACTTTCAAATATGCAGTATAGTGTTATTAGCTATATAACATTGGAGTGAACATGGGGTGCATATCTCTTTTCAATTTAATATTTTTGTTCTCTTCAGGTAAATACCTAGAAGTGAAATTGCTGGATTGTATGGTAGTTCTATTTTTTTTTTTATGGTAGTTCTATTTTTTTTAGTTTATAGTTTTTTGAGGAACCTCCATACTGCTTTCCATAGTGGTTGCACCAATTTACTTTCCCACCAGCAGTGTAGGGCAGTTCCCTTTTTTCCACATCCTTACCGACATGTGTTACTTTTTCTCTTTTTGTTGATAGCCTTTTTAATAGATGTGTGGGGCTATCTCATTGTGAATTTAATTTGCATTTCCCTGATGATTAGTGATGTTGAGCATCTTTTCGTGTACTTGTTGGCCATCTGTTGTCTCAAATGTTTTTATTTTATCTTCAAACTTTACTGAGAATTTGGCAAGAACTCTAGGTTGGAAATAATTATCTTTCAGAAGTTTGATACCATTGTTCCATTTTCTTCTTGCTTCTGCTTTTACAATTGAAAATTATGAAGCTCTTATAACTCCTGATTCTGTTTTTAGTATGTTCTCCTCCCACCCCACTCCAACTCTTTGTCCTTAGTATGCTAAACTTTTGTGACAATATGCCTCACTGTGTATCTATCTGTTGGTGTGTTTGCTGGGCATGTAGAGGAATATTTCAGTCTGAAAAATCATGTTCTTTATTTTTGGTAAATTTGTTTACAGTTCCTACATATCCTATTAGTTGGATGGTGATTTTCTTGGATTGCTTCTTTGATTTTCTTATTCTGAGTCTCTCTCATGTTTATTTTTTAATTTATTTTTCTGGGAGATTTCCTCAGCTTTATACTCTAACACATCTATTGAGATTTTAATTTCTACTATAAAATTCTAAAAAATGTCCAGAATTTGTTCAGGTTCTGTGGATGTACCTGTTTGAACTATCTTTGTTTCATAGATACATCTTTTCTTATGTCTCTGAGGATATTAATTGTTTGGAAGTTTTCTTTTCCTACCTGTACTATATTGTTTTTCCAATCTGCTTCTCCCCTCTGTTTATATCTGTCTACATATTTCGTGATAGAGATTTTCCTCAAATTCAGATGATCTTTGGCTGTCTAGTCATACTAAACGTAGGGCACTAAAAGCAGATTGGAAACAATATTGTTTACCTTAACATAATACTCTAGGGACCATAATAAACCCTTCCTCTGAAAACAACTTAAAATGCTGGATAAAAATATTCTTGAATGTATCCATGTGCTGGCAACATAAGAAGATATTTAAAGTAGGTACTGAGTAAAGGCAGGAACTCAATGGCAAGCATAGCAGTGAAGACGACTTTCACTTGGAAAATATTTACTGAACGTGGGCTCAGAGGATGGAGGTCAAAGCCCAGGGCCTACCCAAGTTGCATGAAAGGATGAGTATCCATAAAGCTGAGATATTAAAGGGCTACACCATTTGAATAAGGATGAATACAACCTTCCTTTTCTTCCTCCACTCCCGAATGGGAACTTCAAGGAAAACTATTTGTCTCAAATACTGGTGCTAAAGGTAGGGGGGAAAAAAATCTCTGAGAATTTGTAACCGCAGGCAACTTTTATGCAAATTTGCAGCCAAATACGCACTAGCTAGGTAGAATTATATCTTCAGAGAAAATAACTCTCAACCTAAAATTATATATCCGGTGAAAACTACCATTCAAAAATGAAAATAAAGACATTTTTAGAGATACTAGATAGATAGGTCTCTATAAGCAGCATACAGCTTTGCAAACAGACATAGTTTATGAAAACTAACCTCACAATGCTATTATAAAGCAAATTTCAATATGTTTTAAAGATAGGTGTCATACAGACCCATTTCTGACATTAAAGCAGTTGTTGGAAATTGATAGCAAAAAGATAACCAGAAATACACCATGTTTCTCAAATAAAGAAAAATATGTCTAAATACTTCATGAGTTAAATAAAAAATCATTTTCTTTTAGAAAACAATAAAAAGTGAATATCATAAAAATTACTACATATAAAATATTGTGAAATTCAGCTCTAGTGTTACTTAAGTCTTAAATGTTTTTATCATAAAAGAAGGGATAAAAATAGAGCTCCATCTCAAGAAGTTAGAGAAATAACCCCAAAGAAAACAGGAGAAAGGAAATATATATGGGACAATAAATAAAATTCAATAGAGAATTTAATAAAGTAAATATTCTGTTCTTTTGAGACTAAATTGACAAATATCTGGTTAGGTTATCAAGGCAAAAAAGGAGACAAGGTACAGATAGCTAATAAAAAGTATGAAAAGGGTGACAAGTTTCTGATGCTGTGAATAACAACAAATAATAAAAAGCTGCTCTCAGTAACTTTATGCCAAACTGTTTGAAAACTTAGATAAAATGGCCAAATGCATTGAAAAGCTTACTTAAGAAGGAAAAGAAAACTGGAATAATAGCATAACTATTAAAGATATCAAACCAGTAGCTAAAAAAAAAAATAACTTTCCTACAAAGAAATCTCAAGGAGCAGGCTTTTAAAACTGAAAAATTCTTGGAAACCCTTAAAGAATTAATAATTTCAATGTTGTGCAAATTATTCCAAGGCATATAAAAGTTGAAAATCAGCTATTCACAAGTCTAGCATAACCCTCACAACAAAAACTTGACAAAGAGAATATGAAAAATAACAATGACTGAACAGTCTCACTCATAAGTGTAAATACTAGGTTCTTATGCAAAATATTAGTAAGCCAAAACCAATAATATATTAGAAAAAATTTCATAACCAAGTTGTGATTTTCCCATGAATACAAGTTTGGTTTAGCATTGGAAAAAGTGTGTAATAGATTAGAGAGAAAAGTCATGTAATCAGTTCAATGAGAAAGAAATGACATTTGATAAAATTCAATAGCCAGTTATGGGAAAAACTCTTAGCAAATTGGGAATTGAAGACATTCCTAATAAAGTGTTTCTGGGAAAAATATATTAAATGGTGAAATATTGAAAACATTCTCAATACTGTTGGGAATAAAACAAGGACATTTTACTATGTATTAGTAATCATAGTTCAGTAAGGCAAGAAAAAGAACAATTTTATAGGGATAGGAAGGTGAAAAGGAAAGTATTGTTTGAAGATGATTTAATTGTGTACCTAGGAAAAATTCCCAAGAATCCACAGCTAAGTTGTCAGTTTATATGGAAGCATTTCAAGATTGCTGCATATAAAATCAATTTAGAAGTAAATTGCTTTCCTATAAATCAACAACAAGCATTTAGTAAATGAAAATTTAAAATATCACTTAACAACAGTGGGGAAGTATCGGGTACCTAGAAATAAACCTTATAAACTTTATGTAAGATCTTTATGGAATACATTATAAATTTATTATTGAAAGACATAAATAATCTCAATAAAATGAGACATTTATTATGCTCAAGGATTGGAAGAATCAAACTTCCAATACTTTCTTATTGTAAAATTTGACAAGCTGATTTTAAGATTTATGTACAAGTGCCAAGGTTCAGAAGAGCAAAGGTATTTTTGATGGTGAATAATGTGCAGTGACTTGCCCTGCCTCCCGTCAAACTTACTATAGTAGTTGATTCAGTTTGTTATGGCCACAGCAATAAACAGACCAGTGGAACTACAAAAAAGAGCCCAGAAATAGACCCATACATTTATGGACATTATTTATGATAGCAATAGGATGGCCCCTCAGCAGGGTAAGAACATTTTTCATAAATACATAAAATTTTCATAAATATATGAAATTGTGTTGAGATGTTTGTTTATTAAAAAGAAAATAGTGCTATCAGAATATTACCTCACACTACACACAGAAATCAGTTTCAGGTAGTTAAAGATCTCAATCTAAAAATTTTCAAAGAAGCTAGAGGAGAATTCTCTGTCTCTTTTTTATTCTCTTTTTCTCATCTTGTTTCTGAAAGGATATTTTTTATGGGTATAGCATTCTGGGTTGGTTGTCTTTTGTAATTTTGAATCTATTCCATTGTTTGAGAATTCAGCTTCCATTCTCATTGTTATTTTAAGGTATTGCTATTTTTTTCTTTTTTCTTTAAAACATTTTAGGCCTAGGATAGTATTACTTTTTACTTAAAAGTATTTTTATTTTCTTCCTTTAGGCATCTGTATCCCCAAGCATTCCAGGATCATCTCAATTCACTTTGGAAATTGAAATTGTTTGAAGGTTGACTTTACTTCCCATGAGGCCCTGTTTACTTCGAATGCAATCCGGTTACCATTGGAAAATGAGACATTAGTAGTTCATGTCATATAGTGGCAAGACAGTTACTTAAAGTATTACAGTGATATCCTTGAACCAGGTGCTCTGTCACATGTACATTTTGTCAGATCAAGTGTCCATTACTATGTCAGGCAACTAGGATAGTAATGAAAACTCAGGATGAGGTAGAGTAGCTGCTTCTGGCTGTGCTAAAGAACCTAAGGGCAGTAATGACAGGCTTAAGATTCTAAGTTCCTGGCTCAAGGCCCTGGATCCAGGGACTTCTTTCCTCTAAATGAAGCTCTTTCCTTATAGCTGAAAGGCTAATGTAGCTGAGAAAAAGAGTTTGAGCCTGTGGGTTCCAATGAATTTAAGCTTTTTCCAGATCTCTCATAAGAACTAAAAATATTGATAGGGAAAAAGTGAACCTGAGACTTGAAAGATGGTTTTTAGGGTGGATTTGGATAAATCTTATTACCTTGAATCACCAATGGCTCTGTGCTGCCCTAACCAGCAGCAGCAGCCCTCACCAGTCTGGTGAGGCTAGTGGTGCCTCAGTCGGGGTCACTAGCTCATAAGGGATTGTCTGCTCCCCACATACTCTGTGTATGTCACCCCTTGACAGCTTCACACCTAAAAATCCCAACATGCCTTAAGGAGATAAGTACAGATGTGACCAGTAATGAGATGTTTACATAACAAAATCATTCCAAGATTTAGCTAATGTATAGTAGAAGAAATCTCAAGAAAAGGCATGAAATAGAATATAATGATGCTAGACCAGGAAACAAGGAACATAATTTTCAGGCCTCATCAATATGGGTGTACTTACCAGAAATTGTGAATTCAATACATGCCTGAGAATTTGTGTCTGGTTCTAACTGTGTCAGTTAGTTGGCTTGAGACATGAGTATTCTCCTAAACTAACAGATGAAGGTGCCATAAGTTCCTTGGTAAAACATTAATGCAGGAATCCAAAGATTTAGGAGTGGATTTATCATAGGCAACCCACTCACGCACTTCCTAGATATACATCGTAAAAGGGCCCAGAGTATATTCTTTATACCATCCCATCAAGAAATCACGTGGTGAGGGCCCATCACTGGAGCGGCCGCTGCATTTATAGTGGTTGCTATACAGGAAGAAGGTGTGAGATGCTGCCCTCAAAATAGTCCACTTGCTGGAAATAGTCCACCTTATTTCAATGGGAATGTGTGATGGAATCAGGGCGGTAGAGGCTGTGAAGCAGTGTGGCTACCAAACTCGGTAGCAGAGTTGGACTCGTTAATGGGATGGTTTGATCTGAAGTGATCTTTGGCAGTCGTTAGTTGGTCCTGCTACCTACAGTGTTGGGAGACATGAGCAGTGTGCTGGAGCCCAGCCTGCAAGTGACTTAGGTCTGGGGAACAGTGACTGGTTCAGCATTCAGCATACTTCACTATAATTGCAAGTCATGGCTTGCCACTCATTTCCAGGCTGAAACAGTGTTCTCTGAATCACTTTATCCAGAATCTCCTTGAATGAAAAGGGAGGGGGCCAGAAATTCCTGAGGAATATTCCTTGTTTTTTCACATGTGCAAAATTGTCTATTGTCTTTATCCTTGAACAGTAGTTGGGGTGAAAAATCATAGTGTCACTTTCTTTCCTTGAGGATATGGATGTAGCAACCCTGTCTTCTAGATGTGTTATAGCTGCATCCACACTACCTTCTCCTGTAAACAGACTTCACTGTCTTTTTGCCTATCTTGCTTTTTGAGAAGTATGCCAGACTGATTTTTTTCCCCCCTTATATGTCACCTGCTATTTTTGTCTGGTTTCCCAATGCCTAATTTGTTTTCTTTAAATTTTACTAGTTACAATCTACTTGATGGTAGTTATGGGCCAGTTTTTCTTGGGACACATATTCTTTGGCATACAAATTCAAGTTCTTTTTTATTTCCGAAAGGTTTCTTGAATTATATATAAGTATATGTGTGATTCCATTATTTTAGTTTTTCTTCCTTGGGTTATGAAAACTTACGTTTCACTACTTTCCCTAGCTATCATTTTCTCTTCTAATCCTTTTTATCTTTTAATTTCCATTTTGGGGGATTGATTTCCTCCTTTTATCCTCTGTTTCCTTTTCTATACTCAAGCAGTGTCCATTTTCCATCACACACCTTCTAATTTTGCATTCATTTCTGTGATAACCTCATTTTTTCCTCTCTTCCTTCCTTGGGCTGCACGTTCATGTTTCATTTGCTCCAGTAGTTTCACTGTTCCTTGCATTCTTGCATTTTATATGTGCAGCTTTGTGCTTTAGCATCGCAGACACCATTAAAATAATCCATGGCGTTTTCAAACTAATGGCGAAATTGTCCAGTCTCACTATTCATCTCCCCAGTGGCAGATTTTTCTGGAGATTAGCCTGTGTCTGTCATTTTCATTTGCTGCTCCTTTACTGCTTTTCTGTGACAGATCTTTGAGTTGGATGTTTTCTTTTTGATAACCTGTCTTTGGATGAGGTGAGTTTATCTGGGGCCAACTATCTGTAGGAGGCTCATATGGAAGAGTAGTCAGGGCTAGCTTTAGGATGATTGGAATTTGTATTAGAGCTCAGGCATTTGTGCATAACTTTGGTTAGCCTTTACCAAAGGAATGGAAATGGGCAGATATCTGGGGAAGTCCTGTGTGTGTGTGTCTTTATAATGCAAAGTCTTCCCTCTCCTTCCCTTTCCCTTGCAAATATGGCCTGTTTGTGTGACTTTTTCATTGGTCCCCTTCTCCTTTACTTCTTGGAACCAAACCAGGTACAGGGAAATCCTGAGACTAGACAGAACACACACTTCCAACTCTTGAAAACAATGGGTTTTAGGTTTTGCACTGCAGAGTGTGCTCCTCATCTCTGAGGTGGCTACTTTTCTGGCACTTTCTGTAACCCTAGAGTCCTCTCAGTACTTCCCCCTCACCTCTTCTTGTTCCTTCCCCAGGGAGTCCTCCACATATTTTGTGATTTGTGCTTTAGCTGAAGTGGATTTTGCATTTTGTATTTCATTCTCTAAAAGTCAATTTGTGTCTTTATTTAATTCAACTAGTACTCACTGAGCATTCTCTCTGTGCCAGGTACTAGACAGTTGGAGGGAGGACCTAAAGACAAACTCTTTGTTTTTGAGGATTTTTAAATTTAATATAGTGTGGCATAAAAAATAAATAACAATGATCACCCTCTCCAAAAAAAAAAAACCCACCTTGAAAGGCAGAATGTGTTAAATGTCAAAGCAGAGGTTCAAAGTGGTAGTTTAGAACAAAACTGGAGATCAGGAAAGGGTGGCAGTTAATAACAGCACTTCAAGGCTAGGAGCACCGTACTCAGTGTATCAAAGGCACTCAATAAATAGTTAATGGACCTAGAAGAAGATTCACTTTCAGCTGAGAGAACAGATCTATAATAAACTTGCCCTTAGTGTAATTTTAGGAGGAAACTATACATGCAGTTCTAAGATACTCTGACTCATTCTTTATCTAGATTTCTTTCTGGATCAGTTCATCTGTCTCACAGCTTATAGTCTTTTCATTAATTCTGCTGTCAACTTTTTGGAGAATAGATTGGTGTAACTAGTTTCTTGTTATCTTTCAAAATAGATGTAGAATGGGAAGGTTTATGGGAAATTCATCTAGTAGGTTTCCTTGATCCTGTGTGAAACAAAATTCCCCTATCAAAAAACTAAATGGTATTTTTGGGTTGGCATCCGAGGTCCTTAAGTAACGTAGCCCTATACAAAATTGCCAGACTTACTTCCCATGGTGCCCTGATTTTCCACCCATTCTTTTGACCTGTCCTTTGTTTTATGTAGAATGGTCTCCCCTTTATATCCATCTGTCAACATTAGACCCATTCTCCAAAGTCTGTTCTTCAAAAAATTGAGAATGCAAGATTTTGTTTGAAGTGTTAATTCTCTAATGGATAGAGGCATAATATTCAGTGATTAGTTTTTATAATCAGTGTCATTTAGCCTTTCATTCTTTCATTTTCTTGATTCACTATTATTGAAAATATTATTTGATTTATATTACTATAATAAGCTTCAATACACCTTTCTTTTGTTTGTTCTTCTCCCCACTTTACCCCTCCACTACCCTCTTCTCTATGCCCTTTCTCTTCTTTTTGCTCTGTTTAGTCAATTATCAATCAGTTATTCATGGGGGCACATACTAGATGCAACATAGCAATGATTTTTTTAATGAGGTGCCTGGTTTTTTACTGTTCTAGGCACAATGCTGTATTTATCATAGCATATGGTCTTGGACATGTTTACAATCCTTTCTTTTGTTAAAAATAATTTGTTTATAGATATCATAAAATCAAACATAACTCTTGGCTCACATAATAGTATTCATCACCAATACCACCATAATAACAGTAACGTTTGGCTTGAATAGACCTATCAATTTTATAATCTATTATGCTTGTTTTCTGATCTTCACTATTGTGGTTTTTGTGCATTCATAAAAAAGCAGAGAATAAAAGCTTAGCAGTTGACATGCTGTAAAAATTAACAGAACATGATTTAGGATTAAAGGAGGTAATGATTTAATTTTAGAGTTGCGGAGCTGAGCTCTGGTGGTCTGGGAAGCTCTGGGGAAAATCCAGATATTGGAGTGACAGATTTGGGTTGGAATATTTTGTGAATGCAACAGCAGATGCACTGATGGGAGGCCTTTCCAATCAAGATGTTGCCTCAGATGACCTCAGACATTATAGTTCTCCCAAGGCTCTAGATTTGATGAGAAGTTTTCTGTTTAGCCAAAACTTGAAAACTATTTCCCTTCACACATTATTTAAAGAGTTATTTAAAATGACATGGTTTGTAAAAACTATTAACAGGACATAAATATATGGTCTTTATGCCAGTAAAGTCTGTTTATAGTCTTTAGACAGCTTAAATTAAGGTAAATATCCTTTATGGTAATTGTCCTGGGGCTATAAATATGGCTTATGTGTCTCTGTATCCTTTGCTTCCTGGTGGACTTGAAATAGCAGTAACGGCCTTTCTGAGACTCTGAGACTTCTGTGTCTTCTACCTAATTATTAAAAGTATACACCTTGGAAAATTTGCAAGGATTCACTAAGGTATTGTTAGAGTTAATACATTTAAAAAGTTTGAAATTTTGTACTTGTGGTCTTTGAGCTATTGAATCCTTGAGAGTGAGGCACCGTTGATTACTTTGGCCACTGTACATTTTTTGTAATTTTTTTACTTGCAAGCACTGCTAATAAATAATATACAGCATATTCACAACCTGTGTTAGTTGGCCCAGTTCAGAAGTAATCTACAGGAACTCTGTCATATGGTAAATACATTCAAATACCAGGAGGATATCTTCATAACTCTGTAATCTTTAAAATTATGCAATAAATCAAATTACTTGTAAAGATTTTTACATCTCACCCTATGATATCACTTAAATCCCAGTTCAAGGAGGAGTTTTAACAAATGAGAATTCCAGAAGTTATAAAATTAAGTAGAAATTTTGATAATTTGAATAATGGGAGCTGCACCTTGACAATAACCATCCATACTTTGTACCAAGATCTTAATTTGACGTGATGGTATGTTTTAGTTTTGTTTGGATCTACTGTCAAACCTTAAAAACATTAGTAAATGGTACTCACACTTTTAAGTCATAAAAAGAAACTAGATTTGTTTGCAGTTTTTTTAATCTGTTGTTAATAAACTTGAAAGAACACAGCCCTGTCTAATAAACACATCAAACTAATGGGTACCAGTGCAGTTCAGAAGATTGCTTGTTGTTTGGTGTTTAGATTTCAGTCAGAATTAATCAACAATGAACGGGGCCTGCTGTATTTATTAGCAACTCAAATCCCTGTGATTTAATGCCAGGTCCCTTTGACTCATTCCAGTGAATGCTGGCAAGGTTACAGCACTGATACATACTTACATCCTCGGGTCTTAAAAAGAAAGGGAAAAATAGAGCCTAAAACCAGACCACAGGATTGGCAAGAATTTCATGAGAGCCATTTTGAATTTAGTCCTGTGCAGTGAGCCTGTGAATAGGAAGCAATTGATTCAGGAACAGTGGAGCCTTTTTCTGCCTGAAGAAGCCTTCAGCCATTTAGATGGCTCCCTGGCCTAATCCAGGCTGCCTTTGTCTTTTATTTTATATATTAGGCTACTTCTCACACTCTATATTGCTTTTATTTTCTCTCTTTGAGCCTCCAGATTTCAGGGACAAGGAGAGGTTGCGGGGGGTTTAATGAGGGTGCTGCAGTGTACACACTCTCTCCCACAGATTTATGAGTCACTAGTACATTGCTGCTTGTCTCAGTCGGCACTAGGGTGTTCTTTTAACAAAAGTGTCAACTTTTGAATGAAGCCTCTGGAAACAGATGTAGAGATTAACCTTGAGAATGCATTTTTCTGAGGCTCCAAAAACGTGCCTTACTTGTGCAATAGCCCTGGTTCTAGACATTTATTTTTTCAAAGTGATCTCATTTCTCAATTACAAAGACTTACATTCTTTACCATTCATGTTCAGAAAATTCCATGGCCCTTCGCCATTCCTGCTGCTTCCCATGTCTGGGGGCTGCCTTTCGAGAGCAAATTATTTGTGGAAAAACATTATTTATCTGGAAACTCTTCAGTGAAAACTTGATGGAATCATTGTTACTCTGGGGACCATCTTTCCCCTTTAGAAGATAAGACTTGCCAGCACTCCCCTCCAACAACTTCCTGTGGGAAGATAGCCGGCTTTTGGCCTGATAAGTAGTTTCACATTGAATGAGTGGTTGCTGTCCCATGGGTCCTTTCCCATCCTTCCCAGAAACAAACTTTTCTCTTTCTCTTGCTCTAGGTCATATTGTCCTTTTTCTCTCATTTGGAAAATTCGAAAAATTTGAAAAAATTCTGAAGAACCAATGTAGGCCAAAATGGACATTTCTTCAAGTATCTCTACGTTAATAGTAGAATATATCTCAAACTGCTCTCAAACAAATCCTTACTTTAAGAAACACCGAGCATGTTAATCCCATACCTCTGTTTCTCCTCTGGTGCTTTTCTGTCCAATGACATGTTGCCTTTCGGCAAATAGAAGACTTTGTGGTATGATGTGGCCTATCTTTTTTTTTTTTTTTTAATTGTAAATATTCAACACAGAGAATGAATACTACAGAATCCACCACTTTGGAATGACTTGATTGTGAATCAATGTCCTTGTTTTCCCTCCTTAAAAATGGTCTCTTCCATTCATATGGGAAACACATGCAGATAGTTACTTCTTTCTTATCTTTAAACAATGTGTATTAATGCATTTCAGCTGGGGATTAAAAATCGTGTTCTTTAAGCATTTGTGTGTGATTGGCAAATGTCCTGACATACAGATATTTTTTTCACTGTTGTAATCATTCTCTATATACTCAGCACTTCCTTTTGTGAGGGGCATTTATTTTGGTGCTGCCATAGTTAATTTTCTTATCGTGTTGCTTATGGATTACATATCTTAAGGGCATTGCTTGTAAAGAGGAACTTGGCTCAAATGAAAAATGTTTAAATTTAAGACCAAATGCAGATTTTTGACGGAAGATGGCAGAGAAAATGTTTGCATCCCAATTTATTCCTTGAAATAATAAAAGACAACAATGGTGAAAAATGAATAAGAAAGGCTATCTTCAATAAAAGTAGGCATGCTCAACTAGGCAAACCATGATAACAAAGTAGAGATACCAAAAACAGTGAAATTAGGACCAAATTGAGATAGCCTCAGTCTTTTGGCACATGTATCTCTGATTTCTGGCAGTAAGCAGAGTGCTTTACAAGTTGGGGGCCCAGTCTTAGGAGGCCCAGCTGAGGATCTCTTTCTGGAAGGACAGTCTGAGGGTTTGGTTTGGCCGCAGGAAGATGACTGGATTCAAGTTTACACGGCCGACAAGGAGCAGGGTCAAGGTGTCAACACAGGATTACTTAGACACTGTTTTGTGACAAGCAGGCTGACCACTAGGAAGAGGAAGGATGTTAGAGGACAGAGTTCGTAGGGAAGCACAGGCAGCTGAAGGCCTCTGCGGCGTGCTGGAGCCAGCTTACGTTTGCTCTGTAGAGCCAGTTAGTAAATTTTGAAATTTTGCAAGTTGACTGTTAAACACAGTCATCATTAAAAGTTAAATTAACAATAAATTATATTAAAAACAAAGGCACTAAGTACTCAAAATTCATCACCCCTTAGTTAGCATATTTTACTATTACACTGATTGCATTGAGGTATTTACACTGATTGCATATGATTGTTGAAAACCATAATATAAAAGTGCCCTACCACACATTTCTTTTCAACCCTGCAGTCAGAGATAGCATGCTGACCACAGCATGAGGTCAGCATTGATATCAGTCATCATGGGAGTATTATACCATGAAACACAGCAAGTGCTACATATTGGCACTTGGTTTATTGTTTTATTTGTTGTTTAGACTAACAATGATGGAGAACATGTTAATAACAGATTAAATTGACAGTGTATGTCTATAGCACAAAAACTGAGGAATTATCTTTCTAGTATTTGAATCTACTGTTTGGTTCATCAAATAAGTCACTCAGGTCATTGATGAAAGAGCAAATTTCCCAGATACATATTTTTGCGGTTTCACTTTCATCTTACTTACTAACATAAATGAAAATATCATCCAGCATTTGTGATGGAACCATACTGGTTTGTCAGTCACAACCGTAGGCTGAGTACAAGTTTGGAAAAACTTAATAAAAGCATTCTGGGAGGATCAACTGACTGTATGGACTTTATAATATTTTTAATTACTATTTGTGTACCATACATTCTTTATATTAGTAACACTTACAAACAGCTTGTGGTATGTGTATATAAAATGCATATAAAAATGTACACATGATTTTTAGGATAGACAATAAAATGGTTATCGACACCCACAGATGCTTCACAGTGCCCTAGCAAATCCTCTTCACTCTGTGTTGGAGCATGAGGACAGGAAAAATGGAGGTCTAGCAACTTGAACCATGTAACTGGAGATACCCATAGGCCTCAAAATTAGTGAGAAAGTACTTTGAGAAAATGCATTTGAATTCAAAATACTTGCAGTCCCAATTTTCCTCCCTGGCTCCTCCCACACAATCTTAGCTGGTCCTGAAAAAACTATCCCCATTCAAAGATATCATTTTCTGAAAAAGAATGAGCATGGGATCTGTATGCAGATATTGAAGACAAAAGAGAGAAGAGTAGTATTTAATCCATGTAAAGTTGCACATAGTGCTCAAGTTATTATTATATCATGTTGTTTTGTTATTATGAGGCAGGTGATTAATTCACATCAGAATAAGGATTATGTTCACAAATAGAAAAAAACCTTTCAAACATGCAACTCTCCTTATTATCAAACAGGTTCAGAACAGTATTACTTTTATGAAATAAGAGGCCATAGAAGGAAAGCAGTGAATCAAAGAAGAGAAAATTATAGAGGAAGGAAACTGTTCCCAGAGAACCTGAGAAGTTTGGATCAAGTCAAACCATTTGAGTATGAAGGACACAGGCAGATCATCTCAGGCATGAAAGAATGCAAGGAATAGAATACCCGTGCATCTTCCATTAAAATGTATGTGATGATGAAATCTAAACTATATATATGTATAAACTATAAAAATAAAAAACTATAAAACATATATAAATATATATGCAAATTTCTTTATTTGAAATCAGAGAATCTCATTTCTAATGCTCTTGGAATATCAAAAATAAACCAACAACCATATATATGAACACAAAGAAAGCATTGATAAATTCTATAAACTAGAAAAAGTGTATAATATAGATCACAGTACACTGAAACTAAAAATGTATTACAAAAATGGGATAACAAAGTCCCAACCATCTAGAATTAAAAGCAACAATAACAAAACAACTCTCAAACAATTTTTAGGCCACAGCAAAAATCAGAACTGAAGTCACAGGGTACATAGAAAATACCAGTAATTTTAAAGTACTACATGTTGAGAACTTTGTTACAAAGCTGAAACCAGGCTGAAGAGAAAATTCATGGCTTTGAGCACAAATGAAATAATCTTGTAACAGAATAAGTTAGGAAAAAGATCAACAAAACTATCTTTAAAGTAAAGGTTTAATAAAAATAATAGCAAAAGTTAATAAAATACAGAAAAACAGTAGAACTAGTATGTAAATGAATCTCCCAGTAGCACAGATAAATCACTAGCTAATCTAACTAAAAAGAAAAAGAAGATGCCACCAACACACAAAATTAGAAACCAAAGGGAAAATAACCAGATACAGAGGAAAGTATAAGAAATTTTGTTTTTCGCAAGTATATTTGGAAACCTGGGTATATGGATGATTTTCTAGGAAAGTACATGTGACCAAAATTGATGTTAGATGAGAGGGAAACTCAAACAGAACAATTACAGAGAAGAAAATGGAAAAAAAATGCTATCCCTTTAGAAAAGGGCAAGGCTTATAATTGTGAATCCTTCAAACCTTGAGAAAAGATGTCAAAGCTCCATGTACATTGCTCTGGAATGGAGAAGAGAATGGCTTCTATTTTATTTTTACAAAACTACCACAACATTGAAACTCATTCCTAAAAAAAGAAATTTCACATTTAGCTTACTAAACTGGACAGAACCCAAAGTAGAGTTAGCCAACAGTAGAATACCATGTAGCCATTAAAAAGGAAAATGTATATCTATCTTTATATCAATATAGAAAGATCTTCAAATATATTATTAAATAAAAAAGGAAGTTCAGAACAATGTATAAAGTATGTGTTCATTTGAGAAAAAATAAACATAGATTTATGAATGGAACATTTGATGAAACTGTTAATGGTGGTAAGTGACATTGGGACTGTGAGAAAAACTGTTGATTTTCATTGTAATGTAACCCCCATTATATATGTATTTACTTTCTTTACTAGTATTATTTTCATTAAATCGTTCATCTGATCCTTAGCAACAAAAGAGAATTTGCATAGTAGTAAATTGGCCATCTACTTCTTAGATTATACAACTGGTGTAGAATTGCAGACATGACATCTATTTTACGAATGTGTTTTCACAAGACCGCATATCTAATAACATTTTTTTCTTTCATTCTTTATTAATTAGAATTTCCAAGTGGAATCACTGCTGAGTATTCCATAGAAAACTTGACCTTTCAGCCAGGTCATGAGGTTTGAAGTACCTGACCAGTTTTATCAGAAATATACATTCTTTAAAGTGATAATAGTAGTTTCATTTTCGTCATATATTTCCAGTTCTCTTTTTAGCTAGAGAGAATAACTATTACACTGTAGAACAGAATGGCATCAGGACGTCTCGTGTTTTTTTCTCCCTTAATAAATTAGGATTATTGACCTTTTTTTAACATTCAAATAACACTGACAAAGTTTCTGAACATCTTAGTTATCTGGCACCTGTATAGTTCATGGTGATTTTTAGGCTGGTGTTTTTGACTATTCAGCTAGATGGGCACTATGTGAAATGCATTTGGGAAATTTTATAGAGAGGGTCTGGTCCTCCTGAGGATGCCATGGAAGCAGATTCCATGAGCTAATAATGGAATCTTTAAGGAGATGATTTTTCTTTTCTTGAGGAAAGAGTGTTTTGAACAGTATGAGAATTTCAGTGCCTGCAGTATTGCAGGTATTATACTATGTATTGTTGCCTTAAATGGTGTACAAGCAAGAATTCTAATTTACAGAATTTACACGTCAGAAAAGACCAAGAAGTTAATAAAAAAGTCTGAGGTTCAGGACAAAGTTTCATTATTAGTTAAGGATTTTAGAGACACGTATTGTCAAAGTGCTCTTAGATTTGGATATATGATAAAATTTGTCCTATCTCTATGTTTATTTACCTGACACCAACTCTAGAACTCAGATATATATTATTTTTGGGGGGTGACTGATCATTGGAGCATTTACAAAACTGGTAGGAGAAATGAAGGAATCTTTTCAGTTCAGTCTGGGGATGCTTCCCAGGTCCAGGACTCTTCAGCATTCTTGAACCTAGACTAATGAGGTGCTAATGGGGTGTTAGTACTGGCTACTAGACCGAGGCATCCAAGAGACAGGAGCATAAACACTCTTTGAAGTGTGTGCCTAATCCTTTGAAGTGTGCTTCTAATGGGAAGATAAGCACTTTTCCTGTGTTAGAGATCCTTGGTTTGATGTCCTACACCCTAAAGAACAGATTCTAGGTCAACAGATTTGCTCCTTTCAGGTAGTACTTAGGGAAGAAACTGCATTAGAGGGGTGGTCGTCCCAGGGCTTGTCCATCTCATGTTTGATCTGGTTAACAGTGCCTCTTTGGGGAAACCTCTAAATCATCATTAACCAGTATAGGTCGTTTTTCTTATACCTCACCCCTGAGAGATAAAAAACAATATAAAAACAAGATAAGCCCAAATGTCACTCTAAACTTTTCTCTTTGACATCTGTTCACTTTCTTTTCCTCTTCAATAACATAATTAAATAAGGTCAGAACTGCCTCTTATTTGTTTTTTTTATTCTCATTTACCAGCACAGCTGTTTGTAAATCTTGAGTACTCAATCTGTTTAATTAATATGTATGAATGAATTGGTTTATTATGTGGACTAAAACTCTGAAGAATATGTTATACTACATGATTCTTAAAACAAAAAAGGTTCTCAACTTAGCAGAAAGCCATATGTAGGACAATACAATTCTTTCTAATATTTATGTGCTTAGATCTTGTACATATTTTTGTTAGGTTTATACTTATGTATTTTATTTTGGGGGGATTAAATGGTATTATGTTCTCAATTTCAAAATCCACTTTTCATTGGTAGTATATAAGAAAATAATTGACTTTAGTCTATTAACTTTATATCCTGAAACCTTGCTATAATTGCTTATCAGTTCCAGGCATTTTTTTGTCAATTCTTTCAGACTGACTGCATAAGCAATCTTGTCATCTGGGAACAAAGACAGTTCACTTCTTCCTTCCCAATCAGTACACTTTTTATTTCCTCTTCTTGTTTTATTGTGTTAGCTAGGACTTCCAGTATGATGATGAAAAAGAGTGGCAAGAGGGGATATTCTTGCCTTGTTCCTGATCATAGGAGAAAGGCTTCTAGTTTCTCATCATTAAATGTAGGGTTTTTTGATTTTTATTTTTGCTGCTCTTATATCAAGCTGAAGACGTTCCCCTCTATTCATAGTTTATTGAGAATTTTTATCATAATTGGGTGTTGGATTTTGGCAAGTGCTTTATGTGCAACTATTGATATGATTATGTGATTTTTCTTTTTTATTCTGTTGGTGTGGATTACATTAATTGATTTTTGAATACAGAACCAGTCTTGTTTACCTGGTATAAATCTCACTGGTCATAATATATAAATCTTTTTATACATTGTTGGAATTCAATTTGATAAATTTTGATGAAGATTTTTGCATCTATGTTTACGAGAGATATTGGTCTGTAGTTTTCTTGTGATGTCCTTAGGGTAGTACTGCTCTCATAGACAGAGTTATAAAGTATTCCCTTAGCTTGTATTTTCTGGAAGAGATTTAGAGAATTGGTATAATTTCTTCCTTAACCGTAGAATTCTCCAATGAACCCATTCTGGGCCTGGTACTTTCTTTTTTGGAAGGTTATTACTTATTGATTACATTTTTAAAATAGATGTAGACCTGTTTAGATGATCTATTTCTTCTTATGTGAGTTTTGCCAAATAGCTCTGTGTTATCTAGGTTATCAAATTTGTGGGTATAGAGTTGTTCATAGTATTCCTTCATGATCCTTTTAATATCCATGGGATCTGTAGTGATTTCTCCTCTTTCATTTCTGATACTGTAATTTTTGTTTTCTCTCTTTTTTCTTAGTTATCCTGACTAGAAGCTTATTGATTTTACTGATCTTTTTAGAGAAATGGCTTTCTGTTTCACTGATTTTCTCTACTGATTTCCTGTTTTCAATTTCATTGATTTCTGCTCTAAATTTTATTGTTCCATTTTTTTCTGTTTCCTTTGGATTTAATTTGCTTTTGTTTTTCTAGTTTACTAAGGTGGAAGGTTAGTTTATTAATTTTAGATCTTCCATGGTTTCTTCTATTTCCCTCAAAGCACTGTTTTCAGTGAATCCCACAAATTCTGATAGGTTGTATTTTCATTTTCATTTAGTTCAAATGCTTTTTAATTTTTCTTGAGATTTCTTCTTTGACTCATGCGTTGTTTAGAAGTGTGTTGTTTAATCTCCAAATATTTTGGGGTTTTCTAGCTACCTTTTTGTTAAATGTTTATTTTTAGTCCAGTTGAAGATGTAATCAAATCTGGATTCTTTTCTCCACTTGCCCCATGAAACTTTGTGTGGGGATCAGGATGTCATAAATTTTTCCAGGTATCTTCTGTATGACTCTATATGAATGACCCATGTGTACTTCAATAGTTAAGCTTCAATCAACTTTCTTTTACCTCAAACAGTTCTACCTCCATTGAGCTCAATATACATTACTGGCAAACTGGACCCAGCCCCTCTCCAACTCAGAAACCTGGAGATCCTCCCAGATTCTTCTTAATCTCTCAGCCTCACATATGCGGTTGGTAATCAAGAAATCAGTTATACATTTGAGGCATTTCTCCATCCCTTTCTCTCATTTCCAATTTTCACCGTTTAAATTCTCTTGATCTCTTACTTGAACTACTGGAGTAAACTCCTAATTTATCTTCCTGCTTTTAGCTTTAGCTTTACAGAACATGTTTAACTCTTTTAATTTGACCCTTTAAGCCCTGTCTTTTGCCTTCATTCCTAGAAATTTAGTTACTTTTCCAGAAAAAGGGCAGACATACTTCTAGATGCTCTTCAGAGGTTACCTTCCTGTGAGGTTTCACTAGAATATTTCTTCCTTTCCCTCCTCCATTTAAATGTCTGCTCCTTTGTTTTTCCACTTTCTTTTCCTTACTTTTTTAATGCCTTTCCCATTTTGTGTCAGGTAATTGTTTACAAGAAGGCTCTCCCACTGTGGGCTCCTTAAAGGGAAGGATTTTTAAAAATTTGTCTTTATTTCTCTTAGCCCAGAGCCTTGCATGTAGTGGGTGCTCTACAAATGTTTGTGGAATGAAGGTTGAATGTGACAAAGCTGTGTAAGAATATGGTGAAAGCTTCATTGTGACTTCATTAAACCTGAGCTGTTCAGACCACCAAAGGGGCTTTGTCTGAAGGGAGAGTGGCACCAATTAGTATACATTGTTGAAATTAGAATAGAAATAAGTTAAAAGTTCTAGTCCCATTCAGGTCCCTGAGGACATATACTTGATGCCTTTCAATGAATGTGTTTTAAAACTTGACTTGTATGAATCTTTATTCTGTTTCCCAGGGATTCCCCTCAGAGTTATAAACACTTAGATGTTGTTAGGCAGATCCTTATTCCAAAAAATAATGCCAATATGTATTCTAGCTTTTTGGAATTGTGGTCTTTCTTTACTTTGTCTCTGTATTTTTTTTGTGCTTCTTGATCTTTCAGTTAACTGAATCCTAAAATATCAATGAAATCTTTCCTTGCCAATGTCAACAATTCCTACTCTCCTCCGGATCCTCCCATTCCCTTTGCCTTTTGTTTTCCACCTGTTCCAGGATTTCAGTAGTTTTGTGTTAGATGTATGGAGACTTGCATTGACCTCTTCTATCCTATGGGTTCCCAGAGGACCGTCATGGCATCATTTTACAAGTTTTCTCCCACGTGGCCTAGTAAAGTATCTTACATAATATAGATGCTCAGTATTAGGTGAGTCTATAATTTAATAATGACAATGGCTAATAAAGGCTGTATAGATGGACCTATAATGACTTCAAAGCAATTCAGAGTGCTTTGAGTTAAAATTTGAGTAGGTGATATTGTTTAGACATTATATCATCTGAAGACTCAATTTCCTATAGCAACTAATGTGGGGTTAAGAGGATATTCTGTGCTGTGCGGTTCAGTTAGGGGGAAGCCACAGCTTGGAAAGAGAAAGGAACCAGTATTTGGAGGGGGCAGCGGAGCAAGGTAGGGAATCCTCAAAGGCAGCTGTTCATTTCTACTCCTGAAAAGATTGGGGGAAGGGAGGGAAGGGAGTGCTACTTTTATAAATAACAACTTGCCGACCACTCATAGAGCCCGCCACAGCGTTTGTATGGGGAGAGTAATTTCAGATAAAAATAGAGGAGAACCATTTTTTTTTCTTTTTTTTCAGTTCAAGCACTTTAAAAACAACTGTGGGAAGTTTTAATCATAGTGTGGTTCTTTCTTTTCTGAAAGAAGAAAAAGACATTTCAATTTTAAATTCAGGGGGTTGAAAGGATTGTGTCATTTCAACCAGAATGGAGCATGCCAACAAGTGGACATGTTTTCATTGTGGAAAGTATGACCTGAAATTGTAACATATTAAATTAAAAAAAGCAAATAATTTCTGTTGTGGGTTTTCTTCCATCACAGGAACACTTAGAACTTGGCTTCATTTGGAAGTGAAAAGTAAAAATATCAGGCAGCATATTCACCACTGCCTTCGAAATAGAAATCTTATTATGTAGGTTGTTTCTTAGAATGGTTAAGATACACTGAAAAAACCCACAAATATTGTCCCTAAGAAAAGATAAACTTTTCTTAGAGGTATTGTGAAAGATTTCCCTGCTAGTTCATTTAAATATTTATGCTTTGATTCTGGGAATTAGTAGATAAAAAGAGGTGCTGACTGCATTGTAACATTCTTGATATTCAGTTCATTGCCTTATTTATCACTAAAACATCTTCTACAGTTCATTGTGCCTATTAGAGATTTGACAGAGATTTGCTGAATAAATTTTAAGATGTGTGCATTAGTCATTTAATGATAACATCAGTTGTCATTATTTCACTAAAAGGATTACTATAGACATTAGTGGTGGAAAAATAATGACTGGTCTTTTTCAAGCCAATATTAGCCATGATTTAATCAAACTGTATTTGTGTAATATAACGATATTCAGGACAGTATATCTTTACAGAGAAATCATGTCTAATGCCAGAATAAGTGCCCCAAAATGAATAAAAATTCACCATGAAGCTGTAGAGCTTATTAGCTCTGAATAAAATATGTTAAATAAATAAACTTATGGTCAGAGTAATTGGTTGCTCTCTTCATTTAGCTAATTAAAAGGTACTGCTAATAAGATATTTGTTTGCTGACAAGAGGTCCTTTCCAAAGTGATTTTTCCACTTGCTTTGTCATAACTATAGGCAAATTCCTTTCTTTTGTAGTTCAGTCTTATATACATGTCATTCATTTTTTTGGATAGGAGGATATGTGTATATATGTAAAGTAAGGTACATTGTTTATGGCTTCTTTCTAGATGTTCAAAATTGTTTTTCCCTATGAAATTTTCATTTATAAACCAAGATGCTTTGTTATTAGTAACAGGCTATTTATGCCTCATAACTCATGGTACTACACTTGGAGCATGGTGGAAAACAGCACTAATGTCAGTATTTTTTAACAGACATTCTGAAGAGTGTTACAACTAGTTTTTTATTTTTTTCTTTTTTCATGACATTTGTGAGGGAAGCTTTCCTTAGATTCTTTTTTGGTGGTTGGATTGTTTCTTTGTATGCATGGTTTCAACCTGGAATTGTTCTCTTTAGTAGAGCAAACTCTTCCCACTCAGGGGGCCTAGATTCTGGCTCCCTGGATTCCAGTTCCAATTCTGCCATTTATTACCTGCATGGGTTCAGTGTAGCAACTCTGCTGCTCAGCCTCTCTAGGCCTCAGTTTTCTCACTTGTAAAGTTGGCAAAATAATAAGAGGACTGTTTGGGGATAGATGAGATGTGATTAAGGTCCTTACCATGCTACCCAGAGCAGCACATACAGAGCCTTCACTGAAGATCGCTGACGATCACAGCTGGGGTTTGTGTTTCTTCTCTTTTGTTAAGTGTGCCTTCTTATGTTTTCCTTTTTCTCAGCTCAGCACCCTCACTCAGCTTTTCCAAATACATTTGGTTTTCCTCTCCTGGTTAATTTAGTTTCTATATGTGGGTATAGAGTATAGCTTTTAAAACAGTGGGACTAGTTGCCATGCAAGGTTTTAGAATAGGTCTCCCTGTAACTGCACCTCCTACAATATGTGTGGAAATCACTTATGTAAGCATCAAAACAATATTTTGCATGTGAAACCAACCTAGGTGTGCTCTCTCACAGTGATGCACGTGTCCTCCTTTGTGATCCTGGACTTACACCATCTCATTCTTTGCATATTTTTCTGTGTCCCTCTATACATGCCTGCTCCTTTACTCCTGCTTAGTCTTTTTTTCTCTGGTTTCTAGCTATCGATATATTTTCCCTTTGACTTGTATTAGAATGAACATTTCTTTTAATATTGCTTGTTCGTGATTCTCATTAGCCTTCTGTTCTGTGTCCTGAATACCCTATGTTCCATTCAGTGAGGTTGCAAAGAGAGCAGAGGTAACATTAATTCAGAGATGGCAACCAGAAGGGAAAGAAAAATCTGGTGCCTCTCTTCTCCACCCCGACTGGAACACCCCACTGCTTTCTGAGGTGCTCACTTATGACTGTCCTGAGTGCTGGTGACAAAGGAGGGACAGCGAAGGGACTTGGAGGGGTTTTGTTTTCCAGGTGCTCCCAGTACTCATTGAACACCATCCAAGCCCCTCAACATGGTAGACGTGTTTTCTGAGACCTGGGCCCTTGTAGTCTCTCTGGCCTTAAATTTTTAAGTTTGTGCCCTGGTATATTTTAAATGTGTACCCCAGTAATACTAAATGGCTTGCAGTTGCTGGCACTTCCCACCCTGCTTTGAACCTACATGTCTTTGCTCATACTCTTTCCTAACTTAGAAGTTCCCTCTGCCCATCTTCACCTCGCTGCCTGCACATCTCCACCCCATCTTTCAAAGTTCAGCCCAAGTTTGTGTCCTCAGGGAAGCTTTCCAGGACACCCTTTCCCTTCTTACTGGACCAAGTGCCCTCCTTTTCCCTGGACGCCACTGTCTGCAGGAAATAACTGTCATTATGTCCTTTCTTAATTTGGAATGATCTGTTTATGGGTCTTTTTTTCTGCCTGGACTAAATTCTGTGACAGCAGACAGCAGATAATATTCATGTCTGTATCCCCACCAGGGAGCATGGCGTGTGGTGCAGTGTATGTGAGCCAGAAGTATTTGTAGAACTCTTAAACTAACCTCACCGGGATTCATGGGGATGGGGGTAGTGATGTGGAAATCTTTACTTCCTTTCAAAGGGCTTGTCTAATAGTGGCCTCAACATTGGAATTCCTTCCTGACAACTTAACCAGCCAGATAATCCAATCGTTCTCTGATTTGTGGTCTTATTCCAGAAGTAACTGTATTTTTTAATGTGAAGTTCATAGCTTTACATTATTTGTAGATATTTTCTTATGTTGTAATACAGCTTGTTTGCCAACAACTTGTATTTCCCATTTAGTCATCTCTTCTACACAACACTTATTAAAATGACGGACTTTCTAAATACATGAGATAAATGCCTATGAAATGCTGAAACAAAATGGGCCATGCAGGAAATTTTCTCATAGAAGGAACCCATAGGCACATAATAGAATGCCGCTCAGAACAAAAACAAACAAGCAATTACCTGAGCTGCTCCCTGTGGGAAGCTCAGCATCCCACCACCAATGGTGATGACTCTTGTGATTTTTTTTTTTCACAGGGTTTGCATCATTCTAAGGAAACTCATTCATATGGTTCTCAACAAATGCACATTTCATTTTCTTGGACAGAAAACAAACAATATGTCTTTGTTCAAGTTTATTTTCCTCTTTCTACTCTGCTTCTTTTTTTTTTAACCAAATATCAAATATGCAATTTTGAAAGGCAGAACAAAAGACTGAAGGGTGGTTGTCATAGGCTGATATATGGGGAGAGAACTGTGAGTTCAGAAACATCCGGAATGTTTGTGATGTGGTAGTTAGCTGCCTGCCTTGTCTTCTTCTGGGCTTCAGCGTTAATCAATTACTTCTAGAATTTGAGTCAGGATATATTTAAATCACAGATGTTTATTGTTATTAGTATGGTACAGATCATATTTGGTCAATCTGTTCTTGGTTTCTCTCTCTTCCTTGCTTTTATTAATCTAAGGTTTTTAAGAATACTATAAGAAGAACCTTGAAATAAGTCATATTTCAAAATATGAGAAATATTTGAGAATAGGTCTTGCAAACTCATCAAGTGAAATAAAAGTATATCTACTATTCTGTGTTAATTGATAATTTATTATAGTTTTAGAGTCATAAGAGTCTCAACTTTGTATTTTTCCTTTTTAATTAGATAAAATACTAGTCATTTTGTAGTTTGTATCATCTGGAATGTCAGATGAAGATTTTGGCATTTGCTTCTTCATGTCGGAGAATTATCAGTTCATTTTGGGTTTTTGTAGAAAATTATTTATTTGAATTAAAAGTCCTCAAGTTTTACTTTCTCTTGAAAACTGAAGTATTTGTTATTTTAGTAATGATAGTTTAACCTAAATAGTTTCATGAAATTTGAAGTTTAAGGAATTGCATATTTCAAAAAGTGTATTTTAGATATACTCATTAGAGTCAAACTGTGAGGTGTCATGCACTTTCCATCCTGAAATGACTTTGAGATTTTGGTAAAAAATCAAAGTTTCATTTCATAAATACTGCTTTTTCAAATAGTTACAGAAAACTACCTTGTAATGCTGAGAAGAAACACTGTTAGGGGCTCATGATTATTAATTATTATTCTCTCCTATACAGTTTGTTTTTCATACCCTCTCCATGTTCAGTGGTAGAAATAAAATGAGATCCTTTAACTATGAGGTTAGATAGCAACAAAGACTCATTTTTCTGCCCACTGCTCACAGAGACTAAAAGGCAAAATTTCACTGAGAGAGTTGTGGTCTGATGGAGATGGGGTGTTCAGAAATAGTAACTTTGAACTTAAAGTTGGAGATTGTCAGGTTGGCATTTCTGTCCCATTTGGTTGAGTATATGAAAGCAGTTCCACATTTTTTCACCAGGAAGTCAGGCTGACTTGTGATGAAAGATGATGAAGACAAATCCTAAACAGGGCTTCCTGTTTGTTTAAACCTCCAACCCGGGAGAAAATTGCTTCCAGTTTCCCTGTACAATCACTGTAATATATTTTCTTTTCAGATTGTTAGCAGACTGTTCAGCTTGTACTTGGCATCTCAATCATGTACTTGGAAAAGGTGAAACCCAAAAGATAAAGATTCAGTGAATTCTCATTAGGAATCTGAAATCGGGTGACCTTTGAAATTAACCTCTGCTTCTTGTCCTTTTCTCTTTAGTAAGCACATTATTCATTAATTTGTATTGATTGATTATCTGCTCCATGGACAGGTTTGAAGTGGTTACCCTGATGGATATAACAAAGGGACATAAGCTTCTGTCCTCAGAGCTCACTCTGGCTAAAAAAAGGAGAAGAAAGAAAATCAGTTTAGAATATAGATGTAAATTAAATTTAAAGATGGTAGCTATTCTGAAAGATGATTAGATTATTCCCTTCCAAAACAAGCAGCTGTGCAAAATGAGATTTTTAGATTTTGTGATTGATTTTTCGTACGTAAGACAGTAGGAAAAAGAGGAGGAGTTGGGGAAGAGTACAGGCTATGGAGAAAAACTTGAATGTTTTTCCTAGAGTCCTGGGACTTCCAAATCATATTGGGCAGAGGATTAAAAATGAGAAGTTGATGTGACTTCGTTAAAAAAATGATTTAAAGAGTTGGATTGAAGAGTACTACCTGACGAACTGGTTTGACTGTTACTAAATTTTTTTTCTAATGTTCTTTGTATTATAAATTTTGTGGCTAGTATTAAAAATATTTTAAAGAGGAAGAACGGCAAGATTTGACACGTAGAATAATTGACTTTTAGAAGATAAAGGATGAAATTATGTTAAAATAGTAAGGTAGGTTCTATAAATAATATAAATAATTACAATACCATTAAAGTTAATTACACTAACTCATGCTAATAGCTAACTAACATGCACTGAGCATCTCTCTTCACTCTGCCCACCTTGCTAAATGTTGTACCTCCATTTCCTTATTTACCCCTGGGAACAAGCTGGTGATAAAGGTGCGATGCATATTAAAGAAAAAGAAATTGGGACAAAGGTTAAACAACTTCTCCAAAATCAGCATCTGTATCCATGCTTTAAACTTCTGCTCAAGTCTTTACTTCTAAAGAACATTTTGGTTTCTTTCTTGCTTTCCAAATTTTTATCCACTTTAATTTCTTTTATCCCTTTCTCATTCCCAATGTGTAATTTTCTTCCTTGTTTTATTAACTCCTTTTATACTTTCTCATAACACATCCCTGATCTGTCATGGATTTTCTTGTGTGACAGATGGTTCACTGATTACTTCTGCTGTTAGACTCAAAATCAAATGCATGGATGAAAGCATTTTTCACTTTTACAGTGTAATGTGGACATAAATATGCTGCATACATGTATTTTGTTTGATTAGAAATTGAAGTAAATATCAACTGAAGTCTGACATAATTCTTTTTCATAAAAGGAGCAGAAGGGATATGAAGGAATAAGATATTTATTTCTTAAAGCATTTGTCTGTACACACATATGCACATGGAACTGTTTTCTCCTGGGAAACAAATGATAGAGGTTCTGCCCATAAAAGGTGGGCAGCTGTTTGGTCATATTGTGAAGAAGCCCAGCAAATCCCGCCTACCACAAGTTAACAGTTTGTTAGAGCACAAGGGTTCCATGATTTTTCCATGAACTGTGTCAATCCCTTACATCTACCATGACAGAAATCCAAATTTTTAGCCAACTGAAATGTACAGATAGTCTATCAGAAAAGTCTCTTGGAAAATGGCATTACCTTTAAATTTGGAGAACTGGTGGAAAGTTGGTCATACTAAATCAGTTATTCAGACCCTTAAACTAAGATGTCCTGTAGGAAAACTATTGTCCTTTGTTATTCTCAAAAGTAACCATGATCAGGATGAAGGCCAGCCTGCCATTGGAGAGAATATGCTAAGTAACAGTTTCAGTGAGAAATTATGCTCTGTGTGACTGCATAGAAAATTCAAAGATTTATTACCCTGATAAGACAAAAAAAATCTCAGATTGCTCTATTTATTTCCTTAGTGCTTCCAAAGTCTTGTTTTTTCAATGATTACATAACAATTTGGCATACATAAATTCTCTGACAAGGTCCAGAATCTCAAATTGTAAAAATACTTTAGCTCAGGATCCGGAATGAAACAGATTGGCAGAGCAAGTGTTTTCACATCATGTCTGACCCTTGCCAGTTAGTCATTAATGATTTTACCCAATATGGAATTTTGAGCTTAATGATTTCCTTTCAGCCATCAAGTAATTTACCATAAGTTAAAAAATGTACAAGAATGTTTTTTAATTGGACAGTAAGCAATATATAATGCTATATGTTCATTAGAAATGATACACCAGTAGTTTTTGTTTTTTTTTTACCTATGTTCTGTTGTTCTGGGCAGTTTATGAATCAAGGGGAGAGGGTGGGGACACATGGGTGGGGTAATAGGCCATCAAGTTATTTTAATACGGCTAAGCTTTTGTCTATTTTTGATGAACTGAGGTCCACATACAATTTTATTGAAAAAATGATCCTATTGCTACAATTGTTTAAAAAACTCAGTACTTGATTCCATGGAAAATGTCCACTTTATGTAACATGAAAAAATAATCTAATTATAAAACTAGAAGATGAAATCAATTCTGTAAAAAAGAAGAAAAGCAAAGGAAAGCAAAGAAAAACTGAAAAAACAAAATAGCTGAGTATATTTATAAGACTTTTTTTGTAAGCTAAAACCTGGAAAAAAAAACCCACAGAAAAACGTGAATAGCGTGTTTGTACAGCTCCATTTGGCCAGGTTCTTAAAGGTTACAGGAAGAGAGTGTATTATTGCTTATGATGATGAGAATTTATATTAAAAAATAAATACAGCATGTGAGCAGGAAGGGGAAATTGCCTCATTAATTACCTGGTTATCTTATCAGGGCTCTCCTTTTTTTGGTTTTTGGAATGCAGAACAGGCTTCATGAACAGTGCTCTGAGTTGCCGGGGAAGCAGTCATCTGAGCTAAGTGAGTTGCAACACTCTTTGTTCGTGCTGCACTTATGTGTCATAGAGTGAGTTGGCCTTGGTGTGAGTGGTGCCCCTCAGCGTGAGAGGCCGCTTCTTTCAGCATAGGTCCAAGGAAGACCATGTTTCATTCCTCCATGCTCTAAGTTAGCACAGTGGGCCCTGCTTCCAATCTATGGTTAGGAAAGTGCCTGCTTCTACCCCCACTCCATGGGGCAAGCTCTCAAATCCAAGTAACTGACAGGGAACAAGGGAGAGAAGGTAGTGGTTGAAACCATTTTCCTCAAAGTTGGTTTTGAATAACATAAGCTCTGAGTGTTCAAGGACCTTTCCTTCAGTCCATAAAGTTACATGGTGTTTATCTCCCAGGGAATAGATTTATTCTCTTTATCGTTAGTAGAAAAAAGCATCTAGAAATTTTATAATTCTGGTAAAGAAACAAAACCCACATAATCTATATTTTAAAAACAAATAATGCTAAAATACAGCATGGTGTATGTGATTAAA